>NC_092728.1:84520276-85120276 GCF_047496885.1 Scyliorhinus torazame | reverse complement strand
CAAGCTCTGGGGACCTGGGTTCAAATCCCACCAGGGCAGATGGTGAAATTTGAATGCAATTTTAAAAATCTGGAATTAAAAATCTAATGATGGCCATGAAACCATTGGCGTACAAACCCATCTGGTTCACTAACCTTTAGGGAAGGAAATCTGTTGCCCTTACCTGATCTGGCCTATATGTGACGACACAGCAATGTAGTTGACTCTTAAATGCACTCAGGGATGGACAATAAATGCAGCCCAGCCAGCGACACCCATGCCCCATGAAACAAATAAATAAATATCCCCTCAAGTTGCAGTTTCCACACTGGCTGCTCCAGAAAATGTACACCACTGTGAGTGCTCCAAACTCCAGACAGAGTCTGGGTTTTATCCCTAATCATCAAATGCTGGACAATGTCTAGTGCTGCTAAAATGAACCCAGTGTAAGTTGAGAGGTAGCATTTTTTTTAAAATTTAGAGTACCCAATTCATTTTTCCAATTGAGGGGCAATTTAGCATGGCCTATCCTGCACATCTTTGGGTTGTGGGGACGAAACCCACACAAACACGGGGCGAATGTGCAAACTCCACACGGACAGTAACCCAGAGCCAGGATCGAA
The DNA here is from genome assembly GCF_047496885.1 of Scyliorhinus torazame. Classification (NCBI taxonomy): domain Eukaryota; kingdom Metazoa; phylum Chordata; class Chondrichthyes; order Carcharhiniformes; family Scyliorhinidae; genus Scyliorhinus; species Scyliorhinus torazame. The sequence continues at coordinate 85,119,674 of NC_092728.1, read as the reverse complement.
CCTGGGACCTCGGCCCTGTGAGGCAGCAATGCGAACCACTGTGCCACCGTGCTGCCCTGGAAGGTAGCATTAACTGGCAGGCTGTTGAGACAGGAAGTCCTCGGGGGTGGCCTTTTTTGATAGTTAACTGATCTGGTGGAGGAGGCAATTGGCTGGTGTCCTCACCGCTGACCAGTAATTTACTGGGAAATGTCAATTGTCTGAACTCTGAAACATGACAACCTGAATCTAATTTCAGCCAATTATGCATCTGATTTGTGGCGACCTAACACCGATCGGCTGAAGTATCAGTAACAAAGGGAGGCCCCTCTTCGAACGGGATCCCACTGCCATTATTACAGCGTAGGTTTTAATTGGTGTGAACATATTCATATTAAAATGGGGTGGGAGACACACAAGGATTTCCCAGGTGGGCAAGAATGCATTGGTTACCAATAACACCTCGGTAATATCCTTCCAGTGGCCTCCACCTACCTCCCCACATGGTCCAGGTTCAGGCAGTGAGACCTCAGTACTGGGGCGCTGCGTTGGCCATGAAGCAATTGTGTAGAGTGCACGGATTGGTTGAATTCCACATATCGGTGTGTGGTCAATTTGACATATCTTAATGGAGTGACAGGTGGCTCAATTGATGTCTGAGGCTGATCGACCCTGTGCATATCTACAGTGCGCTCAGAGCTCCCTGCATATTCCCATCACACCAGAGCTGTGATAGAGTTGTACAACATCAGCAGCCAGTCAAGATCAGGAGGAACCATGTGTTTCCTGTTAATCTGAGTCAGTCCAGTGCAATGCAAAGCACAAAGAGGGGGGAGGGGGGTATTTCCCCATTATTACAAGGTTCTTCTTTTACACATAATGAAAATCAAAATAGCCCTTTGAACAGCCCCCCCAGATGGAAGCTGATGCACAAAACAAACTTCAGGAATCTCTTGCTGAAGCCAAGTCCTGCTGCATGTCTCACAACGCCAATAACTCAAATGTTCCTAAAGTTAGTAAATTCTAGATTATTATTTGACAGAACCGATTGCAATTTCTAACCATTGCAACTTGGGGGTGGGGGGGGGGTGATTACCAACAGCACCTTCAAACTACTCTTAGTGTTCTGTATGTGGAGTGTTTGACAGAAGATTTCTGATTAACCGAAAATCTGGGCACACGAGTTGACGAGTAATGGATAGAAAGCAAATTGTTCGTTTTTTAATATCCAACATTTTGCACGTCTCCCTTTGAAATTATATATCTAAATCAGGCAGTGACTGTCATATTAATATCTGGCACTAAAGGATCCATGTTCACATCTCCCCTGTCACTCTTGTGGTTCTACCATGCTGTTTGTGCATTATTAGTTGCCCAGGCTGCAATGATAGCCCAGCACAGACACCACAGCCAAATCACCCTGAGGAACAACAGCTCTCAATTCAGTCATCCGAACTGCAAACCAGGCAGTTGGCTAACATTGTGCACAAGGAGCAAGAGGATCAATGGATACCGAGGGGGTCACACAAGAGTTTGTTCTGGTCTCAGGTCCGGGGATGGCACAATCCGCGCGAAAAACACGAGGGTTCCTAACTTTCCACCACTTCCGAGCAGCCAGCTAAGATTTGACGGTGCGCCCTTGCAGGGCTTGCTGCAGTGGCCAGATTCCGATTTTGGGGGTTCCCCTGGCTTTTGTTGGCAGTGGGTGTTTATGCTGTGCATCGACAGCCCCATGTAGGCGAAGCTGGGTGGCACTGGTGAAGTGTACCGATCGATAACCCCCGCCCCCAGATAGTTACTCAGGAGTCAATGCAGCCAATGAAGATTGTAATGAAAATAGAGGACCCAGTTAACCATGAGAGGTTTGCAAAAGTTTGACGTGTTACAGACTTGCAGCCAGCACAATAATAGCTCCCTTTCTGTTCAAGGAACCTGACAGCTCAGTAAGAGGCAATTCGGCCCATCGAGTCTGTGCTGGCACTTTGAAAAAGCTGTCATGTTTGTCCCACTCCTTGCTCTTACCTCATAGCAGATTGCCTTCCTTTCTAAGGACATATTCAACTTCCTTTTGAATCTCATTATTCAGGGTGCGTCCATCTCCAGTTCAGGCACTGTCTTCTAGATCATAACAATCTCCATGTTTTAAAACATCTCAGTTTACCCCTCTCTCCCCACTCCATTTGGCTACTGACACTTCTGCCGGTAGGAAATAATCTCCTTATTTCCCTATCAAAGTGAAGTTACAGTTTTATTTTTAGATTTTTTTCTCCCCCACCATCTTATTACTTTTTTGAGCAACTTGCCACAGAACCCATAGCATCCCTGCAGTGCAGAAAGAGGTAATTCGGCCCGCAGAGTCTGCACCGATCCCCCTCCAAAGAACCCCCCACCCCTCTGCCCCATCCCTTCAACCTCACCTAACCTGCATATCTTTGAACTGTGGGAGGAAACCCACGCAGAACGGAGAGAAAGTGCAAACTCCATACAGAGTCACCCAAAGCTGGAATTGAAGCCAGGTCCCTGCCGCTGTAGGCAGCAGTGCTAACCACTCTGCCGCCATGTACAACACTGCCCCCTGTCCTTACCCACTCTGAGAGCAATCTTGGAAGGATTCACCCTTGAACTTCCTCCCTCGTGGTTGAATGCGTTCTTTCCTATTGAGATATCAGTCTCTGATTGAGATTAACGCACCTTCACCCACACAGCCCTTTTTCCCTTTGGAAATAGTGGGGTAAGTGGTGGAAAAATCCCCGAGCTGATTATCAGCCCACTGAACCATGTTATGAACACCCCTTCCAAGGCCAGCAAGTCCTGGCGTTGGGCTTGAACGAGGAACTTGTGCTCCAGGGGAAGGGAGGCTACCACTGTGCCGCAGGCCCTAGCGGGCGCTCGATGCGATGATCATCAGACACAAATTTCCATTCTCAGGCTAAGGTCCTGTACACAGTGATATTAGTGAAGCAGTAGATGTGGTAAAGAGTGCAGCTGTGCTGGGGAAAGGCATTGCTCAATGGTTTGTCAGTGTTCAGTCCAGCTCCAAGCAATTATAGCCTTCCAACAAAAAAAAGCCAGAGAACAGGAGAAATAGAGAAAAAAGGCCAATTTAACTGGCCGAAGGAATTTTTCGCTCATTACTGATGAACCCCTGAAGCACTCCACAGGTCTGGGGTCAAATTAGAAACGGAGTATTTTGCTCTGGGTCAGACATCTATTAGTGAGTGCAGCCAAGGCAAAGATTTCAAACTGTGGAACATCCTTGGGAGGAGTGAGAATTACAGAGGACAGAGCGGCCATTGTAGGATATTTCACAGTGACCGAGCAGGAACACAGGGAAGACCAAGAACACATAAGGCATTAACGCTGCACAAAATATATAGAATACCCCCTCCAGCAACAGAGTCAACTACCTGGGCATGTCAGTATTACTCTGTACTAGCCCAGCAAGGCCTGTAAGTACAGCCAGCTGGATCGCTACCAGTGAAAGTTCATTGCCCTTAACCTCATACTATGTGGATCTTTCAGACACGCATAAGAGACATCACAGGGACCATCCGCATTGCCTTATAACTGCTGCTTTAAATCCCTTATCACAACACAATATAATTTTGTTGGCATCATCTTAGTATATGACACCAGTATACAAACCTGGGCAGCTCATAGCATGGCCAAATAATTAATCACACAGATACATAGGTACATGGAAGATAGGAGCAGGAGGAGGCCTTTTGGCCCTTCGAGCCTGCTCCGCCATTCATCACGATCATGGTTGTTCATCCAACTCAATAGCCTAATCCTGCTTCCTCCTCATAACCTTTGATCCCATTCTCCCCAAGTGCTATATCCAGCCGCCTCCTGAATATATTCAATGTTTTAGCATCAACTACTTCCTGTGGTAATGAATTCCACAGGCTCACCACTCTTTGTGTGAAGAAAAGTCTCCTTATCTCTGTCCGAAATGGTTTACCCTGAATCCTCAGACTGTGACCCCTGGTTCTGGACACACCCATCATTGGTAACATCTTCCCTGCATCTACCCGTCTAGTCCTGTTAGAATTTTATAAGTCTCTATGAGATCCCCCCTCATTCTTCTGAACTCCAGCGAGATCAATCCCTAACTACTCAATCTCTCCTCATATGATAATCCCGCCATCCCTGGAATCAGTCTGGTAAACCTTCGCTGCACTCCCTCTAGAGCAAGAACATCCTTCCTCAGAGAAGGAGACCAAAACTGCACACAGTACTCCAGGTGTGGCCTCACCAAGGCCCTGTACAATTGCAGCAACACATCCCTGCTTCTATACTCTATCACATCCATAACACGCATCCAATTTCTAAATTTACACCAATTACAATAGTTTGAGAAATGCCCATGATATTAAACTGAACGCAAAGCCAGAGAATTCATTCGGATAAGTTAATGAGTTTGATTGGCTCCTTCTCTTCCGACACCAGCTTCAATACTTCCTTAAGAACAAACACCATTGACTCCCATATCCTTGCAAACTACCACCCTATTCCTAATCTTCCCTCTTAACCAAAGTCTAGGAACATGTTTTTGCCTCCAAAACCTGTTCCCGTTTCTCCTGAAACTCTCTTTGGAATCTCTCCAATCGTGGGCGGGATTCTCTCAGCCCGAGGCCGGGCCGGAGAATCCCCGCGACCGGCAGAGCGGAGAATCGGCGCTGACGTGGTTGGCGCGGCGCAGGTCGGGGGCCGCTCTACGGGCCCCCCCCCCCCCCCGGTGATTCTCGGCCCGGGATGTGCCGAGCGGCCGTTGTAAAAAACCTGAGTCCCGCCGATGCTGTTCATACCTGCTCTCAGCCGGCGGGACCTCAGCGTTGAAGGGTCCGGGGGTGGCCTGTGGGGGGGGGGGGGGGGGGGGGGGGGTTCCGACCCCAGGGGGACCTCCGATGTGGCCGGCCTCTCTGGCTGGGGGCCTCCTTTCTTCCGCCCCGGCCCCTGTAGCCCTGCGCCATGTTGCATCGGGGCCGGCGCATTGAAGGGAACCACTGCACATGCGCGCATTGGCACCGGTGCCACTGCACGTGCGCAGATCCCGCGGCGCCCAGTTCACGACAGGATCAGCAGCTGGAGTGGCGTGGTCTGCTGCAGTGCCGTGCTGGCCCCCTGTAGGGGCCAGAATTGCTGATCCTGAGGCCGTGTTGACGCCGTTGGGAAACGCGATGGCCTTTCCAACAGCCTCAACACTTAGCCTCAGGATTACAGAATGCCTCCCATGTATCTACATCTCGTATAGCACCAAAATACTCTAAGCAATGGCATAAATAACATCCTCTATGAGCATGACCATGTCTCTTCTTGTCTGCCTCAACCTCCCCTCAGCTCTGACACATTTGACTATCCTATCCGACACCAAAACCTTTCCTCCATTGCGCAGCTCAATGGGACTGCCTTTACTTCATTGCACTATGAGCTCTTGGAGCATAACCTGGGCACCTCTCATTCTGACTGATCTTCCCAGTCTGCCTTCGTCATCTCAGGAGTTTGTTCAAGATCCATCTTTGGCCCCTCCTCTCCCTCATCTACACATTGCATCTTGGTCACATTATCCACACACAGGGGGCTGGATTATCTGTTTTTGGGACTATGTTCTCACGTGTTATTGAAAATATGGAAAGATGTGTCATTTGAACCATGGAAGTCTGGCAATATCTGGTCTGAAAGAAACATGAGAGGATACAGGGAAAGATCCCACAAAGGGTTAACAGCAGCTGCAAAGAGCAGGATTGTAAAATGCAGATATCCTTGGTCAAGTAGGCTTTTGAATGAAGCCAAAAACAATGGCTCACACCTTCATTGAAAGTAACTATCTTAGGAAACATCTGGAAAAGCATGGATGAGGTTCAGTTGAATTTGGTGACAATTCTAAGTGTGAAATTTTGCTAATACCAGGTAAATTAAAGAAAACTGGAGACTTTCAGTCTACGAGAAACATAATTCAAAGCCAAAATCAAAGTCAAAATTATGAGCCGAGGACACAATTGGAAAATAAAACGACAGAAATGACAGGAACCAAACCAAAAGTAACACCTCTTGAAGTCAAAGCATTTTTGAATATCACAAAGGAAACAATGTAATCAGATCTATGAGATGAGGTTATGTCAAAATGAATACTTAGTTGGATTAGAATGTTTAGATCAAAGATACTTTTTACAATCAAAGAAAATCGAGAGTTACTTTACAATAAAGTCATAAAAACTAGATAACTGTTAGAAAAATATATAAACCCGAAGAAAGGGAACAGCCAGCAGAGCCAGCTCTCACAGCTCGGTACATGGGAAAGATAGGACACAGCAACCGAGCTCATCAGCGAATACATCTAAAGAAGACCAGATTTTAAAAAGAAGATTGATTGTCAAGTTGGGCCTGAAGGTCCATTCAACCAACCAGAAGGATCCAGAAGCAAGATCTTTTTACTTTCCTGTAAAGACAGTGATTGCATCTTTTAAAAAAAAAAAAGATATAATAATAAAATAACTTAAAAGTTTTAACCTGAAACAGTGGTTATTAGCCTACTTTACTTAGCAATGCAGGACCCAGGATATCAATGCTACTGAGGGATAAGTAGGTAAAATTCTTCGGTGAAGGTATGGGTTATACCGGGGGATAACTTGAAAATATAGTTTGACCTGAATAGCACTCACTGAAGCCTGCATCGGACTCGGGGAGTGGGAATTCCTGTTCACCATTTAGAATATCGACCCTTTTTTGGTATAGGGGAATTTCTAAGAATAGTGGTGAGTTTTTAACTTCACACACCATCGTAAAACCTTGGTTCACGGCAGAAAAACTGGCGTGAAAGGGCCACATATTCATAGCCCTGCAGGGGGCTAGCAGGAATCTGGCGTGAAACTAACAGCTTTTGCTGCAGATACGGTCCCCCGCACTTTCGGGTCGGAGGCCGCGCATGCGCATGGCGTTGGCCTCCAGTGACCGCTCGTGCTTCATGGCCGACTCAAACCGCGGAGCTGGAACCTCCAAATAGTGCGCCCAGACCGCCCCCCACCCTGCCCTCCGATCGGCCCGCCCCGACTGAGTCCACAGCCGCCACGCTAATATCCCGACCGGCAGGACCACATTAGATCCAAGTCGTCAGGACTTCGGCCGGTCGGGGGTGGAGAATGGCGGGGCGGGCCTCCAGCAATGGCCGCAGGTAGGCGATACGTGGCGCGGCGGCTTTTAGGGGCCCAGAGAATCGGGGAACCACCGGCGGTCACGATTTTGTGCGCTGAAATGGATTCTCCGCCCCGGCGCCGGTCGTGATTTCGGCATCAGGGTGCAGAGAATCCAGCCCAGGGTGCGGGATTCTCATGTCCTCCAGCCCCGTTTTCCTGGGTGGCGCGCCCTCGCCGGCAGTAGGATTCGCCGCCACCTGCCAATTGGTTTCCTCCGGGTGCTCTGGTTTCCTCCCACAAGTCCCAAAAGACGTGCTTGTTAGATGAATTGGACATTTGGAATTCTCCCTCTGTGTACCCGAACAGGCGCCGGAATGTGGCGACTCGGGGATTTTCACAGTAACCTCATTGCAGTGTGACACTAATAAAGATTATTATTACTATCCTATCCCTTTGGCTGAAAGAGAAGAAAATCAGCAGAAGAGGGCAGCGTTCACAATCCATAAAGTAAATAAAATTGTGACAAAATTAAGTAATATTCTATTCTGCAGGTTTTGTTTGAACGAAGCTTGGTTTTGTTATTTAATCCATGCAAGAGTAGGGATGTGGTCTGTAACCGAGAATGCGAGCAATGTTGATTAGAGTAGGTTGTGATTGTCTTTGCACAAGTGTCTTTGGTTTACAGTGTGTCTGCACATTACAGAATGACCTTTAGCATTACATTTGAGCTATTCTGTGGTAAAAAGGCCTTCGGGAGCCAAGAGCCAAATGAGATTTTAGTGTTAACATGTACCTCGACCTTTACTTTTAACCATATCTGGTAGAATTCTGAAAACTTGTTTCAAGATATAAAAGTAAAAGTCAAGGCATTTGTTCAAAAGATTAATTAAATATTTGTCCATAGATGCCCTTATGGAACATTCCTCCATGGTACAGAATAAACACTTTAAAACTAAAATTGATATCTGGAAAAGTCATGTCAGGAGCACTGTTCTCTCCTTCAATTAAATGAGTTTGAGATAGTTTGGAATGATATACTGCTCTGTGTACAGTACAACACTTTGTTTCCTTTTTCTAATATGGGAACCATTTATTTCACTTTCAAGCACCATAAGGCTACAACATAAACTGCAATATAGCATTCTCAGATTCCTACACTGCCAATCCTCTTAAAGGGCATCTGAAAAACAATAATAAAAATTGCTGTTTCGGACAGAATCTCCTAACCCTGCACAAGCAGGTCAATTCAAAAGGAAGGCCCAGGGTTCAAAATACCAGTTAAACTTGATTTTCTACTTCAGGTGCCTGGGTCGCCCTTTGGGCCCCACCCAGGATCAAGGGTATATCACTTTGATTACTGTCAGTGGGTATATTACTCCCATTTCTGACAGTGGGTATATGACTCCAGTTTCTGTCAGTGGGTATATTACTCCAGTTTCTCACAGTGTATATGTTACTCCTGTTTCTGTCGGTGGGTATATTACTCCTGTTTCAGCACGGTCGTTATACTACCCTTGTTTCTGACAATGGGTATATTACTCCAGTTCCTGACAGTGCTTTATTACTCCTGTTTCTGACAGTGGGTATTTTACTCCTGTTTCTGACAGTGGATATATTACTCCTGTTTCTGTCAGTGGTATATTACTCCAGATTCTGACAGTGGGTATATTACTCCAGTTTCTGACAGTGGGAATATTACTCCAGTTTCTGACAGTGGATATATTACTCCTGTTTCTGTCAGTGGATATACTACTCTTGTTTCTGACAGTGGTTATATTACTCCTGATTCTGACAGTGGTATATTACTCCAGATTCTGACATTGGGTATATTACTCCAGTTTCTGACAGTGGGAATATTACTCCAGTTTCTGACAGTGGATATATTACTCCTGTTTCTTACAGTGGATATATTACTCCCATTTCTCAAAGTGGCTATATTATTCCCATTTCTGACAGTGGGTATATTACTCCTGTTTCTGACAGTGGTATATTACTCCAGTTTCTGACATTGGGTATATTACTCCTCTCTCTCTCAGTGGGTATATTACTTTTGTTTCTGACAGTGGCTATATTACTCCAGTTTCTGACAGTGGGTATATTACTTCTGTCTCTGTCACTGGGTATATTACTCTTGTCTCTGTCAGTGGGTATGTTACTACAGTTTCTGACAGTGGGTATATGACTCCAATTTCTGACAGTGGGAATATTACCCCCGTTTCTGACAGTGGGTATATTACTCCAGTTGCTGACAGTGGGTATATTACTCCTGTTTCTGACAATGGGTATATTACTCCTGTTTCTGAAGAGAGGGTACATTACTACTGTTTATGACAGTGGGTATATTACTGCTGTTTCAGACAGTGGACATATTGCTCTTGTTTCTGACAGTGGGTATATTACTCCAGTTTCTGACAGTGGCTATATTACTGCAGTTTCTGACAGTGGCTATATTACTCCAGTTTCTGACAGTGCTTTATTACTCCTGTTTCTGAAAGTGGGTACATTACTCCTGTTTATGACAGTGGGTATATTACTGCTGTTTCAGACAGTGGACATATTGCTCTTGTTTCTGACAGTGGGTATATTACTCCAGTTTCGGACAGTGGCTATATTACTCCAGTTTCTGACATTGGCTATATTACTTCTGTTTCTGACAGTCGGTATATTACTCTAGTTTCTGACATTGGGTATATTACTACAGTTTCTGACAGTGGGTATATTACGCCAGTTTCTGACAGAGGGTATATTACTCCTGTTTCTTACAGTGGGTATATTACTCCCGTTTCTCACAGTGGCTACATTATTCCCATTTCTGACAGTGGGTATATTACTCCTGTTTCTGACAGTGGGTATATTACTACAGTTTTGACAGTGCTTTATTACTTCTGTTTCTGACAGTGAGTGTATTACTCCTCTCTCTCTCATTGGGTATATTACTCCTGTTTCAGACAGTGGGTATATTACTCAAGTCTCTGACAGTGGGTATATTACTCCAGTTTCTGTCAGTGGGTATATTACTACAGTTTCTGACAGTGGCTATATTACTCCAGCTTCTGACAATAGGTATATTACTCCTGTCTCTGTCAGTGGGTATATTACTCCTGTCTCTGTCAGTGGGTATGTTACTACAGTCTCTGTCAGTGGGTATGTTACTACAGTTTCTGACAGTGGGTATATTACTCCCATTTCTGACAGTGCTTTATTACTCCCATTTCTGAAAGTGGGTATATTACTCCTGTTTATGACAGTGGGTATATTACTGCTGTTTCAGACAGTGGACATGTTGCTCTTGTTTCTGACAGTGGCTATATTACTCCAGTTTCTGACAGTGGCTAGATTACTGCAGTTTCTGACAGTGGGTATATTACTCCAGTTTCTGACAGTGCTTTATTACTCCTGTTTCTGAAAGTGGGTACATTACTCCTGTTTATGACAGTGGGTATATTACTGCTGTTTCAGACAGTGGGCATATTGCTCTTGTTTCTGACAGTGGGTATATTACTCCAGTTTCTGACAGTGGCTATATTACTGCAGTTTCTGACAGTGGCTATATTACTCCAGTTTCTGACAGTGCTTTATTACTCCTGTTTCTGAAAGTGGGTATATTACTCCTGTTTATGTCAGTGGGTATATTACTGCTGTTTCAGACAGTGGACATATTGCTCTTGTTTCTGACAGTGGGTATATTACTCCAGTTTCTGACAGTGGCTATATTACTCCTGTTTCTGACAGTCGGTATATTACTCCAGTTTCTGACATTGGGTATATTACTCCAGTTTCTGACAGTGGGTATATTACTCCAGTTTCTGACAGTGGGTATATTACTCAAGTTTCTGACAGTGGCTATATTACTCCATTTTCTGACAGTGGGTATTTTACTCCTGTCTCTGTCAGTGGGTATATTACTCCTGTCTCTGTCAGTGGGTATGTTACTACAGTTTCTGACAGTGGGTATATTACTCCAATTTCTGATAGTAGGTATATCACCCCCGTTTCTGACAGTGGGTATATTACTCCAGTTTCAGACTTTGGGCATATTACTCCTGTTTCTGACAGTGGTTATATTATCCCTCTCTCTCTCAGTGGGTATGTTACTCTTGTTTCTGACAGTGTATATATTCCTCCTCTCTCTGACACTGGGTATATTACTCCTGTTTCTGACTGTGGGTATATCACTCCAGTTTCTGATAGTGGGTATATTACTCCTGTTTCTGACAGTGGCTATATTACTCCAGTTTCTGACAGTGGGTATATTACTCAAGTTTCTGACAGTGGCTATATTACTCCAGTTTCTGACAGTGGGTATATTACTCCTGTCTCTGTCAGTAGGTATATTACTCCTGTCTCTGTCAGTGGGTATGTTACTACAGTTTCTGACAGTGCTTTATTACTCCTGTTTCTGAAAGTGGGTACATTACTCCTGTTTATGACAGTGGGTATATTACTGCTGTTTCAGACAGTGGGCATATTGCTCTTGTTTCTGACAGAGGGTATATTACTCCAGTTTCTGACAGTGGCTATATTACTGCAGTTTCTGACAGTGGCTATATTACTCCAGTTTCTGACAGTGCTTTATTACTCCTGTTTCTGAAAGTGGGTACATTACTCCTGTTTATGTCAGTGGGTATATTACTGCTGTTTCAGACAGTGGACATATTGCTCTTGTTTCTGACAGTGGGTATATTACTCCAGTTTCTGACAGTGGCTATATTACTCCTGTTTCTGACAGTCGGTATATTACTCCAGTTTCTGACATTGGGTATATTACTCCAGTTTCTGACAGTGGGTAAATTACTCCAGTTTCTGACAGTGGGTATATTACTCAAGTTTCTGACAGTGGCTATATTACTCCAGTTTCTGACAGTGGGTATATTACTCCTGTCTCTGTCAGTAGGTATATTACTCCTGTCTCTGTCAGTGGGTATGTTACTACAGTTTCTGACAGTGGGTATATTACTCCAATTACTGACAGTGGGTATATCACCCCCGTTCCTGACAGTGGGTATATTACTCCACTTTCTGACTGTGGGTATATTACTCCTGTTTCTGACAGTGTGTATATTACTCCAGTTTCTGACAAAAGGTATATTACTCCTGTCTCTGTCAGTGGGTATGTTACTACATTTTCTGACAGTGGGTATATTACTCCCGTTTCTGACAGTGCTTTATTACTCCCGTTTCTGAAAGTGGGTATATTACTCCTGTTTATGACAGTGGGTATATTACTGCTGTTTAAGACAGTGGACATATTGCTCTTCTTTCTGACAGTGGGTATATTACTCCAGTTTCTGACAGTGGCTATATTACTGCAGTTTCTGACAGTGGCTATATTACTCCAGTTTCTGACAGTGCTTTATTACTCCTGTTTCTGAAAGTGGGTACATTACTCCTGTTTATGACAGTGGGTATATTACTGCTGTTTCAGACAGTGGACATATTGCTCTTGTTTCTGAAAGTGGTTATATTACTCCAGTTTCTGACAGTGGCTGTATTACTGCAGTTTCTGACAGTGGGTATATTACTCCAGTTTCTGACAGTGCTTTATTACTCCTGTTTCTGAAAGTGGGTTCATTACTCCAGTTTATGACAGTGGGTATATTACTGCTGTTTCAGACAGTGGACATATTGCTCTTGTTTCTGACAGTGGGTATATTACTCCAGTTTCTGACAGTGACTATATTACTCCTGTTTCTGACAGTCGGTATATTACTCCAGTTTCTGACATTGGGTATATTACTCCAGTTTCTGACAGTGGATATATTACTCCAGTTTCTGACAGTGGATATATGACTCCTGTTTCTGACAGTGGGTATATTACTCCTGTTTCTGACAATGGGTATATTACTCCAGTTTTTGACAGTGGCTATATTACTCCTGTTTCTGACTGTGGGTATATTACTCCAGTTTCTGACAGTGGCTATATTACTCCAGTTTCTGACAGTGGGTATATTACTCCTGTATCTGTCGGTGGGTATATTACTCCTGTCTCTGTCAGTGGGTATGTTACTACAGTTTCTGACAGTGGATATATTACTCCAATTTCTGACAGTGGGTATATCACCCCCGTTTCTGACAGTGGGTATATTACTCCACTTTCTGACTGTGGGTATATTACTCCTGTTTCTAACAGTGGGTATATTATTCCTCTCTCTCTCAGTGGGTATATTACTCTTGTTTCTGACAGTGGATATATTACTCCTCTTTCTGACACTGGGTATACTACTCCTCTTTCTGACAGTGGGTATATCACTCCAGTTTCTGACTGTGGGTATATTATTCCTCTCACTCTGAGTGGGTATATTACTCAAGTTTCTGACAGTGGCTATATTACTCCAGTTTCTGACAGTGGGTATATTACTCCTGTCTCTGTCAGTGGGTATATTACTTCTGTCTCTGTCAGTGGGTATGTTACTACAGTTTCTGACAGTGGATATATTACTCCAGTTTCTGACAGAGGATATATGACTCCTGTTTCTGACAGTGGGTATATTACTCCTGTTTCTGACAATGGGTATATTACTCCAGTTTCTGACAGTGCTTTATTACTCCTGTTTCTGAAAGTGGGTACATTACTCCTGTTTATGACAGTGGGTATATTACTGCTGTTTCAGACAGTGGACATATTGCTCTTGTTTCTGAAAGTGGGTATATTACTCCAGTTTCTGACAGTGGCTATATTACTGCAGTTTCTGACAGTGGGTATATTACTCCAGTTTCTGACAGTGCTTTATTACTCCTGTTTCTGAAAGTGGGTACATTACTCCAGTTTATGACAGTGGGTATATTGCTGCTGTTTCAGACAGTGGACATATTGCTCTTGTTTCTGAAAGTGGGTATATTACTCCAGTTTCTGACAGTGGCTATATTACTCCTGTTTCTGACAGTCGGTATATTACTCCAGTTTCTGACATTGGGTATATTACTCCAGTTTCTGACAGTGGATATATTACTCCAGTTTCTGACAGAGGATATATGACTCCTGTTTCTGACAGTGGGTATATTACTCCTGTTTCTGACAATGGGTATATTTCTCCAGTTTCTGACAGTGGCTATATTACTCATGTTTCTGACTGTGGGTATATTACTCCAGTTTCTGACAGTGGCTATATTACTCCTGTTTCTGACTGTGGGTATATTACTCCAGTTTCTGACAGTGGGTATATTACTCAAGTTTCTGACAGTGGTTATATTACTCCAGTTTCTGACAGTGGGTATATTACTCCTGTATCTGTCGGTGGGTATATTACTCCTGTCTCTGTCAGTGGGTATGTTACTACAGTTTCTGACAGTGGATATATTACTCCAATTTCTGACAGTGGGTATATCACCCCCGTTTCTGACAGTGGGTATATTACTCCACTTTCTGACTGTGGGTATATTACTCCTGTTTCTAACAGTGGGTATATTATTCCTCTCTCTCTCAGTGGGTATATTACTCTTGTTTCTGACAGTGGATATATTACTCCTCTTTCTGACACTGGGTATACTACTCCTGTTTCTGACAGTGGGTATATCACTCCAGTTTCTGACTGTGGGTATATTATTCCTCTCTCTCTCAGTGGGTATATTACTCAAGTTTCTGACAGTGGCTATATTACTCCAGTTTCTGACAGTGGGTATATTACTCCTGTCTCTGTCAGTGGGTATATTACTTCTGTCTCTGTCAGCGGGTATGTTACTACAGTTTCTGACAGTGGGTATATTACTCCAATTTCTGACAGTGGGTATATCACCCCCGTTCCTGACAGTGGGTATATTACTCCACTTTCTGACTGTGGGTATATCGCTCCTGTTTCTGACAGAGGGTATATTACTCCTGTTTCTGACAGAGGGTATGTTACTCAAGTTTCTGACAGTGGCTATATTACTCCAGTTTCTGACAATAGGTATATTACTCCTGTCTCTGTCAGTGGGTATATTACTCCTGCCTCTGTCAGTGGGTATGTTACTACAGTTTCTGACAGTGGGTATATTACTCCCGTTTCTGACAGTGCTTTATTACTCCCGTTTCTGAAAGTGGGTATATTACTCCTGTTTATGACAGTGGGTATATTACTGCTGTTTCAGACCGTGGACATATTGCTCTTGTCTCTGACAGTGGGTATATTACTCCAGTTTCTGTCAGTGGCTATATTACTCCAGTTTCTGACGGTGGGTTTATTGCTCCTGTTTCTGACAGTGGGTATATTACTCCAGTTTCTGATAGTGGTTATATTTCTCCCATTTCTGACAATGGGTATATTACTCCCGTTTCTGACAGTGGGTATATTACTCCCGTTTCTGACAGTTGGTATATTACTCCAGTTTCTGACATTGGGTATATTACTCCAGTTTCTGACAGTGGACATATTACTCCAGTTTCTGACAGTGGTTATAATACTCCCGTTTCTGACAATGGGTATATTACTCCTGTTTCTGAAAGTGGGTACATTACTCCTGTTTATGACAGTGGGTATATTACTGCTGTTTCAGACAGTGGACATATTGCTCTTGTTTCTGAAAGTGGGTATATTACTCCAGTTTCTGACAGTGGCTTTATTACTCCTGTTTCTGACAGTCGGTATATTACTCCAGTTTCTGACATTGGGTATATTACTCCAGTTTCTGACAGTGGATATATTACTCCAGTTTCTGACAGAGGATATATGACTCCTGTTTCTGACAGTGGGTATATTACTCCTGTTTCTGACAATGGGTATATTACTCCAGTTTCTGACAGTGGCTATATTACTCATGTTTCTGACTGTGGGTATATTACTCCAGTTTCTGACAGTGGCTATATTACTCCTGTTTCTGACTGTGGGTATATTACTCCAGTTTCTGACAGTGGGTATATTACTCAAGTTTCTGACAGTGGTTATATTACTCCAGTTTCTGACAGTGGGTATATTACTCCTGTATCTGTCGGTGGGTATATTACTCCTGTCTCTGTCAGTGGGTATGTTACTACAGTTTCTGACAGTGGATATATTACTCCAATTTCTGACAGTGGGTATATCACCCCCGTTTCTGACAGTGGGTATATTACTCCACTTTCTGACTGTGGGTATATTACTCCTGTTTCTAACAGTGGGTATATTATTCCTCTCTCTCTCAGTGGGTATATTACTCTTGTTTCTGACAGTGGATATATTACTCCTCTTTCTGACACTGGGTATACTACTCCTGTTTCTGACAGTGGGTATATCACTCCAGTTTCTGACTGTGGGTATATTATTCCTCTCTCTCTCAGTGGGTATATTACTCAAGTTTCTGACAGTGGCTATATTACTCCAGTTTCTGACAGTGGGTATATTACTCCTGTCTCTGTCAGTGGGTATATTACTTCTGTCTCTGTCAGCGGGTATGTTACTACAGTTTCTGACAGTGGGTATATTACTCCAATTTCTGACAGTGGGTATATCACCCCCGTTCCTGACAGTGGGTATATTACTCCACTTTCTGACTGTGGGTATATCGCTCCTGTTTCTGACAGTGGATATATTACTCCTCTTTCTGACACTGGGTATACTACTCCTGTTTCTGACAGTGGGTATATCACTCCAGTTTCTGACTGTGGGTATATTATTCCTCTCTCTCTCAGTGGGTATATTACTCAAGTTTCTGACAGTGGCTATATTACTCCAGTTTCTGACAGTGGGTATATTACTCCTGTCTCTGTCAGTGGGTATATTACTTCTGTCTCTGTCAGCGGGTATGTTACTACAGTTTCTGACAGTGGGTATATTACTCCAATTTCTGACAGTGGGTATATCACCCCCGTTCCTGACAGTGGGTATATTACTCCACTTTCTGACTGTGGGTATATCGCTCCTGTTTCTGACAGAGGGTATATTACTCCTGTTTCTGACAGAGGGTATGTTACTCAAGTTTCTGACAGTGGCTATATTACTCCAGTTTCTGACAATAGGTATATTACTCCTGTCTCTGTCAGTGGGTATATTACTCCTGCCTCTGTCAGTGGGTATGTTACTACAGTTTCTGACAGTGGGTATATTACTCCCGTTTCTGACAGTGCTTTATTACTCCCGTTTCTGAAAGTGGGTATATTACTCCTGTTTATGACAGTGGGTATATTACTGCTGTTTCAGACCGTGGACATATTGCTCTTGTCTCTGACAGTGGGTATATTACTCCAGTTTCTGTCAGTGGCTATATTACTCCAGTTTCTGACGGTGGGTTTATTGCTCCTGTTTCTGACAGTGGGTATATTACTCCAGTTTCTGATAGTGGTTATATTTCTCCCATTTCTGACAATGGGTATATTACTCCCGTTTCTGACAGTGGGTATATTACTCCCGTTTCTGACAGTTGGTATATTACTCCAGTTTCTGACATTGGGTATATTACTCCAGTTTCTGACAGTGGACATATTACTCCAGTTTCTGACAGTGGTTATAATACTCCCGTTTCTGACAATGGGTATATTACTCCTGTTTCTGAAAGTGGGTACATTACTCCTGTTTATGACAGTGGGTATATTACTGCTGTTTCAGACAGTGGACATATTGCTCTTGTTTCTGAAAGTGGGTATATTACTCCAGTTTCTGACAGTGGCTATATTACTCCTGTTTCTGACAGTCGGTATATTACTCCAGTTTCTGACATTGGGTATATTACTCCAGTTTCTGACAGTGGATATATTACTCCAGTTTCTGACAGAGGATATATGACTCCTGTTTCTGACAGTGGGTATATTACTCCTGTTTCTGACAATGGGTATATTACTCCAGTTTCTGACAGTGGCTATATTACTCATGTTTCTGACTGTGGGTATATTACTCCAGTTTCTGACAGTGGCTATATTACTCCTGTTTCTGACTGTGGGTATATTACTCCAGTTTCTGACAGTGGGTATATTACTCAAGTTTCTGACAGTGGTTATATTACTCCAGTTTCTGACAGTGGGTATATTACTCCTGTATCTGTCGGTGGGTATATTACTCCTGTCTCTGTCAGTGGGTATGTTACTACAGTTTCTGACAGTGGATATATTACTCCAATTTCTGACAGTGGGTATATCACCCCCGTTTCTGACAGTGGGTATATTACTCCACTTTCTGACTGTGGGTATATTACTCCTGTTTCTAACAGTGGGTATATTATTCCTCTCTCTCTCAGTGGGTATATTACTCTTGTTTCTGACAGTGGATATATTACTCCTCTTTCTGACACTGGGTATACTACTCCTGTTTCTGACAGTGGGTATATCACTCCAGTTTCTGACTTTGGGTATATTATTCCTCTCTCTCTCAGTGGGTATATTACTCAAGTTTCTGACAGTGGCTATATTACTCCAGTTTCTGACAGTGGGTATATTACTCCTGTCTCTGTCAGTGGGTATATTACTTCAGTCTCTGTCAGCGGGTATGTTACTACAGTTTCTGACAGTGGGTATATTACTCCAATTTCTGACAGTGGGTATATCACCCCCGTTCCTGACAGTGGGTATATTACTCCACTTTCTGACTGTGGGTATATCGCTCCTGTTTCTGACAGAGGGTATATTACTCCTGTTTCTGACAGAGGGTATGTTACTCAAGTTTCTGACAGTGGCTATATTACTCCAGTTTCTGACAATAGGTATATTACTCCTGTCTCTGTCAGTGGGTATATTACTCCTGCCTCTGTCAGTGGGTATGTTACTACAGTTTCTGACAGTGGGTATATTACTCCCGTTTCTGACAGTGCTTTATTACTCCCGTTTCTGAAAGTGGGTATATTACTCCTGTTTATGACAGTGGGTATATTACTGCTGTTTCAGACAGTGGACATATTGCTCTTGTTTCTGACAATGGGTATATTACTCCCGTTTCTGACAGTGGCTATATTACTGCAGTTTCTGACAGTGGGTATATTTCTCCAGTTTCTGTCAATGCTTTATTACTCCTGTTTCTGAAAGTGGGTACATTACTCCTGTTTATGACAGTGGGTATATTACTGCTGTTTCAGACCGTGGACATATTGCTCTTGTCTCTGACAGTGGGTATATTACTCCAGTTTCTGTCAGTGGCTATATTACTCCAGTTTCTGACGGTGGGTTTATTACTCCTGTTTCTGACAGTGGGTATATTACTCCAGTTTCTGATAGTGGTTATATTTCTCCCATTTCTGACAATGGGTATATTACTCCCGTTTCTGACAGTGGGTATATTACTCCCGTTTCTGACAGTTGGTATATTACTCCAGTTTCTGACATTGGGTATATTACTCCAGTTTCTGACAGTGGACATATTACTCCAGTTTCTGACAGTGGTTATAATACTCCCGTTTCTGACAATGGGTATATTACTCCAGTTTCTGTCAGTGGGTATATTACTGCTGTTTCAGACAGTGGACATATTGCTCTTGTTTCTGACAATGGGTATATTACTCCAGTTTCTGACAGTGGCTATATTACTGCAGTTTCTGACAGTGGGTATATTACTCCAGTTTCTGTCAATGCTTTATTACTCCTGTTTCTGAAAGTGGGTACATTACTCCTGTTTATGACAGTGGGTATATTACTGCTGTTTCAGACCGTGGACATATTGCTCTTGTCTCTGACAGTGGGTATATTACTCCAGTTTCTGACAGTGGCTATATTACTCCAGTTTCTGACAGTGGCTATATTACTCCAGTTTCTGACAGTGCTTTATTACTCCTGTTTCTGAAAGTGGGTACATTACTCCTGTTTATGACAGTGGGTATATTACTGCTGTTTCAGACAGTGGACATATTGCTCTTGTTTCTGACAGTGGGTATATTACTCCAGTTTCGGACAGTGGCTATATTACTCCAGTTTCTGACAGTGGCAATATTACTCCTGTTTCTGACAGTCGGTATATTACTCCAGTTTCTGACAGAGGATATATTACTCCTGTTTCTTACAGTGGGTATATTACTCCCGTTTCTCACAGTGGCTATATTATTCCCATTTATGACAGTGGATATATTACTCCTGTTACTGACAGTGGGTTTATTACTGCAGTTTCTGACAGTGCTTTATTACTCCTCTTTCTGACAGTGAGTGTATTACTCCTCCGCTCTCTCATTGGGTATATTACTCCTGTTTCAGACAGTGGGTATATTACTCAAGTCTCTGACAGTGGGTATATTACTCCAGTTTCTGTCAGTGGCTATATTACTCCAGTTTCTGACGGTGGGTTTATTACTCCTGTTTCTGACAGTGGGTATATTACTCCAGTTTCTGATAGTGGTTATATTTCTCCCATTTCTGACAATGGGTATATTACTCCCGTTTCTGACAGTGGGTATATTACTCCCGTTTCTGACAGTTGGTATATTCCTCCAGTTTCTGACATTGGGTATATTACTCCAGTTTCTGACAGTGGGCATATTACTCCAGTTTCTGACAGTGGTTATAATACTCCCGTTTCTGACAATGGGTATATTACCAGTTTCTGCAGTGGCTATATTACTGCAGTTTCTGACAGTGGGTATATTACTCCAGTTTCTGACAGTGCTTTATTACTCCTGTTTCTGAAAGTGGTACATTACTCCTGTTTATGACAGTGGGTAGATTACTGCTGTTTCAGACAGTGGACATATTGCTCTTGTTTCTGACAGTGGGTATATTACTCCAGTTTCTGACAGTGGCTATATTACTCCAGTTTCTGACAGTGGCTGTATTACTCCAGTTTCTGACAGTGCTTTATTACTCCTGTTTCTGAAAGTGGGTACATTACTCCTGTTTATGACAGTGGGTATATTACTCCAGTTTCTGACAGTGGTTATAATACTCCCGTTTCTGACAATGGGTATATTACTCCAGTTTCTGACAGTGGCTATATTACTGCAGTTTCTGACAGTGGACATATTGCTCTTGATTCTGACAGTGGGTATATTACTCCAGTTTCGGACAGTGGCTATATTACTCCAGTTTCTGACAGTGGCTATATTACTCCTGTTTCTGACAGTCGGTATATTACTCTAGTTTCTGACATTGGGTATATTACTCCAGTTTCTGACAGAGGATATATTACTCCTGTTTCTTACAGTGGGTGTATCACTCCCGTTTCTCACAGTGGCTATATTATTCCCATTTCTGACAGTGGGTATATTACTCCTGTTTCTGACAGTGGGTATATTACTACAGTTTCTGACAGTCCTTTATTACTCCTGTTTCTGACAGGGAGTGTATTAATCCTCTCTCTCTCATTGGGTATATTACACCTGTTTCAGACAGTGTGTATATTACTCAAGTCTTTGACAGTAGGTATATTACTCCAGTTTCTGTCAGTGGCTATATTACTCCAGTTTCTGACAGTGGGTTTATTACTCCTGTTTCTGACAGTTGGTATATTACTCCAGTTTCTGATAGTGGTGATATTACTCCCATTTCTGACAATGGGTATATTACTCCCGTTTCTGACAGTGGGTATATTACTCCCGTTTCTGACAGTTGGTATATTACTCCAGTTTCTGACAGTGGGTATATTACTCCCGTTTCTGACAATGGGTATATTACTCCAGTTTCTGACAGTGGCTATATTACTTCTGTTTCTGACAATGGGTATATTACTCCTGCTTCTCACAGTGGGTATATTACTCCTCTCTCTCTCAGTGGGTATAATACTCCTGTTTCTGACAGTAGGTATATCACTCCAGTATCTGACAGTGGGTATATTACTCCAGTTTCTGACAGTGGCTATATTACTCCAATTTCTGACAGTGGGTATATTACTCCAGTTTCTGACAGTGGGTATATTACTCCTGTCCCTGTCAGTCGGTATATTACTCCTGTCTCTCATAGTGGGTATGTTACTACAGTTTCTGACAGTGGGGATATTACTCCAGTTTCTGACAGTGGCTATATTAGTCCAGTTTCTGTCAGTGGGTATATTACTCCAGTTTCTGACAGTAGGTTTTTTACTCCTGTTTCTGACCGTGGGTATATTACTCCAGTATCTGATAGTGGTTATATTACTCCCATTTCTGACAATGGGTATATTCCTCCCGTTTCTGACAGTGGGTATATTACTCCAGTTTCTGACAGTGGGTATATTACTCCAGTTTCTGATATTGGGTATAATTACCCCGTTTCTGACAATTGGTATATTACTCCCGTTTCTGACAGTGGGTATATTACTCCCGTTTCTGACAACTGGTATATTACTCCAGTTTCTGACAGTGGCTATATTACTTCAGTTTCTGACAATGGGTATATTACTCCTGCTTCTGACAGTGGGTATATTACTCCAGTTTCTGACTGGCTATATTACTCCAGTTTCTGACAGCGGGTATATTACTCCAGTTTCTGACAGTGGATATATTACTCCTGTTTCTTACAGTGGGTATATTACCCCCGTTTCCCACAGTGGCTATATTATTCCCATTTCTGACAGTGGGTATATTACTCCTGTTTCTGATAGTGGGTATATTACTCCTCTCTCTCCCAGTGGGTATATTACTCCAGTTTCTGATAGTGGTTATATTACTCCCGTTTCTGACAATGGGTATATTACTGCCGTTTCTGACAGTGGGTATATTACTCCCGTTTCTGAAAATGGGTATATTACTCCAGTTTCTGACAGTGGCTATATTACTCATGTTTCTGACAGTGGGTATATTACTCCAGTTTCTGACATAGGGTATATTACTCCAGTTTCTGACAGTGAGTATATTACTCCAGTTTCTGACAGTGGTTATAATACTCCCGGTTCTGACAGTGGGTATATTACTCCCGTTTCTGACAGTGGGTATATTACTCCAGTTTCTGACACTGGCTATTTTACTTCTGTTTCTGACAATGGGTATATTACTCCTGCTTCTGACAGTGGGTATATTACTCAAGTTTCTGACTGGCTATATTACTCCAGTTTCTGACAGTGGGTATATTACTCCAGTTTCTGACAGTGGATATATTATTCCTGTTCCTTACAGTGGGTATATTAGCCCCGTTTCTCACAGTGGCTATATTATTCCCATTTCTGGCAGTGCTTTATTACTCCTGGTTCTGACAGTGGGTATATTACTCCTCTCTCTCCCAGTGGGTATATTACTCTTGTTTCAGACAGTGGATATATTACTCCTCTTTCTGACACTGGGTATATTACTCCTGTTTCTGACAGTGGGTATATTACTCCAGTTTCTGATAGTGGTTATATTACTCCCGTTTCTGACAATGGGTATATTACTCCCGTTTCTGACAGTGGGTATATTACTCCCGTTTCTGACAATGGGTATATTACTCCAGTTTCTGACAGTGGCTATATTACTCCTGTTTCTGACAGTGGGTATATTACTCCAGTTTCTGACATAGGGTATATTACTCCAGTTTCTGACAGTGGGTATATTACTCCAGTTTCTGACAGTGGTTATAATACCTCCGTTTCTGACAATGGGTATATTACTCCCGTTTCTGACAGTGGGTGTATTACTCCCTTTTCTGACAGTGGGTATATTACTCCAGTTTCTGACAGTGGCTATTTTGCTTCTGTTTCTGACAATGGGTATATTACTACTGCTTCTGACAGTGGGTATATTACTCCACTTTCTGATTGGCTATATTACTCCAGTTTCTGACAGTGGGTATATTACTCCAGTTTCTGACAGTGGATATATTACTCCTGTTCCTTACAGTGGGTATACTACCCCCGTTTCTCACAGTGACTATATTATTCCCATTTCTGACAGTGGTTATATTACTCCTGCTTCTGACAGTGGGTATATTACTCCTCTCTCCCCCAGTGGGTATATTACTCTTGTTTCTGACAGTGGATATATTACTCCTCTTTCTGACACTGGGTATATTACTCCTGTTTCTGACAGTGGGTATATTACTCCTCTCTCTCAGTGGGTATAATACTCCTGTTTCTGACAGTGGGTAGATCACTCCAGTTTCTGACAGTGGGTATTTTGCTCCAGTTTCTGACAGTGGCTATATTACTCCAGATTCTGACAGCGGGTATATTACTCCAGTTTCTGACAGTAGGGATATTACTCCTGTCTCTCTCAGTGGGTATGTTACTACAGTTTCTGACAGTGGGTATATTACTCCTATTTCTGACAGAGGGTATAGTACTCCGGTTTCTGACAGTGGCTATATTACTTCTGTTTCTGACAATGGGTATATTATTCCTGCTTCTGACAGTGGGTATATTACTCCAGTTTCTGACTGGCTATATTACTCCAGTTTCTGACAGTGGGTATATTACTCCAGTTTCTAACTGTGGGCATATTACTCCTGTTTCCTACAGTGGGTACATTACTCCCGTTTCTCACAGTGGTATATTACTCCCGTTTCTGACAGTGGCTATATTACTCCAGTTTCTGACAGTGCTTTATTACTCCTGTTTCTGAAAGTGGGTACATTACTCCTGTTTATGACAGTGGGTATATTACTGCTGTTACAGACAGTGGACATATTGCTCTTGTTTCTGACAGTGGGTATATTACTCCAGTTTCTGACAGTGACTATATTACTCCAGTTTCTGTCAGTGGGTATATTACTCCAGTTTCTGACAGTGTGTTTATGACTCCTGTTTCTGACCGTGGGTATATTACTCCAGTTTCTGATAGTGGTTATATTACTCCTATTTCTGACAATGGGTGTATTACTCCCGTTTCTGACAGTGGGTATATTACTCCCGTTTCTGACAGTGGGTATATTACTCCCGTTTCTGACAGTGGCTATATTACTCCAGTTTCTAATAGTGGTTATATTACTCCTGTTTCTGACAGTGGATATATTACTCCCGTTTCTGACAGTGGATATATGACTCCAGTTTCTCACAGTGGATATATTACTCCAGTTTCTGTCAGTGGGTATATTACTCCAGTTTCTCACAGTGTATATGTTACTCCTGTTTCTGTCAGCGGTATATCCCTCCTCTTTCTGTCTGTGGATATATTACTCATTTTCTGTCGGTGGGTATATTACTCCAGTTTCTCACAGTGGCTATGTTACTCCTGTTTCTGACAGTGGATATATTACTTCCGTTTATCACAGTGTGTATATTACTTCTGTTTCTATCAGTGGATATATTACTCCTGTTTCTGACAGTGGGTATATTACTCCAGTTTCTGACAGTGGCTATATTACTCCAGTTTCTCATCGTGGGTATATTACTCCAGTTTCTGACAGTGGATATCTTACTCCTGTTTCTGACAGTGGATATATTACTCCAGTTTCTGATAGTGGGTATATCACTCCAGTTTCTGACAGTGGATATATTACTTCTGTTTCTGTCAGTGGATATATCACTCTTGTTTCTGACAGTGTGTATATTACTCTAGTTTCTGACAGTGGCTATATTACTCCTGTTTCTGACAGTGGGTATATTACTCCAGTTTCTGACATTGGGTATATTACTCCAGTTTCTGACAGTGGATATATTACTCCTGTTTCTGACAGTGGGTATATTACTCACGTTTCTCACAGTGGCTATATTATTCCCATTTCTGACAGTGGGTATATTACTCCTGTTTCTGACAGTGGGTATATTACTCCAGTTTCTGACAGTGGGTTTATTACTCCTGTTTCTGACAGTGGGTATATTACTCCAGTTTCTGATAGTGGTTATATTACTCCCGTTTCTGACAATGGGTATATTACTCCCGTTTCTGACAGTGGGTATATTACTCCCGTTTCTGACAGTGGGTATATTACTCCAGTTTCTGACAGTGGCTATATTACTTCTGTTCCTGACAATTGGTATATCATTCCTGCTTCTGACAGTGGGTATATTACTCCAGTTTCTGACTGGCTATATTACTCCAGTTTCTGACAGTGGGTATATTACTTCAGTTTCTGACTGTGAACACATTACTCCTGTTTCTTACAGTGGGTATATTACTCCCGTTTCTCACAGTGGCTATATTACTCCACTTTCTGACAGTGGCTATATTACTCCAGTTCCTGACAGTCCTTTATTACTCCTGTTTCTGAAAGTGGGTACATTACTCTTGTTTATGACAGTGGGTATATTACTGCTGTTACAGACAGTGGACATATTGCTCTTGTTTATGACAGTTGGTATATTACTCCAGTTTCTGACAGTGGCTATATTACTCCAGTTTCTGTCAGTGGGTATATTACTCCAGTTTCTGACAGTGGGTTTATTACTCCTGTTTCTGACCGTGGGTATATTACTCCAGTATCTGATAGTGGTTATATTACTCCCATTTCTGACATTGGGTATATTACTCCAGTTTCTGACAGTGGATCTATTACTCCTGTTTCTGACAGTGGGTATATTACTCACGTTTCTCACAGTGGCTATATTATTCCCATTTCTGACAATGGGTATATTACTCCCGTTTCTGACAGTGGGTATATTACTCCCGTTTCTGACAGTGGGTATATTACTCCAGTTTCTGACAGTGGCTATATTACTTCTGTTTCTGACAATTGGTATATCATTCCTGCTTCTGACAGTGGGTATATTACTCCAGTTCCTGACTGGCTATATTACTCCAGTTTCTGACAGTGGGTATATTACTTCAGTTTCTGACTGTGAACACATTACTCCTGTTTCTTACAGTGGGTATATTACTCCCGTTTCTCACAGTGGCTATATTACTCCACTTTCTGACAGTGGCTATATTACTCCAGTTCCTGACAGTCCTTTATTACTCCTGTTTCTGAAAGTGGGTACATTACTCTTGTTTATGACAGTGGGTATATTACTGCTGTTACAGACAGTGGACATATTGCTCTTGTTTCTGACAGTTGGTATATTTCTCCAGTTTCTGACAGTGGCTATATTACTCCAGTTTCTGTCAGTGGGTATATTACTCACGTTTCTCACAGTGGCTATATTATTCCCATTTCTGACAGTGGGTATATTACTCCTGTTTCTGACAGTGGGTATATAACTCCAGTTTCTGACAGTGGGTTTATTACTCCTGTTTCTGACAGTGGGTATATTACTCCAGTTTCTGATAGTGGTTATATTACCCCCGTTTCTGACAATGGGTATATTACTCCCGTTTCTGACAGTGGGTATATTACTCCCGTTTCTGTCAGTGGGTATATTACTCCAGTTTCTGACAGTGGCTATATTACTTCTGTTTCTGACAATTGGTATATCATTCCTGCTTCTGACAGTGGGTATATTACTCCAGTTCCTGACTGGCTATATTACTCCAGTTTCTGACAGTGGGTATATTACTTCAGTTTCTGACTGTGAACACATTACTCCTGTTTCTTACAGTGGGTATATTACTCCCGTTTCTCACAGTGGCTATATTACTCCACTTTCTGACAGTGGCTATATTACTCCAGTTCCTGACAGTCCTTTATTACTCCTGTTTCTGAAAGTGGGTACATTAATCTTGTTTATGACAGTGGGTATATTACTGCTGTTACAGACAGTGGACATATTGCTCTTGTTTCTGACAGTTGGTATATTACTCCAGTTTCTGACAGTGGCTATATTACTCCAGTTTCTGTCAGTGGGTATATTACTCCAGTTTCTGGCAGTGGGTTTATTACTCCTGTTTCTGACCATGGGTATATTACTCCAGTATCTGATAGTGGTTATATTACTCCCATTTCTGACAATGGGTATATTCCTCCCGTTTCTGACAGTGGGTATATTACTCCAGTTTCTGACAGTGGGTATATTACTCCAGTTTCTGACATTGGGTATAATACTCCCGTTTCTGACAATTGGTATATTACTCCCGTTTCTGACAGTGGGTATATTACTCCCATTTCTGACAATTGGTATATTACTCCAGTTTCTGACAGTGGGTTTATTACTCCTGTTTCTGACCATGGGTATATTACTCCAGTATCTGACAGTGGCTATATTACTTCTGTTTCTGACAATTGGTATATCATTCCTGCTTCTGACAGTGGGTATATTACTCCAGTTTCTGACTGGCTATATTACTCCAGTTTCTGACAGCGGGTATATTACTCCAGTTTCTGACAGTGGATATATTGCTCCTGTTTCTTACAGTGGGTATATTACTCCTCTTTCTGATAGTAGGTATATTACTCCTCTCTCTCCCAGTGGGTATATTACTCTTGTTTCTGACAGTGGATATATTACTCCTCTTTCTAACACTGTGTATATTACTTCTGTTTCTGACAGTGGGTATATTACTCCAGTTTCTGATAGTGGTTATATTACTCCCGTTTCTGACAATGGGTATATTACTCCCGTTTCTGACAGTGGGTATATTACTCCCGTTTCTGAAAATGGGTATATTACTCCAGTTTCTGACAGTGGCTATATTACTCCTGTTTCTGACAGTGGGTATATTACTCCCGGTTCTGACAGTGGGTATATTACACCCGTTTCTGACTGTGGGTATATTACTCCAGTTTCTGACACTGGCTATTTTACTTCTGTTTCTGACAATGGGTATATTACTCCTGCTTCTGACAGTGTGTATATTACTCAAGTTTCTGACTGGCTATATTACTCCAGTTTCTGACTGTGGGTATATTACTCCAGTTTCTGACAGTGGATATATTATTCCTGTTCCTTACAGTGGGTATATTATCCCCGTTTCTCACAGTGGCTATATTATTCCCATTTCTGGCAGTGGTATATTACTCCTGTTTCTGACAGTGGGTATATTACTCCTCTCTCTCCCAGTGGGTATATTACTCTTGTTTCAGACAGTGGATATATTACTCCTCTTTCTGACACTGGGTATATTACTCCTGTTTCTAACAGTGGGTATATTACTCCAGTTTCTGATAGTGGTTATATTACTCCCGTTTCTGACAATGGGTATATTACTCCCGTTTCTGACAGTGGGTATATTACTCCTCTCTCTCCCAGTGGGTATATTACTCTTGTTTCAGACAGTGGATATATTACTCCTCTTTCTGACACTGGGTATATTACTCCTGTTTCTGACAGTGGGTATATTACTCCAGTTTCTGATAGTGGTTATATTACTCCCGTTTCTGACAATGGGTATATTACTCCCGTTTCTGACAGTGGGTATATTACTCCCGTTTCTGACAATGGGTATATTACTCCCGTTTCTCACAGTGGGTATATTACTCCCGTTTCTGACAGTGGCTATATTACTCCTCTTTCTGACAGTGGGTATATTACTCCAGTTTCTGACAGTGGCTATATTACTCCTCTTTCTGATAGTGGGTATATTACTCCTCTCTCTCCCAGTGGGTATATTACTCTTGTTTCTGACAGTGGATATATTACTCCTCTTTCTAACACTGGGTATATTACTCCTGTTTCTGACAGTGGGTATATTACTCCAGTTTCTGATAGTGGTTATATTACTCCCGTTTCTGACAATGGGTATATTACTCCCGTTTCTGACAGTGGGTATATTACTCCCGTTTCTGAAAATGGGTATATTACTCCAGTTTCTGACAGTGGCTATATTACTCCTGTTTCGGACAGTGGGTATATTACTCCAGTTTCTGACATAGGGTATATTACTCCAGTTTCTGACAGTGAGTATATTACTCCAGTTTCTGACAGTGGTTATAATACTCCCGGTTCTGACAGTGGGTATATTACTCCCGTTTCTGACAGTGGGTATATTACTCCAGTTTCTGACACTGGCTATTTTACTTCTGTTTCTGACAATGGGTATATTACTCCTGCTTCTGACAGTGGGTATATTACTCAAGTTTCTGACTGGCTATATTACTCCAGTTTCTGACAGTGGGTATATTACTCCAGTTTCTGACAGTGGATATATTATTCCTGTTCCTTACAGTGGGTATATTACCCCCGTTTCTCACAGTGGCTATATTATTCCCATTTCTGGCAGTGGTATATTACTCCTGTTTCTGACAGTGGGTATATTACTCCTCTCTCTCCCAGTGGGTATATTACTCTTGTTTCAGACAGTGGATATATTACTCCTCTTTCTGACACTGGGTATATTACTCCTGTTTCTGACAGTGGGTATATTACTCCAGTTTCTGATAGTGGTTATATTACTCCCGTTTCTGACAATGGGTATATTACTACCGTTTCTGACAGTGGGTATATTACTCCCGTTTCTGACAATGGGTATATTACTCCAGTTTCTGACAGTGGCTATATTACTCCTGTTTCTGACAGTGGGTATATGACTCCAGTTTCTGACATAGGGTATATTACTCCAGTTTCTGACAGCGGGTATATTACTCCAGTTTCTGACAGTGGTTATAATACTTCCGTTTCTGACAATGGGTATATTACTCCCGTTTCTGACAATGGGTATATTACTCCCTTTTCTGACAGTGGGTATATTACTCCAGTTTCTGACAGTGGCTATTTTACTTCTGTTTCTGACAATGGGTATATTACTACTGCTTCTGACAGTGGGTATATTACTCCACTTTCTGATTGGCTATATTACTCCAGTTTCTGACAGTGGGTATATTACTCCAGTTTCTGACAGTGGATATATTACTCCTGTTCCTTACAGTGGGTATACTACCCCCGTTTCTCACAGTGGCTATATTATTCCCATTTCTGACAGTGGGTATATTACTCCTGTTTCTGACAGTGGGTATATTACTCCTCTCTCCCCCAGTGGGTATATTACTCTTGTTTCTGACAGTGGATATATTACTCCTCTTTCTGACACTGGGTATATTACTCCTGTTTCTGACAGTGGGTATATTACTCCTCTCTCTCAGTGGGTATAATACTCCTGTTTCTGACAGTGGGTAGATCACTCCAGTTTTTGACAGTGGGTATATTGCTCCAGTTTCTGACAGTGGCTATATTACTCCAGATTCTGACAGCAGGTATATTACTCCAGTTTCTGACAGTAGGGATATTACTCCTGTCTCTGTCAGTGTGTATATTACTCCTGTCTCTCTCAGTGGGTATGTTACTACAGTTTCTGACAGTGGGTATATTACTCCTATTTCTGACAGAGGGTATATTACTCCAGTTTCTGACAGTGGCTATATTACTTCTGTTTCTGACAATGGGTATATTATTCCTGCTTCTGACAGTGGGTATATTACTCCAGTTTCTGACTGGCTATATTACTCCAGTTTCTGACAGTGGGTATATTACTCCAGTTTCTGACTGTGGGCATATTACTCCTGTTTCCTACAGTGGGTACATTACTCCCGTTTCTCACAGTGGTATATTACTCCGTTTCTGACAGTGGCTATATTACTCCAGTTTCTGACAGTGCTTTATTACTCCTGTTTCTGAAAGTGGGTACATTACTCCTGTTTATGACAGTGGGTATATTACTGCTGTTACAGACAGTGGACATATTGCTCTTGTTTCTGACAGTGGGTATATTACTCCAGTTTCTGACAGTGGGTTTATTACTCCTGTTTCTGACCGTGGGTATATTACTCCAGTTTCTGATAGTGGTTATATTACTCCCATTTCTGACAATGGGTGTATTACTCCCGTTTCTGACAGTGGGTATATTACTCCCGTTTCTGACAGTGGGTATATTACTCCCGTTTCCGACAGTGGCTATATTACTCCAGTTTCTGATAGTGGTTATATTACTCCTGTTTCTGACAGTGGATATATTACTCCCGTTTCTGACAGTGGACATATGACTCCAGTTTCTCACAGTGGATATATTACTCCAGTTTCTGTCAGTGGGTATATTACTCCAGTTTCTCACAGTGTATATGTTACTCCTGTTTCTGTCAGCGGTATATCCCTCCTCTTTCTGTCTGTGGATATATTACTCATTTTCTGTCGGTGGGTATATTACTCCAGTTTCTCACAGTGGCTATGTTACTCCTGTTTCTGACAGTGGATATATTACTTCCGTTTCTCACAGTGTGTATATTACTTCTGTTTCTATCAGTGGATATATTACTCCTGTTTCTGACAGTGGATATATTACTCCTGTTTCTGACAGTGGGTATATTACTCCAGTTTCTGACAGTGGCTATATTACTCCAGTTTCTCATCGTGGGTATATTACTCCAGTTTCTGACAGTGGATATATTACTCCTGTTTCTGACAGTGGATATATTACTCCTGTTTCTGACAGTGGGTATATTACTCCAGTTTCTGACAGTGGCTATATTACTCCAGTTTCTCATCGTGGGTATATTACTCCAGTTTCTGACAGTGGATAAGTTACTCCTGTTTCTGACAAGATCGGAAATTGAACTGGACTAGCCATATTAATACTGTGACTACCAGGGCAGGTCAAAGGCTAGATATCCTCCTGACCTCCTGACCCCCAAGATCCTGTCCACCATCTACAAGTCAGGAGTGTAATGGAATACTCTCCCCTAGCCTGGATGAGTGCAGCACCAACAACACTCAAGAAGCTCAACACCATCCAGGACAAAGCAGCCCATTCGATTACTCCCCCTTCCACAAACATTCAAACCCTCCACGACTGACGGAGAATGGCAGCAGTGGATGCACTGCAGGAACTCGCAAAGATTCCTTAGGCAGCACCTTCCAAACCCATGACCATTACCATCTAGATGTACAAGAGCAGCAGATACCTGGGAACTCCACCACCTGGAGGTTCCCCTCCGAGTCACTCACCACCCCGACTTGGAATTATATCGCCGTTCCTTCACTGTTGCTGCGTCAAAATCCTGGAACTCCCTCCCTAACAGCACTGTTGGTGTACCTACACCTCAAGAACTGCAGAGGTTCAAAAAGCCAGCTCACCACCACCCTCCGAAGGGCATTTTTCCCATAATTGCAGTGGGTGTATTATACGTGTTGTTGACATGACCTGTACAATACACCTGCTGGTCTTCACTTCAAACAACTGCACCTTTCTGTGAGCCTTGCAAACAGTAGTGAATCAAACAGAAAATGAATTGTTACTTACATTACGCCTGTAACATCAAATCTGAAACAATGGATGGCACTCATGATTGCCAGTGCAGGTGAAGGACATGTTGCTTGACAATCTATTTGATTACATTTGTCATGGTGCATGGCTCTTGTTGTAGTCCAGCTCTGTGACTCTATGTGTGATTCTAACCTCCTTTCATGTAAGATGTAGGTTTAGACATGGTGATCAACTCTGTGTTAAGCATTGTGCTCTGTGGCTGAGGGGGCCCACTTTGGCAGGCATTCACATTTGCTGCAGCGGAAGGCACTGGGCGCAGAAGGTGGTGGGTTCCCTGGCTTCTGTTTTCTCTCGGCCCTCTTCCTGGCCAGCTGGCCTCTTCCAAAGCTCTTCCAGATCATTGGTCTCCATGGTCGTGACCATCAATGATTGGCTCCCGATTGTCACTGTCAATGTTTGCCATCTGACCCGGGTTCGATCCCGGCTCTGGGTCACTATCCGTGTGGAGTTTGCACATTCTCCCTGTCTTTGCGTGGGTCTCACCCCCACAACCCAAAGATGTGCAGGCTAGGTGGATTGGCCACGTTAAATTGCCCCTTAATTAGAAAAAAAGAATTGGGTGCTCTAAATTTATTTTTTTAAAGTCAATGTCCGCCATCTTTGTGTCTCTCTTGCAAGTGCTCTTGTAGCAGAGACATGGACTCCCAGGAGGGTATGACCACATGGCCTGTTCACCATGCAGAAAGACATTTGGTATCCAGCTGTCACCCATCTGATAAATGTGACGATGCCAACACAAAGGTTGGTTTAGCAATGAGCGTATGCTGATGGAATTCACACACTCCAGGGTCTCCGAGTTGGTGACCTTATCCTGCTAAGAGATGCTGTGAATATGTCTGAGGCAGTGATGATGGAAACTGTTCAGCCTTTTCTCCTGCCTAGAATTTGTGGGTGTGGTGTCTGTCAGCAATATGGACTGAATAATAATAATCATCTTTATTATTGTCACAAGTAGGCTTACATTAACACTGCAATGAAGTTACTGTGAAAATCTCCTAGTCGCCACACTCCGGCGCCTGTTCGGGTACACAGAGGGAGAATTCAGAATGTCCAATTTACCTAACAGCACGTCTTTCATGACTTGTGGGAGGAAACCGGAGCACCCGGAGGAAATCCACGCAGACACGGGGAGAACGTGCAGACTCCGCAACAGTGTTAATCACTGTGCTACCGTGTCGCCCTAAAATGAGAAGCAAACTAGCACACAAAGATAGAATACATGCCAACTCTCTTCTCCCACAGACTAAATGCATCACATGGATCTGTTGGACACACAAGTCTGAAGGGGAAAGATAGCTCTTGCTCTCCTGTAGCCAGCTAATAACCCAATGGCCTGGTTGGAATAAAGGTGGCACAGATGATTGACAGAGGGTGAATGGGTCCAGACTGTTTCTTGAATACTGGCCTTAGACTGGCATGATGAGGAAATGTGCATGCAGCCAATGGCACCATGGGCCTTGGGGAATCCTTCGATACGGGTGAATGCCCGTGTTATCTCATCCCGTTTCAATAGGGGGAAAATGCATTATTGCTCTTCGCATAGGGAATCTCAGTGGCCAGTGACAGTAACTCTTAACATACGCAGCAGACTCTTTACATGCTGCAGTAGTCGGCATCAGTGGCATGTCACAATTTGCAATCCACCCCTCTGCCTCCGGGATGCTTAGGTGCTTTTTTGGGGGCCTGGAAACTGGGCCCACACCCTCCAATGTTCAGGCATCTCAGTCTGTACCTAAGCGGAGCTTTTCGGAAACCCAAGAGCCACACATCGGTTATATTTTTATTTGAGCTCTTTAAGATGACTTTGTAACACCCACTTTAAATTACAATGGATGATTTAGAGGGTTAGTTCATTTCTGTAGATTTAAATTATGTGGCTTTGGGATCTAGAGGCCTACGAGCCCGCCACATTAGGGCGGGGGTTGTCCCCTATAATTAATCTGTATCCTGAAAGTTAATATGTTCAATTTGACCAAAACGTCGGCACAAATAAATAAATAATTTCTGTTCTTTCATCGTTGTTGTACATTAAAATTGTATTGCCACTTAGTCCTGACAGAAGCTCCACTGTACACGATGGTAAACTAACACAGATAGTATCAATTATTCGAGCAGAACAGGTCAATGAAAGGGCTGAAAAAGCAACATATTTCCAAGGTTATCAATGACAGGGGATTAATCACCAAGCCACAAAATTAACAAGTATAATCACTGCTTGGGACAGGGTGAGAGAGCAGTAGTGTACCTCCAAACTAAAGTCCCATCTTTATTTTTTTTAAGAATTGGGCTGACGCATTGCAGATGGTGAAATTTGAATTCAATAAAAATCTGGAATTAAAAGCCTAATCATGACCATGAAACAATTGTCGTAAAAAAAAAATCCCATCTGGTTCACTAACGTCCTTTCGGGAAGGAAACCTGCCGTCCTTACCTGGTCTGGCCTGCATGTGACTCAGACCCACAGTAATGTGGTTGACTCTTAACTCCCCCCTCAAGGGAAATTAGGGATGGGCAATAAATGCTGGCACAGCCAGCGATGCCCACGTCCCATGAAGAAATTTGAAAAAGGCCTATTCTCACCTGGTGTTTTGTCAGAAAAGTAAGTTTGACAGTAGAAAGTGTGTGTGATTCACTGTGATGCACATTCAATAATGCAGTCAGTCTGCGTAGAAGATTGAGGGGTGACCTGATTAAAAGAATCCACTGGGGTAGATACAGAGAATTGATTTTGTCTGGTGGGAGAAAGCTAAAGGAAGGCGATATGATCCAGCCATTGAGAAAAGAAACCAGGGAGCAAGCTTCCAACACCACGGGTGGGTGAAATGTGCAACTCTCAGATTGCAAAAACCTGTGGGCATTTGGAGCTGTCGGGACTGAGATTGATCGAATCAGAAATACTGGAAAATCTCAGCAGGTTTGGCAGCTTCCGCGGAGACAAACAGAGGGCGGCATTCTCCGGACCCCCGCCAGGTGGGAGTATCGGCGTGGCGCCGCGTGAACCGCGGCACGACGCGATTCTCACTCCGTGAAAACGGCCACGCGCGAATGGTGCCGGGCCGCAGGGAGAATCGCCGCCAACGGCCGTAGCGGCGGTTCTCCGGTGGGCCAGCGATTCTCCGGGCCGGATGGGCCGAAGTCCCGCCGGCGCGACCGGATGTCACGCCGACGCCGTTCCAACATGCTATAAAACAGCGTCAGCCATTCGTGCTGGCTGACGCTGCGGGAGGAGGTGGGCGACGGCGTGGGTAGGCCCGACTAGGGGGGAGGGTGGTGCACGACGGCATTGGGGGCGGGGTCCCTGGGGCGGGGAATGGGTCAGCCGTGTCTGCGGGCGGTGTGGGGTTGCCCCCCGGGGGAGGGGGTGGGGGTGGGTTGGTCGGGGGGGGGGGGGGTTGGGGTGGCCCCAGACATCCGCTGCCGGGGCTGGAGGAAGGTGGGGGTGAGGGTGGCCCCACACATCCGCTGCCGGCGGCGGGGGTGGGGGGAGGTGGGGGTGGCGGTCGGGGCAGCGGGGGCGTGGAAGGCTGCGGGGGGCCACGGCCTGCCATGACGCCGGACACGCGGTCGTCCACCCAGCCCATCCGCCTTCGCGGCTCACGGGGCCCGGCCATCCTGACGTGTGCAAGACCCCCCACCCCCACCCCACCAGACCGGTGGCACCTATCGGCGGGTGGCTCCAGGGCGGCACACACGGCAGCCCTTCCGTGAGGGCAGTGCCAGCGGACGGTGGCCCTAGCAGGGGGGAAGGCCGACAGGTGCCAGGGCACCGAGGGGGCAGGGGTAGGGCGCGTGCTGGCAACCAGGCCTGACATGCTGCCCATGGCACCTGGTCGTGGAGGGGAGTACACCAATGATGAAACCCTGTCTACTCCCACCTCCTACAGATCGTACAATGTTCAGCTATCTCCCAGTGTTGTTGACCGCCGTGCATGAGGCCCAGTGGGAGCTGGAGTGCGGGCATGAGAGGGAGGTGGAGGGTGTGCCACAGCCACTGAGGCATCCGATGCGACACTGAGGGGAGAGGGCTGAGGGGAGAGGGCTGAGGGGAGAGGGCTGAGGGGAGAGTGCTGAGGGGAGAGGGCTGAGGGGAGAGTGCTGAGGGGAGAGTGTTGAGGGGAGAGGGCTGAGGGGAGAGTGTTGAGGGGAGAGGGCTGAGGGAGAGGGCTGAGGGGAAAGGGCTGAGGGGAGAGGGCTGAGGGGAGAGGGCTGAGGGGGTAGGGCTGAGGGGAGAGTGTTGAGGGGAGAGGGCTGAGGGGAGAGTGTTGAGGGGAGAGGGCTGAGGGGAGAGGGCTGAGGGGGAAAGGGCTGAGGGGAGAGTGCTGAGGGGAGAGGGCTGAGGGGAGAGTGTTGAGGGGAGAGGGCTGAGGGGAGAGGGCTGAGGGGAGAGGGCTGAGGGGAGAGGGCTGAGGGGAGAGGGCTGAGGGGAGAGGGCTGAGGGGAAAGGGCTGAGGGGAGAGTGTTGAGGGGAGAGGGCTGAGGGGAAAGGGCTGAGGGGGAAAGGGCTGAGGGGAGAGTGTTGAGGGGAGAGGGCTGAGGGGAGAGGGCTGAGGGGAGACGGCTGAGGTGTAGGGCTGAGGGGAGAGGGCTGAGGGGCAGGGTTGAGGGGAAAGGGCTGAGGGGGAGGGCTGAGGGGAGAGGGCTGAGGGGAAAGGGCTGAGGTGTAGGGCTGAGGGGAAAGGGCTGAGGGGAGAGGGCTGAGGGGAGAGGGCTGAGGGGAGAGGGCTGAGGGGAAAGGGCTGAGGGGGAAAGGGCAGAGGGGAGAGTGTTGAGGGCAGAGTGTTGAGGGGAGAGGGCTGAGGGGAGAGTGTTGAGGGGGAGGGCTGAGGGGAGAGTGTTGAGGGGGAGGGCTGAGGGGAAAGGACTGAGGGGTAGGGCTGAGGGGAAGGGGGCTGAGGGGAAAGGGCTGAGGGGAAAGGGCTGAGGGGAAGGGGGCTGAGGGGAAAGGGCTGAGGGGAAAGGGCTGAGGGAGAGGGCTGAGGGGAAGGGGGCCAGGCAGGGGGGGGGATCTCACTTGGTGGCGCTCCCCGACCTCGGCATGGGCAATTTCCCGCTCCTCGGGTGCACTGGCTCTGTCCAGTGCCCTCTGCTCGTGCACGGTGAGCTGGCGCATGCCAGGTTCACCCCCTTCGGTCTGGGCTTGCTCCTGTTAGTTATGGGGGCTCTTTTCCTGGGGAAGGGGTGGGTGTCACACATGTGGGTGGCGTAGGGGGGTTGGTGCCATGGGCACACTGCTGGGTACTCACCCTGGCTGCCCTCAGTAGGTCATGGAGCTTTTTGCAGCACCGCTCGCCAGTCCTGGGTGACACCGCGGTGGCACTCACGGCCGCGCTCACCTCCCTCCACAGACGCCGGGCCACGTTGGCTGGCACCCTCTGGCAGGTCTAGGGTACAGATGCCCCCTCCTCTCCTCGAGGGCGTCCATCAGCGTCTCCAGGTCGTGGTGTGTGAACCTGGGAGTTGCTCAGCGTGGCGCCATGGTCCCCGTTGGCGGCATGTGCGCTCGCATCACCTGTTGTGCGCCGCGGCGCCATGTCGTTTACGTGGCACCAGGTCTCCAACGCCGTTCCGAGGCCAGGCCCCCGCGTTTCCCGCCTGCTAGCCCCTTTGTAGGCCGGAGAATGCCGTCTCGGAACGGGTGCCGGCAGCGAGGTAAAACGCGCCCGTTTTCCCGCCGATGCCCGCACTAGTCGCCGGAGCGGAGAATCGCAGCCAGAGTTTGTTTCCAGTCTGTGTGCTCGTCAGCTCTGTCTCTCTCCGCGGATGCTGCCAGATTCTCTGATGGTTCCCAGCATTTTCTGCTTTTATTTCAGATTTCCAGCATCTGCAGCATTTTGCCTTTACCCCGAGATCGATCAGTGCGTGTTCGGTAATGGCATCGAGCATCTGGAGCAATGACACATAAATTGAATTGAGGTAAAGGTCAGCCCTGATCTAACGGAATGATGCAGTCGGCTCAATCTTATAATAATAATCTTATATCTTTATTATTGTCACAAGTAGGCTTACATTAACACTGCAATGAAGTTACTGTGAAAATCCCCTAGTCTCCACACTCCGGTGCCTGTTCGGGTACATGGAGGGAGAATTCAGAATGTCCAATTCACCCAACAAGCACGCCCTTCGGGACTTGTGGGAGGAAACCGGAGCACCCGGAGGAAACCCACGCAGACACGGGGAGAACGTGCCAACTCCACAGACAATGACCCAAGCTGGGAATC
Source organism: Scyliorhinus torazame (assembly GCF_047496885.1). Lineage (NCBI taxonomy): Eukaryota > Metazoa > Chordata > Chondrichthyes > Carcharhiniformes > Scyliorhinidae > Scyliorhinus > Scyliorhinus torazame. The sequence goes on along the minus strand of NC_092728.1, from coordinate 85,080,592 downwards.
GAACCTGGTGCTGTGAAGCAACAGTTCTAACCGCTGTGCTACCGTGCCGCCTAAGGGGCTGAATGGCCTACTTCTGATCCAACACATTCAGATGTGAGCCTTGTTGGTGAATGTCAATAAACTATTTGACTGCAGGGGCACCACAGCAAAGCCTCATCCTGCCTTCACCTAACATTTGCGCATGCAATACACTTAGTCACTGGACAGTGATCAGAGGCTGATCTTCCCACTGAAGGTAACTATTAGCAACCCCGTTGGCGCCTTGCCTGTCCAACGATGTTTGGGAAACATAACTATGTTTCTGATTGTATTAAACCCCTCAGGTTTGCGGGTTCACATGGAGTAGATCTGTGCACAACATAATCTAAAGGTTTAGAAGTTACTGCTATCAATTTCTGATTTCTGAAGAGGACAAAGGCAGATAATTGCAGTCTTGGCTCAGAGTACACTCGTTCTTTTGAATTCAGGGGTTCCTGTAGCACCGACAGGCGAGTGACAAGACACAAGGGAACTCTGCCCTAATCAATGTCTTTAACATTGAAATTTCAGGGAATTGCACATGCTTAAGACATTAAAGGGATATGCGCTCATTAAAGATCAGCCTGACATATGTGATAGCATTGTGACAGTTCCTGACTAGTCCTTTAAGATTGAAACAACAACTTGCTTTTTATTGCAACTTTCACACAGTGAAATGTCCCCAGGCACTTCAGAGGAGTATTATCGGAGAGAATCAGACAGAAAGCAACATCAGGAAATATTAGGACAGGTGAACAAGTACTTGGTCAGAGGTGGGTTTTGAAGGGAGAGCCTTAAAGACGAGAGAGGTGGAAATGCCGAGAGGATTAAGGAAGGATGATGCGACCATCAATTCACGCGAGTCAGAGAGTTGAAGTGAACAGTGGCTTTAATCAACTAGAACAGTGCCTGCCTGCGACTGCTCTGCACTGAGAGCCACTTACAGGGCAGCTGCTCTATATACCTCCCCTCAAGGGGGCGGAGCCAGGGGCGGAGCCCACAAGGGCACCAACATGATACAAGCGGCGTAATACAATACAATGGTCCATAGGTGGAGCCCAGAAGGTTAACAACATAGTACAATGCAATACAGTGGTGAATGGTTGCCATAATACGTTCACCACATTCACCCCCTCTTAAAAAATTGAAGTCAGCGGGGGTGAAAGGCTCACAGGTTGAGTCTGTCTGGCGCCCTGATCGTGCGTTGCGATCGCCTGAGCTTTGGTTTCACAGCAGGCACGGGTGTCGAACTCGTCGGTGCGGGCATGGGTGTTGAACTTGTCGATGAGGCATTGGGTGTTGAACTCGTCAATGCGGGCACGGGTGTGGACTCCGAGAGCGTGTCTTCTGGAGCTTCATCCCTGTAGACTGCGATGGGGGGAGGGGGTATAGGAGGGGGTGTGGAGGCCATGTAGGGGCGGGGGCGCTGTTCGGTGTAGGTTGGGGGGGGTAGGGGATGGTCGTAGGGGATCCTGCGGGTGCCAGGTCCCGGAGGGAGACCGTATCTTGTCGGCCATCGGGGTGCGCCATGTATGTATACTGGAGGTTGGCCTGAAGGAGCTGGACCCTCTCGACCAGGGGGTCGGATTAATGGATCCTCACGTGTTTCCGGAGGAGCACGGGCCCCCGTGTCTTCAGCTGGGCTGGAAGCGAGACCCCGGAGGTGGATTTCCTGGGGAAAACAAATAGACGGTCATTTGAGGTCTCGTTCGTGGCTGTGCAAAGAGGTGACTAATGGAGTGGAGCGCGTCAGGGAGGACCTCCTGCCAGTGGGAAACTGGAAGATTCCTCGACCACAGGGCCAGGAGGACGGCCTTCCATACCGTCGCGTTCTCTCTATCCACCTGTCCGTTTCCCCGGGGGTTGTAACTGGTAGTCCTGCACGAGGCGATGCCCTTACCGAGCAGGTACTGACGCAGTTCGTCGCTCATAAACGAGGAGCCCCGGTCACTGTTGACGTAAGTGGGGAAACCGAACAAGGTCAAGACACTATGTAGGGCCTTAATGACGGTGGCTGCGGTCATGTCGGGGCAAGGGATTGCAAAGGGGAAGCGGGAGAACTCGTCAACGACATTGAAGAAATACGCATTGCGGTTGGTAGAGGGGAGGGGCCCTTTGAAGTCGATACTGAGGCGCTGAAAGGGCCGGGATGCCTCCACCAGGTGGGCCTTATCCGGTCGATAGAAGTGCGGCTTACACTCCTTGCAGATTTGGCAGTCCCTGGTCAAAGCCCTGACCTCCTCGGTGGAATATTTGGAGTAGGGCAGGTGCGGGCCTTGATGTAGAGGATAAGCCAGGTGAAACCCGGGTGGCAGAGGTCATTGTGGATGGCCCGGAGTCAGTCATCTTGCGCACTGGCGCATGCCGCGGGACAGGGCGTCTGGGGGTTCATTGAGCTTCCCAGGACGATACACTATATCGTATTTATAGGTGGAGAGTTCGATCCTCCACCTCAAGGTTTTATCGTTCTTGATCTTGCCCCGCTGTGTATTGTCGTTGGTCGGTGACAAGGGTAAACCTCCTACCAGCGAGGTCGTGCCTCCAGTGCTGTACAGCTTCCACGATGGCTTGAGCTTCTTTTTCGACTGAGGAGTGTTGAATCTCAGAGGCGTGAGCGTATGGAAGAAAAATGCTACGGGCCTGCCTGCCTGGTTAAGGGTGGCGGCGAGGGCGACCTCTGACGCGTCGCTCTCCACCTGGAAGGGGACGGACTCGTCCACCGCGCGCATCGTGGCTGTGGAAAGAGCTGCCTTGATGCAGCTGAAGACCTGGCGGGCCTCAGCCGCCAGTGGGAAGATGGTAGCTTTAATCAGTGGGCGGGCTTTGTCCACATAGTTGGGGACCCACTGGGCATAATAGGAAAAGAACCCGAGGCACCTCTTCAGGGCCCTGGGACAGTGGGGAAGGGGGAGTTGCAGGAGGGGGTGCGTACGGTCGGGGTTGGGCCCTTCGACTCCGTTTTCCACGACATAGCCGAGGATGTCTAGTCTGGTTGTGCGGAAAACGCATTTCTCCTTGTTGTAAGTGAGGTTGAGGGCTTGGGCGGTTTGGAGAAACTTCTGAAGGTTGGCGTCGTGGTCCTGCTGGTCGTGGCCGCAGATGGTGACGTTGTCCAAGTACGGAAATGTGGCCCACAGCCCGTACTGGTCCACCATTCGGTCCATCATTCTTTGGAAGACCGAGACCGAGACGCCGAAGGGGACCCGGAGGAAGTGGAAGAGGCGGCCGTCTGCCTCAAAGGCCGTGTAGTGGCGGTCCCCGGGGCGGATTGGGAGCTGCTGGTATGCGGACTTCTGATCTACCGTGGAGAACACCCGGTAGTGTGCAATCTGATTCACCATGCCCGCTATCCGGGGGAGGGGGTACGCATCGAGGTGCGTATACCGGTTTATGGTTTGGCTGTAATCTACAAACATCCGGTTCTTTTCCCCGGTCCTGACGACCACCACCTGGGCTTTCCAGGGGCTGTTACTGACCTCAATGATCCCTTCCCGCAAGAGACGCTGGACCTCGGACCTGATAAAAGTCCTGTCCTGTATGCTATACCGCCTGCTTCTGGTGGCGACGGGTTTACAGTCGGCGGTGAGATTCGTGAATAACGGGGGAGGGTCGACCTTCAGGGTCGCGAGGCTACAAACGGTGAGGGGGGTAGGGGCCCGCCAAACTTTAGGGTCAGGCTCCTGAGGTTGCACTGGAAGTCCAGTCCCAACAGAAGAGGAGCGCAGAGATCAGGGAGTACATAGAGTTTAAAGTTTGCGTATTTGACGCCCTGTATCGCGAGGTTCGCGACAGTGTGCCCCCAGATCTGCACTGAGTGCGATCCGGAAGCGAGGGAGATTGTTTGAAATGCGGGGGAGATTTAGAGAGAACAGTACCTTACCATGTCTGGATGTACGAAGCTCCCAGTGCTCCCAGAGTCAAACAGGCAGGGCGTTTCGAGCCCAGTGACCCGGATGGTCATCATGGAGTTCCTGAGGTGCTTTAGGCGTGACTGATCGAGGGTGACCGCGCCGAGTTGCGGATAGCCGGCGTGGTCAGAGGTGGTGGTCCCAAGATGGCTGCCCCCATAGGTCGCACGTGTCGGGCGGCGTTGAAGATGACGGGCAAGATGGCGGACCCCGTCGGTCGCACGTGTCGGACGGCGATGAAGATGACGGGCAAGATGGCGGACCCCGTCGGTCGCACGTGTCGGACGGCGATGAAGATGGCGGCCAGGATGGCGGCCCCCGTGAGTCGCACGTGTTGTGTAGAGTCAAAGATGACTTCCCCCACGGACAACACGAGGTGGATGAAACGTCCGAAGCGGGCGTAGCCGGCAGGCACGCAGCCACGCTGCGCGGTCTGCGGGCCTGTGAGTCTGAGAGTCGGGCCTGTGATTTGGAGGACTTGGACCTGGCCAGGCAAGCTTTGGCAAAGTGTCCTTTCTTGCCGCAGTCGCTACAGTTCGTGTTCCGAACCGGGCAACGCTGCCTGGGGTGCTGGTTCTGGCCGCAAAAGTGCGGGGCAGCCCCCCGGGTTGGGCGGGCAGCTGCGCGGCACAGGCCTGGGGTACTCTCTGGTCGGGTGTCCACAAGGGAGTCGCGTGGTCGGAGGGGAAAGTTTTGAGGCTCTGAAATGCTACTTCTAGGGAGGTGGCTAGTTTTACCGTCTCGTCTCGGTCGAGGGCGCCCTTCTCGAGCAGGCGCTGTCTGACGTTATTGGACCGGACTCCAGCCACGTAGGCGTCCCGGGTGGCGAGTTCCATGTGTTGCGAGACTGTGACGGCCTTGTAGTTGCAGCTTCGCGCGAGGATTTTCAGGTCGCGTAGGTACTCCTCCAGTGATTCCCCGGGGCTTTGGCGGCAAGTGGTGAGGAGATGCCGTGCGAACACTTTGTTCACCGGCCTCACGTATTGCCGCTTCAGGATCGCGAGCGCGTCTGCGTATGTGGTCGCTTCCTCGATTTGCACGAAGATTCGATAGCTCACCCGGGCATGGAGGAGGCTCAGTTTCTGTTCGTCGGTGACGGAGGGCGAGGAGGGGGCGGCGAGGTAAGCCTCGAAACATCGGAGCTAGTGCGAAAAAACCCCTTTGGTTTCCGCAGCCTGTGGGTCGAGTTCCAGTCGGTCAGGTTTGAAGGTGTTTTTGAAAACTCACCACTATTCTTAGAATTCCCCCTGTACCAAAAAGGGCCGACATTCTAAATGGTGAACAGGGATTTTCACTCCCCGACTCCGATGCAAGCTTCAGTGGGTGCTATTCAGGTCAAACTATGTTTTCAAGTTATCCCCTGGTATAACCCATACCTTCACCGAAGATTTCATCTACTTACCACTTAGTAGCATCGATCCTGGGTCCCGCATTGCTAGGTAAGTAAAGTAGACTTATAACCACTGTTTCAGGTTAAAACTTTTAAGTTATTTTATTATTATATATTTTTTTCTCTTTTAAAAAGATGCAATCATTGTCTTTACAGAAAGGTAAAAAGATCTTGCTTCTGGATCCTTCTGGTTGGTTGAAGGGACCTTCAGGCCCAACTTGACAATCAATCTTCTTTAAAGTCTGGTCTTCTTTAGATGTATCAGCTATTTTAGCTCGGCTGCTCTGCCCTGTCCATTTCCCATGGCCGAGCTGATTGTGATCTGAGTCTAGCTGCTTGTTCCTTCTCTGCTTCTCTCTCTCTCCCTCTGAGCTCTGCTTTTGGATCTGGATCTGAATCTTTCCTGCCCTGGTCTCGAGGTTTATATTTGCTTTCTAACAATTAAGTTTTTTTGATGTTATTTTCTTTGATTGTAAAAAGTACCTTTTGATCTAAACCTTTTAATCCAACTAAGTATACATTTTGACATGACTTCATCTCATAGATCTGATTACATTGTTTCCTTTGTGATGTTCAAAATGCTTTGGTTTCAAGAGGTGTTACTTTTAATTCCTGTCATTTCTAAGTTTTATTTTCCAATTGTGTCCTCAGCTCAATTTTGACTTTGATTTTGGCTTTGAATTATGTTTCTCGTAGACTGATAAACCTGGTATTAGCAAATTTTCACACCTAGAACCTCATCCATTCTTTTCCAGATCCTTACTAAGGTAGTTACTTTCAATGAAGCCATTGTTTTTGGCTTCATTCAAAATCCTGTTTGTCTTGTTTGCTAAGCCTGCTTGACCAAGGATATTTGCATTTTACAATCCTTCCCTGACAGCTCCTGTTAACTCTTTGTGGGATCTTTCACTGAATCCTATCATGTTTCTCTCAGACCAGATATTGCCAGACTTCCATGTTTCAAATGACACATCTTTCCATATTATCAATTACAAAGGCTACTTCCATTGCGATGTTGTAGTTGTTTAAATTGATGCGACCATCAATTCACGCGAGACAGAGAGTTGAAGTGAACAGTGGCTTTAATCAACTAGAACAGTGCCTGCCTGCGACTGCTCTGAGAGCCGACTACAGGGCAGCTCTCTATATACCTCCCCTCAAGGGGGTGGAGCCATGGGCGGAGCCCACAAGGGCACCAACATGATACAAGCGGTGTAATACAATACAATGGTCCATAGGTGGAGCCCACAAGGGCAACAACATAGCACAATGCAATACAGTGGTGAATGGTTGCCATAATATGTTCACCACAAAGGAATTGCGAGATTCTAGGCTGTTGAAGATGCAACCAGAGAGTGCAGAGCTCTTGGAAGGTTGTAATGGTATGCAACATTGTAACAGTATTACCCCAAAGGATTTTATTACAAACTAGAAATGGAGATTTGCAAGTCTATTTGTCTGAGTTAATAGAGGCACAACCTAATTTAACGTGGTCATCATAATCCAATAGTAAACACCCAGCATTTTGATAAAGGCTTGCTCTCTGCACAGGCCCCACATTGTCAGGATTCTAAACCCTTATTCAATTTATCGCGAACTGGCCATTACTCCAAACAAGAAAAGAACGAAAATATAATTACTTTGGATATCATAGATCTCAGAAGTGGTTGCAAATCAACATGGAACAACATTCATTGATTTCAGTGAGGGGCAAAAGGTAGCAGTGGGGAGACTCTCATACCAGATAATGGAGGTGATTTTGAGGCATCCCTCTCCGCCCACGTAAGAATCGATAAAAACGCGATTCTCTCCGGTGTTATTGGAATTGGTGATTTTAGACTCCCCAGGGTCTTCACTGCTCAGGGGGCACCAGAGAGGACATGGTGGACACAGATAGGTTCAACTCGGGCCCCGGGTCGCTCAGTCTCCAGGGTGTCGCTAGCAGGCCTTACTTTCCATTCATTTTGGGGTGCCCCTTGCTTTATGGGGGTCTGGAGGCTGGCATCCCGGCATCGCTTCCTGTGTCTTCCATGTTGGACTTGTGCCCAAATCATCGCTGAGGGAGTGCCCGTCCTTCATGAGAGCCGGAAAGTGGGTGGGAAGAGGTGAATACAGGGGGCCAGCACTTTGGGAAACTTGAGAGGACAGAGTGGGGGTCTCAGGAATGGGTTGCAATCCTACCTCATGAGGATTGAAGACCTTCTCACTTGGATAAGCACAACTGAACTGTGAGTAGAACCCCACCCTCAGGCAGCACTGAGGACCAAGGGGTTAAGCTCTATTTACTTCAATGGCACTTGCCTTGGACGTTTTTCTGTCATGAATTAGTGTGTAGGGTTATGCAATGGAAGTTGAGGGCGCCCTTTAGGATTGTACCTGATGTGCTAATTGCAGGCTTCACACTATTCACTCCATCTACACCTCCCGCTGCCTGGGGAAAGCGGGCAGCATAATCAAAGATCCCTCCCACCCGGCTTACTCACTCTTCCAACTTCTTCCGTCGGGCAGGAGATACAGAAGTCTGAGAACACGCACGAACAGACTCAAAAACAGCTTCTTCCCCACTGTCACCGGACTCCTAAATGACCCTCTTATGGACTGACTTCATTAACATTACAGCCTGCATGCTTCATCCGATGCCAGTGCTTGTGTAGTTACATTGTATATGTTGTGTTGCCCTATTATGTATTTTCTTTTATTCCCTTTTCTCCTCATGTACTTAATGATCTGTTGAGCTGCTCGCAGAAAAATATTTTTCACTGTACCTCGGTACACGTGACAATAAACAAATCCAATCCAATTATCAGTTGCCATAACAGGCAGTCATCAATCTGAGATGCTACTTCACAGTTCACAGACAAGTCAATTGTGCCAGTGTGTTATGGGCCAGGGTTTAGAGAACCCCAAAGTATATCATGGAGTTCACCTGACCCACAATAGATTGTGGTATGGCGAGCACACGGCCCACTCTACAGGCGTGGTACAGCAGAAATGGAAAAGTATTTTTTAATGCAAAACAATGTTTATTCCATGAACTCAAGTTAACCTTTTTAAAACATACAGTGAACATCTTAGCAACCATCAATTCAAATACAACCCCCAAAGAATACAACACTAAGTAATCCTTAATAACTTCCCAAACAACATCCAGAAGACAAAAGAAACACCTTTTAACAGAAGCACATAAGGTTTGCATTCACTACTGAGAACATTTATAATTCTGAATTCAACAAATGATCAAGAGATAGTCTTTTCATGGCAGAGAGAACAGCAGTACACCTGCTTTGTCTGGCTTCAGCTCCAACACTGAAACAAAACCAAAAAAACACAGACACACCCAATAATTTCTCAAAGTGAAACTAGAAAGCAGAGCCAGAACTCAGCCCTGCAACTCTGACATCACTGTAGTAACATGAGTAAGCAGACATTTCTTAAAGTGACATTCTCATGACACCTCCCCCCAAGAAAAAAATAAACCATCAACTTCAAGATGGTTTCATTTTTCACCTTCTCACTAGCCTTTAAGAAATGCACACAATAAATATACTTTATTGTTTCAAAAAACAACACACGCAAACAGGTATAATAATATAGTTCATTTTATTTTGTTCGTCTTCCTCCAACTGAAATCCTTCTCGATTGACAGTCTCATTGAACAAAAAGGTCTCTGCACGATCCGTCCATTTCTCTACGCCTCGGCATGTCTCTTTAAAGTCAGATACTTTAGTTCAATCTGATCACAGAGTCCCTTGTAATTCTCCAACACATGAGCATTGGTTATCACAGCTTTCAGGCAGTCAAATGCCTGTTGAAACTCCGCTGTCCATTGAAATTTTTGACATTTCTTCAGCAAGTCCATCAGTGGAGCAATCACGCTACAAAACCTTTGCACAAATGTTCGATCAAATCTACTCATGTCAAGAAACCGCATTATTTCCCTTCGTCGTGAGGGTATTGAAAACTCCTCAATAACTGTTGGTTTCACATCCCGTGTGACCATTCGACCCTGTCCGATTGTATGGCCAAGGTAAGTGACCTGGGCTTTTCCAAATTCACTTTTGGCTAGGTTTATCATCAAACCCGCCTCCTGAAGCCGATCAAATAACTCCATCAGATGTTTCAAATGTTCTGTCCATGTCTGGCTGAGATCGTCGATGTATACCGCACAATTGGATAATCCTGAAATGACTTTGTTAGTTAACCGTTGAAATGTGGCTGGGGTGTTTTTCATGCCAAATGGCATAACTTTGAATTGGTATATAACCATCTGGAGTCACAAAAGCTGAAATCTCCTTCGCCCTTTTGGATAAAGGTAAATAAATCCAGTTTGGAAATAAAAGCTGATTGTCCCACTTTCTCAACGCAATCCACCAAACGTGGGATAGGATAAGAGTCCATTCTTGTAACTGTATTAACCTTTCTATAGTCCACACACAACCATTGGGTACCGTCTGGTTTAGGTACCATCACTATGGGTGAGCTCCATTGACTGCATTCCACTTAAATAATCGTGACAATAAGCCCTCAATATTCTTCAATGTCTGATGCCACCTTTCTAACACTCCCTACGATTCTGGGTGGTAAGCAGTTGATTTAAATTGTTTTATTCCTAAGCTATCCATAACTTCTTTGACTAACCTTGAGGTAAAATTTGATCCTTGATCCAATTGTATTTCTGTGGTAGTCCATATCTAGTAAAGAATTTAAGTAACTCCTCCACAATCTTTTTAGCTGTACTACTACATACTGGAATGGCCTCTGGAAGCCTAGTAGACACATCCATTATCGTCAAAAGATATTGATTCCCACTCTTCATTTTAGGAAGCGGTCCTACACAATCAATTAGGACCCTTGTAAAAGGTTCCTCACATGCTGGAATGGGTATTAAGGGCGCTGGTTTTATCAACACTGAGGTCTCCTTATCACTTGACATGTGTGACATGATTGACAAAATTTTACTACATCTTTATGTAGTCCAGGCCAATAAAAATGTTTCTGGATTTTAGCTTGAGTTTTCCTTATTCCCAAATGACCTCCCACTGGTACTTCATGTGCAACTCGCGACACCTCTTTTCTATACCCTACCAACAACACTACTTGATGAACTTCTGCCCACTTTTCATCCGCCTGAAGATGTAAAGGTCTCCATTTCCTCATCAAGACATCACTTTTACGGTAATAACATCTGGTATACACTCAGATTCCTCTTCCGTATATGCTTTCTGATACATCCGTTTTATTTCTATATCCTTTTGTTGTAACTCCGCCAATTTTCCTGAACTAAAAATATCCACCTCATCCTCCACCTGTTCTTGTTCTTTTTCAACCATCTGATCAAAAATCGTTTCTGATAATTGCACTTCCACTTCATCTTTACTCTTTGATTTCTCCTCATGTCTGATCCTGTGACTTTGCGACCTTGTTACTACACAATCCGGAAAAATCTCAGGATATTCGTCCTTCAACATTTTAGTTGTCTGATTTTCCACTGGCTTATCAACCACAATAGGCATCACTCCCACCTGCGATCCAGCTATATCATTACCCAAGGTAAACTGTATTCCTGGACAAGATAGTTTCTCTATTACTCCTACTACCACTTCACCACTCTTCACTGGACTTTCCAACCTTACCTTATATAATTGAACACCGCTACTCTCACCCTGAATTCCACATATTACCACCTTTTCTGGCAACATTCTTCCCAAACTACATAACTCCTCATCTCTTACCATTAAATATTGACTAGCTCCCGTATCTCTTAAAATTGTGACTTCTTTACCTGCTCCTCCTGATACACATGAGTAAACTTTACCCACACAAGTAAATTCTTTAAAGACATCTGGTACCTTCTTATCAATCACCTCTTGATCAGGCTGTACGATCTTTTGCACCTTATTTGCTTCACTTGGGCTTTCCTTTACCACTTTAACAAACCCCACTGTCTTATCCTGTTTAACCACATCAGCCTTCCCAGTGCTTTTCTTCAACCACCAACATGGTGACTTTACATGGCCTAGTTTATTACAGTGAAAACATTTGAAACTTTTCATTTCTTTTCCACCCGCCTGGATTTATTTTTTAATCTGAGGTACACTCTCTTTATTGTCTCCCATCAGATCACCTTTACCTTTACCACTTGAGTATTTCTCATATCCCCAATTTCTATCCCTCACAGGCTGAAACTGATGTCGGAAACCAAGCTTATGAGCTAATTCATAATCATCTGCCATTTCTGCTGCTAATCTCGCAGTTTTAACCCTTTGCTCTTCCACATGAGTTCTCACTACATAAGGAATTGAATTTTTAAACTCCTCCAAAAGTATAATTTTTCTGAGAGCTTCATACGTTTGGTCTATTTTCAAAGCCCTTATCCACCTATGAAAATTACTCTGTTTGATCCTTTCAAACTCAATGTAGGTTTGACCAAATTCTTTCCTTAAATTTCTGAACCTTTGTCTGCAGGCTTCAGGCACTAGTTCATATGCACCTAAGATGGATTTTTTTCACCTCCTCATACGTCCCAGATAACTCCTCCGGTAGTGATGCAAACACTTCACTAGCCCTACCTATCAGCTTTGTTTGAATCAGTAATACCCACATGTCCTGTGGCCATTTCATTTGTTTACCGACCTTCTCAAATGAAAGGAAAAAGGCTTCCACCTTCTTCTCGTCAAACCGTGGCAATGCTTGGACATATTTAAATAGATCCCCACCAAGCCTTTGACTTTGATGCTCTTTCTCACTATCCTCATCACTATCATCCAACTGTACGTTTTCCTTTACGTCCGCCAATTAAAAACATTTTTTTTTTAGGATTTTAAGTTCATTTTATTGTACTTATTTCCATAGACATTTAGGCGTCAGCAATTGTAACTTCCACTTCTACACCAGGCTCGATACTAATGGAGGTGATCTGTTTCACAATTTCAGATGGACTGTGTAAATCAATCAGACGCTTGTGGATCCTCATTTGGAAGCGATCCCAGGTTTTGGAACCTTCACCACAAGGAGTCTTTCTTGTTGTGATAGGCAGAGTCTTGGTGGGAATGCAAACAGGTCTCTTGACCTTCAGACTCTTCTCTTTGGCACCACGAATAAGATCAGCACAAACCTTCTCAAGTGATTTTACATTCCGGCTGGTCAAGGTAATTCTAATTTGCTGAATTGCGATCTGCTGTTCCACAGGTGCTTTGCCAGGATCTTTAAATGAATGAAATGAAATGAATGAAATGAAATGAAATGAAAATCGCTTATTGTCACAAGTAGGCTTCAATGAAGTTACTGTGAAACGCCCCTAGTCGCCACATTCCAGCGCCTGTTCGGGGAGGCTGTTACGGGAATGCCATGGTAACTTCCTGACCGACTTATCCGTCGACTTCTTCGCTTGGGACTCTGAAAGAGAACGAACAGCGGTGAGCCAGGAGCGCACGGAGCCTGCCAACCTGCACTCGGGCCGCAGTCACGGCTGGAAGAGCTACGTCCGCCAATTTTAACTGACTGTCATGTTTCATGGCCATTTTCTGAAGTTCAAACTCTCTCTTTATCTTTTTCCCTGATCTGTATCTCCCTTTCTTTCTTTTTGTTCTGCTAGAGCTAATCTTTCTTTTCTCCTTTCTTCTTTCTCCTTTTCTTTTTCCTCTCCCTCCCTTTCGTATTCAAGCTGTTTTAATTCTTTCTCCTGTCCCATATGTTTAAATTGTAATTAATTTTGCCATTTCCAATGAGTCAAACTGTATCTCAGGCAACTTTAAATGCTTAACCACCACCATAATTACCTCATCTTTTCGCATTTTGTCAGGTAATGTTAACTGTAATGTTTTTGCCAAATCTAACAGTCTCTTTTTAGTCTCTGTCCGTAAGGAACTGCGTGTGACTGTCTCCACCCCCAAAAACTTCAGAGTCTCTGAAGGAGTCATTGTCCACAACACACTCCCCACTAAACTAGAATACCACTCCTGAAAAGCAACCACAATATGCTCACCCCACACTGTCTTTAAGTTCACTAAGCCAATCCAATAGATAGACTTTTATCCCTCTCGAGCCCCCAATTTGTTATGGGCCAGAGTTTAGAGAACCCCAAAGTGTATCATGGAGTTCACCTGACCCACAACTTTTAATAGATTGTGGTATGGGGAGCACACAGCCCACTCGACAGGTGTGGTATAGTAGAAATGGGAAAGTATTTTTTAAAGCAAAACAATGTTTATTCCATGAACTCAAGTTAACCTTTTTAAAACATACAGTGAATATCTTAGCATCTAGCCCCGAATGAAACACCTGCCCCACCCATCCTTTGTGAAGTCTAACCAGGTCTGTCAGATTCAGATGCGTCTCCTGAAGCATAACCACATCTGCCTTAAGTTTCTTTAGGTGTGCGAGTACCCGTGCCCTCTTAATCGGCCCGTTCAGCCCTCTCACATTCCACGTGATCAACCGGGATGGAGGGCTCTTTACCCCCCCCCCCCTTGACGACTAGCCATTTCCTTTTTCAATCCAGCTCCTCACCCGGTTCCCACGTAGCTGTATCCCCCCCAGGCAGCGCCCCCCCGCCCCGACCCCCCCCTCCCATACCAGCTCCCCCTTCTCCCCAGCAGCAGCAACCCAGTTAACCCCCCCCCGCTAGATCCCAAGCTAGCGTAATTGGACCCCCCATGTTGCTCCCAGAAGTCAGCAAACTCTGGCCGACCTCGGCTTCCCCCCGTGACCTCGGCTCACACTGTGCGAGGCCCCCCTCCTTCCTGCTTCCCTGTTCCCGCCATGATTACCCCTTTTGGCCCCGCCCCCAATGGCCAGCGCCCACAGCTCCTCATCCTCCCTCACCCCCTCCCCCACGACATGGGGAAGAGAGAGAAGTTACAGGGTCGCAGGTTTAACAATCTGGGAAGTCCTCTCTTCCCCCTTTTCCCCCCTTCATCCCACAAATTCACCCACCCCACTTTTGTCCCAAACGTTCTTTTTCTGGCCCGCTCACTCCAGCTTCTCCTCGACAATAAATGTCCACGCCTCGTCTGCCGTTTCGAAATAGTGGTGTTTCCCTCGATGTGTGACCCACAGTCTCGCCGGCTGCAACATTCCGAATTTGACCTTCCTTTTATGCAACACCGCCTTGGCCCGATTAAAGCTTGCCCTTCTTCTCGCCACCTCCGCACTCCAATCTTGATACACGCGGATCACCGCATTCTCCCACCTACTGTTCCGAGTTTTCTTGGCCCATCTGAGGACCATCTCTCTGTCCTTATATCGGAGAAATCTCACAACTATTGCTCGAGGAATTTCTCCAGCCCACGGTCTTCGCGCCATAACCCGATAGGCACCCTCCACCTCCAGCGGACCCGTCGGGGCCTCCGATCCCATTAACGAGTGCAGCATCGTGCTCACATATGCCCCGACGTCCGCCCCTTCTGCACCTTCGGGAAGACGAAGAATCCTTAGGTTCTTCCTCCTCGCATTGTTCTCCAGCACCTCCAGCCTTTCCACACATCTTTTGTGTTGTGCCTCATGGATCTCCGTTTTCACCACCAGGCCCTGTATGTCGTCCTCATTTTCAGCAGCCTTTGCCTTCATGACCCGAAGCTCCTGTTCCTGGGTCTTTTGCTCCTCCTTTAGCCCCTCAATCGCTTGTAATATCGGGGCCAACAGCTCCTTCTTCATCTCCTTTTTGAGTTCATCTATGCAACGCCGCAGGAACTCTTGTTGGTCAGGGCCCCATATTAAACTGCCTCCTTCC
This sequence comes from Scyliorhinus torazame, assembly GCF_047496885.1. Taxonomy (NCBI): domain Eukaryota; kingdom Metazoa; phylum Chordata; class Chondrichthyes; order Carcharhiniformes; family Scyliorhinidae; genus Scyliorhinus; species Scyliorhinus torazame. The sequence continues at coordinate 85,065,546 of NC_092728.1, read as the reverse complement.
GACGCCATCTTGCTTTATGCCTGCCTTCCTGGCCGCTGTTCTTGAGGATCCACCGCAATCCGGCTACTTTCCTCTCTTTTTTCCATCCGTGTCCAGGGGGGATTCCCTTCTGGATTACCGCACAGTGTTATTTGCCGTTAAAATTGCCGATGGGGCTCCTATTAAGAGCCCAAACGTCCGTTCCACCGGGAGCTGCCGAAACGTGCGACTTAGCTGGTCATCGCCGCACCCGGAAGTCCCAGTGAATATCTTAGCAACTATCAATTCAAGTACAACCCCCAAAGAATACAACACTAAGTAATCCTTAATAACTTCCCAAACAACATCCAGAAGACCAAAGGAACACCTTTTAACAGAAGCACATTAGGTTTGCATTCACTACTGAGAACATTTATAATTCTGAATTCACCAAATTATCAAGAGATAGTCTTTTCATGGCAGAGAGAACAGCAGTACGCCTGCTTTGTCTGGCTTCAGCTCCAACACTGAAAAAAACAAAACCCCAAAAAACACAAATGCACCCAAGCTTTTCTCAAAGTGAAACTAAAAAGCAGAACCAGAGCTCAGCTCCACCCACACTCTGACATCACTGCAGTAACATGAGCAGACAGACATTTCTTAAAGTGACATTCTCTTGACAAGTGAAATATGCTGAGCATAAGTTCAAAGCCACTGATTAGAGTCCCAAGCGTTGCCCAGTGCGGAGAATGGTGAGGAGGGAGGAGGACCTCCTCATAAACCTGCTCCTGGGCCTGGTCAAACTTGCCATAAACAGGACCACGTCATGGATGTCACCCACACCCTCCACCAGTGCAGATACTCGCACCTCGGTGGGATTAATTAGTAGGCAGGCTTCTGGGTCACTCATTGGTGAGCACCTCACAGCTGATAATCGACAGCAGGCACTCGGAGGAATGTCAGAGCCCAGGATTCTGCTGAGCTACTGGACAATGACCTGTCCAGGATTGTCCCGAGCTGGTGGAACTGCAAAGGCAGAATCACGAGAATCAGGAAGTGATGACAGTGTCTCTCCTTGGACTGCAAGTCCGACTGGAGGAGTTCAATTGCCTTCTGACCAAGGAGATAGTGCCATCAATGCAATGCAATGAGGCCAACACTGCGAGAGTGATATCTGCAATGGAGAACTTGGCGCAGGACGTGCACGCTATGGAATTAAACATTGGACGCCTCTACTCGCCACGCATGAATACACACTTCGACACCGCCCGGGTACGCAGATTGCCCATGCCAAACACTCAGTCATCTACTGTTGCCCATAAGTGCCCCATCCCCACCCGTGGCAGATGAAGTGGTTGGAACTCTGAACTTTATGGATACCATGCCGGTGATTGTTACTCAGGTGCGCGCATGGACACAGCAGCATCGGGACTGGCAAAACCTTGCCTCGTGTTTTTGAGTGGAGAAATGCAGACGATTCTTCCTGTAGCCCTCCGGCCTTTTGCCCAGAAGTTCTCGGAACTCAGCATGGAGGAAGGTGTCATATTGTGGGGAGTTGTAATCCCGCCACAGGATCAGGAGTCCCTACCCAGTGGGCCCTGAGTGCCTCTAAGATGAAGATGTTGGCCAGTCGTTACATCTGATGGTCCGGCATTAATGGGGACATTGAGAGGGTCATGCACAGGTGCTCGGTGTCCCAGCAGCATCAGAAGCTCCTGCCGGCGATCTCCTTTCATCCATGGGAATGGTCGGGACGCCTGTGCTGCAACTACATGTGGACTTCACACTGACCAGCCCCTAGTCATTATAATGAAAAGTAGGAAGATAAGAACAATGGACATGTGCTGTACACACTTTAGCTTGGAGAGGTGTTCCTTGGACGGGCTGAGATTCTTGCTCTCCCTTGCAAATGCTAGCTTGAATCTCATAGACTCAAGAGTAGTCATTTCTACCGCAACAGGGGTCTGGGGAGAAGGGATTCTAAGTGAAAGGGGTGGTGGCGGTGTTGGGGAGAGAGGATTCTAAGTGTGTTTGTCTGGGGAGGGAATTGAGTAGAGGTGTGTGATTGCATTTGCGTGTTGGGTAACAGCAAGGAGTATCTGGGAGTAGCATGTGCTGAGTAGTATGTGGTGATATGCATCACTGTAAATACACAAGGGATTAATGTGAACACACTACACCTAGCTAGACACCAGAGGGAGCACTAGAGACAAATGACACACAGACATTCAATCAATAGGTCAGTAAGATAGGACACGACCAATGGGCAGTCACAACACACCCAGACGTGACACTACCACAGGGGGCATTACACCAACGCATATATAAGGACACAGCATACATGTTCAGTCTCTTTCCAGTGCAGACACTTAGTGAGTATAGACAGGGTTGATTGAAACACATCACATCCATCACGTGGATTGTAGCAGACTGGTTAATTAGTCTGAGTAGCTATAACAGGATTAACAAGAGAGTTGAATCCAAGTAGGAAAATCGTTAACAGTTTAATAAATGTGTTAAAGCTATCTCCAAGTCTGAACCTTCCTTTGTCAGAGTGCACATCAAGGAAGCAGCTTATGCTATGACAAGAGCATAACAAAACATGGTACCAAGGAGTGACCTGTTGAATCCCTATAGCTCAACTCAACAAATTCGTGACAACCAGCAACAGCAGCTAGGCAAGATGATCGAGATTCCGGTTCCACAGCGGCTCAGGTGCCACGGCAATCACAGTGCAAACAGGCGTGCATTCAGGCAAAGGTTTGAAATCTTCCTGGTAGCAGCCGACCTACAAGGCGTAGCCGATGCTGAAAAGACAGAGCTTCTGCTCACCATCGCGGGCGCAAGAGCAGAAGAAATCTTCAAAACATTCAAGTTCTCCAAAGGGCAAGACAAGAGTAAATTTCAGACAGTCCTGTACAAGTTCGAACGATACTGCGAGAAAAACACAAAGAAGCCAACAGAAAACGGTAAAAGAGGCGCCAATACTAACCACGAGGCCGAGGTACCGGAGCAACAAACGACAATTTTGATTGGCGGCCATCTTGGAAAAAGTGCAAAGTAAAGCAACAGCAATCTGCGCATGAGCAATCCATTCATACGCTCTACGTTAGAAGCGTCATGACGTCAGAGGCCCCGAACCATGCCCACTTAAAGGGGAAATGTCCCAAAACAAGAAAAACATTTTTAAGGCCTCAAAACAAGATTCTTTCACCTGGAACGACAGCACAATGTCTGAAATTTGACCAGTAGCTAAAAGTAACCTCTACAGAACCTTGCAACAAGCAGTTGGCACCGCCCTAGGAGATGATATGTTTTTTGTAGACAACAACTCAGACGAGGATTTCATCATTGAAGATGGCGACCCCAGTACCAAATCCGAACCGCAACGGGATGTGTTCGACAGTGAAGAATCCGACACAGACACGGATGTATTCTTCAGATTTGAGGATCTTCAGCCCAGCATATACGACATCCCGACTCGTGAGTGCAGGATTATGCTGCGGCCTGACGCCAAGAGACAGACAGCAGTACAAGCCCACAGAGAGCAGCCTGCTGCCACACAGAGAGTGGTCCACGCACCGTAAAGGGACCCCGACTCCACACAGAGAGTGGTCCACGCACCACGAAGAGTCCCCGACCACACAGAGAGTGGTCCACGCACCACGAAGGGTTCCAGCCTCCACACAGAAAGCGATGAAAGACTCCACAGCGAGACAACTGCACATCACCACACAAGAAGTGACTCGAGTGACACAAGCCTCCACAGCGAGCTCGTGGACAGCCTCCACGATAGAAGCAACGCAAGACTCCAGTGCGCAGTCCTTGCATGAACAAGAAGTGATGACAGTCTCCACAGCGAGACCAATGCACGATTCCACACAGGGAACGCTGCAAGACTCCACAGAGGGAGTGACACAAGCCTCCACGGCGAGCTGGTGGACAGACTCCACGATGGAAGGAACGCAAGACTCTAGAGCGCAGTCCTTGCATGAACAAGACCATGAGGGTCTAGCAACCTCCTCTGAGCAACCAGCAGCAGACAATGCAAGTCTGCCACGATCAAGTGAACAACAGAAAGACTATGACAGTCTGCCATGCTCAAGTGCACAGCAAGAAGACTATGATAGTCTACCACGCTCCAGTGAACAGCAAGAAGATTATGACAGTCTACCACGCTCACGTGAACAACAAAGCGACTAAGACAGTCCACCCAGATTGTTTGAGCCACCAGAAGAAGACACTGACAGTCTATCTAGCTCAAGTGAACGACAAGAAGACACTGAGGCTCTACCCACTGTATGTGCAACAAGTGACGACGGCATCTCACTTCCCATACCAGATGTGCAACGTGACAGACCTCAGCTAGAATGTACAGAGGCACTCGACAATCACAGTGAGACTACTGGTGACTCCGGTGACACACGTTAATTCAATCCTCATTCGCTCGAGCCTCTCCACAAGCGAATGCATTCCTGAACTGTTTGACTCCGGTCGTGGAGCATCAAGAAACCTCAGAAGATGCAAGTGAACCTGCAATGACTCCAGACGGGGAGAATCGACAAGCCAAAGCTGATTCAAGTAAGCCGGACATGACTCCAGACGGGGAGCGTCGCAAACTCAGTGACGGCACGCGCAAGGAAACAGCAGATGCCACAAAGCACGCTGACACAAGTAACTGTGTGAAGGACTCGTATTATGGTGTGGTCCTTGAGCGCAGCAAACATGACAACAAAACAAACCAACACAAAAACCACATCAAAGACAATAACAAGACGCGTACCAAAGGCAACAGCGTCGACAACAAGCACGACAAAAACAACACCAATGGAACTACGACTGGTATGACATGGTACAACTCTGCAAATGCGGGACACTGTTACTGCTCAACTCAGTACAATGACATACCATGGCAGGACGATGCATCTTTCCAATTCACGTTTGCTACACTACCGACAGGCAACCCGGCTTTCAGGACAGGTGCCATCAAGAATTGCTACCATAAGCATCGAAAGAAAACAAGAGTCCAAATCAGACAACAAAGTGATTTGTCCACTTCTTGGTTCATTACGCACAGGGACACTGACGGCATTTGCAAAGCAATGTCACCATCAACATCACCAACTCACCAACCAAACAAGAAAGCCATTCGACCATGATAATTACTGAACTTTGGACTCATGCATATGATTTGGACTTATTGTGTAATCATCACTCATCATAACTTGTACATGTCATCACTTATCTATCTATTTTGTTCAATTTTCTTTAACACTGTACAGAAAATATGTAACATGAAAAAAGAGGGGATGTAGTGATATGCATCACTGTAAATATGCAAGGGGTTAATGTGAACACACTACACCTAGCTAGACACCAGAGGGAGCACCAGAGACATCATGACACACAGACATTCAACCAATAGGCCAGTAAGATAGGACACGACCAATTGGCAGTCACGACACACCCAGACGTGACACTACCACAGGGGGCATTACACCAACCCATATATAAGAACACAGCACACATGATCTTTATCTTTCCAGTGGAGACACTTAGTGAGTACAGACAGGGTTGATTGAAACACATCACACCCACCACGTGGATTGTAGCAGACTGGTTAGTTAGTCTGAGTAGCTATCGCAGGAGAGTCGAATCCAAGGAGGAGAATCGTTAACAGTTTATTAAATGTGTTAAAGCTGTCTCCAAGTCTGAACCTTCCTTTGTCAGAGTGCACATCAAGGAAGCAGCTTACGCTACGTCAAGAGCATAACAAAACATGGTACTCCTCAGGGGCCGGGGGACAGATTCTAAGGCTTGAATTTTACTTGTACAATGTTGGGACGGATCTTTTATCTGCGCAACACATTTGAGCCGCTTCAACCCAGTCGATGCTATGCGATGTCTGTAGTCTCGCCCCACAACCACACCGGCCTCATCATCGTCCCTGCCCCCCCTCCTCCCCTGGTCCAGTTCACTCCTATGGTGAAATGCCCCTTATGTCTCCTCCCCCTGCCACCCCCCTCCCCCAAGATTTTGTAGCCACCTAAATTGGCCAGCTCCCGATTTAAAATGGCGAACAGCAAAGGCTGATGGGAAAGTCAGCCAACATAGACAGAAACCAGTAGCTGCAGGTTTGCTGTGTATTTACCTCTGCAAAGGCCAGACAACATCAATACCAGCGACCATCAGCATAACAATGTAGCAGCCATCTGCATACTAATGAGCAATCCCCGGGAACAATAAGTAACATTTTGGACACACAAAGCAAAGCCAGACTCCTCGGCGCCAGCGGGAGCCAAAACAAAGGAGGTGAACGGGCACCTCAAGACCGCCTATCGATCAGGGAACCGCTCCAGTATTGGAGAAATCGAACCAAGCGATTGGGACAAAGTCCAATCACTTGGGACCAGGTACAGGGTCCGCCCCAAAAGGCGGGAAGCCCCTGGGGACTATAAGAGTTAAGCCCCAAGTTCAAATCACTCTCTCTTCAGCTCTCTTCACCTCTGCGTCCTGCCCGGGTCACCCAGGAACACAAACCAACATTGACCGTGACCGGTGCAGTGACCCCCGAACAAAGTAAGTCTTAATTCAATGCTCGCTGCGAGATAGGTGCTCCTAACTACCAATCCGTACCAACATCGAATTCCGCAGACTCAGAACCCGAACGAAAGGCCATTTGTTCCTCTGACCTGGTGGGCCAGTCCGAAGTTAAGTACAGGCCTGTTAGTTGTAGAAGTAGCTTAGACGTAGAATTTGTGCATGAGTAGCGATTACTGTGTATAATAAATGTGCTTTGATTTGAATCTTACTAATCGGTATATTGAGTTATTGATCATTACTCGGACGTGAACCTCGTGGCGGTATCATAAAGATACCTGGCGACTCGAGAGCAAAGGTAATAAAACAGAGCAATTGAACCAAGGAGAAAGTTAGCAACATTATTTGGCGACATCTGATGGGACCCGATCTAGAAGTGGCAAAACCACTCCGGGAGAACCCAAGAATTTGAATTAGAGATCCAATTGGGAACAGAAAACCACAAGCGTTCAAGCAGTTCTGATCAATACTCATAATTTGGAAGTGTGTGTATGCGTGCGTAACTAACAGGGCGATAAGGTAAAACTGATAGATTGTTTTGTTGCGACAAAACTGTCGGGAGTTTGTATTTCGGAAAGTAGCGAAAGCCGTACCCGTATTTACAGCACCGCCTTAATACCCCTGTCCCAAATTGGAAGAGCAGCATTCGGATTAATACCCCTGTCCCAAATTTGAAGAGCAGCACTCGGATAGGAAAGATGGCAATGCAGGCAATGCAACGACTCATGAACCCAGAGGAATTTGCGGTCGCAGCGACCAGCAGCAGTAGAGTGGGACAATGTCCCATTTGGGAGGAAGAGATCAGGAAATATCTCAAAGGGAAAGGATGGCCCCTTTGGAATGAATTCTGTGACAACGAGGAATCAGGCCCCGGGAGTATAGGACATACTTGGTGGGAGAACCTGAGCGAGATCCACAAAAAGAGCTTAGGAAAAGCTCGCAAGCCGATGGCAATTGTGTCCTGCTTGGCACAATTGCGAGACACAGAGGAGGTCGTTAGGACACTCCGGAAAGAGGTAGAGGGCATACATCGAATGAGTAAGGTCGATGTAAGCGAGGTAGAGCGAGAGAATTTAGAATTGAGAAGGAAGTTGGCAGCAAAAGATGGCGAGGTGGAGGATGCCAAAAGGGCACACCAGTCTTGTCTGGCGCACTTAAGCAGCTCCCAGTCCCAATATGAAAAGGCCTATCAGGACACGCAACGTGCAGTCCTGGTACGTGAAGAAACAGAAAAGCAGGTAGAAGCATTGCAGAGACAGTGCAGCGACCTAAAGGCAGCATTAAGAGCACTCCATGCTGCCACCACAGAGCAAAGACAAAGCACGCTAGATCACGCAAAGTGCCAGAAGCAGATTGCAGAGCTGCAATCGCTGCTTTCAGTTCAGAAAGGATTCCAGGAAACCTTTGGAAGTTAGATGAGGAAGACGGCCCTGATTGAGAAGAATTAAATGAAACAGGGCAGAGATATGTTCAGGGAACACGTTCGCAGGGAAAGCCACGAAAGAGGAAAGCGCCCCAACCCCCCGCACAGCAGATAGTTCAGGCTCCAATGAACCCAGTAACCACCCACCGCACAGCCACATTGGACGATACGGATTTTCTATACTCCACCCCCTTAACAGGGACCCAATGACGGGACGTGTGCGGTAAGATCACACCGTTCCTCCCCACCTCAGACCCCCACCATTTCTTTGCCATAGTTAGGCATCAGGCGACCATGTACGGCCTGGATGAGCGAGAGCATGTAAAGCTCACAGTTTTAAGTTTAGACACTTCAGTAGCAGCAGCCCTTCCCGACCCACAAAATGTAGGAGGAGGCACCCTTGCAGAAATGCATACCGCGATCCTGGATGCGATCGGGTATAACCGGGGTGACCCCGTAGATGGCCTCAACAAATGCAGGCAAAAGAAAGCCGAGCTACCCACAGCGTTTCCTGGACGCCTGTGGATCCACTTTGCAGCAGTCTTTGGAGACTTAGACCGTGCCCATTTGTCCCCAGACAATATGGCCAAATGGACCCGCACCCTTATCTCCCATGCCACAGAAACAGGACAGAAAGCGTGGGTAGTGAAAAGATTGTCCCGGGCTTGGGAGCAATCTATACAAAGCAAACCCGCAGTCAAAAGTCCAGAGGAAAAGCAGGCCGACGCAGATATACAGGCAGTAAAAACACACCAGAACTCGGCATGGGTAAATGAAGGAAACAGCCCCCCACAAAAGTCACAGGAGTGTTACAACTGTGGACAGCTGGGACACTTTGCAAGCAGACGGGCACTCTGAGTAAGAAGAAGACAGAGCCCATTCATAGTGTTAGCGCCCGTTCAGATCAGACGGACCTGACCGGAACGGACTGACGGTGTACGGGCTCTCCCAGTTGGGTCTGCGACACCCTTTGGGATAGGTCCGGACGACCTGTAGTTGCAGCGAAAATTCGGGGACAGCCCATCGAATTTCTATGGGACACAGGAGGGTCCCGCACCACAATAAATTCCTCCAACCTGTTTCAAAAGGACACGTGGCCCACTACAGCCACAATCACCCTCAGCGACTTTACAGGCCACTCACAGCAGGGACACATCACAGCCCCTGTACATTCAAATCGGTACCATCACCACCAAGCACCCCGTGGTTTTAGTTGACCTGCCCCACACAGCAGAACACATTCTGGGAATCGATTTTATGAATTCCCACAATCTATCCTTTGATCCAGTCAACCAGTGTGTCTGGAAAATGGCAAAGTCCGCAAGAGCACCCGCAACGCTCAACATAGGAGAATACGCGAACAAAATTAGAGTAGTCGGCGAATTTTGGTTCAACCCGACCACGCTTAGTACGGACAAGCAGCTTAGGGCAGTTCTGCAAAAGAACAGGGCAGCATTCGCGACCCACAAGCACGACTGTGGACGGATGACTGGCTCCGTACAGATCACAGGACCTGACCCTAGACCCCAAAAGCAATATGGATTTCCCCAAGAGGCAGAGGGAGCAATCTCAAAGGTAATCGAGAGCTTATTAGAGCAGGGCGTACTTAGATCAGTAGCCTCCACTAATAATGCCCCGATTTGGCCAGTGAGAAAGCCCGATGGATCATGGCGACTGACCATCGATTACCGGGAACTCAACAAAATCACCCCGGCAGCAGCCCCCACAGTAGCCACAAGTCCCGCGACCATGCTCAAGCAGGGACTCAATTCCCGATTCTTTACGGTTTTAGATGTCAGTAATGGATTCTGGTCCATTCCATTGGCAAAGGCGTGCCAGTACAAATTTGCCTTCACTTTTAAAAATCAGCAGTACACGTGGACATACCTGCCACAAGGATTCCACAACACCCCCTCCATTTTCCACCGACAGCTGGCAAATGGTTTAGCCAAATTCTCTCACCCCGAATGTCTGGTCCAGTACGTAGACGGCCTGCTACAGCAGACAGACACCAAGGAAGAGCACATCGAGCTTCTGTCCGAACTCCTGGAACTCTTACACTCAATCGGTTGTAAAGTCAACCCCAAAAAGGCCCAGATTTTTGAAGATAAGGTGATATATTTGGGAACAATTATCACGTACGGTAAACGCGAGATCGAGCATAAAAGGATTGACTCGATTGCAAAATTGGCCCTTCCCCAGAACGTTTCAGCCCTCCGGTCATTTTTAGGACTGGTTGGCTACTGCCGAAACCACATTGACGGTTTCGCCAGCAAGGCAGCGCCCCTCTCAGACCTCCTAAAGAAAGGAGCCCCCTGGGAATGGCTTCCGCAACATACGGATGCTGTGGATGCGTTGAAGCAATCACTCATAGCAGCCCCCGCACTACAAGTTCCAGACCCGCTTTCCCCCTACGCTATAGAGTTAGCGACCACAGACCGCACCCTTTCGGCCATGCTCCTCCAGGAACGGCACGACCAGTTAAAGCCCGTAGCTTACGCCTCCAGAATTTTAGATGCTGTGGAGCAGGGATTTTCAGCCTGTGAAAGGCACCTGCTCGCAGTATTTTGGGCAGTTCAGTATTTTTCGTATATTACCGGACTGAACGCCATCACAATTCTCACCGAACACACCCCCACCCAACTTTTACTGGACGGACGACTCAAGGACGGTACAGTAAGCCAGATTGGAGCAGCTAGATGGACCCTTCTCTTGCAGGGACGGGACATCACTGTTAAACGGACAAAGGCGCACACCTTTTTAGCCGACAACTTACAGTACCCCGAAACCCCCCATGAATGTGAAATTATCTCTCCACACCACAACACAGGCCCCTTTATCGCAACCCCCCCCCCCCCCAGAAAGATGGGTAGTTCAACCCAGAGCCCCCAGCACACAGACACATGTGAGCCCATAAAGATCTATGTGGATGGATCTTCCACAGTCTTGGATGGGAAGCGCATAACAGGTTGCGGTATATATGTCGAGGACGCGCAGGGACGTGCCCTAGAGGAAATATCATTAAAACTGCCAGGCCACTTCAGCGCGCAGGCAGCAGAACCTGCGGCCATCGCATATATAGTGGACCACCCAGATTCCTTCCCCAGCCCAGCAGACATATACTCGGATAGCCTCTATGTCTGCAACAGCCTTACGGAATTCCTGCCCCTGTGGAAAGCAAGAGGATTTGTTTCCGCAGACGGAAAACCCCTCCCCTCAGCCCCATTGCTCCGTCACATCTTAGAGAGAGCACAGAACAGGACTTTTGGGATAGTCAAGGTTCGAAGTCACCATCATTCCTCCCCCCCTGGAAATGTAAAAGCCGACGCACTGGCTAAAGCAGGTTCCAGGCACGGATATTTTTGGACACCCCCGAAAGCGCACCAGTGAATGCAGTTCAGGTCTCACAGACTAGGATCGAGGATCTAGTGGATGCCCAGAAGCAGGACAGTAATCTCAGGGAGATTTTAAAAAGAAAATATCCAGCACCCTATGAGAGATTTAAAAATGCTCTGACCACACATGACGGTGTGGTGTTAAAAGACACCCTTTATGTGGTTCCTGATCAGGACAGGAATCAACTGATTTGTTTGTTCCATAACGGTCATGGACATCAGGGAATTGATCCCACTACAGCCCACCTCAGGCAGATCTGCTGGTGGCCGAATTTAAAGCACGATGTAAATCACTATATCGAGAATTGTCTTATCTGCGCCCAGAATAATCCGGACAGATATGCCAAAAAGGCTGAGCTTAGTCACACCCGACCCGTTAATGGCCCCTGGACTAACCTCCAGATTGATTTTATAGGACCATTGCCCCGTTGCAGGAATGGTTATAAATATGTACTCGTTGTGATGGACACGTTTACGAAATGGGTGGAAGCATTCCCATCCAGAACGAACACGGCAAAGACCACAGCGAAGATTTTGACCCACCACATCTTTACAAGATGGGGACTCCCCCGCAGCATTGAATCCGACCAAGGTTCCCATTTTACGGGACGTGTCATGCAGAACGTCCTCACGATATTTGGCATCACCCAAAAATTCCACATAGCTTACCACCCCCAGTCGAGTGGTATCGTGGAGCGCATGAATCGGACCCTAAAATCCACCCTCAGAAAAATGATCCAGCAAAACAACACCACTTGGGACTCAGTCCTCCCTTTTGCGCTGATGTTTTTGCGTAATACAGTTTCAACTTCCACAGGTTACACCCCACACACCCTCATGACCGGACGCCCCATGAAAGGCACAGAATTTTTATTAGGTTTAGACTTGACCAGCCCCGAAGTGACGGCCCTCACACACGAGAAAGCAGTAGAGCAATTAGTGGAGAATGTTAAAACGGCTCAGCTAGCAGCCGCAGTGAAATTGGGCACAAGGAAGAAACAGAGCAAGGCTTGTTTCGACAGGAAAGTGCATGCGACTGAGTACAGTATAGGACAGCAAGTCATGCGCTCCGTATACAACCCCAGCACATTCCTTTTTTAAAAATGTTTTTTTATTTAAAACAGATTTGTAACATTTACAGAGAAAAAAGAAGGCCATATACAAAAGCCTTAACATATTGAAAACGAAAGCACTTCCCCTATTAGCTCTGTTTGCCCATGCCGCACGTGTTCAACTAAACTAATGTGGCTCTAATCCTCCCCCCCCCCCCCCCCCCCCCCGGTGCTGCTGCTGTTGGTTTCCTACGCTGTTCCCTGCAAGCGACTTTCTCCCCCGGGGGATCCCTGATCACCCCCCCCCCCCCCCCCCCCCCCGCCCACTTAAGTTTTCTCTGCTCTCCTTCCCGGCTGCCCCACCCCCCCCAGTGCAGGGCCCCCCTTGCAGGGCCCCTCTCTCTCTCTCTCTCTCCCCCCCCCCCCGTTACAATCTCCCAAAATCACCCTAAGCAGTGCACCCTACAGCCCCCGCTCTCTGTCCAGGCTGAAAACAATCTTTGATAAAACATTACAGTCCAGGATAATTTAAGAAACCGCCGCCACACAAAAGCTCTGTGAGCCCAGAGTCCTTTAGTTCAAGTCCAGCTTCTTCTTTTAATAAAAGTCCATTCCTAGTCAAAGCAAGCTCGGTTAACAGACCGCCGCCACTGTAGAGCACTGAAAAAACTAAGTGCCCGTTAGTTCAAGTCCAGCTTCTTCTCTTTAATAAAGGCCCAAACCTGTTCTGGTGTCTCGAAGTAGTGATGGAGTTCCTCAAACGTAACCCAAAGCTTCGCAGGATACAGCATTCCAAACCTCACCTCCTTTTTGTAGAGGGCTGCCTTCACCTTGATGAATCCTGCACGCCTCTTGGCCAGCTCCGTTCCCAAGTCCTGGTAGATGCGCACCTCGCAGTTCTCCCATCTGCTGCTCCTCTCCGCCTTGGCCCATCGCAGCACACGATCCCTGTCAGCCAGCCGGTGAAAGCGGACCACCAAGGCCCTCGGTCGGTCGCCCGGCCTGGGCTTCCTTGCGGGGGCTCTATGTGCCCGATCCAACTCCAGGGGTCGAGGGAAGGCCTCTGGTCCCATCAGCGCTCCAAGCATACCCATCACGTATGCACCCGCATCCGATCCCTCACAGCCCTCGGGGAGGCCCACGATCCTCAGGTTCTGCCTCCTGGCTCTATTCCCCAGGTCTTCAAGCTGCTCCTGCATCCTCCTCTGGCAGGAGTTCAGCTCCTCCACCTCGTGCTCCAGCTCCGTTACCGTGTCCGCCTGGTTGGAGAGCTTCACCTCGACCTCCCTGAGCGCCTTCTCTTGGACCGCCGGCGCCTCGACCATTCGGTTCATCACAGCCCTCATCGGGTCCAACGTATCCCTCTTCAGTTCGGTGAAGCAGTTCCTCAAAAACTCCATCTGCTGCTCTCTTGGCCAGTGAGCCTCCGCTCCCTGGTCCCTGCCGTCCGCCATGCTTCGCCCCCCGGTCTGGTGTCCCCGCTGTTCCTGCTTCGATCTTTGTCGCTCCACTCGACCACTTCTGGTCCAACTGTCCACACCCCAGGGGGAAAACCTCTTCCCTTCGTCTCCTCCACCGATTCAGGCCGCCAGGTCCCGAAGAAATCCTGTGAAACAGGTCCGTTTGCCCATCGTGGGCGGGAGCGATCCGACCTGCGACCTGCTTCCTCGAGGGTGCCACCGGAACGCACCCCAGCACACTCCTGTCACCGAAGTACTCGGGTCTGTACTCCATTGCGGACAAAGTAAGCCCTTCTGTACACAAGATAAAGTATCCCAACGGAAAGATTGCGTGGTTCCATATCAACCAGCTGAAGGCATATGGAACCCAGTCTAACCACTCACACCATGCCATGCTCGACGCTTCACACCACACCCCGCCCACAGCCAACGTAACCCTACCAACCCCCACCATGTCCAACCCAGCCAGGGACTCGACCTCGGCTCCACCCGCGAAATATACACTCCGCCCCGGAACGCCCACCGACTGCAGCAGCAGAGACAGCGACTGTGACTCGGACAGTAGCCACAGCACGCCCCCCTACAATCCCCATGCAACAGGACCCACACCCAGCGAATCCGACTACGATCCGAGTGATCCCTTCATGATCACTTTCCTAAACAAACCCCACCACCGACCACCGACCGACCATGACGAGCCCGATTCCGTCCCCACACAACTAGACACCACCTATTGGCACAGAGACAACTCATACAGACTCATCCGAAACGACGAGAGCGACCCCAAATCACACCATGCAGCCCCATCAACCTTAGTACATTCAAGAGTTTGCCATCCGGGAGAAGATGACGACCATGAGTCTGACTCCCAAAACGAGAACCCCTTTGCGACCCTGTTCACAACCGATACCTGAGGTGTCCAGATGGTGTTTTAAAGGAACCGCTTGGGAGAAAACGGTGTCCATTCTGATGGAACCTGCAGCATGTTTTATGTTGTTTGTGAGTTTGTTAAATGTTGTTTGCCAGACTGCAAACTTTTTTTACCACGGCCCAACGCGTTTTCAGCAGAAACCTCTGAGGACTTGCCCACAGAGACTTGTAAAGGTCCCAGACGCCAGTTCAGCGGAACCCGTCTGCCGACAGATACCACACGCCCATTCATAACTGCCCTTCTGGTTTGAGGGAAGAACCACTACGGCAGCCCCCCACGATGACTACATTTCTTGCCCGTTCTTGTCGGTTGCTCAGGCAGTGGAGAAACGGCTTGGAACCCGCCCTGCCTGGGAACCCCCCCTCTGGTCAACTCAGCTTGGGTCGGGGAGACACGGCATTGGTAGCCGTCCTACCCGGGGACTCCATCCAACTCTTACCCGTCGCAGCCCATACGCACCTCATTTCGGCAACTTTTAGTTCAAAACGTTTTGTTTTGTTTCAGGTAACCCTTAGGTTGCCAACCACATGCTATTTACATCCTGAAACATTTGGATGGTAGATCGCAGAGTCTGCGAGACGGCTCGCACTGGTTCATTATTTGAAAGTGTGTCTTGTCCTAAAATTTGGTTGTTGGGAAAAAAAAATGAGGGAGTCACACATAGTGACCAATTATAAAGGGAGTAATTGGCACTAAGGGACAGACAGACTATCATACGAGATGTTAAACCAAGATAGTTACAGACACTATGCTTGATTCCACAGAACTCCAGAAGCTCCAGGACCGGAGAAGAGAAGAGAAGTGAAAAATGAACAGCGATGAGGACTTCCTTCGCATGGTTCATCGTGATAATGGACATTTGGTTGCGCGTGAACACGAACCCCATGACATCAAGCCCCCCAGCCTTTAATGATTCACTTCCCCACAGTACCCAGAGCCCAGTCACCAGCGACACCGCACCATCTTGGTGTGCCAGGTTTATAACCTGGTACTCTCTGCCATATGTAATAGAATCCTTGCTGGTATTGGCGATACTCTGCTGCGTCGTGCAGACTATGCGTCTACGGAAATGGAGAAGGAGAGCCTACCGCGCTCGCACCCCGGTATATAGGATCAGATCTCCTATTTTCGGGTACGACCAGACCCCTGACCCCCACGATCTATAATAAAGAGCATTCATTTGCGGTTTTATTGTACATAAAGAAATGTAAAGAAACTGTTCATGAGCAATTGTACGATCCTGAGCTTGACTGCCAAGTCAGGAAAAATGTGTATAAACTGCTATGATTTTGTTTGTATGGTTGAGGAAGTTCGAGTGATGAAATGTTTAAGTGAGAGTGGTGTATTAAGGATAGTTAGAGGTTCCCAATTTTTTTGTTTTGTAATGCATGTCCCTGTTTGACATAATGCCCCTTAGAATTGTCAGTTAAAATGTTTTTGCATAGTTATGGTCAGTGTACAGGCCATGAAAGAAGTTCTCCCCAGGTCAGGAAATGGAAAGCAACGTAGTTATGTGATCCTTCACGCTTCGCGTTAGGATCACAAGGAGGGAGTGTAGCCACCTAAATTGGCGAGCTCCCGATTTAAAATGGCGAACGGCAAAGGCTGATGGGAAAGTCAGCCAACATAGACAGAAACCAGCAGCTGCAGGTTTGCTGTGTATTTAACTCTGCAAAGGCCAGACAACATCGATACCAGCGACCATCAGCATAATAATGTAGCAGCCATCTGCATACTGTTGAGCAATCCCCGGGAACAAAAAGTAACATTTTGGACACACAAAGCAAAGCCAGACTCCACGGCGCCAGCAGAAGCCAACACAAAGGAGGTGAACGAGCACCTCAAGACCACCCATCGATCAGGGAACCGCTCCAGTATTGGAGAAATCGAACCAAGCGATTGGGACAAAGTCCAATCATTTGGGACCAGGTACAGGGTTCACCCCGAAAGGTGGGAAGCCCCTGGGGACTATAAGAGTTAAGCCCCAAGTTCAAATCACTCTCTCTTCAGCTCTCTTCACCTCTGCGTCCTGCCCGGGTCACCCAGCAACACAAACATTGACCGTGACTGGTGCAGTGACCCCCGAACAAAGTAAGTCTTAATTCAATGCTCGCTACAAGATAGGCGCTCCTAACTACCAATCCGTACCAACTTCAAATTCCGCAGACTCAGAACCCGAACGAAAGGCCATTTGTTCCCCAGACCTGGTGGGCCAGTCCGAAGTTAAGTATAGGCCTGTTAGTTGTAGAAGTAGGTTAGACGTAGAATTTGTGCATGAGTAGCGATTACTGTGTATAATAAATGTGATTTGATTTGAATCTTACTAATCGGTGTATTGAGTTATTGATCATTACTCGGACTTGAACCTCGTGGTGGTATCATAAAGATACCTGGCGACTCGAGAGCAAAGGTAATAAAACAGAGCAATTGAACCAAGGGGAAAGTTAGCAACAATTTGCTCACCTTGGAGTTGGCAGCAGGGTAGGAGGTTCTCTACACTAACCAACTGAGAGACATGGGAGATGCAGAACTGAGGCATCACAGCACCAACCCTGGCAGAAAGGTGGAACTTCGGGATGACACACTGACACTGGTAATTTCCATTGTAGCTGCGGGTAGAGGAACATATAGTTGAAGTCCATGCAGACATAACATTTTTCCATATATTAGAGCTAATACTTTTCCATGACACTTTAAATGTCAGCCCCATGCAGAAAAATGCTGTTATAAAATGGTACATTTAGCATGCATTTTGTTCATCGCACATCAGGCATTAAAGTATGGAAGTTTCCGTGGTTACGTTTTCAATTGTTTCATTCAAATTGTACATTTAGGCAGCAGTGACAAATGAGAACTCTGTGACAATGAGCACTGAGGAACATTTACCAATAATAGAAGCTGAAAGGGAGCAGAAGAAATCACTCAAAATGACACCTCAAGACCCTCTCGTCCTGAACAAGTCAAATTTAACGAGAAAGCTATTATCAAGTGCTTATTTTTTAACTTCAGAGAGATTAACACAGTAAGAGATAGAGACAAAGATAGTGAACCTGTGCTTTATTTTGTTTTTAATGAGAATAACTGTTTATATGAAGATTCAGTTTTCTCCAGTTTAAAAATGGAAAAGCAATCCCTGATGCACGAAGCAGCAATTCACCAAGGCTCCTTCAACAGCACCTTCCAAACACATGACCTCTGCCACCTAGAAGGACCAGGCCAACAGTTGCACGGGACAATCACCACCTGGAGGTTCCCTTCCAAGTCACTGACTTGGCACAATATCGGCCGTTCCTTCAGTCACTGGGTCAAAACCCTGGAACTCCCTCCCTAATAGCACAGTGGGTGTACCTACACCACATGGACTGCCGCGCTTCAAGAAGGCAGCTCACCACCACCTTCTCAAGGCCATTTAGGGATGGACAATAAATGCTGACGGAGCCAACTACTCCAATGTCCCATGAAAGAATAAATCTAAACACTAGTTAGGCCACAGTAGGGGAGAATGCCGACAGTTCTGGAGACTGCACCGTAGCAAAGATGTGATTGCACTGGACGAGGAAGCTGTCATTAAGTTATGAGGAAAGATAGGGCAGCAGGATGGCGCAGTGGTAGCACTGCAGTCTCACGGCGCCGAGGTCCAAGGTTCAATCCTGGCTCTGGGTCACTGTCCGTGTGGAGTTTGCACATTCTCCCCGTGTTTGCATGAGTCTCGCCCCCACAACCCAAATATGAAATGAAATGAAAATCGCTTATTGTCACGAGTAGGCTTCAATTAAGTTACTGTGAAAAGCCCCTAGTCGCCACATTCCGGCGCCTGTTCGGGGAGGCTTTTACGGGAATTGAACCGTGCTGCTGGCCTGCCTAGGTCTGTTTTCAAAGCCAGCAATTTAGCCCTGTGCTAAACAGCCCCTAACAGATGTGCAATGTAGATGGATTGAACACGCTAAATTAGCCCTTAATTGGAGAAAATGAATTGGGTACTCTAAATTTTTAAAAAAGTTATAAGGAAAGATTAGATAGTCCGGGGTTTCATTTCATTCTTTGGAACAGAGGGGCCTGAGGGGATATTTAGTTGTGGCGTATAAAATTATGTTCAAATAGAATGGAGTAATATCCAGAGGGAATAGTTTTAATGGACTTGGTAGAAGGGTTAAAGCGCAGTTGAGGTGAATTTCTTTCATCTTGAGGGTGGCAGGGAGGGGGCCTGGAACTCACTGCCTGAATGACTGGTGCCAGCAGAAATGCTCATCCCATTTTAAAAAGCAATTGGCTACACACTCGTAAATTACAAAGCAATGACCAAGATCTGAAAAGTGGGATTAGGCTGGTGAAGGATCCAAGGAAGTGACCACCTGGGACTGTAAAGGAAACAAAGGTTTATTTAATGTAGAACGAAACTCTAAATAGCGCCACTCCCCGAAGGGACCCCCGCGACCGACCCACACCCGGGCCGGGGTTTCTATGCCCAGTTATGTTCCCGGCTAATGAGGGAGCTCCGTTCCTCAGTAGGGTCGCTCGTATTCCTCGAGATTCATGGGGAGCCTAATTGGTCTGGTCCCTTGGCTCTCGTATAGGCTTTAACACCCCCACCCACTTCTGAACATGTGTCTGGCAAAAAAGGGCAAGGGCAAACAGGACCTCTGTACTTTTTAGCTTGAGGTTGCCATTGGGGCATCATCGAGGTGGGGTCAGGGGGCGTGTAATGGTCAGGGGACTGATGCTTTTGGGTTGGGCACCTCAATAGCACCACCTGCAGCGGCTGCTCAACCCCCATCATCCAGTGTTGGTATCTCTTTCTCGGAGTCTGAGTCATCAGCATCCAGCAGCTCAGTCTCGAAAGCCTCATGGGGTTGTGGCGGGGGTGATGGGGGTGATGCCGGTGGCGTGCCCAAGGGCTGCGCTGGGTCCTCCATAAGGGCATCGCTCAGTACGGATGCTCGGCTGCGGAGGTGGTCCAGGTGCCTGTTGGACTCGCGATCCCGTACATGAACCCGGTACAATACCTGCCCAGTCTGTTGGGCAACGGTACCCGGGACCCATGTCGGCCCATCGCCAAAGTTTCGTACTTAGATTGTGTCCCCTGATGCGAAACGCTGAGGTGCGCACGTCTGCCAGGACCATGCTCTACCTGGTCTTGTCCACGGTGGGTCTTCCCACCTATATCGCGTAGCACGAGGCTGAGGCGAGTCCCGAGTCGACACCCATAAGTAGCTCCGCCTGCGCCACACCAGTGTTACAGTGAGGCGTGGTGTGGTAACTGAAGGAAGAACGTGTCAAACGCGTGTTGGGGGTCACCATTGCCTGTTTGCCCATCCCACACATAAATGTTTGGACTGCTCGCTCAACCAAACCGTTGGATGCGGGGTGATATGGCGTGATGCGGGCGTGGCGAATCCCATTCATCAGCATGAATGTCCCGAACTCCACGCTGGTGAAAGGTGTCCCATTATCCCACACCTGTTGCCAATCAAAGCGGAGGCGCTGCAACCAATCACGGCCAAGCAAACTGCCGCCATTGTCCCATTCCATGACAAGGGGTAGGCAAACAGATTGCTGCCCATAGACAACCGGGACCAGCGTAGTTCCAACAATTGCCAGCGGCTCCCCAGTGTAAATGGCCCACTAGGCCTCAGTGTCCTGCAAGGATAGGGGCTGAACCCCGATCCGAATTCTGTCGAAAGTGCCCTTATTCTCAACCGAGATAGCGGCACCCATATCCATTTCCATCTGGATCGGATGACTGTTGACATGAACCATGATCCTCATGGGCGTGATCTTGGCTGAGGAAACACAGTTCAGTTGCTGGCAAAGAAGGTGCGGGAACAGGGCAGCCAGACCTGGTGGGGTGAGGGGACGGGCCATTCCGCGGACGCCGTTCTCTGAAGCCACACTGACCACAGGGCCTGTAATAACCATGGTCTGTGTCATCCAGATGAAAATGAAATGAAATGAAAAAAGAAATGAAAATCGCTTATTGTCACAAGTAGGCTTCAAATGATGTTACTGTGAAAAGCCCCTAAGGGAGGAGGGGAGGAGTCCTGTCCAGCCTCCGGGGTGGACAGTCTGACTTCTGGCGGGCAGGCGTCCAGGGTCAGGGGCCAGAATCGCCTGGTTGAGAGGGTGCCGCTCTCGGAGAGGAGGCATGGTTCAGACTGAGGACCTCCATCCACTGCAACTCATGCATGCCCCGCTCCGTACGTTCCCATGATAGGGCTACCTCTATGGCCCATTTTAGGTCCAGTTGGGGCTCAGCGAGTAGTTTCCGCTGGAACGGCGTGTTACAGATGCCGCAGACCAGTCTGTCCCATAACATCTCTGAAAGAGTGGCCCTATAATCGCAAAACTCTGCGTGCTTCCGGGGACGTGTCAAAAATTCCGACACAGACTCATAAGACCATAAGACATAGGAACAGAATTAGGCTACTTGGCCATAAGTAGCCCTGGACAACGACAGATGGTCTGGGGTTAAAGTGTTCCCTACCAGCGTGACCATGTCCGTGAATGACCTCCTGTCCAGTGCAGCAGGGTACGTCAAGTTTTTAATTATGCTGAAGCTGGACGCACCAAAGGCCGTTAACAGGATAATGGTTTGATACTCATCCCCGGTGATGGCGTTTGCTTGAAAAAAAAGCGCAGGCGTTCAATGGGTGGCACGGTAGCACAGTGGTCAGCACTGTTGCTTCACATGCCAGGGTCCCAGGTTCGATTCCCGGCTTGGATCACTGTCTGTGCGGAGTCTGCACGTTTCCTCCGGGCGCTCCGGTTTCCTCCCACAAGACCCAAAAGACGTGCTTGTTAGGTGAATTGGACATTCTGAATTCTCACTCTGTGTACCCAAACAGACGCCAGAATGTGGCGACTAGGGGATTTTCACAGTAACTTCATTGCTGTGTTAATGTAAGCCTAGTTGTGACACTAATAAAGATTGTTATTATATACTGCAACTGATGGTTGAACGCCTCAAGCTTCCCAAAGTGTGGCATGTCAGCAGCCGATGAAGCAACATCCAGAGGCCTTCAGAGAGGCGGCCGAGTACTGCGGAAATGGCGCCGTCTGCAACTCCACTTGACCCTCGTTGCCAGTGTTGGATCCATGGAAACGACCACACAGCTGGGTTGTTCTTTTTCGGACTTCACAGGCACCATGGGCTGAATCCTTTACTTCCGTCATGGACATTTCTATGATTCTTTGACTGCCACGTACCAAATAAACTCTGCTTAACTTCAGGCCATGTTAACTGATCAACAATTAAAAACAATCTCAAAAGAGCCACAGGTTGACTTTGTCAGAATAACATACTTCACATTACGTGTTGTGATGCTCTATCCCTTTTTAAAAAATAAATTTAGAGTATCCAATTCATTTTTCCCATTTAGGGGCAATTTAGCGTGGCCAATCCACCTACCCTGCTCATCTTTGGGGTGTGGGGGCGAAACCCACGCAGACATGGGGAGAATGTGCAAACTCCACACAGACAGTGACCCAGAACCGGGATCGAACCTGAGACATCGGCGCCGTGAGGCAGCAGTGCTAACCACTGCGCCACCATACTGCCCACTTGATGCTCTATCCCTCAGAAAACAATGCATCATCTGACCTATCGTGAGCTATACTTTGGTGAATGCTGTATAATAGGTCACATATCATAACATATAATGTACATATTCGTTAAAATCCTGCAATTAGTGTGCAGTCACACAATACTCCATACATTAGCGTGCAGTAAATACGATATTTTTATTTAAGAGAAAAAAACTCCAGTCTGAAATTTACAAATGGTTCCAACCATCCTTTGGTTAACTGCAGGAATTTACAAATTGTTAATAATTACCTAGTTTTGTCTATTTAGAGCAGTAGCTGATAGAACCAACAGCCTGGATTAGAAGCAAAACACCATTACACAAACTACACAGTAGCAATGCCCTGGGAGACCTGTTCTCTGTAAAACTGCTCCGACTTAGATTTCCATAATCAAATGTTCTGTGATGAATTTTGCATCAAATGAAAATCTTTGCTCAGAAGAGGCACTTTTACGCAATCTTAAATGATCAATAAACTGGGACTACAAAGATTTTGAAAGAGTAGTTAGTTGTATTGCAACAAAAAATGTTCCAATAGTTCATTTCATACTCGACTGGACAAAAAAAAATATTCATTGATTGGAAAAAGAAATATGTAAATGAGAAAAGTTTCATTTAACCCAGCGTCAATATAATAGTTTTACTATTGCTGACGAGGCAAGGAAGACATCTGGAACTAAGACAAAATTTAATATTAAAATTATGACTGTGAGCGCGGGAGCGGCTGCATTTTCACGAGATCCGGTTCTGCTCATCTTTTAATCCGTCTTTTTAATCCTTGTGCACATTCCCTTTTTGTCTTTTCTTAGTTTTCATGGTTTATACTATGTCGCGAGGATTGTTGGTCGGTGTCTCTGCATGATGGAGCGAGTTAGAATGTTTAAATTCTCGCCTGTTTATGGCGGCTGAAAGGAGTCGGGGTGGGTCCCTGTCTTTAATGGTGTGGTTGTTTGAATGAGCTCCCGCCTTGACGGTGCGGTGGATCGACGGATGACGGCTGCCAATGAAGATGCTGTTGTGGCTGAAAATCTTGGCTCTGAGGTACAGGTGTTCAAGGTCCAATTCCAAGAGTTGCGGGGTGCTTTTGTGGAAGCAATGGAGCGTACAAGAAGGTTTTTGTATCAGAGAAATTCGACAGAGTGCAACTAATCATGTCTTCGAGGCCTGGCTAGCCAATCATTGTGGTCCTGTGTTGCCCAGTACCGGCTGTCGGTCATGATGGGTTGAGGTTGGCCATGTTGGTCAACACCAACCCCCCCCCCCACCCCCCGCCCCCCCCGGGAGCCTAGGCAGCAAGGTGGCACATTGACATGATGGCACAGTGGTTCGCACTGCTACCTCACAGCGCTAGGGTCCCGGTTTCAATTCTGGCCCTGGGTGACAGTCTGTGCGGAGTCTGCACATTCTCCTCGTGTCTGCGTGGGTTTCGTCCGGGTTCTCCAGTTTTCTCCCACAGTACAAAGATGTGCAAGTTAGGTGGATTGGCCATGCTAAATTTCCCCTTTGTGTCCAGGTTTGTGCAGGGGGGGTGGTTACAGGGATAGGGAGGGGTGGGTGGGAGAGAGCCCACGGGCAAGTAGTCCAAGTAGTGTAGCAACAGAGGCATTTTTTGCTGGGAAAATCGAGTTGAAGAGAATTTAGTTGCAGCTCGAGAATGAGAGAGTAATTTTTAAAATGTAAAAAGCAATGGAGATGAAGCAAAAAGAAAACAATAGTTTTTCAAATGGAAATTGAAATGAGGAAGTTGGAATTAGAGTGGGAGGAAAAAGCAAAAGAGAGAAAGCTTAAAGCGCTGAAATTTAACAGGGTGCTGCTAGGAGCTATAGGGGGGCTTAACCCTCAAACTGAACCCAGCGGATATATGCTCAGGTTTAATACAGGCCCAACCAAAATTTGAGGAAAAAGAAGTAGAGGCATTCTTCATGGCATTTGAGAAAATAGCAATCCAAATTGAGCGGCCAAAGGGAAAGTGAACATTACGCATGCAAACTAACAGGGTGGATACAGGAAGGTTATGTTTCCTTGTCAGATGGGGTGTCTAAAGATTACAACGAGGTTAAAATAGGTGATTCTAAGTGCATATTAATTAGTTCCAGAGGCATATTTCAAAATTAAGGAAACAGCTGGGACAGACTTATGTTGAATTATGTTGAAATCATTCACTTAGAAAAATTTAAGAATTCCATACCGTCTGTGCTAAGAATCCATGTTGGTGATCAAAGGGTTATAACCGTTAGTCAAGTAGCAATAATGTCTCCTGATTATGAGCTGGTCCATAAAGTTAAACCTTGGTACTGTCACCCCCATAATTTTGAAAAAGATAGGAAGTGGGAGAGTGAAAGGAAGGCAGGTAGCCAAGGTAAGGAATGGATATCTAGGAATGCTCAGAGATCCCCTCCTCAGGCCAGGAAGGAAGGCACTGAAGGTGGAGGTGAGACTCGAAAGCCTAAGTGTTACCAGTGCAACAAAGTGGAACGTGTTTGTTCAGCATGTTGGAAGTTGTGAGGAAAGCCCATGGGACTAGTTGGGGTTCATAAGGATGATTTTGAAAAGGGAACAAAAGTGGAGAATACTATAGGACAGACTGTAGCTCTAAGTAGAAATGGGGGACCTGAGGTAAACACTGTTGTGGGGGCAAGTGTGGTGAATGAGGTAGAGAACAGATATTCAGGGTTTTTGTTTAAGTGGAAGATCACCGCATTTTTTTCAAATGATGTAGCCAAACCAATAACTATTTTAAGGTACTATGCAAAAGCTTTTACTGGAGAGGGATTCAGTTTTTCCTCTGGAGAGTTCAATGAAAGCAAGGTGTTAGTGAATGGGATAAGTGGAGATTATATCACAGTTCCATTGTATAAAGTACAATTGGAGTGTGATTTACTATCAGGTCCAGTTGTCGGTGTGGTTAAAAGGTTACCAGTAGACAGAGTAGGATTACTTTTGGGGAATTATTCAGCAAGAGTGGAAGTCCTAGCTGCACCTATAGGTTCAGGTTATGAAGGTTAGGACTGGAGCCATGTCCTTCTACACTTACAAGCTTTTATCTACAGAGAAACACATTATATATTGTGCACTCCCAACCAAAACCAAACGTTCAGTCCACGCCTATTAGTGAGTACAGGTGAATCCCTAGTTTGTTTTTCAGGCTGCTCAAGTATTTAATTTATTAGATGCTCAAGAATACCAACTGGGCATACACTTTACAACAAGCCCCACCAATTATATGGAAAAAAACAAGGAATGGTTTGTTTAAAAAAGCATGATTGGAAATTAAAGCATCCTTTATTTTAATGATTGATATTTGGAATGCCTGAAATTCCTAACATCTTCTTCAGAAGCCAAATCATTAAGATGAAGGTATGCTGGATTCACAGGCATGTTGTTCATCTTGCCACTCTCACAGGTCTCAGACAAGGTTATCATTATTGGATGGTCCTGAGCTTTCCCTAAGAAAAAACTGATCCACCATTGGCCCGCTTTAGACTTTGGTAATCCTCCAATGTGCTCAAAGCTGCCACATGAGCTATTACTGGAAGCAGAACCAAGGCACCTCCTGCAATAGTCATGGGTTGCTGCAAGGGAGCCAGTTGAAGGAATGGATGTCATTTGCAATCTTTCAAACTAGTCTCTGGATGGGAATCCGTTAAACACCAAACGGGGACCAAGTGCGGTGGCTGAAGAAAGTAAACTCCAGGCCACAGGGCCCATTTGAAACAGTGAACCGGCACAATGCTCTCTCAGAACCGACAAACCCCCCCCCCCCCAAAAAAAAAGATGGTTCCTCTTTAACCCCCAACTGAGGTGCAATTAACATGTGTCTCCAGCGAACTAGACCGTGTGTCCTGAGATATGCTGTGTATGGGTTTGTGTAGGAGATCTTATTCCGCAGTGGGTAGGATCTTTGCCATTGAGCCAGAATCAGACTAAAGCTCCACACCAGGAAGGCACACACAACCATAGAGAATAGGAGTCGGAGTAGACTGCTCCGCCATTCAATATGATCATGGCTGATTCTCTATTGCAATGCCATACTCCAGCTTTCTTCTCATACCCCTTGACACCATTAGAATCCAAAAAGTGCAGCACGGTGGCACGGTGATTAGCACTGCTGCCTCACAACTCCAGGGTCCCAGGTTCAATTCCGGCCTCGGGTAATTGTGCAGAGTTTGCACTTTCTCCCCGTGTCTGCGTGGGTTCCTCCGGGTGCTCCGATTTCCTCCCACAGTCCAAAGCTGTGCAGGTTAGGTGGATTGGCCATGCTAAATTGCCCCTTAGTGTCCAAAAGGTTAGGTGGGGTTACTGGGTTACGGGGAAAGGGTGGAAGCCTGGGTTTAAGTCGGGTGCTCTTTCCAAGGGCTGGTGTAGACTCAGTGGGCCGAATGGCCTTCTTCTGCACTGAAAATTCTATGATTCTATGATATCTAACTATTTTCTTCTTCTCTTCTCATTCCTAAATGACCTACCCTGTATCCTTTTAAAAAATAAATTTAGAGAACCCAATTCTTTTTTTTTCAATTAAGGGGCAATTTTGTGTGGCTAATCCACCTACCCTGCATCTTTGGGTTGTGGGGGAGAATGTGCAGACTCAACACGGACAGTTACCCGGGGCCGGAATTGGACCTGGGTCCTCAGTGCTGTGAGGCATCACCGCTAACCACTACGCCACCATGCTGTCCTGTATCCTGAGACTGACCGTGGCCTCTTGTGCGAGAGCAGCCACCCCCCCCCCCACCCCCCCAACTATAGTGACATCATCCCAGCTTCCAGTCTGTCCAGCCCTGTCAGAACTTAATATGCTTCAGTGAGATCCCTCTCATTCTTCTAAACTCCAGTGAATATAGGCCCAGTCGAGCACTCGATGGGCGGCACAGTGGCACAGTGGTTAGCACTGTTGCTTCATAGCGCCAGGGTCCCAGGTTCGATTCCCGGCTTAGGTCTCTGTCTGTGTGGAGTCTGCATGTTCTCCCCGTGCCTGTGTGTGTTTCCTCCGGGTGCTCCGGTTTCCTCCAACAAATCCTGAAAGACGTGCGTGTTAGGTGAATTGGACATGCTGAATTCTCCCTCCGTGTACCCGAACAGGCGCCAGAGTGTGGCGACTAGGGGCTTTTCACAGTAACTTCATTTTAGTGTAAGCATACTTGTGACAATAAATATTATTAAATTAAATCTTTCCTAGTGCAGAGTCAGTTTGGTAAATCTTCATTGCATTCCCTCCTATAGCAAGTATATTCTTTTTGGGGTAAGGAGGCTAAAACTGCACATAATACTCCAGATATGGTCTCACCAAGGCTCGTACAGCTGCAGTAAGACATGCTTGCTCCTATACTGAAGTCCCCTTGCAAAGAGGACCAACATACCATTGGCCGTCTTAGCTGTTTCTTACACCTTCATGCTCAATTTCAGTGACTGGCATACAAGGACACCAACATTCCCCAATCTATCACCATTTAATTAATACACTGCAATTCTGGTTTTTTTTAACCAAATGAATAACTTCTCACTTATCCATGTTATTCTGAACCTGCTCCTTGTATGACTTCATTTTCCCAGATCTTGCGGGAGAGATCAGTGAGCACCCTGGCAGCCATGTTCACACCTGCTTTCAATAGCTGCGCCTGCAGAGAGTCAATTCCTGGGACGTTGCTGTTTTGTAATGGTTTTGATGGCTGCACACACTTCAGCTTCAATGGGAGCTGCTAGTGTCAATACCAACAATGTCATCAGAAGTTGGTGAATTAGCCAGTTCATCCAGCTCAGGTCAGTTAAGAACCTCTTCCAAGTGCTGAATCCATTTACAAATTGCGCTCTCTCTGTTGTTATCACACTTCCTTGTTTATCCTTGATTGGCACGGCATGATTAGTGTTTTGTCCACAGAGATGTTTAGTGACCTTCTATACCATGTTCAGTTCTCCTCTTTCTGCAGTCTATTCTGCCTCTCTCACCAATTCCTCAACAAAGGCTCACTTATCTCTTCAAGTTCTCTTTACGTCTTTGTCTTTGGTCTTATATTGTTCTTCAGCTTCTTCAGTCAGCCTGGGTGACTTAACATTCAGCAGCTTTTCCTTAAGTCTTCTATCTTCAATCTTTTTCCATGTCTGTTGTTAACCACTCCTTGTCCTTCTTTTGCCTCTCCAATGGTCTTCTTAGCTGCTTCAGTGTATGCTTCTTTGATGTTATCCTACTTCTTTTCAACTGTGTCTTGATCTTCTTCATCTGCAAGTATGCTGAAGTGATTCCTGAGCTTGATGATCAAATCCTTCTTCTCATCGGGAGATCCAAGCTTGGCAGTGTCGAAGATTTGTCGCCATTGATATTTGGTACAGGTAGCCTGCAACTTCAGTTTGGCCAGACAGTGGTCACTATTGGCATCTGCCCCATGATGGACCTTGAAATCGTGTCGAGCCAACCTTCATTTGCTGTTGAGGATGATTGGCAGTGTGACCATCTGGGGATCTCCATGTCAACTTATGAATGTCTTTGTGAGGATAAATTGTGTCGCTGATTACGGTGTTATTGTTTAGGTAGAAGTTGACGAGCCTTTCTCCATCGTTGGTGATGTCGCCACAGCCATGACACCCCATGGCTCTTTCAGAGCCAGTGTTATCCACTCCAACCTTTGTATTCATGACGTGCAGGGTAGGCGGATTGGCCAGGCTAAATTGCCCCTTAATTGGGAAAAAAATGAATTGAGCACTTTAAATTTAAAGAAGAACATGTCATGCTGTGAGATCTTGGGTGCTGCTTATTTTAGTTGCTCATACGGGCCATCATTATCCTCCTCTGCCACGTTGGTAAGTGCACAAAACTTCAGGATGACGAGTTTGCAGCATTTGGAGTCGAACCTTGCTTTGATTAACCTTTCACTGATGAATTCTCATTCTATGAGAGACTTGGCCTTGTCTTTGCTCACTATGAAGGCTACACCACTGGCATGTGTGTTGTCTCTCCCTGAGAAAAGGATGGTTTAGCTGTTGCTTGACACCTTGCCTTATCTCCACTCAATGATACCAAGAATGTACAAGTCGTATATCTGCATGTCTCTGGTAACTTGCGTTGTTTTGATGTTTCCTACATGGTTCCATGCTGCAAGATGGACTGTTGTTTGGGACCCCAGAAAACTGCTCATCAAAGTCCTGACTTCCCTGACTGAGCTTTCACCTGAAGCAGTCATATTGCCGACATGGAGTTCACTATTGGGTCCCTGGATGTCGTCGTGAAATTTAGCTTCTGCAACTTGATTTTGTTTTACGGGGTGGAGTTGTTGACCCCACGCCCAGTCTCCCAACCTGGAGGACCAGGTGCTGAATGAGTCTGATCCCTCACCTACAACCTGCCCAGCATGGTTAAACCTGCCAGCACCCATCTCCTACATATCCTCTAAGTCCATGTGACTCAATTGAATATTACAAAGCTGTTTTCTTTCCGTATTTTCGATTCTGTCCTCTCTGGAAGGCAGCAAGGGATTCAGCTGAGGTTCCACAATTGACCGCTCTTCCTATGGGACACTAGCCAAGTACAAACAGGCTAATGCATTGCAGGAGGGGGTGGAAAATGACAGGCAAGCCTGATTCTCTACTTATCCTCCATCCACACAAATGCTTTCCAGCATCATCAGGATGCACATCAGGAACATCAGGATCTTGGGTAAAATGTTCCCTTCACTCGGTCAGGAGTGCTGAAGCCAATTGCACAGCAGTATTTCGCCGCAGCTGGGATAACTAACTCAGCATAGCCAGGACTCAAGCTTGGAACAAAAACAGAAAATGCTGAAAATACTCAGCAGAGCAGGCAGCATCTGTGGAGAGAGAGACAGAGTTAACGTTTCAGGTCGGTGACCTTTCGGCAGAACCTGGAAGCTCGCTGGTCTGTCTGGCCCAGTACCAGATATTAATGATGTATTTACCAGTCAGTCATTCATCAGCCTATTGCACAGCTCTTTTCAAGCACCAAAGGCTTGCGTGTAGGTGTTCACTGGTATATAAGCGGATGCTAAAAAGACAAGACGCATAAGATCTGTTGTAGAAGTGCCAGGTTGGTTTCGGAATGATGTGACAGGAGCATCTGAGCAAGAATTCTTTTGCCACGGGGGCTACTTCATATTACACAAAGTGGGGGCGATTTTGAGCCCACGCTCACCATCCACAGGATCAGGAATAGCACGAGAATTAGGAAAACACAAAGGGCATGAACCTCTTTTTAATACATTTTTATATGATCAGTGCTCCCCGCCCCCGCAGCCAAATCATTCCCCCCTTGTTAAATTTTCAAACCTCGCTGACTTGACTTTACGTCAAGTTTGGACAGGCGTGAGGCAGCAGAGGGGAAGAATGAATCTGTTGCTGGTGGTATAAATTGTGGGAGGAATGTTGTTCCAGGTTTCGGAGGGAGCTCCCTACTTATTTTCAAACAGTACCTTCACACCCTCCTGCACAGACAGATTGGACCATAGTTTAACGCCCCATCTGAGAACATGGAATTGCACCTTGCTCAAGCAGCCAAACAGAATGAAGGGGTGGTAGCACATCTCATGGAAGGCCGACTTCACTGTGCTTTGGCAGTGGGTGTTGCAGACTTAATGGGTGGAATATGCAGCAGTGCCTGTGGGTCTCTTGGACTTTGTGCACCAATCGCAGCCTGAAATCTGGCGAGGTGAAATCTGGGGCTCTGATTCGCTGTCCTCTGTGTTACACGTTGCTTAAAGTCAAAATCCCATCTGTGTGTGTGTGTGTGTGTGTGTTTTATGCAAATATAATCCTGAAAGTTATGTATTTTTTAAAGCCGCTCTTGACACATTGCCACCAGTGCAGTCTGACAGGGAAAGTCTTGGTTTCTTGTTTTGGGTCAATTTCATAAATTTTAAATCAACCAACCAGTTCTGGCTCTATGCCGAGGTTGAAACAGAGGTGAGCCTCATTGTTTAGCGCTTGACTGCAATACAATTTTAAAAATTTTAAGAAAGTAAGACAAAGATATAATAATTACGGAGTTCAAGCAGCAGGGTACCGCACGCTTTCATTCCGTTATGGATTTTTGTCTTTATACATCGAGGCCCCTGAAAAAAAAACTCATTTAAAAGAGAATGTGATTTACTGAAAGGCGAAGCTTTTTCAGATTATTTCTTTGGCTGTCTCAGCAAGCCGTTTCTCAGGCTGATTGCTGTAGATCCTAGCCAAAGCACAGGCCCATTATTACTGCATTAGCTTGAGCCTTTCAATGCCATCAGAACCCCGGTCCAATTGAACTGAACACTTTGAGGGAAATGATACCTTTCACAAAGTGAAAAATATATAATTGTTGATTCATGGCAACATTTGTGTATATTTAATGGAGGCCACCTCTCAAATTACCACCCAATTGGGTACACCCACACATACATTAGTCATCGAACAAAAGTTGATTTTTCATTTAACTGCATTTGACCCCACCCTAAGCCAACCAAGTTAAAACTGTAGCTACTGAAACGGTATTAACCCCGAAAAACCATGGATATGGACTCTTGTTTTTGAACGCTAGGAACGATAATAATAATAATAATCTCTATTGTCACAAGTAGGCTTACGTTAACACTGCAATGAAGTTACTGTGAAAAGTCCCCAATCGCCACATTAGGGCACCTGTTCAGGTACACGGAGGGAGAATTCAGAATGTCCAAATTGTCTAACAGCACGTCTTTTGGGACTTGTGGGAGGAAACCGGAGCACCCGGAGGAAACCCACGCAGACATGGGGAGAACGTGCAGACTCCGCACAGACCGTGACATAAGCCGGGAATCGAACCTAGGACCCTGGTGCTGTGAAGCAACAGGGCTAACCACCATGTTACCGTGCCGCCCATGACAAGAATATTAAGTTGGTGTTTTGCATCTTCTTGTCATGGCCAATAACATCCCACCAGGCAACAAGTGTCCATTTCCAACATGTGCACACCTCACCAAGGGCATCCTCACAGCCACCTGGCGCCCTATTTTTATATAAATTTTCTCCAGGGTGGTGCAAGACCCAACGCATCATAAATCAGAGTGATAATAGGGACAATTACTAATTCAATGTGTTATTTGAACTGTAATAAGTTCACTGCATTTGCTGGCTTCACATAAGTTCTACAGTGTATGTGGGAATAACATCTTAATCGAAGATGAGGAGATCTGTCTGGAACAGCACAATTACATTTCAGCCCCTGAGCCTTGTCACATCATTCATGTGGAGCTGAAGCACAACGTAATCCAATGTGATACATAAAAAAAGTCTCTGCATGCTCTTAAAGGGACACTGCCACCTGATAAAAGTCACACAAGAGCCCAGGGTAAAACAAGAAGTGCAAAAAGCCCCTTTCAGCAAAAGGGGGCACAGCAGAACTCGGCAGTAGCTCACGGATGTGATTATCACGTCAGTATGTCAGAATACTCCTCAGTGCCTGGTTGGGACCACGTGCATACTTTGCCAAAGCAATGGGTCGAGTACTGTGTGCTGGCAGGGTATCCTCATCTAGCTGTGGAGGGATGAGGAAACAAAAAGATTAGTCATTTAGTTTCCATCATTTCAATTACATTTCATTCTGCTCAGCACAGCAAGGCAATGTCAGTAATGGAAAAAAACATATGGCTGGAAGAGTCTCGTCCTGCTGATCTTATTGTCAGAATTGAGTACAACAGGAGGAGAGAGAGAGAGAAAGAGAGAGAGAAAGAGAGAGAGAAAGAGAGAGAAAGAGAGAGAAAGAGAGGAAGAAAGGAAGGAAGGAAGGAAGGAAGGAAGGAAGGAAATGAATGATGTAGGGGGTAAAGAAAGTTGTATATAAATTGCTTTTCAAATCATGGGTATATTGTGGACAAGAATTTTGCTTTGCATTCAATCAGCAATCCAGGTACAAATTGCATGAGTTTCCAGAATCATGGAAATCATCAAAATGTACAGTATGGAAGAAGGCCATTCAGCCCAACCTTCCCTATACTGACCAACAAGTTGCCATCCAGCTTAAAGCAACTTTCCAGTTCTCAGTCCATAGCCTTGTAGGTTATAGCCCTTCAAGTGTTTTTTGAAATGCTATGACGGGAGGCAGTGGCATAGTGGTATTGTCACCTGGACTAGTGATCCAGAAACCCTTGCTAATGCTCTGGGGACCTGGGTTCAAATTTGAATTCAATAAACAAAATGTGTCATTAAAAATCTAATGATGACCATGAAACCATTGTCGATTGTCATAAAAACCCATCTGGTTCACTAATGTTCTTTCGGGAACAAAATCTGTCATCCTTACCCGGTCTGGCCTACATGTGACTCCAGACCCACAGCAATGTGGTTGACTCTTAAATACCCTCGGGGATGGGCAATCAATGCTGGCCCAGCCAGCGACACCCACATCCCATGGACAAATTTTTTTTTAAAGCCTCTGCCTCTACCACTCTTTCAGGCAGTAAGTTTCACATGTCCACCACCTTCAGGGTGGAAAGAAATTCCCCTTTGGGTCCCCTCCTAACTCTTACCCTAAATCTACGCCACAGATTATAGATTCAACCAAGGGGAATTAGGGCCTCCCTATCCACTCTATCGAGGCCCCTCAGAATTCTGGACACTACAATTAGGTCTGCTCCAGCCTATCCAAACTTTCCACAGGAATGGGCTCTTTGCACAATTTACCTCTCAAACTTCATTTGCAGATCGTCAAAAATAAAATCTTCTTTCAACCGATGCACACATTTGAGCAGCCTTTTAGAACTATTTTTACATGCATTTAAAATATTAATTGATATATTTAAGAGTAATAACTTGGCTCAGTTTTATTGACACAGCTGAAAATGGGCTTATCACATAAAATAAGCATATTTAGTGTTGAAGCCTTCACCTGTGATTCACCTGGTATTAAAAAACAGACAATGACTTTTTTTTAAAGTACAGAACCATTTGCTAGTTACCTTGGTGAAGAGAAGTCAGCTCCTTAATTGAAAAAATAAATGCTTTTACAATGAGTCCATTGGCTTTGTTGGTCTTGAAATCAGCTTCATTTTACACTTTCTCAGGGGCCTGCAAATGGAAAGTTGCAATCTTGCTTAAATTTTTTTGAACCAGCCCAAAAGATCACAGCACTTGACTTACATTTGGCATAATTTGTGCTTGGAATTCCACAATCTTTTGCACGAGGTTGTCCAATTTTGGGCGAATTGCACTGAAAAAATGGGCAACACATGTTGGCATATAACTATTCATGGACGTCTACACACGTGCACTTGGACAACCCAAACTCACTGAACAATTCCTTTTTAATAATAAATTTAGAGTACCCAATTCTTTTTTTTCCATTTAAGGGGCAATTTAGCGTGGCCAATGCACCTGCCCTGCACATCGTTTTAGGGTTGTGGGAGTGAGACCCACGTAGACACGGGGAGAATGTACAAACTCAACACGGACAGTGACCCGGGGCCGAGATCGAACCCGGGTCTTCGGCACCGTGAGGGAGCAGTACTAACAATTGCGCCACCATGCTGCCCCTCTCTGAACAATTCCTGTTAGATACTCAATTAGATTGTAAACTTCAAATCCACTCACAGTCATGTGCACTCCGATTTTTAATCAACGTGGATTTTGTGGTATAATTTCCTGGGAATTAACCCAAACTCTACTTATTTCTTGAAAATATTTTTACTCAGTTTTTAACATTTTATAGATAAAGCAAAACAACAAGAATAACAAAAGAACTCCCCCTCCACTCTACCAACCAGCCCACCTAGACTCATAGAAGAATACCCCATCCCTCCTCCGAATCCCCCCCCCCCACCCCCCCACCCCGCCCCCCCCCCCCCCACCCCCCACCCCCGTTAGCAGCTAACAGCAACCAACTCTTCAACGCAAAGAATAAATAGACCCCCATATCTATGGAAACCCTCAATTGGCCTCCTCAAGGTGAATTTCACCTTCGCAAGATGCAGGAATTCCATCAGGTTCCCCCAGCCACACTTGGTGCACAGGGTGGAGAAGCTGACCTCCACCCCAACAGGAACCGCCTGCCAGCAACCAGTGAGGCGAAGGCTAAAACATCTGCCCCCACCCCAGTCTGCAGCTCCAGCAGATCTGACACCCCAAATATGGCCCCCAGGGGACTGGGCTCCAAGTTCAAGTGCAAGATCACCGGCCTGGTGCTGGAAAAAGACCTCCAAAATTTCTCCAACTTCAGGCACGACTAGAACATGCGTACA
This sequence comes from Scyliorhinus torazame, assembly GCF_047496885.1. Taxonomy (NCBI): domain Eukaryota; kingdom Metazoa; phylum Chordata; class Chondrichthyes; order Carcharhiniformes; family Scyliorhinidae; genus Scyliorhinus; species Scyliorhinus torazame. Next base: position 85,029,960 of record NC_092728.1, on the reverse strand, counting down.
TGGTTGGCCGGACCCTCCCACACCTCTCGCAAGTATCCCCCATTCCCCCGAACAACCAGCTCTTCCTTGACCTCATCAGGTGGGCCCTGTGCACCACCTTTAACTGTATTAACTCCAGTCTCACAAATGAGGTCAAGGCGTTCATGCTCCACAACACCTCACACCGCAACCCCTCCCCCAGCGCCAGCCCCAGCTCCCAATTGGCCTTAGTCCTCTCCAGCGAAGCCGTATCCTCCTCAAGAATCCTCCCATAAATCACCGAGATGACCTCCCTCCTCCTCCAACTCCATCCAAACCCAAACTTTTCTTGATTCACTCTATTCCTACTCCTCTTTGTACGACCTCATCTGCTGCCAACATCGAACAAAGACAAAAAACAATGCCGGAAATTGCTTTGATTCCCAGCGCAAGTTGCACCGTTTATGTACAAGTGCAGGATACATTAGAAATTGCTGATCTCACAACCTTCTATATCGTCAGCCGTATACTCTTGAAATGCATTTTAATCCAAGTGAAAAGTAGCAATGTTGAGGTAACACTATTTCTCCCCCAGAATAAGGAGCACAGTCCTTAGGTTTTAGCTTGCCAAGGTATGAATCTGGTTTCTCTGTTGAAAAACTGAGATGCTTTTGAACAGAGTATGCCGGGAAAACTCAGCAGGTCCGCCAACATTGTTTTCCTGCATCCTCTGTTCTTGTTTCATACTCGGTAGCCACAGTATTTTGCTTATTTAAATACTTTTGACTTTTGTTTCTTGATCATCAGCTTTTCCCTGTTCTTTTTTTATTCATTTTTACGGGATGTGGGCTTCGACATTTGCCAGCATTTGTACCCCATTCCCAATTGGCCTTGAGAAGGTGATGGTGAGCTGCAGTAGTGTCACTGCACCCTCTGTGGGAGGGGGAGTTCCAGCGACAGTAAAGGATGGTGAGTGACTTGGTGACTTGGAGGGGAACTTCCAGGTGGTGGTGTTCCCATGTATCTGCTGCCCTTCTCCTTCTAGATGGTAGTAGTCATGGGTTTGGAAGCTGCTGCCTCAGGATCCTTGGTGAGTTACTGCAATGTACTTGTCGATGGTACATACTGCTGCTCCTGTGTGTTGGTGATAGAGGTAGTGAATGTTTGTGGAAGGGGTGCCAATCAAACAGGCTGATTTGGCCTGGATGGTGTCGAACTTCTGGAGTGTTGTTGGAGCTGCACTCATCCAGGCAACTGGGGAGCATTCCATTACATGCCTAACTAGTGCCTTGTAGGAAATGGAGCCAGGAGGTGAGTTACTCGCAACAGGATTCCTGGACTCTGACCTGCTTTTGTAACCACAGTATTCATAAGTCTAGTCCAGTTCAGTTTCTGGTCAATAATAACTACCCAGGATGTTGGGATTCAGTGATGGTAATGCCGTTGAATATCAAATGGTAATGGTTTGATTTTCTCTTATTGGAGATTGGTCATTGCCTGGTCACTTGTGTGGCATGAATATTACTTGACATTTGTCAACCCAAGCCTGGATATTGTCCAGATCATGCCGCATTTGCACATGGACTGCTTCAGTATTCATGGAGTCATAAATGATGCTCAACATTGTGCAATCATGGGGACTTCCGGTGACGGTGGGCGGGAGGCGGCCGCACAATGGAGGGCTCCCGTTCAGGAACGGCATTTTCAGGGCTTTAAGCCCAGTCCCAGGGTCCACGGAGGCCGCAAAAGCAGAGAAAAGGCACAGAGGCGGCAGAGTGAAGGCACAGTGAAGAAAAATGTTGAGGGTGAGCAAAAGAACGTCCGTAAGGAAAACAGTTGAAGGTCCCTCGGGGAGTGGAAAGGTCACCAAGGAAAATGGAGGCTAGAGCACCAAGGGAGGCCGCATTGCTTACAGCTGAAGAAATAACTAAGGTGATGGCTGTGGAATTCGAAAGGCAGTTTAGAAAATACATGGAGACAATGAGGAAGGTGATGAGAGAGGTTTTGAGTGTGCTGGAGGAGGAGGCGATTTCCCCGGTGACGAAGGCAGTGGCGAGCGCAGTGGGGGAGGTGCGAGAGCAAGGGGAGGCGCTGAAAGAAGTGGAGGAGACGTTATTGCAGCACGGTGATCAACTTGCCTCGATGGGGAAAGAGATGCGGAAGGTGATGGACATTAACAAGTATCTGCGAGGAAAAATGGAAGACCTGGAAAACAGATCCAGGCAACAGAACTTTAGAATTGTGGGGCTGCCCGAAGGAGTTGAAGGACCGAGGCCGACTGAGTATTTTGCTGCGATGCTGGCGAAACTATTGGGGGAGGGGGAGGATCCCTCCCAATATGAACTGGATCGGGCTCATCAGTCGTGGAGGCCTGTACCAAAGGCGTGTGAGCCGCCAAGGGCAGTGACTCTGTGCTTCCGTAGGTACAGGGTGAAGGAGAAGGGCCTGAGCTGGGCCAAGCAGAAGCGGGTGGTGCAGTGGGCTGGAGCTGGTATACGTGTATACCAGGACTTTACGGTGGAGCTGGCGAGGAGGCGGGCTGCCTTCAACCGGGTGAAGAGGGCACTGTACATTAGCAAGGTTCAGTGCGGCATTGTATTTCCAGCGAAGCTGAGGGTGACGTACAAGCTCAGGGACTTTTATTTTGGAACGGCGGAAGCAGCGAAGGAATTTGCGAAGGCAGAAGGACTGTGGCAGAACTGAGATATTGAGAAATGGCCATGTGCCGATGTAACCTCATGACTGTATTTTCTTCTTTTTTGTATCACTGCGCGCGGGTGTAGAGGCTAAAGGAGCCAATGTTGTATATATTTGGACAAGGGAAGTGATGGGACTTTTACTCAAAATGAGGGCTCTTTGGGGTGTAAGTGGATATGCAGGGTGTGTGTGCTAAAAGGGGATTTCTGGGCTTTCCTAGCGCCGGGCAAGGGGGAAAGGGGGCCTCCACGCTGGCTGGTTTAAGCCGGCCAGTGAACGGGAGTGAGGTGGGGGGAGGGGCTGCGGCCATCGGAGCCTGACAGAACAGGGTCCGAGTGGTCTAGCCGGGGTGGAAAGTAGGGGGGAAGGAACCGAGGTTGGGAGGAGGAGTTTTACAAGAGGCAGTGGACGGGAGGAGTTGGAGACTGGGGGGGTGGGTACAACTCTTGGGTATCATGTACGGTACTCTTTCAGAGGTTGGAGGGCGTTGAGTGTAGGGGGGGGGAGGGGGAGTGGACTCTATAGGTCAATGGTGTCCATGGGCGGTCCCGGACTCCTTTTTCTATTTCTCCTTTGTTTTTTTGTTGCCACCGTGGGAGGGTTTGTTTTATGGGATGCATATATTGACAGGTGGGCCATTGTTTGGGGTGGTGGGAGGATGGGATCGTTGGTATTGTTAAGGGGATTGATTTTGTATTTGTTACCGTTTACTGTTTGTGGGTGGGGTGTAAATTTTGAAGGAAAATGTGAAAATGGAGAATAAAAACTTTTTTTTTGAAAAACATTGTGCAATCATCAGTGAACATCCCCACATCTGACTTTATGTTGGAAGGAAGGTCATTGATAAAAGGGCTGAAGGTGATTGGGCCTAGGGCACTACCCTGAGGAACTCCTATAGTGATGTCCTAGGACTGAGTTGATTGCCCTCCAACAACCACAACCATCTTCCTTTGTGCCAGGTATGACTCCAACAAGTGGGGAGTTTTCCCTGATTCCCATTCACTCCAGTTTTGCTAGGGCTCCTTGATGCCATACTCGATCAAATGCTGCCTCAATATCAAGGGCAGTCACTCTCACCTCACCTCTGGAGTTCAGCTTGTTTGTCCATGTTTGAACGAAGGCTATAATGAGGTCAGGAGCAGAGTAACCCACTGTATAGAAAGGAGCTGGTATTCAGCAAATAGAAAAAAATCTTCCAATATTTGTCACTTATTTAGTGGACATATTGAAATAAATTGATCCAATTACTTGCTAGGGAGGCAGCATTTTGTAGATATAACTGTCAATGTTAGTTAGTAATTGTGTCATGACAACAGTGTGTGGAGCTTTGGTACTCCACAACCTTACCCTGGCAGTTACATTTCCCAACGCTGAAAGACACTGTACATTGGGTGGTGTGGGGCAGCACAGTAGCACAGTGGGTAGCACTGTGGCTTCACAGCGCCAGGGCCCCAGATTCGATTCCTGGCTTGGGTTACTGTCTGTGCGGAGTCTACACATTCTCCGTGTCTGCGTGGGTTTCCTCCGGGTGCTCCGGTTTCCTCCCACAAGTCCTGAAAGATGTGCTTTTAGGTAATTTGGACATTCTGAATTCTCTCTCTGTACAGGTGCTAGAATGTGGCGACTAGGGAATTTTCACAGAAACTTCATTGCAGTGTTAATGTAAGCCTACTTGTGACAATAAAGATTATTTTAAATGAAAGGCGTCCCATGAATTGTTGAGTGGGTTACTTCTACTTGCTTTGGAAAGTGTTTGGGGGGTGGAAAGGCGGGTCTCATCCTGCAGCAAGCACCATTCCTCTTGTGGCTGGGCACAAAACCATTGGCACTGAACTTGTGGCAAAATTGCTGTCCCTCGCCGAAGAAGCGAAGCAAATTTGCAAGTCAGCCTGAAGTAAATCTTGCATCCATTTGCAGCAAAACATTTCTGTCTGGGTGGTCTAAAATATTAATGACATTGTCGTGTTGGGTGTTCCGCTATACAGACGAACCAACACGGTTGTAGATGGTACAACTCTGTTTTATTACTCTTGATAACAACATCTGTAAACTTATGACTGTGGTTCATAATTTACGCGTTAACCTGTGGACCTAGCCCTAACACTATCTTAGTGAGGCACTCAGCACATGGTGTATGTCTGAGTGGCACGCTGTGAGCTCTGTGCCCTGAGCTGTCTCCTGCTGGAATGAGCAGAAACTGTGGTGTTCCCCGTTTTATAGTGCGTGTGCTCTCACTGGTGATTGGCTGTGATGTTGTGTGTGTGTTGATTGGTCCGTTGATCTGTCCATCAATGTGTATGTGTGTTTGCACCATGATATATTTATCTGAATATCATGACAGACATGATGATGTTTTGGACAAAATTATTTCTCAACCAGAAGAACAAAGAACAATTTAATCCCCCTGTCTCCACTATAATCAGGGAGCGGGGTTTGATTCCAGTTCCAGCCTCCCCAAACAGGCGCCAGAATGTGGCGACTAGGGGCTTTTCACAGTAACTTCATTGAAGCCTACTTGTGACAATAAGTGATTATTTTATTTATTTTTATTTTATTTTATTTTATATTCCAGCCTTGGATGACACTCTGTGTTTGGTGGGGTTTCCTCCGGTTTCCCCCCGCAGTCCTGGGATGTGCAGGTTAGGACTGGCCATTATAAATCAGTGTCCAAAGATGTGCAGGTTAGGTGGATTGGCCAAGCTAAATTGCCCCATTGTGTCCAGGGATGTAAAGGTAGGTTAGGACCATGGGGGGGATTGTACCGAGGTAGGGTGGTGCCTCTTGAAGGGCCGGTCCAGACTCGATGGGCCAAACGGCCTCCTTCTGCGCTGTCGGAGTTCTATGATTCTCTGACACACCCATAGCCAGGAGCCCGTCCAATTCATTTCATGTGTTCGCCACGTCGAAACGGAGCTACTGCAACTCCACTGCCTTGTCCCCAGTCCAACGCCGGCATCTCCACATCATTGTTTATAATCAGATGATTGTTTGGAGTGCGGCGTTGTGTACATTTGTACCAACAGATATCAGTCAGAAAGGTTTCGGTTTGAGAATATGCCTGTTTTACTGATGACAATCGGGGCGACTCCAGCTGCCGTACAATGGAGTGGTGTTCTGCTTGCCTGGGTGAAAAAGTAGATTCATTACAATTAAACCAAACAGGAATATGTTTAACACGGCAATAAAAGCTCCCACAACCAGCTCATTGTCAGTAAAATAAATAGCTGATCATCCATTAATAAACTTTGGCGCTGATTACCAGGCAGGAGATTTTTTGGGGAGAGGGGGGGAAAAAACCTGAGAGATACCACGTTTTGTCAAACTTGAGTCAGAAAGGCCCTTACAAACATATCGGTTCCTGGTCTTCCGGAGAAAAAGAAACAGAGGGCCTTTTTACACTTTTGTAAACTTCAAAGTCCTTTCCTGATTGTTCCAAACACACACACGCACACCAGCAGTGCCAAAGTTGAGAGCTGGAAGATGATTAAAGAAGCTTATTATAGATACGATGTAGAATTCTTTACATGAAAGAGAGCACATTATGAGGGCTTATCCTCTGAAATGACACACGGTTTGAGAACACGCTGAAACCTGATTAGAGTGACAGCGTTGAGTGATACTGCAAACCTGTTAATAACATGAAAATTAGAACAGCTTCATGCAAAGAGCGGAGATTAATTTAGCTCAAGTCCATCTCGCGCAAATTGCGAAGTTGTGAATATGTTTCTAGATAATGAGACTTTGCAGTTGTCAGCTCACTTGTCATTTTCTGTAATTAATGTTAAGGAAGACTCCTTCCTGATGGTTCTTATTACTCATGTACCAAGAACATTTCTTCAGAGAAATAATTTACATTTATTATCATCAGTCTGTTTGTGTGGTTTATTTCACTGCAGAGTAATTTATTGCAGCAGCGTTTCAGTTGCGTTGATTAGTCACTCGCCTGTCTCAAATGTAATTTTTCTGATAGCGATGTTAGAAAATTGACAGCCTCGCATTCGCCCCCCCCCCCCCCCCCCCCCACACACACACACACCACCTCTTTTTTTTGTACTGTGTGTGTTTTCCCCCTTCTCTCCAAGTCAACAGATACTTCTTTGTTTGAGATGGCGTCTTAGCAAAAGGCAGGTCTCCCACTGTGCCCCAGCCGTAATTCAAGCAATATTCATCACAGACATATATTTAAATCATACCTGGGTTTGCTTTGTGTTCGAAAATTTATTAGGCAACTACTTAAATGTTTTATTCATTAGGCTGGCTGTAAATAATGCATGGCTGTTACTGCAGTCAGTGCATTAACCCCTCCCCTCCCGCAGGCCTGCTGGTAACGGGGCTCGCTGCGACGGCATAATTTAATTATAAAGAAATCATTATCGTCCCAGGCACTCCGTGCAAAAACTGAATAAGCAAGTGGCGCGATTTAAATAGCAACTTCCCAGGCCAGACTTCAATCAACATCCACATCAATCGATAAACGCGCGTTTGTGTCAGAAAATATGTGGCGTTCAATCCAGCTGATTTACAGTCTGCACCCGGGGTACTCACTTCCCAATGATCTGAGGATTAGAAAGCAATGTCTTTCAGAAAGCTCCCCCCCCCCCCCCCCCCTTCTCCCCTGGGGTAAAAAAAACCTGCTCCAAATAATTACCCATCACAAGGACACTTTTTGTTGTTGTTGTTGTTGGGAGGAGGAGCAGGTTCAAAATATTCCTTTCCCTCTGGGTTTGGGGACTTTGGTCCGGTTCAGACGAATGGGAGGTACCAGCCAGAGTCCCTATTCTCTGCTGGTCAATTGTGGGGGTGGCCCGTCCGTCAGTATTAAATGTAAGTGGGAAGATCAAGAGACCTGGACACTTGTATATTTAACGTTCGAACTGAAATATGTAATATAAAATGTGAAAACCAATAAAAATATTTATTTTTTAATAACCTTCAGCGGACCAGTCCCACCCCGTCAGCACTTCAAAACATTGCCACGAATCAGCGTTAATTTTATCGTAAGAAGTCCTACAACACCAGGTTAAAGTCCAACAGGTGTGTTTTGAATCACTAGCTTTCGGCGCACTGCTCCTTCCTCAGGTGAATGAAGAGGTGGGTTCCAGAAACATATATATAGACAATTTTTATATATATATAGTTAATTTTATGACAGCAGTTGCTGGAAGTCTGAACTTGAAGCAGGAAGTGCTGGAAATACTCAGCAGGTCTGGCAGCATCTCTGGAGAGAGAAGAGAGATAACGATTCTGGTCCAGACCTGTGTTTCTGGCGTTTTCCGTTTTTAGTTAACTTTAACATAGTTTTTCTTTGTCCCGTGTATTTCTGTTGAGATTTCTTTCAATGGTGAAAGTTCTTGTTTGTGATAATTGCTGCTGATATTTTTTTAGGGGAACCCTGATCCATCACTGATCCTGACACTGCCAAGGGGCTGAATTAACAGATGCAATTGAAATAATAACTCACCAAATCACACCATCCCACTCTTATTCAGCTCCTTCGTGTAGTTGACCTTATAACTCATGTCAGCCTGACCCACACCCAGCACCACCACCAACCCCCCCCCAATCAAAAATCTTGACGTTTGTTTCAAAAAAAAAAGAGAAATCAGAAAAAGTTGACTGAAAATGTAGCCAAATGAATCACAAGCCCAAGGTTCAATATTTAAAGAAAATACTGAAGCTGGGAGTCCATCTTAATAATAATAATCTTTATTGTCACAAGTAGGCTTACATTAACACTGCAATGAAGTTATTGTGAAAAGCCCCTAGTTGCCATATTCCGGCACCTGTTCAGGTACACAGAGGGAGAATTCAGAATGTCCAATTCACCTAACAGCACGTTTTTCAGACTTGTGGGAGGAAACCAGAGCACCCGGAGGAAACCCAAGCAGACACAGGGAGAACACACAGACTCTGCACAGACAGTGACCCAAGCCGGGAATTGAGCCTGGGACCCTGGCGTTGTGAAGCAACAGTGCTAACCACTGTGCTACCATGGACTCCTTACATACACTCACCTGTGGAATGCTCTTTGCAAAGTTAAAGGAAACTTGGGGCAGTCTGGCAAGTAGAAAGAATGTAGATGTAAATATCTTGTTGGTTTTGAATACACCTGCAGTATGAACTGTGAAATTAATTTGTGACAAAATAGTCTGAAAACATCTCGACAGTGTTACTTCAAAAATAAAGTAACTGTTGCAATGTCTTTAAAGAAAGTCTCACACTTTGAATGACCAATTCGACATAGTAAAATGTCCTAAAACATTTCAAGAAGGCAGAAAGAAAGCAATGCGGAGAAATAAAGGAAGGATTGGGAGCAATGGCTGCAAACCAGCTCAAAGATTTGGGATTTGACGAGGCAAGAGAGTTAGAAAATGTAAGAGGCTTAGGAAGGAGTGTAGGATGAAAATGGATGGAGGTTGCACAGCTAAAACCAAAGAGAAGGAGCAACATAAAGGAGGTCGCAATTTGAAGAGTGGAAGGTGTAAACAGGAATATAAATTTTCAGAAGTAGGGAGCGATGAATTTACCAGGTAGAGTTGAAGATTAGGACAATGGCTTCAAAGTTGATGCATCACAAATATGGACCCAAAGTTAGTCAAGGCAGAGGGTAACAGAGGAAGAAGACTAAGCAGAACAGAATGCAGGCAGAATTCTGGACAAGTTGTAAAGGGCAGACGACTGGAGTCCAACAAGGAGAATGATGGGGCTGTCCATTCCAGAGGAGGCAGAGATGTGGTTAATTATTACAGACAGGATGAGGGAAGACTGTGGCGCCAGTTTCCTATCTATCCGTAATCGTGCATTTTTGAAAAAGTTGTGGGTGTTTATTAACCCCCGAGTGTGTGATCAATTCAGCAGCACGTGTTTCATAGGTTTAAATAAAGACGATTATCTAGACACATATCCACCCTGAAAGGAGCAGTATGGTAGCGCAGTGGTTAGCACTGCTGCCTCACGCCGTCGAGGACCCGGGTTCAATCCTGACCCTGGGCCACGGTGTGTGTGGAGTTTGCACATTCTCCCCGTGTCTGCGTGGGTCTCACCCCACAACTGAAGAGATGTGCAGGATAGGTTACACTAAATTGTCCCTTAGTTGGAAAAAATAATTGGGTACTCTCAATTTTAAAAAAGTATTCACCCTGAAAATCTAACACCACATCAATCACTCACACACACACTCAATGAAAATACCGTTAAAGAGGATACTGTAATTTTACAAGTTACAAACAAAGGAATAGTTTGTAAGTCACTTGATTGACTCACTTTGGTGAGGCTTGGTGAGGAAGAGGTTCTTTGCCACATTTTATCTGAGGAAGAGTGTACTTGCCATTGAGGGTGTGCAACAAGGTTCACCAGACTGATCCTTAGGATGGGGGGTGTCCTGTGTGGAGAGATTGACGAGGCTGGGCCTGTGCTCTCTAGATTATAGAAGAATGAGAGGCAAATCATTTAAATTTTCAAAATTCTTACAAGGCAGGACAGGGTAGATGCAGGAAGGATGTTTCCCTTGCTGGGAGTCTAGAACCAGTAGACCAGTCTCAGAGGTAGCTGGGACGAGAAGGAATTTCTATATTCAGAGAGTGGGAAATCTTTGGAATTTTGTACCCCAGAGGGCTGAGGAGGCTCAGTCAGCGAGCATTTTCAAGACAGAGATCAATAAGATTTCTAGATAGCAAAGACATAAAAGGGGTTAGTGCAGGAAAATGGAACTGAGATAGAAGATTGAATGGTGGAGCTGGCTTAAGGGGCCGAATGGCATACTCCTGCTCCTATTTCTTACATTCCAACGAATACAGTTCATGTTTTTGTTTTATAAATTTAAAGTGCCCAATTCATTTTTTCCAATTAAGGGGCAATTTAGCGTAGCCAATCCACCTACCTTGCACATTTTTGAGTTGTGGGGGCAATACCCACGCAAACACGGGGAGAATGTGCAAACACAACACAATCTGGGACCTCGGCACCGTGAGGCAGCAGTGCTAACCACCACCACCGTGCTGCCCTCAGTTCATGTTTAAAGTTATGTATCTGACATGCCTTTACTGGGCATGTCATTAAGCATTTCAGCAGGAATATTTATTAAAATATTTGGATCCGCTAACTTGCTTTTGACAGACCTCACTAGCTTACTCTGGCAAACCAAAGCTTTTACTGGAGTAAAAACACTGACTGTAGTACTTGCATTCTTCAGCTGAATTCCAAACATTAGATTTAGCGCAGAAGAGAAACTGTAACTGACCGATAAAGGCTCATAATATATTTTAGTATTACTTCCCCATTCTAATGGCCTTGTAAACATAAGATTGGTCTCTTTCTCAATGAAGATGTAACAGTAGATCAAAATGAAATTATTTTAATAAAAGTGAATCGGCAAGACAATAGTAATACATTAGACCTTCTTTCGCAGTACTGATTGAAGAAATAAACAACATCAGGATCAAGTGGGAATTCCATTTCTCATTTCCCCCTCTCCTCCAGGTTAGCTACTAAATCCCAAATGCTATTTTCCCATGAGGACAAGGTAAATCCATTGGGAAAAAATGGGACAGTCACAGTACCCGCCGCTAATCACTCAGGTGGAGAACCAGCTACACGCCTTAGCTACAAGATGGATTACCAATTTATAAAGAATTACTTCCAGTCTGAAAACAAAACTAACCCTTTGTTATAAAATCATTTGGTTGTTTTTCTAAGAGTGTGTTTGCAATGTAGCTATTGGTCTGTGAATGCTGGCTGTGGGTGCGGTTCCAGTCGGGCAGAACCACATTTACATTACTTGGCTCCTACCCGGGTGGAACCGTCACAGACTTCCTTGGGAAAGTGCTGTGCCATCCCAGGGGCTGAGGCCTCTTCCAGCGGTTGAGTGTCCAGGAACTGGGGAGGAGAGAACATTTACAGCGAGTCGAGATGTATTAATAAAGTGTGCAAAACCAGGTTTGGCTCTGCATGGTGATGCAAGGAAAGTGCAGGATTGTCCCCTAATAGGGGACTTGATCACTTTTGTTCAAGAATCAGTTTGGGGATAACTCTGAACGGACACACCTAGTGTCAAAGCAAAATGTGCATTTCAACACAGCCTTGAGAACGTGGGACCAGTGCCTTAACTATTCATACGTTTTGAACGTTAGGGCCATAATAAAATAGAACAAAGGCAATTTGGAGTAGTTGACGAATGGTTATATTGTGTAATAATTACAGATTGCTTTGATCTCAATGATGGACAGGTTTGGGCTTCAGGCCCCAAACTCATCTTTGCTAATTGTAGTTGGTACCTTTTCTTATCCATATTTTTCTGGGTTCTTTTGTCCTCCACATGCCTACTTTGCTACTTTTGTCAGTGCTCAAATACCATTCTATCAGCAATCCTTTCCTTTTGAAAGCATCCCCTCCTCTTTTCAGAAAGATAATTATTTTCCCCTTCTTTAAATTTTTTGGGTTGGTTTCTGAGCCCAGATCAGACATATTCTAATTTAACCAGGGAAAACTCTCATAAACAATGAATGGTTTCAAAAATAGTGATGATGTTGTCAGGGAACCCTCGTTAATGATAAAACTTAAATTTTCAAATCATATTTTATCTCTTTACCACTCTAATATGTATTAACTAATACTTTTCAATATTCCTTTGGTTTCATTTGAGCAATACACATGGTGAGGGAACACATCAGATATTATATATAGCTCCTCACACCCTGGACAGGATTCTCCGATCCTGGGGCTAAGTGTCAACGCCGTCGTAAATGCCGGAGCGTTTTACGACAGCGTCATCTGGCCTCTAGGTTCAGCGATCCTACACCACATAGGGAGCCAGCATGGCACTGGAGAGCCTCCAGCCTCCGTTACAGGCGTCAGCACGGGCGCCGCGGGTCCACTCACGCGCGCCACGGCCGGCGCGACTTCGCGGATGCGTGCCAGAGCCAGCGCGGGTTCGGACATGCACGTGGGTTGCTGTCTCCACGCCAGCCCAATGGAACATGGTGGAGAGCTACAAGAGCCCAGTGCGGAGGAACATAGGCCCCCACGGGGATAAGCTCGCACGCTGATTGGTAGGCCCCGATCGCGGCCCAGGCTACCGTGGAGGTCCCCCCCGGGGTCGGATTCACACTCCGTCCCCACCAGGCCGCTCCCACACAGCATGAATACCGAGGTCCATCGGGGTAGCACCACACGAGAACGACGGCGGCAGGACTCAGCCTAACTTGGCGGGCACTTGGTCCATCGCGCGGGGAGAATCGGCGGGGGGGGGGGCCGCGTTGAGCGGCCCCCAACCAGCGGCGTGCCGCACCAATGGCACCTATTCTCCGGTTGCCAGAGAATTGGCGGACCGGCGTTGGACGGTGTCGCGTGATTCGCGCTATCCCCGGCGATTCTCCGACCCGGCGCAGGTACAGAGAATCCCACCCCCTACTTCTTGCAAGGACTCCCTCCTATTCTCCCAATTTTCCTGACTCAGTCGCATGTGTTCTGATGCTGCAACTTTCAATAATGGTGCTTTTTCCTTACAGTGGGCGGGGGGGGGGGGCTTGGTTCACTTGGTATGTAATGCAGAGCAACGCCAACAGCGTGGGTTTAATCCCCGTACCGGCTGAGGTTATTCATGAAGGACGGCCTTCTCAACCGTGCCCTCGCCTGAGGTGTGGTGATCTTCAAGTTAAATTACCACCAGTCAGCTCTACCCCTCAAGGGGAAAGCAGCCTATGGTCATCTGGGCGATGGCGACTTTACCTTTTTCCTCCATCACCCCCTCCCCTCCCCCCCTCCATCCCATCGGGGTCAACCCATTCCCATGCCTCTTCCCTCACCCTTTCACCTCCCCACCTGAAATGAGGATAGGGTCTCCCTTGTCCTCACTTTGCACCATACCAACCTCCTTTTTCAAAGGATCATCATCCCCCTTTTTCGCCAACTCCAGAATGATGCCAGCACGAAACCCACTGTCAGCTTTCTGTAGGGACCACTCCCTCCATGTCCTCCATCACGCCCAACTCCCGATCCCTTTCCCACAGCACCGTCCCTTGCAATTGCAGAAGGTGCAAAATCTGCCCCTCTACCTCTGCACCCTCCAAGGCTCCAAGCACCCCATTCAAATAAAGCATAATTTCACTTGCATCTCCTTCAATTTGGTCTACAGTATTCGCTGTTCCCAGTGTGGTCTCCTCTACTTGGGGGAGAAAAAAATGCAGACAAGGTGACTGCTTTGTGGAACACCCTCACTCAGCCCACAAGCATGACCCCCTACCTTCCTGCCGTATGCCATTGTAACTCTCGCTCTCATGCCCACATGTCTGTCCTTGGCCTGCTGCACTGCTCCAGTGAAGCCCAACACAAACTGGAGAAACAGCATCTCATCTTCTGATTAGGTATGTTACAGCCCTTGGAAATCAACATTGAGCTCAACAACTTTAGACTGTGACCATTCTCCTCCATTTTAACCCTTTTTTTAAAAATCCCAAACAGTTTTTGTCCCAATCCAAATCCCCACCTATCTTGTTCTTATGTTTTGCTCCATCATTGTTACAATCTCACCTAGTTGCCACTAATCATTGACCTTCTGCTGTGTTCCAGTTGTTCCACCCCCTCTTGTATGGTATACAATCCAACACGTTTCTCCCTCTCTTCAACTCTGAGACAACTTGAAACGATAACTCTGTTATTCTCTCCCTACAGATGCCGCCAGAGCAAAAGATCCATTTACCCTTCCAACTAAGAAATTATTCTGCAAACCGCCCGTTAGTTGTCTCAGGCCAGGAGATTAGTTGCCTCCTATACTTCAACCATGGGGTCTTTGCCACAAACATTAACGTTGGGCATTTGCAAATAAATCCTTTTGATGAGGAAGGGCAGAAAAGGAGGAAGAAGAATTTTCGGAGGCTTCCAGGATCACACCACGTCCAAAGGGAAGGCCAACTAGGAAGCACTCATTTAGAGCCAGGTCGGCCCAATGCACTGTTTCACTCAGAATGTGTCACGGCAAAAAGCTTCAGTAAACTGTGCTGGAAACAAATGTGATTTTGTATGCTGTACTGTTTCAACCAGCTGGGCCCAATGTTTTGCAAGCGGATCTCCAGACATTCTCTCAAATGCAAAAACCAAACAAAGAACAGGCAGACCTTAGAACACAAGACTTCTACGCCGGCACGGTGGCGCCCTGGTTAGCACTGCTCCTTCATGGCGCCAAGGACCCAGGTTTGATCCCGGCCCCGGGTCATTGACCGTGTGGAATTTGCACATTCTCCCCGTGTCTGCATGGGTCTCACCCCCACAACCCAAAGATAGTGTAGGTGGATTGGCCATGCTAAATTGCTCCTTAATTGGAAAAATGTAATTAGGTACTCTAAAAGACTTCTTTGGCACAATATGGTTTATATACAACAGGTCCTTCTTTTTATTCTTACACTGTAATGTTCTTAAACCTGCAATGGTGCTGACTCATGGTGTTATCCGAGAACTACAGCGACTCTGTGTCATAAGCCTCTTGGGAGTGAAGCAAACTTGTTTTAGGGCTTCTGAGTCTCAGGTGGCCCCTTTTACAAGGAGATCCTGTTCTTGCATCCCAACAACTACAGGGACTGGTACCTGAGGGAACTGGTTAGAAATATCACAGCAGCCGTCACCAGGAGAGAGGGTGCCAATGGGCAGTGGTTGGATCCACTTTAGTTTGCAATGATTGGTTTGAATGCCACTCTGCCAGAGGTAGATATTCCTGCTGCCACCATTCACTGAAAAGGACTACCCTGACTCTAAATGAGGTGGATCAAAGCTCACCCTGACAGCGAGCCACACTCGGCTGCATTTCCAGTGTTGGGTCAGGCTAAGGACTCGGGCAGCTGAAATGAAACAGTATAAATACAGCTTAGTCCTGCTTTGCTGTTACACAATTAACAGGATAACTATCTGCTACCTTTTCTTTCTCTGCCTCTGGTTTTAGAGTCTGTTTTATAGGCTCGTCATCCAGACCATTAAGATTTGTTACAGATTGTGGGGAAAATAAAATTCAGACACAGTAAAACTGCCGATAGCCTTTCAGCAATCCACACACACAACAGAGTGTTTAAGGTCCGGGACAAACACAGCACATCCAGTCTGTACTCTTGACCACGTGCATTACAGCGTACCTGTCCATCATAATTTGTATTATTGCTTGAAGAATCATTCAGCTATCACTGTATACTCCAAAAAAATCCAAACTGCATTTTTAAAGCATTATGATACAGTTTTACCTGTTAGACATTGGCTGCTATTTGCATCAGGTGTACCTGGAACTAGATTTATAGTTGGGGCCTCCAAAGAGTTAACATTTTGTACCACAGCTCTATCACTGGCTGGATTTGGCTAAAATGCCTTTGCAGAAGACAGGTTACAATCAGAAGGACATTGTGCTCAAAGAAGTCAAACAATCCCTTTGAATTGTTGCTATTTAGTTGCTATTTATCTTCCATGTGGAAATCCTATTACATTTTCACAACTGATTTTACTTTTGGTTTAGGATATTTGAAAAAATATATACAGATCCAACCTTCCACACTGAGCACGGGACCTTTTATCTGGTGCAGAGTGTCAGTCTGGGGTTTCCCGGGGGTTAAATATTTTCCATGTTTTTTAATCTATAGGTTTCTATCACTGTTGTTAGAACCTCTCATTTAACTAAATGAGAAATCCATCACAATATGACAGGCACGATGTAGACTAATGGCTTGTAGGAGCTAATAATTTTTTAATATGATTTTTTTATTTTGTTTAATTTCAGCTTGTATTTGACACAAGAGCTGTGGCATAAGAGAGCTGAGGTTTGGTTTTAATGTGTTGATGTGAGAGTCCATTAAACCATTTACTGTTTGCCCTTAAGTCTATACCAGTAGCCCTGAAGACCAAAAAATATTTCACTGACCATATATCACTGCAGTTTTCTTCAGCACGCACCAGAAAATTTAGGCCATAAAAATTTATAGCGTGCAATATTTTCTTTCTCCTTTTTTTCCTAGAATGAAATAAAATCCTCTATTTATCAAATAGTTTAGATGGTTAGACTTTCCTCGCTGGCATGTCTTATGCGTTGAAATGAAATGGCCCGTCTTTCGCTATACAGAGTGATGCTTTTTTTAAGATGATATGTAATGGTAATATCTGTTATTTATATCACTTCTTCCCACAGATCATGGCTAATATACATCATTATTCCATTGTTATTGTTGTTGTCCTGATAGTTGCTGATAAGGTGGTGCAATTATCTGATTGTACTGTCACTGCAACCTGTCCTTTGATGTTCACACAGGGGCCTCTAATATAAATGTAAAGTGATTTTAAAAAATGTTGCAAGTGGCTCTCAGCCTGTCAAACGTGGACTGTTTGCTCTGATTTGTTAAGAACTCATTCATATATCCTATTCATGGTTTCATTTAGTTTCTATTACAGCGAAACAGCATTAATCTGGGACTTGATATAAAGGCTAAAACAGAAACAGAAATTTACACTGGATCTTCCCTGTGAAGTGTGCGCTTGGCAACTGACTTTTCAGTGTCACTCTGATGATAATTTAATCTGTTTTCATCACCTTGTTGAAATAAAACACCCCATAATTCACCCTGCTGAAGGAGGTGGGTGACACCTGGCAACTTAAGCAGTGGCTGGTAAAATTAAAGAATGCCCCAGGATTTAGGTGTGCCATTACCCAATACTAAATGGTGTATTTAAGCAATCTGACTTGTCAACAAAATGATATGTCCATTTGCAGATGGACTCCAAACCTGCTAAGTGCACATGCAGGTAAGTCATTGCATCCCCTGAGTTCTCTCTTCACAAAAATGCATTATGTGTAACTCCATCGAGTACAACATGTATTTTATTCAAATCTCTAAACACACATAACCACATCTGATGAGCATGACAGATTCCAAGCACCTAAAAAGCTTAAATGGATTTAAAAGGTAATTTTGAGCTTTTTAAAAGTCTTGGGAAGTAATGCACTCTGAGAAACACACCGTGCCGACGAGTTTGAGTCTCCTGCTTTATTGTGAGCCTTTTAACTCAACGTGCAGATAGCTGTCAAATAAAGGCGAGATATTGGCAGCTTTGCAGCTTTCTTTATAATCTTCATAGTCTTTTCTGTCTTTGCCGCACAGCAATATTAGTGAGAGTTTACAAGGAGCCAGCAATGGTGTCACTCACAATTAATGTCCCCAGGTAGCGACTCCATTAGTCTTATGAACTGAACTCACAAATGGGAATACTAATGGGGGAATCTGCCTTGGGGCATTAATTGAGTGGTAATGTTAGTTTTTTGCATACCCCTGTATTGGAGACATGGGCCCTGAGGAATGTCCTTCATGTTGCAACCCCTCACTTCCTGTTGAAACATGAGCAGTGCACCAACACAAGATTAATTCTTTTCTCTTTTGCGAATGGAGATCATCAGTTTTCAGACCAAAACTTTAAAAATTCCAAACAAAACTACAATGATTATTAATTCGAAGAATTCAAATCTGCTCTTTATTTCTGCGAGTGTTGCATATTTTAAACATTTTTTCAGGCTTGACGCAATTGTAGCATTTTGTGCTTTTTTAATCTGTTGGGTAACGGATCTGTTTGGCACGCGGATGGATAAAGGTGTGACTTTTACTTACATGCAAGGTAATCAATGCTAAATCCTTCCAATTTTATCTTTCATCAATCCAATTTTATGGAATATATTTTACCTCATTCGGTTTGTAGTTGGAAAATAATATACATTTCCCATCGTATAACTAGCTCAGAATCGCTTCTCGGCCTTTTGGCTAAAATTAAGTGATAGTATCTGCTCTGCGTTTTGGCTCAGATCTGGTATGTCTCTCTTGTGGGGACCATGAATTGGATTCAATTTGAATTTGAATTGGTTTTTGGAGCAGGCAAGGAGCTGGATTAGGGGTTCGCCCCTGACCCACACTCTGATCCCTGGCTTTGTAACTCTGAAAAAGTAAAAAATAAATAAATAATTAGTTCAGAAATAACTCCCAGCGTATGTGTAAGAATGAACAGACAACGAGAGAGTCACCGACGTCTCTTCAGTCAAATTGCCTTTAAATACATTGGTGATTAATATAATTGTTACGTGTCTGCAGTCCTCCAAGAATTAATCAACTCATGTTAAATATTGTGGGAGAATATGTGCACAATGAGATAATGGACACAGCAAAGCCCTTTGATTAAAGGGTATGGGACAAAATCGTCAAAAAAACTGAGAAAATGCTGATATCGAAATGAAGATTACTCAGTGTTGAAAGCTGGACACTGCCTGCCTTGTAATGACCTCTTTGCAGCTCTGAAGGGAGTTTTATCACCCAACAACTCTGCACTATGCTGTAAAGCCACCGCTGTAATCCCATTGAATTAAAAAGACAAGAAGCAAGACCAACATCCTGTAAAATGTACTAGAGCACTCATTCTGCTCCACAATAAAAGAAGGCACAGTACAGGGTGATCATCAATAAGGCAGTAATGCAATGGAGGAGTGTGTAAATAATCGGCCCATTCCTGGCCGCTGAAAGAACTGAAGGTGGGTTTAAATCCACTTGGTGTGACAAAAGGGCAAATGGAACAGGGGTACCGAAACAGTGACAAAATGGGCCTGCTAAATAAGAATTCAATGCAAATATCACACTCAGCAGCAGCATCTATCATATGGGTGGCCCCTGCTGTTCCGGGCTTTGTTTGACACTGTTTTGATTTTAACTGGGACTCAGGGGGTTAAAAATGGCCAAATAAATGGAGTGTTACCAACAGTTGCCATTTCCTATCTTTTCCAGATTTAAATCATAAATAGAATGCCGATCACATTGGAACACTATGGCTGCTTTTGAAAAGTAGCTGTATTCTTTCAGACACAGGACAATGGGATTAATACCTTTTGAAATGCAAACATCTTTGGTGGGAGGCTTTAAAAGGAATAATTCTGAAATCTGAATGCTATTGTGAAAGAAAATTCAGCCAATTAACCTAGCCTCAGGTTCAGTGGCTTGCAGGCTGTGACAGCGAATAAAAAGGTCGTTGCTGTGGTTTACAAGGTAGGTCTTGATTCTAATTTGTTTTTGCATTTTTCGTTTTGCTTTGTGGTCGAACACCGTCATACAACCGCGAACAAATATTAAACGCTAAAGAAGCGACGTGCTTATAATCTTGGTAAACACACTAGTTTTTCAGGTAACCAAGCTGTAGTCCCCAGAAAATATATTTTTTAATCTGGCAAATCAGGTGATCCACCACAGGTTGGGACTCACAGTAGGTTGTTATGGACCAACCAGCTTTAACCAGTAGCTTCAATCGCGTGCCGTTACCAGAATTGTCTGTTTGTCCATTGGACAGTTTTCAATCAAACCAAAATTTCTTTTTTAAATGCATTTTTATTGAAGTTTTCAAGTTCTAACAATTATTGCATCCAAACAAAAGAAGAAAAAGAAAAGAGCCGTAGGTATCAATGAAAAACAGGTGCAGCAGATAACAGGAGTCATTGCAAGCATGGGAACTAATATGACTGGGTGAGTTATATAAGAACTAGGAGCAGGAGTAGACCATCTGGCCCCTCGAGCCTGCTCCACCATTCAATGAGATCATGGTTGATCTTTTGTGGACTCAGTTCCACTTTCCGGCCCGAACACCATAACCCTTGATCCCTTTATTCTTCAAAAAACTACCTATCTTTATCTTAAAAACATTTAATGAAGGAGCCTCTACTGCTTCACTGGGCAAGGAATTCCATAGATTCACAACCCTTTGGGTGAAGAAGTTCCTCCTAAACTCAGTAGTAAATCTACTTCCCCTTATTTTGAGGCTATGCCCCCTAGTTCTGCTTTCACCCGCCAGTGGAAACAACCTGCCCGCATCAATCCTATCTATTCCCTTCATAATTTATATGTTTCTATAAGATCCCCCCCTCATCCTTTTAAATTCCAACGAGTACAGTCCCAGTCTACTCAACCTCTCCTCGTAATCCAACCCCTTCAGCTCTGGGATTAATTAAATTGGGGACAATATCCCCAACATGGTCCCTTGATGGATACAAGATCCGTCTGCACCAGAGCAGGATACAGTCAACAGCGCAGAGTTACATCATACACATAGCTTCAAAGAAAAGTAACAGAGGAATCAAAAACCCGAGAACCCCAGAGCTAAGGGGGAATTACACATTACACTATGCAAAAGCCTCTGACCCAAATTAAAAGTAGTAAGAGAAAAAACCCCAAACTGTTTAGCTCTAACTGGGTGGGGGGCTTCCTCGATCCCAGTGAGGACATTCTAACCCTGCCAGCTTCAACCCTCCACCCCCACCTCTGTCAGGCTCCCCTCATTTTCCTCCTTCGAAGCAACAAGGGGGGGAGGGGGGGGCGGAGACAACAAAAAACTTCACTCCTCCCTCCACCACAAGGACTGTCAGACAATATAAGGCCCAAATGCATTTAGGATAAAGACTGTGAACAGGTTCCGCATTCAACATTTGGCTCAACATGATAGAAACTTGTTAAATTAGGATAATCAATGACACAGGCCATCCAACCGACATTATTTACTTCCCTGTAAAAGGAAACGATTGAGAACAGCAAGCAGACAACAGTATGATCAACGGGGAGCAAAGTCCAGGATAATCACCGTGGCATAGAAATGCAAGACTGCCCTCAGACATGAGGCACATGAAGAAAGTCAAGATCTTGGAAGAGGCAGGATCAGGAACAATGAACACACCTCAGGATCTCGCAAGGATTCCAACGATCTCACCATAACTCAGGCGGTCAACAACCTAGACCCCGGCCAGTGGGGGGGGGGGGGGATAACTTGACCAACTCGGCCACCTCCAGCCCCTCATGACTAACATCTGGAATAGGACAAAAACACAGAGCCGGTGATCGGAAGGCCACACCAACCTTTGGAGCGGCATGGACAAGATGGTATGGATGGCCCCATTCTGTGCTTTATCATTTCTATGGTCCTAACCCCAGGCCTTGAAGACAGGATTAAATGGGCTCCATTGAATTTCTCTGATACAAGAAGTTCCTCTTGCGTCTCCATTGCCTCCACAAATGCACCCCAGCCACTCTCGGAATTGGGCCTTGACGACCTGTACCTCAGAGCCGGGATCTTCAGCCAGAACAGCATCTCGACCGACAGCCATCATAGAAAACGTAGAAAAAAAACACATAGAAAAAACAGGAGAAGGAGGAGGCCATTTGGCCCTTCAAGCCCGCTCCGCCGTTCATTATGATCATGGCTGATCATCCAACTCAATAGCGGGTTTTAAAGTCTGCCCAGTTTGGGATTAAAGCTGAAATCCCAGTGAAATCTCTGCATCCTCCCGCATTCCCTCATATGCTTCGGTCCCCTTCACCTTAAGCGCTATATCTAACTGCTTCTTGAAACCCGTGCACTGTCTTGGACTCAACTACTTGCTGTGATAATGAAGTCCACAGGCTCACCACTCGCTGGGAGAAGAAATTTCTCCTCATCTCTGTCCTAAATGGTCTACCCCTTATCCTCAGACTGTGACCCCTGGTTCTGGACCCCCGCCCCCCCCCCCCCGCGCCCCCCCCCCCCCCCCCCCCCCCGCGCGCCCCCCCCCCCCCCCCCCCCCAAATCGGGAACATCCTTCCTGCATCATCCCTGACAAGTCCTGTAAGGATTTTACAGGTTTCTGTGAGATCCCCCCCTCATACTTCTGAACTCTGGTGAATACAATCATAACCGATTCAATCTCTCCTCGTACCTCAGTCCTGCCATCCCATGAATCAGTCTGGTAAACCTTCGCTGCACTCCCTCTATAGCTAGAATATCCTTCCTCAGATAAGGAGACCAAAGTTGCCCACAATATTCCAGGTATATCCTCACCAAGGCCCTGTATAATTGCAGCAAGACATTCCTGCTGCTGTACTCAAATCCTCTCGCAATGAAGGCCAGCATACCAATTGTCTTCTTTACCGCCTGCTGCTCCGTCAGTGACAGGTGTATGAGGACACCTAGGTCTCGTTGCATGTTCCCCTGTCCTAATTTATGGCCATTCAGATAATAGTCTGCCTTCTTGATTTTGCTACCAAAGTGGATAACCTCACATTTATTCAAATTATACTGCATCGGCCATTCATTTGCCCACTAACCCAACTTGTCCCAATCACACTGAAGGATCTCTGCATCCTCCTCACAGCTCACCCTCCCACCCAACTTGGTGGCATCTGCAAATTTGGAGATATGACATTTTGTTCCCTCATTATCCTTCGATGCAGACCGCACCATCAGGCCAGGAGCCCGTTCAAAAGCAACTGCAACACTAAAGGCAGGAACCCACCCCGACTCCTTCCAGCCACCACGAACGAGCGAGGATTTAAACAGTCTAACTCGGCTCCATCATGCAGAGACATTGACAAACCATTCTCGGGACACGGTATAAACCACGTGCACCAAGAACGTGCACGAGGAAAAAAGAGGGATTAAAAAATGAGCAGAGTTGGAGCTTGCGAAAGCGCCACCGCTCCCGCATCATGTAACCAACCCCCACCCCCGCCGCCCCAAACCAAGGTTTGCTGACGCTGGTCATTATGGAAATAAATAAAATCAAACAGTTGGCACGAGAGAGACTTTTACTGGCAGCATCCTTCAGAAACATTAAAAGAAGCAAATGTTGTTTTTCGTCCCAAATGGCTGTTTTTCTCTCTGGTTTCAGTCCCACTGCTATGTTTCCAGGCTTCCTTTATCAGATCATATTTGGTCCTAGGTCAGCTATCTTGCAAGACCCGTTCCAAAGACAACAGTACATATACTGTAAAGTTATGAAATCATCCAGCACAGAGGAGGCCATTCAGCCCATCACTCCTGTGCTGGCTGACTGAAAGAGCCCAGGCACCGGAAATAAATACTGCTTGGTGCCTGAACTGCACAATAAAGATTCCAATTGCAGAGAAAGACACTTGGCTAGCTCATGCCACCATCTACTGTAATGAATGGGGAATGGTCCAAAATATTGAAAACAGTGGGCTGGATTCTCCGCCCGCTGCGCCACATTTCTGCCCCGACCTACCGGCGGGATTCTCCATTACGTCGGCCGGTCAATGGGGTTTCCCATTGTGGGGTAGCCCCACGCTGTCGGGAAACCCCCGTGCACCGGCAAAACGGAAAATCACGGCGGCGGAGAATCCCATCCAAGTTCTCTGTGTAACTGGGATTTCAGCTTTAATTCCAAACTGGGCAGACTTTAAAACAGAATTTATTAATCCAATCACCAAACCAAAGCCTGGAAAATATTACCGTTCCTCATTCCATGTCGAGTATTCTTCATCTTTTTTCTTTTTAACACTAACACTTCATAGCATAAGCAGATTAAAACGTTGACTATTACGTAAATGGCTTGAAATGAATTTTAAACCATAGAGGCAGGAAAGTCAAGCCTAAAACTCCTGGATAAATTGCTACTAATCAGGGACCTGATTCATATTTCGCAAGATTTCAGTTTGGCTCTCTGGACGGCACGTTAGCACAGTGGTTAGCACTGATGCTTCACAGCACCAGGGACCCCGGTTCGATTCCCGGTTTGGGTCACTATCTGTGCGGAGTCTACGTTCTCCCCATATCCGCGTGTGTGTCCTCCGGGTGCTCCGGTTTCCTCCCACAAGTCTAGAAAGACGTGCTTGTTGGATGCATTGGGCATTCTGAATTCTCCCTCAGTGTACCCAAACAGGCACTGGAATGTGGCGACTAGGGGCTTTTCACAGTAACTTCATTGCAGTGTTAATGTAAGCCTACTTGTGACACTACTAAAGAGTGTTGTTGTTATCAGTAAAGGGCAACCTGGGCTAGTGAGTAGGCCACATAATTGGTCCTCCTTCATCTCAGTGAGCCGCAAGATTGGAACCGGGCTTGTTCACTAGCCATGATCCTTGAATAAAATGAATGCTTTTAATACACGCCAAATATTTCATAACAAGTTATAGAAAATGCTTAATCATTCATATATTAATAGAACTCTCATCAACGTCAAGTAAAAACTAAAGAAATATTTAGATTTGATGCAGCGGGAGCGCATGGCTCTCACAGTCAATGTTGTGAGCAATTAGCACACACCTCACTTCACCTGCCCTCACTGTACGTGTGGATCACGTCAGTCACAGGAAGGAAGAAAGCTACACGGATGGACACCAGCAGAATGTGACAAATCTGCGCATGGGACAACGGTTAACAAAACGTTTCGCGGGCCGCACTCAGAACCCTGATTGGCCACAGTTCAGGGTTTTTCCAGAGGGAATTTCTTTCAATCACACACTCCAACCCCTTGACAGTCAGGCTGAGTTGTAGAGGTGCTGCAATTTCCTGATGCAGACACCTCAACACAGGGAAGATTATAAACAAGGCCACATGTTTCATGCCATTGGAAAAGTCAAAGTCTGTGAAACCCTCAATTCTTCCCCGCAGAAGGAGGCCAAATCACTGAGTGTCTTAAAGACAGAGATAGATAGGTTTTTGATCAATAAGGGGATCAGGGGTTATGGGGAGAAGGCAAGAGAATGGGGATGAGAAAATATCAGCCATGATTGAATGGCGGAGCAGACTCGATGGGCCGAGTGGCCTAATTCTGCTCCTATGTCTTATGGTCTTATGGTGCTCGCAGAAAGACATGCGTGCCATTGATTGCCCCTTGGAACTGGGGCATCCCGGTGATGGCGGCAAATCCTGTAGCCTGGGCATATTGATGGGCCTGGCCCAGCTCAAAGGTGATACAGTTTGATGCCCGGTCTTACAGAGCATCCGTCACCTCCCGGATGCACCTGTGGGGGATGACTATGATATGCCACACAGGTACCCGCTCAAGCCCTGGAATGACCGAGCGGGTACCTGCTCTGCCACCGGAAACCGCCTCTAGCCTGCGTTGTTGCTGCTGCTTTCTATGGCATCTACCACAAGCAATACGGAGACAGCCTCCACGGGATCAACTCCAGCAAACATAGTTTTATATGGAAGGTATTGGAGAAGGAGAGAGGCCGATAATCAGTTAGGGCTTTCACAACGGGACCCTCAAATCTGCTCGGCCTCTCCCACCCTTACCATGACTGTCACGCCTTCTCTCAGAGTGCCATCCAACGAACCAGTTGCGCTGGCAAACCTTACTCTTCACCCCCTGATCACATCAGGAGCCCCTAGACCCCAGACCTCTGCCGGGGACTTTATGCAGACTGTGGTCAGCTGCCCTCTGCTCATCCACACACTTACCCTTTGATCACGAGACGATCCTCAGTGCTGAAGCCCTGCTCTTTAGTGTTTGATTATTGGCAGCTGCCTCTACGGTGCTGATGCTCCTAGAGTTCAGGCACTGTTCAGGCATCCAAGATTGCTGGGCATGCAGTGCGCTAATTACCCTCTGAGGCATGACATATGTACCCTCGAGGAGGCACTTGAGAGTTCAGAAGCGTGAAGTGCTAACACGACCAACAAGGCTAATTCCTCATTTGAAAGGGGCTGGTTTAGCACAGTGGATTAAACAGCTGGCTTGTAATGCTGAACAATGCCAGCAGCGTGGGTTCAATACCCGTGCCGGCCTCCCCGAACAGGCTCCGGAACGTGGCGACTAGGGGCTTTTCACAATAACTTAATTGAAGCCTACTTGTGACAATAAGTGATTATTATTATTAAATATCCTTCAGCTGTGAATCCAGAGGTTGCGCTCAGTCAAAGGGAGTGAAATTGACTTTCAGGATAGAAGCCATAGCAGGGCTCTGTGTTGGAAGTGTTGGAAAGACAGACAGACATCAGCTCTTGTTGCTCCTGTTCTGGATCCCCACAATAAATAAAGATGGCTTCCCACAAATACAAAGCCTCTCACCCCCATGGCCCATGGGTGACCCCCGACCTGGAACTCTTCAGCCCCCCTCATCCAAGCCCAACCCCCGTGGGGGATCCCCCAACAACCCCCCCCCCCCCTCCTCCCCGAGCACTGGTGCCCTTGAGCAGCTTGCCAGAAGATGGAGATGGCTATCCACGTCCCCTCAATAGCCATTGTCCAGGTTCCCGTTTTTGAAAAGGAATACTAAACAACGCCTTGATTTCCCGCTGGGGAGTCAGGTAATTCCCGGGAGGCCACTGCATTCGACTTCAATCTTCTTAATGAGATTGAAATGAATGCAAATGAGGGTTAATGAACGTCCACCCCTCAGTGGGAAGAGGTTCCACCCTTGGGCCAGCTCCAGCAGTCCCACCGGTGCCAGAACCCAGTAGTGGGTGCTGCTAGGATGGCAAGCATGCCTACAAGGAAGAGTGATGATGTCTTGTGTGAGGTAGGTTTTGGGCTTTTAGAGCAGGAATAGATTGGGCAATCTAGGGAGTGAGGCGAGAGATACGGGAAGGCAGGAAGGAAAAAGAGGGGGGTCCCTGATGTACAAAGGGTACTCCTCCCCAAAGGGCATACCCCCCCCAATCCTTGTTGCCTTTTAACCAGCCGAGTTTAAAAAAAACCTACCCACTCCCGCCCACGCCAATGTATTATGGCGCGTCAGCATAATATTGGGGTTAATTGGTTTGTTGACAAGTTCAATTGGCCGTTAATTGTTTTTTCAAAAAAAGGTGGATAGGATGCTTATTTCAGAGCCTGCCCACCTACCGAAATCTGTGTGTTACCGTGGGGGTGGGCTAGAGGGTGGTGGGTTAGTCGCCCATCATATTTAAATGCTGTAACATTCAGCCCATTCTCTCGGTATCCACTCAATCTAAATATATCACACTGACTGCAATGTAAATTACAATTGCTGCACACATCACAAATGGAAAGGAAATACATTCGTTCTTTACTCCAGAAATAAAAATATCCTCTCGGCAAATTACAAGAGAATATTAATAAACTTGCAGAATGAACATACAATTGGCAAAAGAATATCAACGTGGGTAAGCGTGAGATGTTAAATTTTGATTTGAAAAAAATTAAGCTCATGTATTACTTGGGAATTTAAAAAATATACATTTTATTTCGGCATTTTCACAGAAACAAACAAAAGCAGAAGAAAAATTATACAACATTATAAATAACCACCGCCCACCACCCACTCCCCACCATTGCCCCCTTCACCCATCCTGCCTTCCCCATTTTGGATTCCCCCACCTCTGGATTCGGGGCCACCATTACCCCCCCCCCCCTCAAGTACCTCGGACATTACGTCCGCAAAATCCTGCCAAGATCCTTTTAGTTTCAGACATGCCCAAAACATGTGGACGTGATTCACGGGCCTCCCCGCACACCACCCACATCTATCCTCTGCTCCCTCAAAAAACCTGCTCATTCATGTTACCATCCTATTTGTTCTGTGAATTATCTTAAACTGAATGACCTTAGCCTCACACACGACAAGGACACATTCACCCTCCGCAGGGCCTGAGCCCATGTCCCGGCCTCCACCTCCCCTCCCAGATCCTCCTTCCACTTTTGTTTTATATCCCCCATCGGAGCCCCTCCCAATCCATCAGCTCCTTGTAGATCTCGGTCACCTTCCCCTCCCTATCTCCTCCTTCGACTGTATCTTATCCTGCAACCCCAGGGGCAGTAGCCCAGGAAAAGACGGCACCTCTCGCCTCACAAAATGCCGGACCTACAAGTACCTAAAACGGTTCCCCCTGAGCAGCTCATATTCTTCCTCCAGGTCCTCCAACTTTGCGAATCTGCCCTCTATGAACAGATCACCGAATCGCTCAATCCCTGCCTGTCGCCATCCGCGAAACCTCGCGTCCAGTGCCCTGGCGCAAACCAATGGCTGTCACAGATCGGTGTCCACACCGAGGCACCCTCCAGTCCCAAATGCTGCCTCCACTGCCCCACGCCATTAAGGCCGTCACCACCACTGGTCTCACAGAGTGCCTGGCCGGAAAGAATGGCAGAGGCGCTGTTCCCCTACAAGAAGCCGCCTCGATCCACCCCCATACCACCCCTCCCCCACTACCCATTTCCTGACCATGACAATGTTCGCTGCCCAGTAGTAGTTCACCATGTTCGGCAACGCCTGACCCCCCCCTCCTCACCCCCACTCCAGAAAAGCCCTCCCACCCCACGAGGTCTTCCCCGTCCACGCAAACCCAGAAACCAGCGTATTGACCTTTTTTTAAGAGTACCCAATTCATTTTTCCCAATTAAGAGGCAATTTAGCTTGGCCAATCCGCCTATCCTGCTCATCTTTGGGTTGTGGGGGTTAAACCCACGCAGACACGGGGAGAATGTGCAAACTCCACACGGACAGTGACCCAGAGCCGGGATCGAACCTGGGACCTCAGCGCCGTGAGGCAGCAGTGCTGACCCACTGCGCCGCCCTGCATTGACCTTTTTAAAGAACGAATCAGGACGGAAATTGGAAAAGCGAACAGAAACCTTGGCAGCTCCGTCATTTTTACTGTCTCCACCCATCCTGCCAGCGACAATGGCGGCACATCCCACCTCTTAAAGTCCCTGTTCATCTGCTCCACGAACCGCTTCAAGTTCAGCTTGTGCCAATGCGCTCAGTCCCACATCACCTGGACGCCCAGGTATCTAAAACTCGCCCCCTCTACTTGAATAGCAGCTCCCTTAATCATCTCTCCTGCCCTCTAGTCTCAATCGGGAACACCTCGCTCTTTCCCATGTTCAACTTGTATCCAGAGAACCGATCGAATTCCTCCAAAGTACCCATAATGTCCCCAATACTGCCCAATGGGTCCAAAATGTATAACAGCAGGTCGTTCGCGTACAGCGCGATCCTATGCCTAGGTGCAGGGATAGGTGGATTGGCCACGCTATGTTGCCCCTTAATTGGAAAAAAAATAATTGTGTACTCTAAATTTATAAAATAAAGCTGTATCAAAGCTTGGTTAGACCACACCTGGAGTCCTGTGTACAAATTTGGTTGTCACATTATAAAAGGGCTTGAGGCACTGGAGAGAGTGCAAGAAAGGTTTCAAAGGATTAGCAGAAACACAAGGTTACATCTATCAGGAAAGGAGGAAAAAGCGCTCAACTGCTGGAGGATCATCAACTCGGTGAAAGAAGCTCTTGGGCTTACCGGAAACCTATTGGACTTCTAGTGCGAGGGGCTGTCCACAAATCGGACTTTACAGACTGGCACACGCAAAGATCCAGGGCTACATGCTGAGGGATGGAATAAAGCTTTGTGCAAACTCCACACGGAATAAAACTTTGTGGCAACCACTACAGAGGCTCAATGGAGAAAAGCCATTGTGTTAAAGACCCCCTCTGCCCCTGTAGGAAGCCTAACGGGGTTGAGCCCCTTAAAAAACCCTTTGATCTGCACGTTTGATACAAAATATATATTGTAAATATAAATCCTAACTGGGTTGACTGACTGCAATATCGGAGTGCTGCATACTGTAGTAAAAGAGATTGAACTCTATTGCACTTTGTGCAATGTCAAATTTGAACTGATATGGAATGTAATTTTACAAAGTTTATGAAGAAAGTATATATTTGGGAATAAAAAGGATGCACAAGCGGCAGGGACTAACCTAATAGAGGGATTTAAAATTCTGGTTCGGGATGCAGAGCGAGGCCAG
This sequence comes from Scyliorhinus torazame, assembly GCF_047496885.1. Classification (NCBI taxonomy): domain Eukaryota; kingdom Metazoa; phylum Chordata; class Chondrichthyes; order Carcharhiniformes; family Scyliorhinidae; genus Scyliorhinus; species Scyliorhinus torazame. Next base: position 84,999,786 of record NC_092728.1, on the reverse strand, counting down.
CGACACGGATTCAAACCCCGTACCTGCTGAGTTCATTCATGAAGGCCCCGCCATCTCACCCTTGCCCCTCGCCTGCGGTGTGCTGATTCTCAGGTTAAATCACCACCAGTCAGCTGTCCTCAAAAGGGAAAGCAGCCTGTGGTCATCGGGGACTATGGCGACTCTATGTTTACTTTACATTTTTTTAATTCTGAAAGCTTCTGATGGAGCGGACAGAGAGAGAATGTTTCCTCTTGTCTATGTGTGTGTGTGTGTGTATGGAGGGGGCGGGGGTGGGGGGGGGGGGTGGTATCATTATAAAGCCACAATAATAGTCACCAAGAGATCGAATAGGGAATTCAGAAGACATTTCTTTACCCAGATAGAGGTAAGAATGTTGAACATTGATGTGGTTTGGGTAAGGCACATTGAGGCACTTGGAGACGAGGTAGATGGAATGGGTGAAGTCTCATGGAGTATGAACACTGGCACAATCCAGTTTCCGTGCCGTGCCCCTCTATTTATATAATAATATTTATTATTGTCAAAAGTAGGCTCACATCAACACTGCGATGACGTTACTGTGAAAATAGCCCTCCTGCACATTGGATGATGAGGGCATGACTACCCAGGAAGCTGGTTGGAGGGGATGAATGAGAATCAGTGAGACCCGGATAGATATAATAATAATCTTTATTGTCACAGGTAGGTTTACATTAACACTGCAGTGAAGATACCGTGAAAAGCCCCTTGACGATGCCACCGATTGCTGGGTGTTAGTTCCTGAGACTGGCCACGTGGTCTGCAGAACCATTTCCAGTCGTGTACTTCTCACTGTTCCTATTAACATAAATATCATTTAATTGAAGTGGCTCAGACGCAGGAGTGAGTGAAAATAGGAGAAATTACCAATGGTGTAGTCTATGCCTGGGGCACAGACAGAAATGTACTGCTGCTCATCAATGGGGAAGTATAACCTTTGATTTTCCACGGGGCCCCTATTGACACAGTAATTTGGGGTAGGATAATGAGATGACAAATGGTGCCTTAAATTGCCATGGCCTGTGACAAAAAAATGGTTTAATTGGGATATCATTCTGTGGAACTCACCTGTGAGGTTTTTTGTATTTCAATGAGTCAAAAGTATTTTGCACAAGGGTTTGATCGTCCCAGAATTGACGTCAGATGGGTTCCACTCTATTTGAGAAGTAACATCAGACCAGCTAATAATGGTTAAACTGCACCATTCAATGATTTGGGCCTGATGCCTGAACAGAGGTTTGAGAATGCATATGGTTCAGTCTGTCCTTCTGTGAACCCCGAGACCCCAGTCACGTTAATGCAATTTTTAAAAAGGCAACTTTAAATTTTACAGCAAATGTGACATTTCTCTGGACTATTCGCCCACCAGCAGGCACAATTACTGTTAAGCTGTTGTGGTGGGATCATAAGTCAGCGGCAAGAATACCTTAAAACCTCCAGGGCCAAGGTGTAAGTTTCTTCCGTTCCTGAGGCTCCAAGTGCTAACGCCAATGGAGGATCTGTTCCACAACGGGCAAATCGGCGCCACACCCGCACCGATTAAGGTACCAGTGAGGGGCCAGCACCGGTGGCGCGTGAAACACCCGCAGACCACGCGACAAATGATGGGAGAATCACAAGATCCATGCTGGACATGCACAGAGCTGACAAGCTGCAGTCGCTCATATACCTACACCCCCCCATACATGCACCGATCACACCAGAAAAGATGGCGCTGGTTGTGCTGGACTGCGTACCTGTCCACCCTGACATAAGGCGGTGCTGGACACTGTCTGTATGCCCTCTCTCTCTCCCCGTGGCCGCCACGCCAGGCTCACGACCGTCGAGACCACACGTGGCCGGTGCCGTCGGGAACTCGGCCCATTGGAGGCAGAGCATTGTAGTTGGGCCCGATAATGAGGTGTGAATGCGGTCACAACTGCACGCGCCACAATAATGCCGGATTTGTAGGGGGCGGTGCCTCGCAATTCGGCGCCAAACTGGCGCCTGGCGCGATTTCAGCGTCGGGAGCTATTCTCCACCCAATCGTCGTTCCCAATTTCAGCGTCGGGCAATGGAGAATCCCGCCCAATATGTTGGGTTCGTGACAATGCTATCAGAACCAATTGTGTCCAGTTAGGAAGCAGGCCCACAGATATGTTAAACAAGTAAAGTGACTGAGGTCACTGGGTAAGCAGTGAAGGGGCAATTAAGAAAGTTTTAATATTGGGGGTGGGGTCAGGTAATCTTCAATTTGAGATGGGTTAAAGTCTTGGCTGGTGCACGTGCAGTTAAAAAATGTGTCTCATCTGATTCCACCCCCCCCTCCCCCCCTGTGAAATTGGCAAATGCCACCTCTTGAAAGGTTCAGTGTCTGATTGTTCTTCGAACAACGTCGGGAAACAGATGGAGGCGAAAAACAAAGCAAACAATCGTTGGGAGCCTTCACCACATGAACCAGTGCCAAGGGTACAGCAAATGAAAATACATTTCCAGCCAGTGAAAGTTTGCTGGTTTGCAACTTTTTCTACCAATGAAAGCTGTAGGTTTATCCAGGGGAAATATAAAAAATTGAAATTACCCTGTGCAAAAAAAAATCAGTGGAAAGTGAGGGTTATTTGACGGAGAATTATAGTTGCGGGTGACATTAGATGCGTCGAATGCCCCGGGGCTAAGCAAAATAAAGAGCTTTTAAATGGAGTGCAGTGTTCATAGCTCGCAGTCATTTCAAATAAATAAATCTTTAGTAATTTGGGCTGTAAATTGCAGTTTAAATTTTTCCTGCCTGTATATTCTGTAAGTTTTGTCATTACTGGTGTGAATATAGTCCCCTGCCAAGAATGCTTCATAGTCTTTAACTATTACATTAAGCATCTGCTGCTGCCATTTATGGATCAGATAACATTTTACTCTTGAGATATTTGATTTTATTACCTTCTAGGGAGTGAGCCAAACAAGTGTTCCTATTGATTTGTACATTAAATATATTAGTAATAAAACAACATCTCTGTAAACAAATTGTAAAATCAATAGTAATTGTTACCAAAATATCACAAGTGCTTGAATTACAATTAAGGCTATTGTGTCGAGAGCCTTTGAGCACCTTTGAAGTGTCGATATCAGAGGGACTAATGTGCCAACTGGGCTGGGCGACGCGGCATCAAATTTAATTTTATTATACAGAGACTTTTATTTCCGCCTAAATAAATATATTCAGTTCATTAGAAGCAAGCACATTATAAAACTGCACACATTATTCATAAGCACCAGCCAAATTTGTTTGTGGTAAATCTTCCCTGTCCATTCGTGCTCTTGGCAAATGATCAGCAGCAGTAGAGTTGACCATGTTATCACTGCCCTGTGCACCAAAGAGCCTTGCTCCATGCAATTAAAGTTGGTGAGCACATATATTTCTGCAGAAAATCTTTATTGCTTTAAAACAAAATGCATTTTTCTGAATATATCATAGCCAAACGAAGGACATGTATTTTATTGAGACAAACAAAATCTTGGGTATAAATTGTGTACCTTGAAGCTGTCTCTCACCAGTCGTTTGTATTAACCATGAATTGTTCCCAACTATCAGTTTCCTGCTGGAAAGGGAGGAGAGAAAGCACCTGTCGCAAGCACAGTGTAACTTCCATGCAATAGAAAGACAAAGCTTTTTAGGGAAAGAACAGAGCGTGCATGTCACTGTGAATAAGCTTGTCATCAGTAATATAGCTGTTCGACTCTGGCTTGGTTATCTATTACCAAAAGGGAATCCTTGGAAAGAGATATCAAAGGTCAGTCCGTAAGCATGACCCCGAGCTTTCGTTGGCCTGCCATTTTAATTCTGCATCTTGCTCTCACACTGACATCTCTGTCCTTGGCCTGTTGCACTGTTCCAATGAAGCTCGACGCAAGTTTGACAAACGGCACCACACCTTCCGATTAGGCACTTTACAGCCTTTTGGACATTGAATTCAACAATTTCAGATCATAACCTCTGCTCCATTTTTCCTTTTCTTAGTTTTGATTTTTATTTTTTTTTGGTCAACAGCAGCACCTGCTCCAGGAGTATTGCTTGTTTCTTTTCTTACCCCACCACTATTGACCCTGGAAGATCAACTCTTATGTCATTCATCTCTCCTGTCATAAGCTTCCTTTTTGTCCTTGTCCCACTCACCCATCGCTAGCTTTTCTTAAGGACCACAGACCTGAAATGCTAACTCTGTTTCTCTCCACAGATGCTGTCATAGCCTGTTGAGTATTTCCAACATTTTCTGTTTTTATATAAAAGGTCCTGCACTTGCGTGGTTGAAGATTTGCTTTGTGCACCTATTATATAACTAGCTAACCTCCTGTACCATTATGTGCACATTGCCTGGAGACTAACTCTAAATTTTAGGCAGTTCAGTTTTTTCAGGAGAAGAATAGAGTACGAAAGGGAGACTGGGAGCACAGCACAATGGAGGAGTGATTATAGGGAGTGGGTCACATTGTGGAAGACAAGAAAGAGAGCGTAGAAAATAAAATTTGAAATTACTGCACCTTGGGAAAAGGTTCAAATGACACAATTCACTTTTTAAAAATAAATTTAGAATACCCAATTTTTTTTTTTCCAATTAAGGGCCAGCTTAGCATGGCCAATTCACCTACCCTGCACATCTTTGGGTTGTGGGCAGACACGGGGAGAACCCACATGGATCGGACCCGGGTCCTCGGCGGCATGAGGCAGCAGTGCTAACCACTCCGCCACAAATGGCACCATTATATGCTGGAGATCTATGATAATAGTTATTTGAAGGAAATGTTTTGCCTGAGCTTGATTTCCAATCATCAAGTTATACTTAGGAGAAAAAGCTTCAGATCCACGTTCGTGCTTGAGAGCAAGGCTGGTCATGCAAGGTATAGGCTACAAGAAAGGTTTGGAACATCATAGGGGCCTACATGGAGTGACACTATTTATACTTTGGGCATCTGTTATTGATTGAACCACTACATTCAAATAAGCCACAGGTGCACAATGTAAATGATAGAATTCAGCCGAACCCATGCCCAATTGCATTCAGCAGCAACCTGTACGAGGGAAACTAATTAGATACATTTCTAACATACAATTGTTAACATCAAGAGTGTGTTTAACATCAAGAGTATGTTTAGTGTTTTTTTCTGAATTACACCAAAGTTTTGTTTTGATAAATTAATATTTTTAAGAATTACTGGTGCCTGATTAAGTGTTTTGAATATTTAAGCAGTTTTTTGGTTAATTTTGTCAGGGCTGCTGTTACCGAATTCTAGTCATAGTTTTCCAACTTGTCAGTTGACAATCAAATATCTGAGCAAATCAGCATGGCTAACTGAACAGACAGAAGTTATTTATGCCAATCTGAATGAATCTACGGAGACATTTCAAATCTAATACATTCAAGTGTGATGGACAATCTCTGGGCATGATTCCCTATAAACACACGGTATATGCAAGATTTTTTAATTAGGTGTTTTGGCTTTCAGAATGTTTTAGTTACGAAACACTTCTGCAATCACAACTTAAGAGTCCACTTGTTATCTATTCAGAGTGATCAATCCAGTTCACTACTTGTGTGAATTAGGTTGAAAAGCATAAACGGTTTCCAAAACAACAATGGCATCGGGAACCAATGTTAAAAAAGACGGCTTGCTCTTATATGGAACTTTCCAGGACGCCCCGAGGTGCTTTATAACCAATTTGGTACTACTGAAGTATAGGCTCTGTGGTAATGTAGAAAACACTGCACTCAATTTGTACACAGCAAGCTCCCACAAACAGAATCTCCTGCCTCCTCTGCATAACCCCTGATCCCCTTATTAATCAAGAAATCCCCTTATTAAGAACACTGGATTTGTGCCCGAGGTGTTGTTACCTACAGGGCTACAGAGCAAGAGGTGGATGGTGGAATATTTCTTAGAGCATAAGAACTAGGAGCTGGAGTAGCCAATATAAAGCCCCAAGGTGCTTTATAACCAATTTGGTACGACTGAAGTATAGGCTCTGTGCTAATGTAGAAAACACTGCAGTCAATTTGGCTCCCACAAACAGAATTGGCATAGTGACTGGATAACCTGATTTTAAGCTTTGGTTGCGAGATACGTACTGGCCAGGACAGTGGGCTGTTGAAGAGTATGTTCCACAATTGGTGAGGACAATGTACCATATGGCCATAAGATATATGACCAGAATGAGACCATTCTGCCCATTGAATCTGCTCCGCCATTCGATTGTGGCTGATATGTTCCCCCATTCCCCTGCCTTCTCCCCATAACCCTTGATCTTATTTTTTTAATGTATAAATTTAGAGTACCCAATTATTATTTTCTAATTCAGGGGCAATTTAGCGTGGCCAATTGGCCTACACTGCACATCTTTTTGGGTTGTGGGGGTGAGACCCACGCAGATACGGGAGAATGTGCAAACTCTACATGGACAGTGACCTGGGGCCAGGATCGAACCCGGGTCCTTGGCGGTGTGAGGCAGCAGTGCTAACCACTGTGCCACCGTGCTGCTCCTCGGATCCCTTTATTAATCAAGATTTGTGCTTGAGGTGCTGTTACCTACAGAGCGATAGACCAAGTGCTGGAAGGGGGAAATGGTCAGAATAGTTCCTTCTTAGAACATAAGAACGAGGAGCAGGAGTGAGCAATTTAGCCTCTCGAGCCTGCTCCACCGTTCAATATGATCATGGCTGACCTCATCATGGCCTCAGCGCCACCGTCCTGCCCGTTCTCCATAACCCTTCAACCCATTACTAATTAAAATCTGTCCAACTCCTCCTTAAATTTACTCACTGTACGTATTACACTAGACGATCAGCAATTACCATCATTATCAACACTGATGAAAACAAAAGCAATCCCAAAAATGTTTCTAGGCTCAAGGTGGCAACTGTCCTGTTAGTCGAACAAGATGTTTCTAAAGGCCTCAATCTGCCAGTCCACGGTTCCCAAATCATGTCATCATCCAAGTCACATGACCCTCTACCGTCAGGGTGCTTTCCTAATAGCAATGCTGAAGAGAAGGGCTGCATCAAAGTGCACAAACCCACTCCAAAAATGGTATGTATCCTGTTTTGTCACGGAACTAACCTTTCAGATTGCTGCCCTTCACCTCAATTACCACTCCAGACACTGGGTAACATCGATCCGCTGTCTGAACATCAACCCACCGACTCAGGATCTCCACAGCTGCCATTCAACATGTTTCCAACTGATTGAATCTCAAAACCTGTAAAATCAAAGCCCTGTTAATCAAATTCCATACTTCACCTTGCGGGGGGGTTGGGGGGGATCTGAACTGAAGCAATGCTTCACTATGTAGGAACGTGGAACAGTGGGTTTTACTGCTCAGCACAGCAATGATAAACTGGCATTTTCTTTCCAGATGCATTAATATAAGTCCTTAACAGGGCTTGGCTGCTTCATTGCTTTCGTTGATGGGTGAGAAAGAAAATGATTGGAAATGCTGGAATTTCCTCGATGTTTGAACTCAGATTTAGGCAGCCGTCGTTTATTTTGAACCCTGCCCGCCATCACCTGTACCTTAATTAAGTATTCACCCCCCCCAAAAATACAGATTATCCATTGAGTCAGCGTTTTTACCCTACATGTGAACCATTGACCGAAATTTTAATAGTTCTCTAAACTTCTTAATTCTTGATCACTTGCATGACAATAAGCGATTTTCATTTAATTTCATCTCTTTTAAGCGGGAAATGCGGGGGAAGATCTATTCTTGAAAACATGTTGTTAATGAAAAGTCACAGCTAAAGTGAGTGGAGTCAGCCAAAATGAGAACCCAGCCTATATGGTCGTGCAGCAGTCTCCAGCAGGTGTCATTCCAAACGCCTCGCAAAATAAATCTTCTTAGCATCCTCTTGAGGTGACTCCATAACTCTTCTAACAAACCACAGGCCTTCCGAACATTCTCTGTGGAAGTTGTGAGGAAATGTGAACGATGCTGTTGAGACGGCAGCTTTCTGTAATTTTGTAATTTATAGACCTCCCACGTTGCTGCTCAAGTCAGATGATAGATTTCGTGCCATGCATTGTGTGAATGTTGGGATGTATTCCTTTTAAGGCACAAATTCTAATTGCTCTGAAGTGAATATTGGGCCGAGGCACTCAGAATTTAATTGTTGTTTGGTCAGGAAACTTTCAAGTTTGAAATGCGCCGGTCGGTTTGAGTCTGCTGGCGACATTTTGAAATTGCTTTTAACATCTGTAACAACGCCTCCATACACTTGATGTGTCCTTTTTTTGATAAATTAATATGAATGCATCATATCTTGCCCCTATACTCGATATTTTAACATAGTATTTCATGGTAACCTTTGAAATTACTACAGAAATAACCATGCAAATTATTTATATGGAAAACAAATGTTAACATTTGGAAAGCAATTTCACTCGTTTTCTACTAGTCCTGTGAAAAAGAAACACTTTTCATGACCACCAGATGTCTCAAAGTGCTTTACAGCAGATGAGGTGCTAACAAAATGCAATCACTGTTGTAGGGCAGCCAGTTAAAAGGCAGCAGCCAAATTGTGCACAGTAAGCTCCCATAAACAGCAATGTGATAATAACCAGGTGATCTGTTTCTGTGATTAATTGAGGAATAAGTATTGACCAGGACATGGGGGAGGACTTCCCTGCCATGGGATCATTTACATCCACCAGAGCAGGCAGGTAATAATCTTTATTGTCACAAGTAGACTTACATTAACACTGCAATGAAGTTACTGTGAAAATCCCCTAGTCACCACACATCCTCCTGTTAGGGTACATAGAATGTTTCATCTGAAAGTCTGTGCCTCTGACAGTGCAGCACTCCCTCTGTGCTGCATTGGAGTGTGAGCTTTGGTTTTGTAGGCTGATGTGGCTGAGTTTCAACATGAAGCTATCAAAATAAAAATGATAAAAATCAGAAAAGCGGCGGCGTCTATACCTGCAAGTTTCACGCCCACCTTCATAGCCTCCATTATTTGGCATTAACTAGAACAAGGCCAGTAAATTCTCACTGCCAATGAAGTCCTTATATATAATTCAGCATATTTCTACCCCCCTCTTCAGCTCTGTAGAGGGGTCACATGGTCTCCATAGTTAACTGTGTTTCTCTCTCCACAGATGCTGCCACACCTGCTGAGATTATCCAGCCTTTTCTGTTTTTATTTCGGACTTCCAGCGTCCGCAGCATTTTGCTTTCAATTGAAACTTCAAGACCTCATACAAACAATTGCCGATCCCTGGATTCACAATGCGTCTTTCAATGCATGCATCACTTCTGAGCTACCATATTTAATATACTCTGGCACAAATGTTTGGAAAGGGACTCGTGACTTTTTTAAACCATTTCCCCCAAAACAGAGGTGCCCACATTGAATGGGATTGATTCCCCGTTTGATGAACAGAGAAAACCAGGGCGAGAAGGCCAAGCTAATTGTAAACGATTGTTACAAGAGCAGGAGTTTAACGAAGGTCAGTTGGCCGGTCAGTGCCTGGTATTTTGACACAGGCGGTGTCCCGAGTACCGGGGGTCTGAACCATGTGCACCTCGCCAAGGAATTGGCAACTGCATGTTGTGAAACAAAAAACATGCTGGAAGGAGGCAAAACGAGGGTGTAAAAAGAAAGATCACACCTGAACGCCAAAACCAAAAATAATCGCCCAAGCTCCGAGCCATCCGCTCAGGAACATCAGGAACTGACCCGAAGATGTGACAGGGTGGTTTCTGAGCTATGATATTATGGCAACATCTGGCCTGCATCACATCTGGGCTCAGTCAGGACTTCCCCGCACAGTGAACACGCGCTGCAACCATCACCTCGTGATACAGTAAAGTGCTTCAATCTGAATCAGAGTCGAGTGAATACAATTTGAGACACATGCCCCAGAAACACATTCCCTGCTCTAAACCTTGTCACCCTGGCTGCCTTGGCCAGATTACCGGTGGATTACACAGTATCCAGTGGGATTGAGGAGAATACTTTTTAATTATGTTTAAAAACACCATGGGCACTCGGGCAGATGTTTGCGCTAATTGTTTTGCACACAGCCCCCCCCCCCTTTAGCTTCAGCAGACTTGTTTATTTAGTCTGATTTCATTCGGCTGCGGCTGCTGTGCAGGTGAGGCACTTTCTTCTCAATGTCGAATGGCTGTGAATTGATTTGCAGACATCACTGATCAGCGCTCGCACTGAAATTGACAAGTGACTGGAAATACAAAGCCGAGTGTCGCTTCACGCCAGTCAGCTCACATTGGACATTTCCACCAAATGGGATCGCGTTTGACAACAGACAGCTTTAAGAAGGGGGGGGGGTGGTGGTGATGGTGGCGGAGGAAGTTGATGAGAAATGGGAAGGGACAGGGCTGTATGGAACAAGTTGATGGATTACGGTCACATCAATTTCTGAAGGCCGAACCTTCAGGAGCAGCGGAGTCAGTGAAATTTACATTATTAATCTCTTGTAATAATCTACAGCTCGAGCAGACTGAGAAAATAGCACCAGAGCTGAAGATTGACCAACCTATATAAATAACTACTCTGCGCGCTCAATTTAATTGCGCTCTCGTGAAAGTGCTCCTCCTGTCTCATTCTAATTACTTCTGGTTTCATTAAGGTCGAGCGAAATCCATCCCGGCCCTGCAACAATGAAAAATTCATATTCTGACTTTTGTTCTGTGAAATATTTAAATGTTAATAACCATTCACTCCAGACATGGCTATCTCTCTGGTGCTCGGCTTAACAGAAAATCTATTTAATCTACCGAATCTCATTAAATGATTATGGCATAAGAGAGGCTTGAAGGAACTCAATAGTAAAAAGAGGGCTTTAGAATATTCCTTAATTTAATTTATCTTCTTGCATGAAGAGCAACAAAAAAGATATAAAATATCTCTTCTGTGCATCCATTTGAGTGGATAATGATTAACTGTTTTCTATTGTGCTACAGCTGCTATGCATTATCACACAGAGTGTAAAAACCACATACCCTGGTAGTTCTTGACTCCTTTCCAAATATTACTCCTTTTAAAGCCATTAAAAGATTATCACTGATTTAACCAAATGTCTGGTTTGTGCATTAGGAACAGCCTGTACTCTGAATCCCCCAATTGCCATTTTCCCCCTTCCCCGCTCATAGTATCTCATTCACACAGCAGTATTTAATTTCATTTCCATGAATATGCAATGAATTTAATTTTGAACACTATTTTCATCTGCTCCTGTAATCACAAAAAATTCTGGTGTAATTAGTTTCTAATTACTTGCTTTAATTGTTGTAGTAATCATTTTAATTACCCAAATGCACAGACATCAAAATGCTAAAAGGAAAATAATCCTTTTGTGCCTCCTACCTTGTCTTTCCTGCTCAATGTTGGTATCTAGATTCTGACACTGTCAACCTTTTGAAAGCTGAGGGGTGAAGAGGAGGAGGGGGGGGGGGTGGATAGGAAGTGCCTGATATGAAATCCAAATCGACTTGTCTTCAACAACATCGCCACGCGGAGCACTGAAATTTGCAACCAACACCTCCCCCCCCCCCCCCCCCCCACCACCAAAAAAGTCATTAAGTTAAAATATACAGTTATTGTACCTTTCTGGGACTGGCGCCACACAGCCGCTTATTGCATGTACCTATAGCACAGTCTAGCAGATGGTAAATCATGAAATTTTATGAAATTATTACACCAGCGAGGTGTTTTGAAAAGGAGCAGCTGTGAGGGAGACGGGACATTATAAATACTCACAGGTGTTCAGTCTTTCTATTGCCAGCCACAACATAAAAAATTAAATTATAAACAAACAGGCAAATGTTGTAATCTCTCTCATACACACCACTTACGGGAAAATTGCTTAAACTAAGCAAAGAATTAAATTTTAATTTGCATAAAATATTTATCCGGGCTAAGGAATTCCATAGCAACCCCTCTGATAGCACGTTTAAAATTGCCAAGATCACGAGTGGCGTGGGGGTGGGGTACACAGCCTGGAAAGTAAAACCCCCATCAGCACCGAGGGATCAGGACGGCGGTGGGGGAAAAACAAAAGCACATTGTTGACACGTTATGGGCAGGTAATTCTGTTCTGGACGAGTTGGCCAACTCTCACTTTCAAGACAAATTTGTCTTTTCCATCAAGTTTTTCCTTCTATATTAGCATGTCCTGCCACGCGTCATTGCACCTGGCATTGTCAGAATGTGGACACTTGTTCACAGTTTGTGGAGAGCACATTGTGTGTACATATATATGTGCATGTGTACATACATATATGTTTGTATATATATATATATATAAAGTGTGTATGTATATATATATATATAAAGTGTGTATGTATATATATATTTTTGTTCCTCCATAAACCAGTTGACCGATATTTCCATTCAATTTAACCTTTGGACTATCTGAGCTAAACATCCACGGCTTTCAAGAAATATATGACCTGTTTAGTGACAGACAGGATTCCTGAGAAAGTAATTGCTGATGGCCAGTGTAATCGAGATGCCAACAGATGAAGATGATAAGATGTCCACATTTATTTATTTTTTTTGTTGAGAAAGAACGCCAAGACTTTCTACTGAAATCTATCTACATTGAGAGTGCCACAGACCCCCGTGGCGAATGCAGTGCCAAATGTTGATGGCAGATGCGCTCCAAAGTTGATTTTGGTTTATTATCTGTGTTCATTTAGTTTCAGAGGCAGAATTGCTTTATTTCACTAGATCCCTTCTTAATTCAATCAAGGGGAGGGGAGGGGGGCTGCTGGTCGCAGCAGTGAAAGGTGTAATTTTTCAAAATAAGGAAAAACGTCAACACGGATTCCCTTTTGCAGTTTTCTTCCCTTTGTTGACTCCTGGAGTGCAGCCGAGTGAGAAGATGAGGTCCGCTCCAGCTAAACCAGTCAGTTTCCTCTCCCTTGGAATCACTGCCAATGTCCAGCCAGCCGAGGGCGGTGCAATGCAGCCTTGAGTGGAGCCCCTCCAGCACCACCCACCCTTCCTCCCAGCAGCAAAGCAAAAACACGTCCCCTCCCCTCAATCCAAGCGGTGGCCTGTCCGGGTCTGCTCTTTCCGACACACCCAACGTACATAACAAGTGTGTGTGTACAGTAGCTGCACCTGCCAATGAAATAAACCTGACACCAGCCAAAGTGCATTTACTGGCCAGTGTGTGTGATTTCTCTATTCATTGAAGGAGAGCTGCAGTGACTGTGGGACTGAAAGCTTGTGGAGGGAGGGGATGATTTAACACTCCAGCAAGGCTCCTAACACAGCGCCTCTCACCAAATTTCCAATTCCTTAAAAAAAAAATGCTGTTTTTTTTTATCACGAAATAGTAAAAAGCTGCCAATGTCAGTCTTGAAAATGTCACAGAACAAAACTGCAGCAATGCGTGTGAAGAAATCAAATGTTTCATTTCTGGGAGAAATCTGCAAATCCGCGTTATCTTTTAACTCCAGGGCAGAATTTTATTAGTGGGACAAAAGAAAATACTAAAACAAATACTAACACACACACACGCACAGCTTGATGAAAGCGAAATTTAAACGCTGAGGGAGATTGCAGTGTTGGGAGGAAAAGTTATTTTTTAACGGTTTCAAAGTACCGCCTAAGTTCGCGGACGAAGAGGCTGCGAGATGTAACGCTGTAAGTTACAAGGCTAATTCGCGGGAAACTACTCAATTTATTTCACAGTTTTAATTGGCATTGTCACTGGATGTCATACAGTCCTGAAGACTCTTTCACACGCATTGTGCAGGACGTGGATGCGATGACAAACTGCCCCACATGTGTTGACCAGCTCTTGGTCTCCACAACAGGGGCTGGTGTCTTAATTACACTTCTGCAGAAGACGATGAGAGAGGTTTGATTAAAAGGGGACTGGTCTAATTACAAAAGCACATGTAGTCAGTCTTTGGGCTGGAGTGGGGTGTTGAAGCCTACTTGTGGAGATGGAGGAGAGGGAATTCCTCCTCTGCTCCTCACTATCCTATGTCCGGGAGTGTTTGATGCCGACACTGGTTAGGTACCCGAAGTGGACCGTGCCCCGTTTCCCCAAATTGAATTGGGTAGCCCCCGTGATCTGTAATACATAGAATCCCTACAGTGCAGAAGGAGGCAATTCGGCCCATCGAGTCTCCCTCTCTGAAAGAGCAACCCCACCTAGGCCCACTCCCCACCCTATCCCGGAGCCTCACCTAACCTGCACATTTTTGGGCACTATGGGGGAATTTAGCATTGCCAATCCACCTAACCTGCACATCTTTGGGGCACTAAGGGGCAATTTAGCATCGCCAATCCACCTAACCTGCACAGCTTTGGGCACTAAGGGGCAATTTAGCATGGCCAATCCACCTAACCGGTGAAGAAAAATAACCACGATAGAAAAACTTACTGTTATTAAGCTTTCAAATTTGATCTGACACGATTAAAAAAAACATATTCAATAATTTTCAAAAGACGAAAATGAAAAGGACCAATTTGCGTGTGACGCCCCAGAAGGTCCCAGAAGCCAGTTAAGTAATAATAATAATAAATTCAAGCTATTTAACTATCCTTAGATTTTGGATTGTCAAATCCACACACTTTACAAAATGCTCACACAGAGCTTTCTATTTCTGACCCCTCATCGCTAAGACCTGAATTAGTTCCAAACCAGTAGGGTCGAGAGGTCTCATTGGTCATGCAACCCTTCAAAGATTTCTAGATTCAAATTGGTCCACATTCCAGCCGACCAGAATCAATAACACGAAACTGTCCACAAATTCCACCAGTTGATAAGTCACTGCCACATCCAGATGGTAGCCATGATGTGGAGATGCCGGCGTTGGACTGGGGTGTGCACAGTACGAAGTCTTACAACACCAGGTTAAAGTCCAACAGGTTTGTTTCAAACACTAGCTTTGGGAGCACTGCTCCTTCCTCAGGTGAACGAGGAAGGAGCTGTGCTCCGAAAGCTAGTGACATCGAAACAAACCTGTTGGACTTTAACCTGGTGTTGTAAGACTTCTTACTGTGCACATCCAGAAGGGTAAACCGAAAGGAGAATAAACACTATTTTGCAAACATTCTATTGCTGTCTTCAGTGTTTTACTGAATCAGATTTCTACATATACAACACACTAGGACTTCAGCTTTGTGTCCATGAATAATTCAGCTTGGCCACAGTAAATAATCTTTCCACTTCCAAACAGGCCAACATTGGAGACATTTTCTAATCATAATCATAATAATCATCTTTATTATTGTCACAAGTAGGCTTACATTAACACTGCAATGAAGTTACTGTGAAAAGTCCCTAGTCGCCACATTCCGGCGCCTGTTCAGGTACAGAGAGGGAGAATTCAGAATGTCCAATTTACCTAACATCACGTCTTTCGGGACTTGTGGGAGGAAACCAGAGCATCCGGAGGAAACCCACACGGACACGGGGAGAACGTGGAGACTCCACACGGACAGTGACCCAAGCTGGGAATCGAGCCTGGGGCCCTGGCGCTGTGAAACAACAGTGCTAACCACTGTGCTACCTCTGTGTCACCAGTGTGGCTATTGCTGCCCTTCCTTTAAAAATCCATACAAGGAACTTCAAAAGTCCACATAAATGAGATCATCAGAGCCAACAATTCATCGGTGATCACAGGGAGATGTATGATCACAGCAACACTGGTGTAATTTCACATTTCTGAATAACTCCCATGTTTCTTCAGCCTGCGTCAAGCACCATTCCCTGAACCTATGCAGCCTATTTGCCGACTACAGTGATTGTGCCACTCTTTCCAAACGGAATATTCCGGAGAAGCTGGGACGGCTTCTATTGCCAATTATTCTCTCCATGGCCTGGTGGGCTGCATTTGGTGGTTGCATCATAAACCCAAAAGATCGAAAAGATTATTTTAAACAGCTCAGGGAGAGAAAGAATTGGAACATTTTAAGGGGAACACAGATGCGCACTGATGGTAACGGTGTATTGTAGAAGGATCCCATCGGTGGTTCTCAAGCAAACTTACCCGATCCTCCTGACAACACTGTTACGTGTTCACCAAGACAACCCGTCCAAGCTTGGTTTGTGTTAAAAGTAACCTTTTAAACATTTACCAAAACTTAGCTATGAAGCTGAACATCTGGAGTTTTCCCCCATTCCATGAATATTGCAGAACGCAGGCTGCCATTTTTCCTTCTGCTCAGCTACACACACATTCCAGTGAATTTTACTGACTGCAACACATCTTTCACTTCATGTTTCTGCACAGAAATCCTTTGCTGTCTGATAATAGTGCTGCCTCTGAAAGAACGTGTTTTGTTCGTGACTCGCTCACTCTCAGACCAGCTGCAGAAAAGAAACATCCACTGCTTGGCGCAGCCCTTAGTGCAAGGATGCTTTCTTCCCAGTCCGCAAAACACAGCTGTACAGGAGTTACTCTGTGGTAAAGCCAATTCACAATATTTTTAAAAAAATTTAATTCATTGGATGTCATTTTTTTACTGGATTATTCAGACTTTGTTATGCTGGAAGTCATCAGAAGATTCATAGAATCCCTATGGTGCAGAAGGAGGCCATTCGGCCCATCGAGTCTGCACCCACCCTCTGAAAGAGCACCCTGGCTGGGCCCACTTCCCTGCCCTATCCTGCACCCCACCTAGCCTGCACACTAAGGGGCAATTCGGCACGGCCAATCCACCTAACCCACACATCTTCGGACTGTGGGAGGAAACCAGAGCACCCGGAGGAAACCCACGCAAACATGGGGGAAAAGTGCAAACTCCACACAGTCACCCAAGGCCTGAATTGAACCCGGGTCCCTGATGCTGTGCGGCAGCAGTGCTAACCACTGTGCCGCCATGTTGCCCTTCATCACTTCTTTATTTAACCCTCAGATTGCCAACAGGTTAAGCTATATTACTAAGAGCATACTTTGATGGCTGCCAATAAACATATTTATTGAGTGATGCTAATTCTTCTTTAATTCCTTCAAAAATCTGTTGAATGCCGGACACGATTAAGTCAAACTTGAAAAAGGGGCACCTTGGCTGAAAGGAATTGGTTTTTGCATCAATTTCTCAGCCAATCAAGAGCAGAGATTTGGTAGGTTCCAATTCAGGTAAGAAAGTTGAGTCAGTGGAGGCAGAGAGGTAATGGCATGTTTTTAACTCAAAAGATAGAACAACTAAAATAATAAGTTCTAATAAATTAAAATAAAAGATAGAGAAAATGTAATCAAAATGGAAAAATATATACTTAAAGAGGCAGAATTGTAGCAATGTTTTAAACTTTTTTATTTTAGAAATTTTGAATCATTACTCTAGTAAAGCTAGTGGGAAGGTGGTAACATAGTGGTATTATCATTGGACTAGTAAACCAGAAACCCAGAGTAATGCTATGGGGACCCAGGTTCAAATCCCGCTACTGCAGATGAATTCAATAAAAATCTGTAATTAAAAGTCTAAAGTAGCCCATGTCGAATGCCATAAAAAAAACACATCTGGTTCACTAATGTACTTTAGGGAAGGAAATCTGTCATCCTTACCTGGTCTGGCCTACATGTGACTCCAGACCCACAGCAATATGGTTGACTCTCAACTCCCCCCTCAAGGGCAATTAGGGATAGGCAAGAAATGCTGGCACAGCCTGCGACATCCACGTCCCATGAACGACTAAAAAACTAAATCACTGATAGCTGGTACCATTCTTGATTTTTATAGGTTTTGAAGTGAAACATATTTTTTTAAAAACATAGCTGACTTAAAATAATCTGATTCCTTAGAGAAATCAGCATACTAATGGTTAATTTATACTTAAAGAAAAAGTCTGTACAATTCTTACAGTGTGGCACACTACTTATTCATCTGCCCTAATGAGACCCACACTGAGTTTTCATTGCATATGACATTTATCCAACAGGCAGACTGGTTGTCATCAAATCTTGTGCAGTATTTGCACTATTCAGCCCGCTTGTTGAATAACTGTCAAATCCTGACCTTTCTCCTCTCTTGCGTTCCCTTATTTCCTTTGATGATTTCTGTCAGCAGCAAGCCATGCAATCGTATGTCTGAACTTACAGTATTCATCCACCAGTGCTGGTCGGATGAGGGGAGTTTAGTACCTAATGGTGTGGTCTGGTACCATGAGACATCAAATGATGCTCCTGGAGCAAGGCACCAGCAACCCATGATTAGGGGTGAGATCTTCATTGGAAAACGCAGAACAACATCACGTGTTACAGTTTAATTTATAATGCAACATTGTCACACATACCTTGTTTTTGCATGTGCACATTCCCCAAGAAACCATCAACTTGGGGAAATTGAAATTGACTGTATGGTCATGACCCCAAATTCAGTTGAACATTCTAGCTCCTGCATGCTTCATTATGACATGTCAGAGATGCACAACGTTAAATCAGATAGAACAAAGCATTTATTGTCTGCTTCTCAAACGTTCCTCGCGAGTTGTTGTGAACAACGTCTTACCACCTCCTCACTGGCACCTGATTACGTTGGGTAGTTCACTACTGATTGGCAAATGATTTTCCTTTTAAGATCCATCCCTTGTCTGATTCTGGAGCTTACCCTGTTCCATTAATGTGGAGCTTGCAGAGAAAGAGCTTCAGCTGCCTATTTTAAATAACCCAAACTAGAGTTGTCATCTTAAATATCAAGATATTGCTTAATTGCCCTGTAAATACAAATGAGTTTCAACTGAAAGTTTTGTCTGCTATGTGATGACATAAGGAATCACAGAATTGTTGTGACACGGCAGAGGGCCATTTGGCCAATTGTATCTGCACCAGTTCTTCAAATTGTGGTTAAGTACCATTCCCCTGCCTTTACCCTGTTCCACTGCACATTGTTTCTATTCAAGTAATCATCTAATGTCCTCTTGAATGCCTTGATTGAATCAGTCTCCACCACACTTGGAGGCAATGCATTCCAGACCCCAAGCACTCATTGTGTGAAAAAGTATTTTCTCACATCACGTTTGTTTCTTTTCCAAATCGCCATATATCTGTGCTTTCTCCTTCTTGATCTTTTTATAAGGGGAAACAATTTCTTCATATTACTCTATCCTGCCCTCTCATGATTTTGAACATTTTGACATCTCTATCAAATGTCATCATAGCCTTCTTCTCTCCAAGGAGAACAGTCCCAATTTGTCTAATCTATCCTCATAACTGAAGTTGCTCACCCCTGGAATCATTCTTGTAAACCTTTTCCATACTCTCTCCAGCACATTCACATCCTTCCTAAAGTGCGGCGCCCAGAACTGTACACAATATTCAACTATGGTTTAACTAGTGTCTTGTATAAGTACAGCATAACCTTCTTGCTCTTGTACTCCATGCCCCTAGTAATAAAACTCAGAACATGATATGCTTTATTAACTACTCTCTCCACCTGTCCTGCCACCTTCAATGATCTATGCACAGGTCACTCTGAATTTTAGAATTTCACCCCTTATTTTACCCCAACCAAAATGCATCACTTCACACTTCTCCACATTGAACTTCGTCCGCCACCTGTCTACCAACTCCACCAACTTGTCTATGTCCTTCTGAAGTTCCACCGTGTCCTCGTCACAGTTTACAATATTTCCAAGTTTTGTATCATCTGCAAACTTTGAAACTGTCCCCTGCACACCAAGATCTAGATCATTAATATATATCAGGAAAAGCAAGGGTCCCAATACTGACCCCTGGGAACATGTGTACAAACCTTCCTCCAGCTCGAAAAATATCCATTTACCATTACTCTCTGCTTCCTATTATTTATCCAATTTTGTATCCACATTGCTACTGTCTATTTTATTCCATGCGTTATAACTTTTCTCACAAATCTGTTAATAGATTGGTTAATGATCCTGACACCTTGGAGACCCAGAAAGGGACAGTTGAGTCTGTGGAGTCCCATTTCCACAAGATGTATATTATTCCTGGAATTTCTTTAAACTTAAAAAAAATCTTCTTCTCTGTCCCACTTTATTTTTTCCCAATCCAATCTTGATTTCCCTCTCTTTCCCGTATCTGACCTGTCTATATTTCACCCTGTCTCCTGCCTCACAGCTCCAGGGTCCCTGTCGCCCAATGTCTTTCTCTGTTCTTCGATTCCATTGGTTAATTAAATAGTCTGTTGATTCCCTTGTTCACCAAGGTCCCAGTTACCCCGTTGCCCTCACCGCACTGTTGGCAGCTAGTACTTCCAGTAATTTGTGACATAAAAGTATTTGGAGCTGGAGGGTGATGCCCTGCTCCAGTAAATTCAGAGCCAATATATTTTTTGATATTAATATATTTATAGCTGCAGCAAAGACACAGAGAAATTAACACAGATCGATCTGAGGATAAGTCATTGAGCATTTGTTCACTCAGATCATTTATACAGGCATGTATATTCATAAAGAAACATTATATCTGATCAGAGCGCCATCTACATTAAGTCACATAGGAGGCTGTAAAGTGCTAAATTTAGAATTGCTTTTAACTTTCAGATCTATCGTCACAAATAAATCTTAAATCCTTTGTTCTACATCATGCCATAATCCATCAGCTTCACAGTCTATGATGAGAGTGCCTATTGTATGAAATAATTACCTGTAAATGAGTTGAAAGCTCACCAGTAATTTTTTTCTCTGGCTTTAGATTTAGATAATTGGAATATTGGGGGAATTCCAAATCTGAGTGCTCATCCTCGCTGCTATCTTTCTGTCAGCACAAAGTACACCATTTAAATATATTTTATAACTTACAAAGCCAGCTTCAAAAGAGCCCACAAGAGGCTAATGGTTTTTAAAAGCCAGTTTCACTGATATTTGCAAATGCAAAATACTGCAGATGCTGCGGATCCGGATTGAAAGCAGAAAATGCTGGGAATATTCGCAGGGCTGGTAGCATCTGTGGGGGAGGGGAGGGGTAGAGAGAGGCAGAGGCAGGGTTAATGTTTTAAGTCTGTGATCTTTGAGCCGATCCATCCTGACTTGCTAACTCTTGTTTCTCTCTCTCCTCCAACGCCTCCAGGCTCTGCTGAGCATTTCCAGCTTTTTTCTGTTTTTATGTGTGATCCAACATCCGCGGTATTTTTGCTAGTGAGTTTGCGTTCCTTTCCTGCCACCTCTCGTCCAGGAATGTCCACGTTGACGAAGGGTGGCACGGTTGCACAGTAGCTAGCACTGCAGCCTCACAGCTCCAGGGTCCCGGGTTCAATTCCGGCCTTGGGTGACTGTCTGTGTGTCTGTGTGGGTTTCCTCCGGGTGCTCCGGTTTCCTCCCACAGTCCAAAAATGTGCAGGTTAGGTGAATTGGCTATGCTAAATTGCCCCTTAGTGTCCAAAAGATTAGATGGGGTTACAGGGATAGGGTGGAAGCATGGGCTTAAGTAGGGTGCTCTTTCCAAGGTCCAGGGCAGATGTGATGGGCCGAATGGCCTCCTGGACTGTAAATTCTACGATTCTATGATCCTCTAATGGGATTACCATCTGCCTCCTCTGTGTTGTTCACTTTCATTGCTTTCTATTTTCCTCCGTGTGTTTAATCAGACAATCACCAAATCGGACTTTCACAGCCATACCTCCTTTTGAGCAAGTGACCCCAGTTCTAACTTTTGATAAAAAGATTCCAACTGAAATTCCACCCTTTTGTGTTTTGGATCCCTCCTCAATACAGATACCTCCTCAACAATCACCAATTTGTCTCACTTTCCTTCTGTTGCATGTTTTTTGATTTTTCAGATTTATTTAAATTCAGGATTATTTTCAGGATTCAGGATTTATTGTCAAGTGTACCGAGGTACAGTGAAAATTGTTCTGCGTACAGTCCAGACAGATCGTTCCATACATGAAAAACATAGGACATACGATAAATACACAAAGTAAAAACATAGATATCGGGTGAAGCATACGGAGTGTAGTGCTACTCAGTAGAGAAGATGTGTGGAGAGATCAGTTCAGTCCATAAGAGGGTCATTCCGGAGACTGGTAACAGCGGGGAAGGAGCTGTTGTTGAACCTGTCAGTGCGTGCTCTCAGACCTTTGCATCTCCTGCCCGATGGAAGAGGTTGGAAGAGAGAATAACCCGGATGGGTTATGCTGCCCTCTTTCCCAAGGCAGCAGGAGGTGTAGACAGAGAGAATGGATGGGAGGTGGATTTGTGTGATGGATTAGGCTGTGTTCATGATTCTCTGTAGTATCTTCCAGTCTTGGGCCGAGCAGTTGCCATCCCAGGCTATGATGCAGCCAGATAGGATGCTTTCTATGGCGCATCTGTAAAAATTTGGAAGAGTCAATGTGGACATGCCGAATTTCCTTAGTTTCCTGAGGAAGTCTAGGCGCTGTTGTGCTTTCTTGGTCGTAGTGTCGACGTGGATGGATCAGGCCAATTTTTTGGTGATGTGCACCCCTAGGAATTTGAAACTGCTAACCATCTCCACCTCAGCCCCGTTGATGCAGACAGCGTTGTGTACAGTACTTTGCTTCCTGAAGTTAACAACAACCTCCTTAGTTTTTCTGACATTGAGGGAGAGATTGTTGTCGTTACACTACCACTAGGTTCTCTATCTCTCTCCTGTACTCCCACTCATCGTTGTTTAAGATCAGACCCACTACAGTCATCTCATCAGCAAACTTGTAGATGGAGTTGGAGCCACATTTTGCCACACATGCATGTGTGTACAGGGAGTATAAAAGGGGGCTAAGTATGCAGCCTTGTGGGTCCCCGGTATTGGGCATTATTGTGGAGAAGGTGTTGTTGTTTATCCTTACTGATTGTAGTCTATGGGTCAGGAATCCAGTTACAGAGGGAGGAGCCAAGTCCTAGGTTTTGGAGTTTTTGTATGAGATCGGCTGGGATTATGCTGTTGAAGGTGGAGCTGTAGTCAATGAATAGGAGTCTGATGTAGCAATCCTTGTTGTTGGGATGCTCCAGGTATGAGTGCAGGGCCAGGGAGATAGCGTCTGTTATGGACCGGTTATGGCAGTATGTGAATTGCAGTGGATCAAGGCATTCTGGGAGTAGCGAGTTGCTATGTCTCATGACCAACCTCTCGAACCACTTCATAATGATAGATGTCAAGGCCACCAGACGGTAGTTGTTGAGGCACGTTGCCTGGTTCTTTTTTGGCACCGGTATGATGGTGGTCTTCTTGAAGCAGGTGGGAACCTCAGAACGGAGTAGGGAGAGGTTGATGATGTCCGAGAACACACCTGCCAGTTGGTCCATGCAGGATCTGAGTGCATGACCCGGACTCGGCTAGGATCTGTTGCTTTTCTACGGTTTATTTTCAAGAAGGCCGTTCTGACTTTGGAAGCTGTGACAATAGGTGTGGGTGGGTCCGAGGCTGCTGGGGCAGTTGTCAACGGTTTGATGGCTTCCTGCTCGAACCGAGCATAGAATGCATTGAGTTCATCGGGGAGGGGTGCGTTATTGCCGGATATTCTACTCGGCTTTCTTTGTAGACCATTGTGTTGTTTAAGCCTTGCCACAACTGGCAAGAGTACATGCCATTAGTCTGTGACTCTAGCTTAGTCTGGAATTGTCTCTTGGTATCTCTGATGGCTTTGTGGAAGCCATATCTAGATTTCTTGTATCGGTCATGGTCGCCTGTCTTGAAGTCTTGGCCTTCAGTAGGGGGTGAATCACCCGGTTAAACCATGATTTCCGACTGAGGAATGTACATACTATCTTCTTTGTCACGCAATCTTCTACACACTTACAGATAAAGTCCGTGACAGCGGTGGCATACTCATTTAGGTTGACCACTGAGTTCTTGAATATGGACTAGTCCACTGATTCCAAGCAGTCGTGTAGGAGCTCAGCTAATATAATGGGATGTCCATATTTCTTCTTTATACCAACCAAATGTCCTTATATAAACAGCAAACCCTGCTATTAATGGTGGGGGCTTGCTGTTTCTGGAATCTCGCTGTGTACAAAATGGCTGCAATATGTGTCAACATAGCAGCAGTCACTACTGAGTTTCAACATCGTTCAATGTGTGTGAAGTACCTTGAGATGTTTCCTAGGGAATGTGATAATATAATTTGCAACATCTATTCTTTCTCCAACTTTGAAGTTGCAATGCGACCAATTTGCAGCAAACAGCAACACTTAAATGGATGTTGGTGAAAGGTAGTATAGGTAACACCGTATTTATTCATAAATTTGAAATAGCACATTGACAAAAAAATGAATTAAATTGATTATTTTAAAGCTGGTAATGTGTGGAATCTTTTCAAGCTTACATTGTGATTGTAAAATGCACTTTGTAAGGCAATGTTATTTTTGTGCACTCAATTTCAGTCTTAACGGTGTAAAAATTACACGTACTCAAACTATAGGTGTGAAGGCGGTCAGACTGGAGAGCACGGTGCTTAGCTTTTCTACACAGGTTTAAAATTATTTAAAGAAGAAAAGAGAAAGAAATAAAGGATCAATGAAGAAGAAAATAGGGTGAATAGTACACGCACGCACACATCACACACATACATTCACACAGACACATACACACAGCACACACACAGCACATGTGAACAAACAAGCACACACTCTCATACACACACAACACATGCATGCACCCACGCACAGCACATGCACACAAACACACAGCACATGCACACACAGCACACACATAAACATACACACAGCACATCCGTACATGCAACACACACACACAGCACATGCACACACACTTGTGCATACAGCACAGGCATATCATGCACACATACGCAGACACAGCACATGCACACAGCACACACACACAGCACATGCATCCACGAACACACACGGGTGCACACACAGAGTACACATGCGCATACTGCACGCAAACAGACTCGCACACACAGCACACACAGCATTCACACAAACACTCAGAAGCTGGCTGAATCAGACCTGGAACCGAGCATAGCTCACATTCTATTCAGGTCTGGTTATTCCTCATCTAGTTTTTGTTTTTCCAACAAATTTTGATTGTGCTGAATTTTCAGTGAAGGTTGCATCTTCAAGCAGCAAAGAAACATGTCCATCACAGAAGAAATATAAGCAGGTGGAGGCCATTCAGCCCCTTGACACTGCTCCGCCATTTAATACGGTCAGGACTGATCTGATCATGCTCTTAACTCTTCTTTCCTGCCTGCACCCTGCACCTACCCCCCCACCCAAATCATTGCCCCTACTTCCCCATATCTCTCATCCCCCCCCCAACCCCACCTTGGCTCCCACTTCCCCATAATGCTCACCCCCCGAATCCCACCTTGGCTCCCACTCCCCTACATCTCTCACCGCCTGGACCCCACCTTGGCTCCAACTCCCCCATAACTCCCACCCCCAACCCCACTTTGGCTCCCACTCTCCCATGACTCTCACACCCCCCCTCACCCCCAACCTTGGTCCCCACTTCCCCATAACCCTAAACTTCCCCGAAGATCAGAAATCTGTCGAACTCAGTCTTGAATATATTCCGTGTCCTGGCCTCCACTGCACCCTGAGATAATAATTCCAAAGATTAACGGCCTTCTGAGGGAAGATATTTCTCCTCACCTCCACATCTTAGTATGTGGCATGAGAGAGAGACATCTTGTTACAAACCAAGTTTTACTTCGGATAACATCAAAACATGCCCTTGTGCAGGTACTTAAATACAAATTTTACTGATTTCTGTCCAGCTGTGTGTTGAGTCAGAATCAGAGAATTGTTACTGTGCAGAATGAGGCCTTTTGGCCCATCGCATCTACACCGGCTCTCCAAGTGCGCACCATAGCTTAATGCCATTTCCTCTTACCCCTGCACATTGTTTCTATTCAAACCATCATCTAAGGCACTCTAAAATGCCTCGATTGAACCTGCCTCCACCACACTTCCAGACCTGAACCACTCACTGTGTGAAGACGTTTTTACTCACATCACATTTGCGTCTTGTGCAAATAGCTTTAAATTTGTGCCCTCTCGTTCTTGATCCTTTTACCAGGGTGAACAGTTTCCCCCTATCTACATATCCCAGCCCCTTCATATTTTTGAACATCTCTATCAAATCTCCTCTCAGCCCTCTTCTCTCCAAGGAGAAGAGCCCCATCCTAACTCTAACCCTAACCCTCTCCAATCTATCCTCATAACTGAAGTTTCCCATCCCTGGAATCGTTTTTCAAACCTCTTCTGTACTCTCTCTGATGTGTTCATATCCTTGCTATAGTGTGGTTACCAAAACTGTACACAATATTCCAGTTGAGGTCTAACTAGCGTCTTGTATAAGTTCAGCGTAACATCCTTGCTCTTGTATTCTATGCTCCTATTAATAAAGCATACTATATACTTTATTAACTGCTCCCTCCACCTGTCCTGCTACATTCAATGATCTTTGCCCACCCATGTCCCTCTGCTCCTGCATTTTAGGATTTTACCCCTTATTTCATGTTGTCTCCCCATGATCTTGCCACTAAAATGCATCACCGCACACTTCAGCTCAGTCAATTTGCATCACAAATGCATACCTACAGCCATAGAAACGTTACGAGGGAGAAAGAGGCCATTCAGCCCATTCTGCCGGTGCTAACCAATAAAGACACAAGTCGCTCATTTTAATCCCATTTGCCATCACCTGGTCCGTAGCTTTGCAGGGTTAAGGATTGAATGGGTTGAATAAAGCAACTGTGTGAATATCTAGCTCACCTTCTGTTTAAGGCCCAGTGAGCGATAGAAGAGAGAGCGCAGCTTTTACCATCAACCACTTGTGGTTATTCTGGAGCTTGCACTCTGGTTCCTTGCTGCAGCTGTTGAGGCACAGCAGGCGGGGGTGGGGGGGGGGGAGGGGGCTGGTGTTAGTGGGGTGTGGTAGTCACCACGAGCAGTATTTTATGTATTACGGTAAGACACATATACTAGCGGTACATGGGTAAATCCCTGCCTGCTGGCTCCGTCCAGTAGGCGGCGTATAAATGTGTGTGCTCGCCAGTGCTGCAGCCATTCTGGTTCCAGCTACAGGAGGCACCACATCTTTGCTCAATAAAGCCTCGATTATTCCACTACTCTCGTCTTTGTGGTAATTGATAGTGCATCATGGGGTAGGAATGTGGGGGTGTGGGCTTTCAACTTATCGATCCTTTCTATTATGTCAGTGAAATGTTGCATCTGTTTTTGGGGGGGGGGGGGTTCACACAAAGGCACGTAGATGCAAAGCAGTATTGATTTTCAGCCAAGACAGCAAAAATTAGATCAGATTTTAATTTTCCTGAGCGAGCCCTAATCAGAACTTGAGCATTGCTGACGTACCAACTGATTGTTTCACATCCAACTAACAAGATGGTTTTACACCTTTTTCCTCGTTTTGGGGACAAAAGGTCAAATGGTTACAATTGAACTCCACCCCCCCCCCCACCACCCCCCCCCCCCCACCCCCACCCCCCACCCCCCGCCGCACCACGCCACAATAATCCCGAATGTTGAAACATCTTTAATACTGCCCCGCTTATTCAATGACAAAAAATCCGAGCAAGAGAAAGGAACAGCAATTTAAACATACTGTACCAACAGACTCTGATGTATGACGGGTTAGCTAGTTACTGTGGCTTGCTGAGTAAATTCATTCGTAGTCCTCCAGGGTTTTAAATCTCTGTTTTTTTGGCCAACAACGAGGTCTGAAAAGATTACAGTTCATTTCCACCTGCAGCAGACGGCTCATTTACTGGCTGCAGGCAACTCAATCAAGGCCAGCCGCTGATGAGCGAGTGACTTGTTCAGACCTCAAGTCAATATGTGTCTGCAGTGATAGAATGTCAGCATCTGTGAGCTGCTGTTGTCTCCTCGTATTGTGGCTTTTTTCATTCCATCTGATCAATGTTATTAAAAACCTATGGCTTGTTTAACCATTCGGGTCCCTGAATTTATTTTCTGCAGCTCCCGGTGAGGCGAGGAATGCACATTTTGTGTGGCACCCAAGGGCTCATCTTATCAGACAAATAATTCGAAGTTGCTAAGCCATTAGAAACCGGGGTTTGGGCATTGAAAGTTTATATATATATATACATATATAAATATATAGACATATAAAAAAAAACATTTAATTCAAATTCTGAAGCATCTTGGCAAGGGCCGAAGATGTGAATTGCTGTTGTCTGCATTGGTGTACGGTTATATTTTACATTGCTTGTAGCACAACAGGTTCGATAATAGAAAAGCTAACAAGCCTTAAAATGTAGCAATTGCAATATTCTATTAGAGCAAAATCTAAAAGAAGGAATGTACAAAGAGACTAAAGCTGAAGATCGGGTGAACAATCGAGCTGAATTTGAGCATCTTTTGTTCCAGTTGTTCCAACGTCTGTTTTTGTGTAATGCCAGCCTTGGGAGTTGTGAAATCAGGAAGAATGAATTGTCAGACAGCTCCGACCATCGTTTGTTCTTACATTGTTCTATTAGCTTCATTCCCCCGTTTCGTAGCCCTTCCTCTTTCCCACATATCCCATTATGAGCAGGGCCTCCAGCCCCCAGGAAACTGCCCGTGCTCATTTGTAACTTGTCACTGGGAGGTGCATAAGAGTAGCCGAGGGTGACTTGCCTTCTAAGTGGGTGACAACAGGCGGAAGTAAATTTCTCCGCAACACCTAACCCCAGTTTTGGTCATGGATTGCATTCGACAATGTGGTTTGCAATCTGCAAATCCTGCCCATGATCTTCCAGCCCCAACGGGAAAATCACACTTGCCACTGTTAAAGTAAAGCGACATATTAATTTGATATTTTTAGTGGCAGGCTACAGACCAAGTACTGGAAAATGGGATTAGAATAGATTGGTTAGCACTGCCGCCCCACGGCGCCGAGATCCCAGGTTCGATCTCGGCCTTGGGTCACTGTCCGTGTGGAGTTTGCACATTCTCGCCCCCACAACCCAAAGATGTGCAGGGTCGGTGGATTGACCACACAAAATTGCCCCTTAATTGGAAAAAATTAATTGGGTACTCTAAATTTATTTTTAAAAAGAATAGATAGGTGCTTGTGGCCAGCACAGACATGATGGGCTGAAGGGGCATTTCCTGTGCTGTAAAATTCTATGACTCGAGTATGCAGTATTGTCTTTTCAACTGTCAGTAACAAATTTCCATTACTTTCACTTTAATGGGGACATGCTGTTTAACAACAGGTAGACCTGCCCCTGAACCCTGGATATAGCTGAGATAGACATTCTCCAGCCTACCCCAGCGGCAGACAACAGAATGCAAAAAATAATTTTGTTCTATCTTCAAGAACGAACAGGCTTTTACAGCTGGATTCTATTTAAAAACAATTCACTAATTTGAGTTACACTGCAGCTTGAATAATGCTTAGATTAGCTACCCTTTCTGAAGTTGGATTTTTTCTTTATTCCTTCACAGGATGTGGTCACGCCTGGCACGGTCACCATTTATTGTTCATCTGTACTAGCCCTTGAGAAAGTGGTGCTGAAGACACTTCTGTAGTTCTATCAGATAGGGAGTTCCAGGATTTTGACCCAGCGACAATGAAGGAGCGGTGAGATATTTTTAAAAAATAAATTTAGAGTAGCCAATTATTTTTCTTTTCCAATTAAAGGGCAATTTAGCGTGGCCAATCCACCTAACCAGCACATCTTTGGGTTGTGGGGGTGAAACCCACGCAGACACAGGGAGAATGCGCAAACTCCACACGGACAGTGATCCAGGGTCAGGATCGAACCTGGGACCTCAGCACAGCAGTCCCACTGCGTCACATGCCACCCCGAACGGCGAGATATTTGAAAGTCAGAATGGTGTGTGACTTGGAGGGGAACCTGCAGGTCCTGGAGTTCCTTTGCGTGTGCTGCCCTTGTCCTTCTCGGTGCTATAGGTCATGGGTTTAGGAAGGTGTGGTCAAAGACGGCTGGACGAATTGCTACAGTGCATCTTTTAGATGGTACACACTGCTGGCATTGTGGGCTTGTGGGGAGGAATTGAATAGTTAGGTTGGTGGATGGGGTGACGGTCAGGTCGGCTGCTTTGTTCTGGGTGGCATTGAAACAACTCTGGCGGAACACACAAACTGAGCACTGTGAAGCAGGTTATTGGCGAGGAAGTGTTTTTTGATCGCACTATCGACAACACCTTCTACCATTTCGCTTATAATTGAGAATAGACTGATGGTAATTGGCTGGATTGATTTGTCCTGCTTTTTGTGGCAGGACATACCTGGACAATTCTCCCCATTGACGGATAGATGCTCTTGTTGTAGCTACACTGGAACAAACTGACTAGGGGTGTAGCTAGTTCTGCAGGACAAGCCTTCAGTACTATAATTGGGGTTGTTATCGGTCCATAGCCTTCGCCGTAACCAGTGTATTCATTCATTTCTTGATATGACTTGGAGTGAATCAAATTGGCTAAAGACTGGCTACTCAGGAGGAGGCAGAGATGGACCAATTCATACAGCAATTCTTCCCAAAAATAGTTGCAAACGTGACTTGAAATGAATATTTTCTCCCTCCATCACAAGATTTGCCAATGTTTCCTCTAATTGATTGGTTGATTCTAACAACATAGAGAAATTCACCATCCCTACTTTGAACTTGTATTCACTTCTATTTACTCAAAGGAGTCTTGGGTTTGGTGATGAGCAGGTGGCGTGGTTTGTGGCGAACAAAGAATTTGTTCGGTCCCAGACACTCCCATTTCTTTCTGAATACTGAATTTAGTCGCCATCTTAAAGTTGGTGCTTGTAGACAGAGATTTGGCACCAATCCTTCTCTGACAGCACAGCCTGGAAAAGCGGAATCCTTCCACAGTGAATGGATGATTCCATCCTCTGTGGGATTGCTGCAGTGTATCTAGGAAAATGTTGACAGGCGAATGTGAGGTCAGAGGTACAATTAACAAAGCACATGTTCTGGATCGGAAACAAAGCATTGAAGAGAGGACAACTCAGTCTCGCCTCATACCCTTGCATTTCTTCCGATCCAAACGGGTCCGAGCCCCCTCAGTGTACTCCAATCCAGTTTGGAGGGAGATCTGTGGAAAATCACATTCAATTCGGAAAGACACATGAGATTTCTTCATTAAAGACTGGGTGTGGAAACTTGGCTGGGTGAACCAGTTCTTTTGCATGTACAGACATTGGCGCAAATAGAACAGAGCACCTCAACTGAAGGAAGAATTTTCAAGAGCCGGCCATGCATGTTCTTTGCTGGGGGTGCGAGGTACCATGTCATAGAGTCAATAGAGTTATTAAGGCATAGAAGGAGGCCATTAGGCCCATCCAGGCAATGCTACCTCTCTGCAGAGCAGTGATGGGCAACCTAGGCGAGTGAGTGGGCCGCATGCGCGTCCCTCCTTCATCTCAGCAGGCCGCAGGATTGAAATTGGGCATTTTCGCTAACCGTGACCCTTGAATAAGATTGAATATATCTAACGCGCTCTGAATATTTCATAACAAGTTATTGAAAATGCTTAATCATCCATATATAAATAGAACCATCATCAATTTCAAGTGGTTAAAAAAACAATATTTACGTAGAGGGCACGATTGGCTCTCACAGTCGATGTTGGGTATAATCAGCACGCACCTCAATAAACGTGCCCTCACTTTACGTGCAAATCACTTCAGTCATACCGATAGGAAAAAAGCTACATGGATGGAAACCAACGGAATCTGGCAACCCTGCTCGCGGGCAACAGTCAACAAAATGCCTCAGAATCCAGATGGGCCGCAGGTTGCCCCCCACTGCTGTGGACTATTGTCAATCAGTGAGCGCCATTTCCCAGCCATATCTCCATAGCCCCAACAAGTTCATTTCTTTCAAGTGCCGAATGGGAAACAAATGTACCTCTCAACAAATTATTTTGAACAATGAGGGCTATCTTCAATAATTAGGTCCGCTTCAACATCCTCAAGGCAATGTGCCACGTCTGACATCATTTTGTTTCACATGTGCTCTGTTGCTGTCCGCTTGTTGGCGCTGAGAGTTCCCCTGGATTAAAGCTGGATTGTTTCGAGGGTTCTTGCTGATTTGAGTAGCAGTGCCAGCGAATGATGAAATGCAGGTTTAATATTCAGTTCCACAGAGGGCCCAATATCAGCTGCGTCACTGTGAAAACCAGTCAGCAGAGACCAGCTGCTGCTTCTACAGAGATAGAGACTGAGGGTGGCACAACCCTGGGCTGCTCTATTGTACCACATAGCGGACAGCTCGTCGGTAACTTGGACCGTGATCTGGAAGTAGATCTCGGTGACCAAAATCGGTGATGTAGCCTCAAAAAGAAATCTCAGACCAATAAATCACATATATTATTATCCAAACCAAGTAATTCAAATGATATATATGCCCTCAGGATTTTTTGAAAAAAAATAAGAACTTGCATTCATATAGCGCCTTTCATGACCACTAGATGTCCCAAATTGCTTTACAACCAGCCAAGTACTTTTTGAAGTGTTGTCACTGTTGCAATGTGGGAAATGTGGCAGCCAATTGGTGCACAGTAAGCTCCCACAAACAGCAATGTGATAATGACCGAATAGCCTGTTTTTGTGCTGCTGACCGGGGAGGGGGGGAACACCCCTCCTCTTCTTCAAAATAGTTCACTGGGGCCTTTTACATCCACCGAGGAGGGGAGACAGGACCTCAGTTCAATGTCTCACCTTCGACAGTGCGGCCCTCACTCAGTGATATACCGGAGTGTCGACCTTGAGCTTTTATCCGATGGATAGCCATCAATCATGCAAAATTTTATCAATGAAAATAGCACAAACCCAAGTGTGGGATATTAATGCAACAGCTCAGTCAACAGGGAAGCACAGAAACAGGTCTACGATTAGACTTAGCCTAAATAACCAAACTCCAGACTCTTAAACCGCTTGTTATATCAGGAGCAAGATCAAAAATCACAGCCGAGATAAGAAATAAATCGCAAAAGGTTAACCTAATGATATAGCCAGAGCCACATGTGTACCTCGGATTCAGCTCACCCATGTTTTATTTATTTTACAGTTCCAGCCCAAGCTTAAATCGAAGGCAGTGGAGCGGTGGTATTGTCACTGGACTAGTAATCAATAGACCCAGGGTGATGCTCTGGGGACCCACCACGGCAGAAATTTGAATTCAATAAAAACCTGGAATTAAGAGTCTAATTAACGATGGCCGTGAAACCATTGTTGACTGTCGCCAAAAAAAACATCTGGTTCGCTAATGTCCTTTGGGGAAGGAAATCCTTACCTGGCCTGGCCTGGCCTACATGTGACTTCAGAACCACAGCAATGTGGTTGACCCTTAACTACCTCTCAGCTGAAGGGCAATTAGGGATGGGCAACGATTGTTAGCCTTGCTAGCGCACCACATCCCATGAAAGAATGAAAATGTGCAAATCGACAATAGACTAAAAACACTTGTTGCCTAATTGTCATCTACTACTGCCTTGAGAGAGCTGCTGTATAATTGAAGGTGTGAAAGCATGGGACATCATTTAATTCCATTGTGACTAATTACTGGGGAGCCCTCTTGAGATCAATTTTTTTCATTTGACAGAGAAAAAGATTAAGCAAAGGGGGATTTGCCTTAAAAGTTTCCGATGGTTTTGAACCTAATTAAAACTAAAGTAACACAAAAAGGTGCCGAGTCCACCTTTATGAATTTTCACTTCCTCACTAATTATTGCTTCTCACCATGATGTGAATTCCTAATTTTCCTCCTGGCTCAAGTGCGCCCGGAATACTCTGTGCAAGTATGAATATGCAATGCAGAGAAATTAGATGCAAATGAGACCATAAAAGTGAGCCACAGTTCTTATGATGAAGGGAAGATTTAAATATAACGGTAGTGCTAAGACCAAGTTGACTGATAGCACAGGCAGTATTATAAAAATGAGGAGGCAGATATTCCGACTGGTAAAAATATAGGCTAAACATCACCGTCCCACTCTTAAGGAAACTGGGGGCTGGTTTAGCTCAGTTGACTAGACAGCTGGTTTGTGATGCAGAATAAGGCCAATAGCACAGGTTCAATTCTGTACCGGCTCTGAGATTATTCACAAAGGCTCTGCCTTCTCAACCTTGCCCCTCGCCTGAGGCATGGTGACCCTTTGGTTAAATTGCCACCAGCCAACTCTCTCCCTCAAAGGGGAAAACAGCCTATGGTCATCTGGGCTTTTTACTCTTAACAATGTTCCAGAGTCATGGTTTCAAATCCCACCATGGCAACTGAGGTAATTTAAATTCAATTAATGAATGGAACCAGAATAAAATGCCAGCCGTCATTAATAATGATCAGGAAATTACTGGAATTGTCATAAAAATCCATCTGTCCCACTAATGCCCTTCAGGGGCTTTCCCGAGTCTCTGGACTCAAACAATGTGGCCGACTCTTAACTGCCCTCGGTTGTTGGCAACTCTCATCACCACCTGCTCAAGGGCATTTAGCGAGGGGCAATAAATGGTGATATTCACATCCCAAAAAGAAATGCAAACAAAGAACAAAGAAATGTACAGCACAGGAACAGGCCCTTCGGCCCTCCAAGCCCGTGCCGACCATACTGCCCGACTAAACTACAATCTTCTACACTTCCTGGGTCCGTATCCTTCTATTCCCATCCTATTCATATATTTGTCAAGATGCCCCTTAAATGTCCCTATCGTCCCTGCTTCCACTACCTCCTCCGGTAGCGAGTTCCAGGTACCCACTACCCTCTGCGTAAAAAACTTGCCTCGTACATCTACTCTAAACCTTGCCCCTCTCACCTTAAACCTATGCCCCCTAGTAATTGACCCCTCTACCCTGGGGAAAAGCCTCTGACTATCCACTCTGTCTATGCCCCTCATAATTTTGTATACCTCTATCAGGTCGCCCCTCAACCTCCTTCGTTCCAGTGAGAACAAACCGAGTTTATTCAACCGCTCCTCATAGCTTATGCCCTCCATACCAGGCAACATTCTGGTAAATCTCTTCTGCACCCTCTCTAAAGCCTCCACATCCTTCTGGTAGTGTGGCGACCAGAATTGAACACTATACTCCAAGTGTGGCCTAAAGAATACCTTGAAAGGTTGGGGGGTAATGGTTGTAGTTTGAGATAACTGACTGAACAAACACCATCTATCTTGTGAATATTGGTGGAAATAACTATCAAAAATAAGCAATGTCAGCTACTGGTGGATCAAGGTGGAACTCGGCGGTTCGCTGCACTCCCAGACTAGATCTGGGTGCTCAGCAAGGAGGGGTGTGGCTGCCCAGCTGTAACAACCCCTATGGCTAGCCCAAAATGGTGGAGCAGCAAGACGATGAGGCACAGTACATTCATGACATATCTTTTTCTCCAGGACATCAGAACTCTTTCTCTCTTTCTCCCTCGTGCACTCTTGCCAGAATTTATTTCGCCCGAATTGTACATCGTTACTGTATTTGCAGTGCACAAAAGGTCAGTGAAGTGGGAGGAACACGCTGACTAGTTTGGGTCAAAGCGCTCTTCAATTAAGTACTGGATCTCAGACTCTCGTCTAATAGACACGGTCCATATCATCCAGCCATAAGTGGATTTTCACTCTACTCCTGCAAAGGGACGATACCTCCTTATCCTGGATTTTAAACAGCGGGTACTCTACCTATTTAATTTTAATTAATTAATTAATCATCTTTATTGTCACAAGTCGGTTTACATAAACACTGCAATCAAGTTACTGTGAAAAGCCCCTAGTCGCCACATTCCGGCGCCTGTTTGGGTACACTGAGGGAGAATTCAGAATGTCCAATTCACCTAACAGCATGTCTTTCGACTGTGGGAGGAAACCGGAGCACCCGGAGGAAACCCACGTAGACACGGGATGAACGTGCAGACTCCGCTCAGACAGTGACCCAAGCTGGGAATCGAACCTGGGACCCTGGAGCTGTGAAGCAACAGTGCTAACCACTATGCCACTGTGCTAGATGGCCAAAAGTCAGCATTTGGCAGACTCGGGGGAATCAATCTCAAATGATATCCATTTAACTTTCCACCTCGACTGAAATGGATGCCATGCACCCTGCCATCTAGATAAGAGCTAACCCAATCTCCTATCGACCTTTATTGCTGACTACATGTCTAAATTTTGAATCGTTCTGATATTGAGCAATTGCAATATTCAGTCCAGCTCCACAAGGGAGCAGCTCTGTCTATGGATCTGATGTGGAGATGCCGGCGTTGGACTGGGGTGAGCACAGTACGAAGTCTTACAACACCAGGTTAAAGTCCAACCGGTTTGTTTCGATATCACTAGCTTTCGGAGCGCTGCTCCTTCCTCAGGTGAATGAAGAGGTATGTTCCAGAAACACATATATAGACAAATTCAAAGATGCAAGACACTGCTTGGAATGCGAGCATTAGCGTGTGATTAAACCTTTACAAATCCAGAGATGGGGTAACCCCAGGTTAAAGAGGTGTGAATTGTGTCAAGCCAGGACAGTTGGTAGGATTTCGCAGGCCAGATGGTGGGGGATGAATGTAATGTGACATGAATCCCAGGTCCCAGTTGAGGCCGCACTCATGTGTGCGGAACTTGGCTATAAGTTTCTGCTCGGTGATTCTGCGTTGTCACGCATCCTGAAGGCCGCCTTGGAGAACGCTTACCCGGAGATCAGAGGCTGAATGCCCTTGACTGCTGAAGTGTTCCCCGACTGGAAGGGAACATTCCTGCCTGGTGATTGTCGCGCGATGTCCGTTCATTCGTTGTCGCAGCGTCTGCATGGTCTCGCCAATGTACCACGCTTCGAGACATCCTTTCCTGCAGCGTATGAGGTAGAAAACGTTGGCCGAGTCGCACGAGTATGTACCGCGTACCTAGTGGGTGGTGTTCTCACATGTAATGGTGGTATCCATGTCGATGATCTGGCATGTCTTGCACAGATTGCCATGGCAGGGTTATATGGTGTTGTGGTCACTGTTCTGAAGGCTGGGTAATTTGCTGCAAACAATGGTTTGTTTGAGGTTGCGCGGTTGTAGTGGGGGTGTGGGGCTGACCTTGGCAAGATGTTCATCTTCATCGATGACGTGTTGAAGGCTGTGAAGAAGATGTCGTAGTTTCTCCGCTCTGGGAAAGTACTGGACGACGAAGGGTATTCTATCGGTTGGAACACTTCATATAGCCAAGTTCCGCACACATGAGTGCGGCCTCAACCGGGACCTGGGATTCATGTTGCATTACATTCATCCCCCACCATCTGGCCTGCGAAAACCTACCAACTGTCCTGGCTTGACACAATTCACACCTCTTTAACCTGGCGTTACCCCATCTCTGGATCTGTAAAGATATAATCACCTGCTAATGCTTGCATTCCAAGCATTGTCTGGCATCTTTGAATTTGTCTATATATGTTTCTGGAACATACCTCTTCATTCACCTGAGGAAGGAGCAGCGCTCCGAAAGCTAGTGATATCGAAACAAACCGGTTGGACTTTAACCTGGTGTTGTCAGACTTCTTACTATGGACCTGATAGCATTCATCACTGATCTCACTCAGACGCACTTTCCCAGTCCTGTCAATTCCATTGATGTATCCTGTCCATCAAGCCTGTCCTGAGGTCACTGTTGTAAGGAAGGAGGGTTCTTCCTCCCTTGCATTCTGTGTATCACTGCCTTGGACATTTTCTTCACAGTTTATTTCAGTCTTTCGTATCTAATCAGGCTTTAAAATGTGTTCCAGCCTCCAGGTATAATTCAGAGCTCCAGGGAGGGAAGGAAGAAAGCAATTCTGGAAAGCAGCTGCTTTTAATAGAGAAGCAATTCAAGAATTGGAGAGTAAGAACTGATTTGACTGAGCTGTTGCCTCTGTTAGTGTCATCAGCAGGCACACAAAGCATTGGAAACTCAACGATAATCCCAAGCAAGATACACAACAGGGGAAAAATATATGGCTGGTCTTTTGAGACATGGTGGGGATATTCTCACTGAATAGACTCACCAGGAGTGGGGATGGGAGATAGAGGCATACAGGGAATCAGGCCTTCACAGTCACAGCATATGTGAGACACCACAGATTAACCCCCCCCCCCCCCCCCCCACCCCCGCATACCCACTCACCACCACCACTGCCCCACCCCTCCAACCAGGAAGCCAGTATGATTAAAAGACCTGATTTCCAGTCAGGTACGGAGCAGTCACGAGGATGCTGCAAGATCGGCCTTGCCCCGGGGAGAGGGTAGGGTCCCATTCCGGAAGGAGCTGGCCCATACCTGAGGGCAAGGGGGCCTTATGCCTGGGTCCGCAGGTTGTTAAGTTCACAGCAGAGCTGAGGGATCAGAGGCCGATTACTGGAAATCAGAGGCTTGGGGAAGGGATATGTGAGTCCAGAGAGAGTTGGAGGATGCAGGCCTTGGGGCAGGGGAGTGTAGGGCTTGTGGGAGGGAAGATTGAAGGTCTTGTGAGGGGATAGGAACCGGAGGCCTCAGGGATAGATCAAAATAGTCTGGACCTGGGCTGGGGGTGTCCAGTGATGGAGGGTTTGTTCAGACAAGCACACTGGATAAGTTGAAAGTCACATCTCCTGATTCAGAAGTCCCTTACCTCAGTTGGGAAGTTCTATCTGGGAAACCTATTGGCCTGGGTTACATTGCAAATGGTGGTTAAAAATGAGGCAAGGGTAGCATGGTGGCGCAGTGGTTAGCACTGCTGCCTCACAGCGCCGAGGACATGGGTTCGATCCCGGCCCTGGGTCTCTGTCCATGACTGCGTGGATCTCATCCCCTCAACCAAGAAAGATGTGCAGGGTAGGTGGATTGGCCACGCTAAATTGCCCCTTAATTAGGAAAGAAAGAATTGGGCACTCTACGTTTTTTAAAAATTAAGCAGGGAGCCTCTTTATAATATTTAAAGTGTCAACATGCCTCCTTGGAGTGTATTTACTGCCCACTCTCATCCCACCTCGATTAAAACTGTAAATGAACAGATTGTAAATGGGTTAGGATTAAGATTCAGACTTTTAACACTTTAAATCCCCAGCTGACAAAAACATAGAGGGTGGGATTCTCCGCTCCCGGGACAGAGTGCCCGCGCCGTCGTGAACGCCATCGCGTTTCACGACGGCACGACCAGGGCCCGGGCACAACGGGCGGGATTCTCCACTCCCGCGCCAAAGTGCCCACGCGTCGTGAACGCCGTCGAGGTTCATGACGGCGCGAAACGGCCCCTTCCCGACCGATTCAGGGCCCGATAATGGGCTAGGATCCGGGCCGCGTCATTAACATGCGCCAGGCCTTGTCGCCACGTAAAGGCGGCGCCGCATACATGACACGGCCGGCGCCGCATAACTGGCGTCACCCGCGCATGCGTAGTTGCCGTCCTCCCCGAGTCCGCCCCGCAAGAAGATGTCAGACGGATCTTGCGGGGCTGCGGAAGACAGGAGGTCCTCCTTCAGAGAGGACTGCCTGATGATCGGTGGGCACCGATCGCGGGCCAGACCCCATTTGAGGCCCCTCCCGGTGCGGGTTCCCCCCTCCTCCCACCGCAGGCCGCCCCCCCCAACGTTCCCGCGCTGTTCCCGCCGGCAGCGACTAGGTGTGGACGGCGCCAGGGGGGAACCCGCCGTTTTGGCCCGGCCGCTCGGCCCATTTGGGCCTGAGAATAGCAGGGGTGCCGGAGAATCGCCATTTTGGGTGTCTCGGGCGATTCTCCGGCCTGCGCCGCGGGGAACTCGGCGGGGCCGTTCTCGCCGCTTGGGAGAATCGCGGGAGGGCGTCGGACCTGTGTCGCGGGAAAATTCGGCGACTCAGGCGATTCTCCCAACCGGTGCAGGAGTGGAGAATCCCGCCCAACCTATTGTGGCCCCCACAGGGGGCCAGCACGGCTCTGGAGCGTTTTGCGCCGCTCCAGCCTCCTTATGTGGCGCCAAATGGGCGCTGTGCCAACCCGCGCATGCGTGTTTGGGGCAGCTCCTTCCTGCGCATGCGCAGTTGGGCCACGCCATCCTGCGCATGCGCGGGGAACCTCTTACGTGCGCCGGCCCCTTACCAACATGCAGGGTTCTGGGGCCGGCTGCGGAAGGAGGGAGGCCCAGGGGGGGGCGAGGCCGGCCCGTCGATCGGTGGGTTCTGATCGTGGGCCAGACCCCATTGGAGGCCCCCCCCGGTGAAGGAGCCGCCTCCCCCCCCCACAGGCCACACCCCCCCCAGCGTTCCTGCACAGTTCCCGCCGGCAGCGACCAGGGGTGAATGGCACCGGCGGGTCTGTCATTTTTTCAAGGGCCGCTCGGCCCATCCAGGCCAGAGAATCGGCGCTCGCTGTTTGCGGCGAATCTCCGAGTGGCCCGGCGCGATTCTTGCGGTGCTGGTTTCGCGGGGGGGTGGGAGAATCGCGTGCGGGTGTCGGGGCAGCGTGGCGCGACTCGCGCGCCGCCCCGGTGATTCTCCCACCCAGCGTGGGCGGGGAGAATACCGCCCAGATTCCATACAATCGCTACAGTGCAGAATGAGGCCATTTGGCCCATCGAGTCTGCACCGACACTTCAAATGAGCGACTCATTTACACTCCCCCTGCTACTCCACCCTACCCCTGTAACCCCATAACCTAACCTGCATATCCCTGGACACTAAGGGGCAATTTAACATGGCCAACCACCTAACCTGCGCATCTTTGGACTTTGGGAGGAAACTGGAGCGTGCGGGCTAAAACGCTGCAGAATGGTTAATATACTCAAGGGGCATTTTACAAATTCCACACGTCACCTTCTAAGCCACAAAGCTGACTAACGCCTGAAACAAAATTAGATGCAACAGAGCATGGAAAAGGAGTTTAGTAAAATCCTATAGTGTAGACCTCATGCATGCTTGCTTTGTGAATTTTCAAGATTTTGCATTGATTTAGTTGGTTCAATAAACGGGTCAGGGGAAAGTGGGCACACAGCTCATGCCACCAGCATCAAAGGATTCAGGAGCAAACTATCACCATTAGATCACTACTGTTGATGGGAGAACCAAGAGGAGCAGAAGGGAGGGGTATTTAATTCTGCCCATTCAACAAAGTCCAATAGCGTCTGACTGGTGGGACATTGCAACAGAAAATTCTTGCTTGTTTTTGCCACCGACGCAAATATTAATACACGCAGTTCTTATGAACAAATGAACCCTGTTGACCTCACCTTCTTCTGGGGGAACTCCAGCCATGCCTTTGATACTGGCCTCTATCTCAGCAGCCCGACTGATCTGTGTGATAGTGAATCCAACAGCACAATATCAGTCCAAAGTATAAGTATATTTATTGTGCAATCCCAAAATTTGTTGAGTGAAAAATTAGAGTCGGCTGGAATCTGAAAGGTTTTCCAATAAGGAGTCAGCTAAAGAGCAAATCAGTGACAGACGTTAAGCATCTGTCAGTGAAAAGAAAGTTTGACTTAAAAATGCCAGGACTCAAAGATGGTCCATCAACAACACTACAGAAAGGTGGGTAGTAAGTGCCTATTTAGTTACAGTGCCAATTAATTAATTTGTTACTATGTTAAGTTTGTTCTACTGATGCCCAAATGAATATACCCAATTGTAGAAGGCTGCATGGAGTTATCTGCTTCCTCAACACTTCCAGGCAGTGCATGGGTGGCACAATGGTTAGCACTGCTGCCTCACAGCTCCAGGGAGCCGGGTTGAATTCCGGTCTAAAGTGACTGTGTGGAGTTTGTACTTCCCGTGTCTGCGTGGGTTTCCTCCGGGTGCTCCAGTTTCTTCCCACAGTCCAAAGGTGTGCAGGTTAGGTGGATTGGCCATGCTTTCTGTTCAAAAGGTTAGGTAGGGTTACAGGGTTACAGAGATAAGATGGAAGAATGGGCTTAAGTCGGGTGCTCTTTCCAAGGGCAGGTGCAGACTTGATGGGCCGAATGGCCTCCTTCTGCACTGTAATTTCAATGATTCTATGGTGCTTATATGGTGTCAGCTTGGCCTGGCTCTTGTGAAGGAGGAAGCAGATTCCACAGTAACTTTTAAGAAGGAAATTGGACCAACACTTGAAAAGTGAAACATTGGCGAAGTGGCACAGTGGTTAGCACTGCTGCCTCACGGCGCTGAGGACCCGGTTTCGAATCCCGGCCCCGGGTCACTGCCCGTGTGTAGTTTGCACATTCTCCCCATGTTTGCGTGGGTTTCACCCCCCACAACCCAAAGATGTGTAGGTTAGGTGGATTGGCCACGCTAAATTGCCCCTTAATTGGAAAAAAAATAATTGGGTACACAAAATTTTTTTTACAACGAAAAAAAAAGAAAAGTTAAAAATTTCAGGGCTGCGTGGGGAGTGGGGCCAACAGGATAGGTCTTTGAAGGAGCAAGCACGGCAGGGTGCAGGCTGAACAGCCTTTTCCTGTGCCCCATGACTCAGTGAATGCTCAGCCAGTCTATCTGAGAAAGGGAGTCCTGGAAAGGGCTTGGCAGGAACCTGCTCACCCCACTGACCTAATGGATGGCGTAGGGAGGAGATTCCTTCAGGAAAGAAAGCAAAAGGATATAAACGATCAATGAGGGAAAAGGAAAATAACGGAGCGGGGCGGGGGGGGGGCGGGAAATAAAATAAATATAAGGCCCACTGCTTGCGAGCATTGCTACATTCCGAATATTACTTCCTCCAGGCACATGCACATTGTCCTTCTATGAATGCACAGCCCGTGGCTGCCATTGCAAATCACAACCGGCTCTGCAGCGTAGCAACATGTTTTAAATCACATGTTTGCTAGTTTATTGCGCTGTAAGATTGTGCGTGGGACGGACCAAATTACTAAAGAATAATGGGTGGCCGCACTGAGCTGTAGATCAGAAAATCAAAGTTCTGAAGCTTATCGCAATAAATAACCTTGCATTAAATAAGAGAGCTACACGAACCAGTGAATAATATGGGGGAAATAATACAAAATAGGAAAATAGTGCCATCCCCTTGAGTCACTTGGAGCCTCTTGTTTTGCCAGACATCAATGGAAAGGTGTTTGGGTTAAAAACACAGTCATGGCAGA
This sequence comes from Scyliorhinus torazame, assembly GCF_047496885.1. Lineage (NCBI taxonomy): Eukaryota > Metazoa > Chordata > Chondrichthyes > Carcharhiniformes > Scyliorhinidae > Scyliorhinus > Scyliorhinus torazame. The sequence goes on along the minus strand of NC_092728.1, from coordinate 84,956,881 downwards.
TAAACTGAAGTAGCCAGCCGGCCATTGTGCCTCCAGGGTGGGTATAAGTGGGAAAGTGATGCTGATCGTAGGTGTAGCAGATCAATGGCGGTGAAACAAAATACCGTTCAAATTGGTGGGAAGTTGCTGTGAAGCAACAAGGGTGGACAGGGCAGTTCATATCTTATATTGAAAGGTATCCTTCAACCACCGCGCGCAAATCTACTCAGATCAGCAAGAAAATCTTCTCCCTATTGCCTTTGGTTTTCTAATTTACACTTTCACAGTGTTTCTTTCTGAATTGCCGATTAGCAACAATACACTGCTTGTTAATCGCTGAAGTCAGTTACATTTCGCTGCCCGGGGTGGTGAGTTCCAGTGAAGCTTTTACGGCCCTAGCTTTTCATAACTAGTTGGGTTTCCAACCTTGATATTTCAAAGATCAGCCGCACATTTACCAGATTAATGGGTTCACAGCTTAGTCTGCAACAATGCCAGTGGTGATGTTGCGCCAACAAGACCAATCCGTTGTTTGAGAAGACTGGTCATGTATTGAGCTGGACGGCCCCTTCATCAGAACCATTAAATGATATCTGCCCGCTCACCCCCTTCCAGATTCTGACCATCCCCCGCTGTTCGCTTGCAACTCTTTCGCTCTTTTATTTTGTCTCCAATTTCCAACATTTGTCAGTTTTCTTGATCTCCAACGTTTGATAATGAATGGTGTGTTATGAAATTTGGAATAACACAAGCTGCCACTTGATGCAGTTTTGAGCAAAAGATGCTCCAGACTTTGAAGTGAATTCAATGTGTTTTATTGAACTATTAGCGCAGTTCTCAATGAGTTCGACTCTCTGCTAATCTAAATGTAGTAGCTCAGTCTAACTGAACCAGCCTTGTTCTAAGCCAGGTGCTGGGGTTTGATGCTGAGGATACCCCCTGTCTCACTCTGTAGATGTTGGTCTGTGGAAAGAGACAGGGTGTGAGTGCCTCATCCCTTTTATAGTGAGATACCACCCCTGAGTGTCCTGACTGCTCATTGGTTGTGTCCTATTCTATGTGTTCATTAGCTGCATGTTTGCATATCATGACAAATGGGACTACAATTAACATATGACAACAGGACTCAGCCTTAAATTTGGAACAGGTGGAACGAGAAAAGGATGGGCGTGAAACTTAGATCCATTGCACAGCTGGAGATGGTGCGAAGGAAGGTAAAGTTCTCCCCCCACCCCCCTCCCCCACCCCGTGCATGCACTGTCGCCAGGCACTTGCAGCATGGGTTGCATGGCCACTATCCAGAGATGGTCACTTGCATACATCCCTTATGGCAGCCATTGAACTGGTCCAATCATAACAACATGCAGCTCTGCCGGCTACTGTGCCAAATTTGCACCATGCAGATCCATTGAACAAATTCGCTTGCCTAAAGATCGCTGGTTCAGCTGCAAAGTGGGCCCTGCACCAATGCTATTTAAAGGAGCCATTAACCAGTTACAGTGACGTACTTTTGACCTACCTCTGCTTAGGCCGTACCAGTTGAAGTGTGAAAGGTGTTTGGAGTTGTTTCTTTGAGAGCTGGTGGTTACAGTCCGAGGGGACTGAAGATTACGTGACTCCAGGTATGTGGGCATTGTGGTGACTGTCCCAGGACATCACTGTAGGAGATCCTCAGGAAAGTCAGGCTCAACTATCCTCAGCTGCATCATCAATCAGCATTTTCCATCATAAGGTCCAAAGTGGGGATGTTTGCTGATGATTGCCCAATGTTTGGTACAATTCACGACTCAGATACAGAAGCTGTCTGTGTCCAAATGCAGCAAGACCTGAACAACATTTAGGCTTGAGCGGATAAGTGGCAAATAATGTTAGTGCAACAGAAGTGCCAGGCAATGGCCATTTGCAACTAGAGAGAATCCAACCATCTCATTTTACATTCAATGACATTACTACTACTAATAATAATCGCTTATTGTCACAAGTGGGCTTCAATGAAGTTACTGTGAAAAGCCCCTAGTCGCCACATTCCGGCACCCGTTCGGGGGGGCCGGTACGGGAATTGAACCCGCGCTGCTGGCCTTGTTCTGCATTACAAGCCAGCTGCTTAGCCCACTGTGCTAAACCAGCCCCTACTGTGCTAAACCAACCCCTATTTTACTATTGCTGAATCCCTGACTATCAACATCCTGGGAGTTACCATTGAGCAGAAACTGAACTGACTAGCCATATAAATACTGTGGCTACAAGAACAGGTCAGAGGCTGGAAATTCTGTGACGAGTAACTCACCTCTTGACTCCACAAAGCCTGTCCTTCATCTGCAAGCCACAAGTCAGGAGTGTGATGGAATACGCTCCATTTGCTCGGATGAGTGCAGCTCCAACAACGCTCAAGAAGCTCAACACCGGCGCTGAGGACCCGGGTTCGATCCTAGCCTCAGGTCACTGTCATTGTGCAGATTGCACATTCTCCCCATGTCTGGGTGGGTCTCACTGCCACAACCCAAAGATATGCAGGGTAGGTGGGCTATGCAGGGTAGGTGGGCTATGCAGGGTAGGTGGGTTATGCAGGGTAGGTGGGCTATGCAGGGTAGGTGGGCTATGCAGGGTAGATGGGCTATGCAGGGTAGGTGGGCTATGCAGGGTAGGTGGACTACGCAGGGTAGGTGGGCTATGCAGGGTAGGTGGGCTATGCAGGGTAGGTGGGCTATGCAGGGTAGGTGGGCTATGCAGGGTAGGTGGGCTATGCAGGGTAGGTGGACTATGCAGGGTAGGTAGACTATGCAGGGTAGATGGGCTATGCAGGGTAGGTGGGCTATGCAGAGTAGGTGGGCTATGCAGGGTAGGTGGGCTATGCAGGGTAGGTGGGCTATGCAGGATAGGTGGACTGGCCACGTTTAATTGTCCCTTCATTTGTAAACTTTTTTAAAATCTCACCGCCATCCAGGTAAAGTAACCTGATTTATTGGCACCCCATCCATCATCATCAACATTCATTCCCTCCACCACTGATACATAGTGGCAACTGTGTGTACCATCTGCAAGATGCCTTGCAGCAACTCACCAAGGCTCCTTTGACAGTACCTTCCAAACTTGCAATCTCTACCACTCAGAAGGACAAGGGCAGCAGCTGCATGTACCACCACTTTTAAGTTCCCCTCCAAGTCACACACCATCCTGACTTGGACCTATATTGGCATTCCTTCTCTGTCATTGGGTCAAAATCGTAGAACTCCTCCTCCACCACTTAACAGCATTGTAGGTGTACTTCCACTATATGGACTGCAGTGGTTCAAGAACGTGGCTCACCTCTACCTTCTCAAGGGCAATTAGACATGGGCAACAAATGCTGGCCTCGTCAGAGATCCCCACATCCTGAGAAAGAATCGATTAAAAAAACTTTTGTAAGTACACCTTACCCAGGAGCAGTGCTTGAGGGAACTTAGGTTGAATAATGAGGTGGGCAGTGAATTCTGACATCACTTCAACCCAACCCAAGGTCTTACAGCAGGGACAGGACAGCCTGCCCAGGGGCTGTACAGATCACTGCCCCTTCAGTCTTTATCCCTTGGGGTCCTTGCAGGAGGGAGCAGGGAGCATCACTGGCTCTTCCCAGTACTCCCGCCCTCGCATCATCCAGAGGGTCCCGGAATCCATCTACTCAACACAAGGGAAGCTCATTGTCCTTTTGATGAGGAGGGATAAGAAGGGTGAGATCATGCAGCCTTGCCAGGATAGAGGGATTCCTGATGGTGCAGGGTATCACTTACCACACAAGTGACACTGTGATACTCCCATGCCAAGGGGGAGAGGAATCACAAGGGCTCCCATTCCATAAATGTACAATTGTCATGTGACCCTGCCAAGACCATCAGCTCTGCAATGGTAGCAATCTGCTGGAGCATAGATTGCTCAACTGGTACTGCTGGACTCTCAGAGCAATGAAATCCACAGATAATTGGCAACAGTTTGAGTCAGCATGCCACTAAGCTTGGAAAGAAGCATGGACCTGGTGACCTCCACCTGAGTTTCTGCTGCAGTAGTGAGATGCTGGGCAACGTCAGCCTGTGCTGCAGTGGAAGCTGAGATATTGGCCACCAGAAGCTGCCTCCCAAGTTCCGCCATGGAGTTGACCATCACTTCCACGGTGGAAAGGACTGGGTTCAAGCTCTGGTGTAGACCTGTGTCACACAGGAGCCCGACTCTCCAATGCTCGTTGACAGTGACAAGGGCTCTGTGACAGGCCTGCTGATGTACCAAACATCTCAGTGTGCGTACACATCAGCGCTCTTCTGCATCCACTCCATCAAGGTCCTCATCTGAGCCCCAGCAGCACAACCCGTCAGTGTCCTTGCCCTTCAGTGAGCTGACACACAAACTATCCTCCCCCATGGCCTGATTGCAGTCTGCCCATGCCTAAGGACTGATCCCATCTCAATACCACCACTAAAGATCTGAACTGGTGGCTGTGAATGTCAGATCAAATGACAGGGTTCGTCATCACTGGTGTGTGGTTGCCTGCTCTCGTCCTCCTGGGTGTACAGCAACTGGTCAGCTGGCAGCCCTTGGATACCCGACGTTCATTCTTAGAAGAACATATAGTAGGATATAATGTTCTGATGCATATTTAACCTGGTCATCAATTCAGCCAGCCTCGAGCTTCACCAGAGCTCAACAGGTAGCAAGGATGCCGTCTCAGTGATATGTGAGCATTGGATTTAGAAATCGCTTAAATTGGTGCACAAACAGAAATATACCACTGCTTTTTGTGGGAAAGAGCATTTTTTAAAGCAGCAACTGGGTTCAGACTTGTTAAAATGTTCAGCTGGGCATTTCAGAAGAGCTGACTTTTTGAAATGCTTAACTTGCAAGCACAATTGAAGCTTTGGTTGCTTACTTGAAATTCTGTACGGAAATGATATGTTCCCAGTGTGGATATAGTATTCCCTGTGATATGAACAATGTAAAAACCTTTCTGATCACATGGAATATTGAAAAGACTCTCCAGGCACAGAAGTAAAACTGTTTATCAAAAAGAAACTAAGAGCAATTAGAATTACATATGGATGGATACTGTTCAAATATAAAACACAGGGATGTCAGCACCAGTCAATTGTGATGCTATTAATGTTCAAATGTTAACCTCTCTGCTTTCGGAAGAAATCACCGAACAAACAATCAAGCTCACATAAGAATTCCGATGAAAGGTTAGCAACCCAAAACATTAATTCAGCTTCTCTACCCCTCATTGCTGCCCGACTTGCTGGGGGTTTCCCCCAACTTTTGTTTTTATTTCAGGTTTTCAATAGCTGCAGCATTTTGCTTTTGTTTCAGTGTTTACTTCCCTCCCTGGAACACCCATCTTTAAGAACTGCTGGTCTTCTCTCTGACAGGATTTCCTTTTCTCTCTTTCAAGCATCCTATCTGGCTGCATCACAGCCTGGTATGGCATCTGCTCGGCCCAAGACCGCAAGAAACTTCAGAGAGTCGTGAACACAGCCCAGTCCATCACACAAACCTGCCTCCCGTCCATTGACTCCATCTACAGCTCCCACTGCCTTGGGAAAGCGGGCAGCATAATCAAAGACCCCTCCCACCCGGCTTACTCAATCTTCCAACTTCTTCCATCGGGCAAGAGATACAAAAGTCTGAGAACATGCACGAACAGACTCAAAAACAGCTTCTTCCCCACTGTTACCAGACTCCTAAACGACCCTCTTATGGACTGACCTCATTAACAGTACACCCCTGTATGCTTCACCCGATGCCGGTGTTATGTAGTTACATTGTGTATCTTGTGTTGCCCTATTATGTATTTTCTTTTATTTCCTTTCTTTTCATGTACTTAATGATCTGTTGAGCTGTACTTCGGTACATGTGACAATAGACAAAATCAAATCCAACTTGTCTATCTGCATCGTTTTCTGTTTCTCTTTTCACGCTTGGTCATGGACAGGTACCCACCAAAATTTGCTTTTGCAACCTCGCCTCTTTCCTCAGCAACTGTCTCTGGGTCTAGAGTGTTCCACGTGGATTCTAACTTAAATTCCACTCTTCATGTTTCAGTTTACCCACGATAACAGATATTCCCTGTCATATTCAGCATTCCACCGATCATTCCGAAGATCCACACCCAACTCCAGGCATCGCCCTGTGCATAATCTCCACCTCCCTCTTGAGCAACACCAACTCATTCTGTTTCAGAATTGTCCTCCTCCCCATTTATCCCTTTCCCTCATCGGGTATATTAACAAAACACTTTCTTCTTCCTTTCAGGCGTCAAGGCCTGCAAGCATCAGGTCAAGAGGTCATTGACTAGAAAGGTCATCCCTCTCAGATGCTGCCTGACCTTCGAAGTATTTTCACCATTTACTTTTTTATTTCACAAAGTAGCATTTAATAAAAAGGAAACAGTTACACGATGGACACTAAAGGTAAATTGTATACCCAACGTTTTCAATTGCAAAATTGCTTCCTCCTGCATCAAAGCTAACCGTGTTTTCCAGTTTTCATAATTGCCAGAGGTTGTAGTTAAAGGAAGTATTCTCAAACACCCTTGATTTTATTTTCATTCATTCATGGGATGTGGGCATCACTGGCTTGGCCAGAATTTATTACCCATCCCTAATTGCCCTTGAGAAGAAGGTGGTGAGCTGCCTTCTTGAAGCGCTGCAATCTATGTGCTGTACGTACACCCAGAGTGCTGTTAGGGAGGGAGTTCAGGATTTTGGCCCAATGACAGTTCCCTCACCACCTACCACAGACCCAGTCTATGAGTTTTGTTCTTTAGGACTCAGCCAGCTCGCTCTGTAGTGGTGCTACTGAGCCACTCTTAGTGATGGACATTGACGTTCCCCACTCAGCGTACATTCTGCGCTCTTGCCACCCACAGTGCTTTCTCCCAATGGTGTTCAACGTGGAGTGCGGATTCATCAGTTGAGGGAAGGGGCAACGTGTGGTAATCAGCAGGAGATTTCTTTACCCATGTTTGAGCCTGGTACCATAAGACTGGCTGACTGTATACCACTATGCCACGCCACCTCTGCTGGGTCGGTCCTGAATAATGTTGGTGGTGTTTGGGACATTATCTGTAAGGAATGACTATGTCAGACTGTTGCTTGACTAACATATCGGTCAGCTCTCCCAATATAAGAAGTCAATCACCTTGCTGTGGAGACCAGGTAAGGACAGATTTCCTTCTCCAAAGGGCATTAGTGAACCAGGTAGATTTTTACAACAATAAACAATTGTTCCAGATACTTATCTCCACCATCTGCTGTGGTGGGATTTGAACCTAGCTTCTCAGCGTATTCCCCTGAGCCTCTGCATTACTAACATAATGACAATGCCACTGCACCAGCACCTCCCATGCATTTGGTGCAGCTTTTTAATTTTGTATCTAGATTCACTCTCTGCATTCATAAATTGAAGATGTTTTCCAGTTCCTGTTTCCCCCTTTTTGCTCTTCCTGTCCTCTGACGGCACTATAGGTACTAAGCTGCTAAGTGCTAAGATCCAGTTCGATCAGTACTTGCAGCCACTCTGTATTGTTCCTTGAACCAATGCACTCTTCATGTGGAGACTTCAACAGCGACTGCTGTCAAGTTTCAGACAGTGTTGGCATCTCCAGCCAAGCCAGACCCTGCCCGCCTTGCGTTCACAGACGGCGTTCTCGCAATTTCAATAGGAGTCGAAACCCCGGCTTTAATTTCTTTCACCTCTCGAGCCCAAGGACATTGCGGTTAGTTTTATCACCCCAGTTGCAAACCAACCTGAGGTCAGTTGACCAAAGCTAAAGCAGATGATTTATCCTTGGACCTTCCTGATCTTGGGATGTACTGCTGCAGTGGGCAAAGAACTCAATGAGAGGAGAGGAAGATCTCAATGAGAAACTGAAATATTTCTCTTCAACCAGCTACATGGAAAGGAAGAATAATGAAGTCAACCATCTTCCTTTCCATGTATTTGGTTGAAGAGATATTTTAGTCACAAGCAAAGGGGAAGCATGGATACAAATGCAGCAAAATGGAATGAATGAAGATAATAGCCATATTTGGAAATCAAAGCCACCGTCAGCTACCAGTAACACTGCCCAATAATGTTAACCCAGTCACTTGTTTAACATGCCACATTTCGTCTTCCTATCCAAACATGCAGAAAATGCAATGAAACAGATCATGTCAACTTTCACAATCAGCTTAGCTCAAGGCCAAAGTATTAAAATCGTAATTTTATCACAATGATTCACTTGTGTTGTGTTAGCATTTAGATAATGCATAATGGGCTCAATTGCATTATCCATGCACTAGTGCAAGTGCATTTTGCACCTGTGACAGACACTAAATGAAGTCTGGCACCAGCAGCAAACCAAAACCAATTAACATTTTTCCACACAATGTTGGCACGACGAATAAGCAGCTTGACATATTGGGTGAGGTGCGTAGGTTTGATTTGGGGTGGAACAACACCTGAACACTCTGAGCTGGAATGTTCTCCTGTTTCTGGACACACCAAGCCTTGTTCTTGGCGAACTGGCAGAAATGAAACGGTTAAATCACAAAATAAAAGACGAATGAAAGAAAAAACAGATTTCCACGTCAGACTCTTGTCCTTGAAATGCCATGTACTTACCCGTCAATGTTTCTTTAACATTCTCAAAACAAAGGTTATATTTGTGTGGGGCATTGGTCCCTAAACTCACCTGACACACACAGCACCCATCCCATGGAATCCCCCTAAAAGCCAACATGCAGAGCCAACTTTTTTTATTTTTAAAAATAAATTTAGAGTACCCAATTCATTTTGTTTTCCAATTAAGGGGCAATTTAGCGTGGCCAGTCCACATCTTTGGGTTGTGGGGGCGAAACCCACGCAGACACGGGGAGAATGAACAAACTCCACACGGGCAGTGACCCCGAGCCGGGATCGAACCTGGGTCCTCGGCGCCAGGAGGCAGCAGTGCTAACCACTGCGCCACCGTGCTGCCCTATGCGGAGCCAACTTGATTCAAACCTCACATAAATGCTGCTTTGGGGCTCAGTCCCATTATGTTAAGGTATGAATTTGATACTCCTTTTTTAAAAAAAATTTAAAGGACCCAATTATTTTTTCCAATTATGGGGCAATTTAGCTTGGCAATCCACCTACCTTTCACATCTTTGGGTTGTGGGGGCAAAACCCATGCAAACACAGGGAGAATGTGTAAACTCCACACGGCCAGTGACCCAGAGCCGGGATCGAACCTGGGACCTCAGCGCCGTGAGGCAGCAGTACTAACCACTGCGCCACCGTGCTGCCCGTGAATTTGATACTCTATCATCACGGTGGAAGAGATTATATTAATCACCTGTAGGAAACACATTCTCCTCACGGCGCCAAGGACCCAGGTTCGATCCCTCCTCTGGGTCACTATCTGTGTGGAGTTTGTACATTCTCCCCCTGTCTGCATGGGTCTCACCCCCACAGCCCAAAAAGATGTGAAGGATAGGTGGATTGGCCACGCTAAATTGCCCCTTAATTGGGGAAAGAAAGAATTGGGTACTCTAAATTTATTTTTAAAAAAGGAAACACAATCCAATCTTTCCAATTAAGGGGCGTGTTCAATCCACCTACCCTGCACATCTTTGGGTTGTGGGGGTGAAACCCACGCAGACACGGGGAGAATGTGCAAACTCCACACGGACAGTACCCAGAGCCGGAATCGAACCTGGGACCTCGGCGCCGTGAGACTGCAGTGGTACCACTGTGCCACCGTGCTGCCCGGAAACACATTCTTCAGGGTATAGTTACAGGAGTGAACAGAGGGGACTGTGTTTTTAACCCTTTGACGATTGAAGGACTTCCCGATATCTGAGAACGAAATGTTAATTCCTTCATCAAATGTAACGATGTAGGGAATAGCTGCAATGCTGCTAGTTCTTGTGCTCAGGAGATTAAGTCCATATTAATGTTTGCATTTGTATTTTTAAAAAAATACTAAAGCTGTAATTTTTGAGTGAAGAAATATATGTTACTAGCTGCAGCTTATTCCGATCCGGACTTTCATTTTTCCCCTGGTCATTAGTGAGATAGGTTTTGCATACATTTCCTATTAACATGGTTGCTAACGGTGATGCGGGTACTAATTGTAACATTATCTACGATGTGCCTTTCCAAGGCTGTGCATGGCTCCTCATTGAAACTATGGACCATTAGTCTATTCAGAACTGCAGCACCACTTCCAGAAATAATGCAAGATTCAAACTTACCACCTCCTCTGGTTACCCAGCAAAGATACCCTTTCCCCACTAATTTACAAATTACCATCATTATTGCTGGGTCAGATTTTATTTTGGCTACAGTGTATTATTCACTCGGGTGACAACGTTGTATTTTATATTATTTTTCCTCCCTTGGTTCGGAGTGCCTTATAAATATGTAAATTGTGCAATAATGATATTTCTGTGACACTGAGCAGGGAGGGTTACCCATTACGCAGGTCAGTTTTGAATAACCACTCTCCTCTCCCCTCCCCTCCACCACCTTCTTCTTGTTCCCCTTGCATTCATTTGCCTCTTCTCCTGTTCAATGCCACAGGAAATGGACCAGACCTCATTGTCCTCTTCAGAGAAGGAAGATGCGCAAGGCTTGCATTTATATAGTGCCTTCCGCAGCCTCAGGATATTCAGTGATGGGGTGCAGACGTCTAGTCCCTGCTGCAAAGTGGGAGAGCCCCGGCTAATTTGTGCACAGCAGGATCCCACAACCAGCAAACAATTGATGTGTTGGGAATGCACAACTTCTGAAAGAAACACTATGGGTGGGATTTTCTTGCCCTTCCCTCTGGGGGCGGGTCAGATGATTTCTGGGTGGGGCATGATTCATGCGACGCCACCCCGACGCCGGTCTGCCAATTCTCCGGTCACCAGATAATCGGTGTCATTGGCGCCAGTGCGGTCGGCCCAGCGCCGGTCGGGGGCCGCTATACGCGGGCCACCCCCCCCAGTCGATTCTCCGCCCAGGATGGGCCGAGTGGCCGCCAGGATAGCCCGAGTCCCGCCGGCGCTGTTCACATGTGGTCTTACCCGGTGGAACCTTGGTGTCCATCCTGCAGGGGGTGGCCTGGTGGGGGGGGGGGAGGGGGAATAAGACCCCGGGGGGGGGCCTCCACCGTGGCCTGACCCGCGATCATGACCTATCTATCGGCGGGCCGGCCTCTCCTGGTGGGGGCCTCTTTTGCTCCACGCCGGCCCCTGTAGCTCTCCGCCATGTTGCTTCGGGGCCGGCGTGGAGAAGGAAGCTACCGTGCATGCGTGAGTTCGCGTCGGTCGCAGCGCGCATGCGCAGACCTGCGGCGCCCGTTTGACGGCGGTAACGGCAGCTGGAGCTGTGTGAGTTGCTCCAGTGCCATGCTGGCCTCCTGTAGGGCTCAGGATCGCGACGGCATTTGCAACGGCATCAACACTTAGCCTCAGGATCAGAGAATCTCACCCAGGATCTTCTGGTTACAGGCGGTTTCCAGGTGGCTGGACGGGCGAGCCACGTACAACGCCATATACCGGCGGGATTGGAAAGTTCCACCAGCGACCAATAGCTAGCTGCCTCCATCTGAAAACAGGGTTGGGGAGGGGGAATGAAAATCCCATCCGATGTGATTGTTTTTGCTATGACCCTTTTATCCCGACTTGGCAGTCTTTATTTTCAGTACATGCAAACTTTACACGCGTGTGCTATTTTCATGTTCCCAAAGCCATGACACTTCGTATGCTGTCACAAACATGACGGGCAAAAGCTAAATCAATTTCCGATCATTCATTAATGCCGAAACTTGCATGTTCCCATCACCGAGGAGTTCAGATGCTGACATTTTCTGGCAGGACTGGAGTGCATCATAATAATCTTTACTATTGTCACAAGTAGGCTTCCATTAACACTGCAATGAAGTTACTGTGAAAATCCCCTATTCCGGCGCCTGTTCGGGTATACAGGGAAAATTCAGAATGTCCAATTCACCTAAGAAGATGCCTTCTGAGACTTATGGGAGGAAACCGGAGTGCCCGGAGGAAACCCACGCAGACACAGGGAGAACGTGCAGACTCTGCACAGACAGTGACGCAAGCCAGAATCGAACCTGGGATGCTGGTGCTGTGAAGCAACAGTGCTAACCGCTGTGCTACCGTGCCACCCACTAGTCATCAGTAACATAACCCAATTTAAAATTGTGGGAAAAGATAAGAGCTGAAATTTTTAACTGCCGTGTTCGTTTTGTGCTGATAACTTAACAGGAGCTCTCGGCCAAAGTCGTGTCATGAGCTTTTCCGCGTGGCTTGGTTTGCCTCACGCGCCTCGCTGCATGTCGCTAAGCCACAGAAACCAAGATTTGGGTTTGATCCCTGGTCTATGTTGACTGGCCCCAGTTAAGGTGCGAGTGGGATGCTGTGACGACTCCAGTGTCCCCGGGTTGGGGTGGGTGAGATCAAAATCGACCAGTGATCCCAATCCTGTTCGCAAACTAGTTATTCCTGCTGGGAAAGTATATGTGTGAATATTAGATGAGAGCAGGATTGAGCTTTGCTTCGATAACTCGCCCACCAATTCCCATTGCTGATTCGTCTGCCAACATTCACATTCAACTGTCACGCACAGTTAATTGGAAGATATGCTGAAGAGCGGTTGCCACCTGTGGAACGGTCTCCAAGCATCACTCGGTCCTTTCGGAAAAAAAGAACACATTTTGGAGGTAAAGAGAAAGATGTTCTGGCAACTGGACTGATAGAATTAGTAGGATGAATGCCTCGCGGAATCACTGATAATGTAGCAACACTCCATAAAGCTAAAGTGCATTTGTTCATCAGACCTTTTCACTGCACCATGCTGGATATGCAATCATAGGAAGGAATATCCATATTAAAACAAAACCTGAACATTAAAATAAAGTGCAAAGATTGTAATATACTATGAGAGTAATTGACATTACTTAACCCTCATTATATTTGGTGACCATAGACAGTATAATGCATTTCCTTTGAATCATTACACAAAAGAATAAATCATATAAAATGGTATCATACCTATCTAATGTAGATTATATAAAAAAAGAACAATATTCAGCTCTAAGTATCCAGTGAAACAGTTACACCTCAAAGGCTTAAGAAATATACTATCATCTCAGCCCCCTTCAAAGTTACTCCCTTCAGAGTGTTTCTTCTTACAAATGTAACATTGATCGAGTGCTTTGAAATAGACACCTTCCAAAATCTGCCACCTGGATAAATATTACACAACCAGTGTCTCACAAAGCTTTGAAGGAGCTGCTCTGAAATCCCAATGATTGAGAGATGGGCGCGATTCAGCAGACTAATGTTAAAGACCATTTTTGGGCGCGTTTAGTGAGTTTTTTGCATCGACCTCAATGGCGAGATCACAGACTTTTTCAATGGCACTTAGTGCCAGAAGTGAGCCTTCACATGAATCTCGACATTCCTGGCTCCCTTGCCGTCTGATTCGCCCGACTCGTGCCTCAGCCAACAAGGGGAGCTGCTTTTAAACGCTCCCTCACCACTCACTCCCAGGCAACACACAAGCATGGCAGCGCGCAGACCTGCTCCTAGCTTTGGCAATGCTGCCCTGACAAGGTTTCACAACTCCGTCAATGAGCATTGGGGGACCCTGTTCCACTGAGGTCCACTAGCAGCAGCGTCAGCAATGCCACTCGGGAGGAAGTGGCAGCAGCTGCCAGTGCGGGCAGCCTGACCAGGAGGACCACAGTCCAATGTCGGAAGAAGACGAACGACCTCCAACGAGCTGAAAAGATAATTTGCCACCCCACTCCTGGCATCAGTTCCGCCTGCCACCCCTCAAATTCCCAACCCCCCTGGCCTCTCCCCAAATCCACTGGCTGACACCTCACACCCTCCCCGAACTTCAAGCTTGTTCCTCAGAACCCTCTGGTATCCACCAGCACAACCCCTTCATGTCTAGGTGCGATGCCCACACGTGCCACCTGCTATAGACCTCACTGATCCATCAAGCCAGCGGCTCACAATGCCCTCCCTTTCTTCCCGCAGGAGAACATATCCCATAATAAGTAGGAAGGGGGAAAGATGGGGGAGGAGATCCAGAGATTTGACTCCTCAACCCGTATGAGGAACGGGCCCTTGGGTTCCCCGAGGAGAGACCAGTCACCAACAGTGAGGTTGGCCTGCGCAAGAGAGACGAGGATCCAATGCCCCTTCAACCAGCTGATCTGTTTCAAGTGAGTTGCTGATATTTGACAAAATGCTCCTCCCCTGTCACTGACCATATGTCCATTGTCTCACAGGATCTCCATCTGATGAAGCTGGACTATCCGGAGTCGTCCCGTACCCCCCCCCCCCCCCCCCCCCCGACAATCAGTTAAGTCTTCCATCCTGAGGCCCTCAATCCCCCATGCCGCCCCCAACCGTACCGTAACTGTCCCACCTTTTCTCAGTGCCATCCAACGAGCCAGCCCTGCTGGCAAAGCTTGCTCTGCACAATCAGCCCTGGCCACATCAGGAGCACCCAGACCCCAGATTCCGGACCTCTGCTGGGAACATTCGGGAGGCCGTGCTCAGCTGCCCTCCACTCATCTAGACCCTTACCCTTTGGCCATGAGAGGATCTTCAGTAGTGAAGCCTTGCTCTTGAAAGTTTGATTATTAGCAGCTGCCTCTGTGGTGCTGACACTGCTAGTGTTCAGGCACATTGATCAAGGCATCCAAGGTTGCTGGACATGCAGTGCACTAATCATCCTCTGAGGCATGGCACTTGTGCCTTCGAGGAGGCATTTGAGAGTTCAGAAGTGCGGGGTGCTATCGCAGCTAACAAGGCTAATTCCTCATTTGAAATAGCCTTGATCTGTGAAGTTTGAGGCTGCTCACAGTCAAAGGGGGTGAAATTATCTTTCAGGATAGAAGCCACAGGGGCTCCGTCCTGGAAGTGTTTGGTAGAACAAATTTGGATTTGCATTGTTTCACGTGCACCGAGGTACAGTGACAAGTATTTTTCTGCATGCAGCTCAGACAGATCATTTAGTACATGAAAAGAAAATACGTAATAGGGGAACAGGAGGTACACAATGTAAATACATAGATACAGGCATCGGGTGAAGCATACAGGCATGTAGCATTAATCAGGCAAGGTAGCACAGTGGTTAGCACTGTTGCTTCACAGCTCCAGGATCCCAGGTTCAATTCCCGACTTGGGTCACTGTGTGCGGAGTCTGTACGTTCTCCCCCTGTCTGCCTGGGTTTCCTCCGGCTGCTCCGGTTTTCTCCCACAGTCCAAAGATGCGCAGGTTAGGTGGATTGGCCATGCTAAATTGCCCCTTAGTGTCCAAAAACGGTTAGGTGGGGTTCATATGTTACGGAGATAGGGTGGAGGTGTAGACTTAAGTAGGGTGTTCTTTCTAAGGGCCAGTGCCGACTTGATGGGCCGAATGGCCTCCTTCTGCACTGTCAATTGTATGATTCAATGATTCTACGAGATCAGTCCATAAGAGGGTCGTTCAGGAGTCTGGTAACGGCGGGGAAGAAGCTGTTTTTGAGTCTGTTCGTGCGTGTTCTCAGACTTCTGTATCTCCTGCCTGATGGATGAAGTTGGAAGAGTGAGTAAGTCGGGTGGGAGGGGTCTTTGATTATGCTGCCCGCTTTCCCAAGGCAGCGGGAGGTGTAGGCAGAGTCAATGGATGGGAGGCAGGTTCGGGTGGTGGACTGGGCTGTATTCACGACTCTCTGAAGTTTCTTGCAGTCTTGGGGTCGAGCAGTTGCCATACCAGACTGTGATGCAGCCCGATAGGATGCTTTCTATGGTGCATCTGTGAAAGGTGGTAAGAGTCAATGTGGACATGCCGAATTTCCTTAGTTTCCTGAGGAAGTATAGGCGCTGTTGTGCTTTCTTGGTCGTAGCATCGACGTGGGTGGACCAGGACAGATTGTTGGTGATGTGCACAACTTGGAATTTGAAGCTGTCAACCATCTCCACCTCGGCCCCATTGATGCTGACAGGGGTGTGTACGATGTTTTGCTTCCTGAAGTCAATGACCAGCTCTTTAATTTTGCTGACATTTAGGGAGAGATTGTTGGCATTACACCACTCCACGAGGTTCTCTATCTCTCTCCTGTATTCTGACTCATCGTTGTTCAATCCGACCCACTACAGTTGTGTTGTCATCAAACTTGTAGATGGAGTTGGAACCAAATTCTGCCACACAGTCGTGTGTGTGTGTATAGGGGGCTAAGTACACAACGTTGTGGGGCCCCGCTTTTGAACAGAGAGGCTGCAGCTGTGGTTGTCCCTGTTATGGATCTCCACAATATTAAAAAATGTCTCAAAGACCTGACGGATGGAAGCCCTGTCTCCCCCCCACCCCACCCCACCCCGGCTCAGGGGAGACCACCGACCTGGAACACTCCAGCCTCCCCACCCCCACCGAGCACAGGGGCCGTGCCCTTGAGCTGCAAGCCAGAAAATGGAGGTGACTACTCAATTCCCTTCAGGAGCAATCGCGCCAGCTTCACGTTTTTGAAAAAGAGTACTAAACACCGCCCGCGTGACTCCCTGCGCGGGACTTGGGTAATTCCCGGGAGGCCGCTGCATTCGTCTTCAATCTCGCTAATGAGATTGAAATGAATACAGATTAGGGTTAGTGATATTCTCGGCATTTTGGAGCGTGATGCGGAAGCGGGACGGGTACATTGCAATATGGTTTGCGCCCGGCGTAAATCTTGATTTTACAGTCTCCCGCTATTCACCCGGCACGCCTGGATCCCCGTCGGGCGCAAAGCGGTCGCTGAATCGCTGAATTGACACAAATGTCTGTCTCACAGACCCCAAATCACACAGAAGGAAAAGGTGTGTGGATGAGACACTGAAGCCAGATTTAATTCTGGTCTCTTGTCGACAACCCATGTCAATAAGCACCGCTTACTAATATTTCATGTGACAGGCTTTTCATTTTTTTTTTAAATCCACAGTCGCGTTTCCCTTTAAAATGCATCAGCTGTGCCAACATCAAAGTGTGCTCCGGAGTCACAATAACCACCTGATGGACTTCCAATTTGACACAATGATTCATTATTAAATTCAATCCAATTTACTTAAGTAATCTGCGAAAAAAAAAAGTATATATCAACTGGAGTACAAATAAATCAGTCACCAGACATTTTAATGTATTAATTTGACCTGATATTAACAAACAAGGCCATTAGAGAAGAGGTATTGGGTCTTGAGTCAGTCAGGTAATTATCTGAGGTTTACATAAATAAACCAAAAATCAATCAAAGACGAGCATCTGAGGAACAATCGTGCGAGCTTTTAAGAATCATCACCTTCTTTGTAACCATACGCTACAATTAGAAATAAAATCTCTGAAGAAAAATAGCCACCCACTTACCAAGAGCTCCGTGCTAACCACAAAACTGGCCTGTGAACCAAATTTATTATTCATATGTGTTTCAATTTGTGTTTCAATCAAAGGGTTAGCTTTTTAGATCTTTGATCTATAATATTAATCATGCTTTATAAGTGAAGACGTCTGATGCAAACCTATGCAATTTCTAATTTATTCTGATTATGTAGATATTAATACATTATTTATCTTTCTCAGTCTGCTGTATCTTTCTGATTTGCCGTACTTTCCAATGCCATTAATTTACTGTATACAGCAATTGAAAATGAAATGATCATTGTGCCATTTACCAAACACATCTAAAAGATTGGACAAGGCAAAATCAAAGGATGTTGGGGGTTTGGGGAGGAGGGTGAAGCGTATTTCACTATAATGGTGGTTCAGGGTCATTGTACATCAACATAAATCCTCAACTTCTCTCTCCCACTTGCTAGCATCATACAGCAGCCCAGCCCTCTGGCAAGTCTCAAGCCTGTCAGATGCTAACCAATTGTGCAAAGGACATCTATCGAGGCGACACCAGCAAGGGCAGTGCTCGGGACCTCATGTGGGCACTCAAGTGTGGCACAATATCATGCCATGCTCACTTATGCCTCGTGCTATGGCTGGATAGGCAGATGGAGAAATCAGTCTGGTGCCCTATCACTGTCCATTGAGAATGCATTAAAATATGGGGCTGGATTCTCCAGCCCCCAGCTGTGCATTTCTCAGCAGCCCGTGTGTTCGCTGGCAGCAGGATTCTCTGCTCCTGCCACTTGCCAATGGGATTTCCCATTGAAGCCACCCCATGCCGCCGGGAAACCTGTGGGCGGGGGTGCACTGCCAGCGGGAGCAGCGAGCAGAGAATTCCGACCATGGTTAAATAATGGAAATTTATTCCAACTCAGTCGCTGTACGAAAGTGGGAGCATGTTCTAATTTCTTTACATTGAAATATGTGGATACCAAGCAATTGGTGTTCTTTTGAAACCTTGCAGGACTCAAAATATATTTTGACCCCTGCTTTATTTTTCTGTACAAGGATAGTACACTGTTGGGAGTATTCTCTGAAAGCACCTAACCCCATGCTTAGTGCAAGAATGTTATTATGCCCTTTGAAAGGTTACTCCTTGCACTTTACAGATAACAACATCAAAAAGGCTTTTAAAGTAATATCACTGCCCCATATCATTATTAAATGAAATTGCTTTTGGTTCTGAAGCGCAAGTTATAGAGGAGAGAGTCACGGAGAGGACTGCACATCTGCTTAAATTAAAGAGAAGGGTGGGAGTGAGCATGGCAATAGAACATTTACAATAATAATTGATCAATCAAATTTCGATGCAGCAGATCAATGTTTTTGCATTACACATTGACTAGTGACTTTATGTCAGAAAAATGTGTCAGCCAGTAATCCACTCAACGCATTTCGCAATGGTACAAGAAATGTAAGGAGGCGTATTTTAATGCACTCAGATTAAACACAGTTAATTAATTTAATTCTCAACGGTAATAGAAATACCAATTTTGATTCTTTTGACAATATTGGACGCACCACACTCACCTTATAAATTCTGCTTTTACCTTTGAACTCTCTGCTGCAGAATTCCAAGGAAGACAATGTCATTTTAAATGTTGGCTTCAGAAAGAGGCATTAATGTGTAGTACAAAGGGACGGCTGGGGAGCTTATTTATCAGACACGGGGGCAATTCTAGATAGGGTCCAATTTAAATGCAGCAAAGCTTCTCACATCTGTGGTGGACAAAACAGCGGCTTGAAATTGTACCTTTTACAAGATGGGAATTTTAATCGAATTCCAGATGCGGGAGAGAACTGGAGGGAACAGGCACGGTAATGCAAAATCGGGAAATACATTAATCGAGCTGATGTCTGAATTCAGTCTTATTGACATCTGGACAACAGTAAATCTAAGCAAAAGGACATAAACAAGACTGGAATACAAACCATTATGTTAGTGCTGCTCACATTATTGCCGATTTCACCACAGCATCTAGGTGCCGCTACAGCTGCCAGAAAGATATAGCTCTTGCTTCAGATCTGTTACAGACTTGCATTTTACTATATCATAGAATCATAGAATTTACAGTGCAGAAGGAGGCCATTCGGCCCATCGAGTCTGCACCGGCCCTTGGAAAGAGCACCCCACTCAAGCGCACACCTCCTCCACCCCCTCCCCTTAACCGAGTAACCCCAATTCACCTTTTTTGGACACTAAGGGCAATTTATCATGGCCAATCCACCTGACCCGCACATCTTTGGGCTGTGGGAGGAAACCGGGGCACCCGGAGGAAACCCACGCACACACGGGGAGGAGGTGCAGACTCCGCACAGACAGTGACCCAGCTGGGAATCGAACCTGGGACCCTGGAGCTGTGAATCGACTGTGCTAACCACTACGCTACCGCGCTGCCCCAAGAATATACAGAAATATATAATTGACTAAATTCAGAAACAAACAACGCAGATCATAGGCACAGTGATGAATCTTGATTTCAGAGCTGGGGTATTCCACATTCATTCATAGAATTAAGTCAAACTTAACATTCAAAATACAATGATTTCATATTACAAAGATGAAAAATCAAAGGGCTGTTTTAAACTGGACACAAAACGGAGTCAAAAATAAACGGTCCGAAAATTCCTTTGGATAAATTACTGAATTTTTTAAAAATCCCAATTAAGGGGCAATTTAACGTGGCCACATCTTTGGGGTGTGGGGGTGAGACCCGCGCAGACTGGGGGAGAATGCGCTTTATTACTGAATTTGAATCTCCTGAATGATATACTCTGGTTTTACAGCATAGTCACATCATTAGGTCCAGGCAAAAAATATACCGATTGATGTATAACTGTCTGCAGTTCGAGAAACCTCATTATAGGAAGATATCTGAGGCTTAGAAAGAATATGTGAAGATTGTTCTGAATTATCAACTTTCAGTCAATACAATATATTTTGAAACACCACAAAGACTACAAAAAGATGGTCTGACCGAGGCCTGTGGCCTCAGGCAAAACAATAGGAACAACCACTCCCTGAGGTCTCGAGTAACTCTGATGCCCCATGAGTGGAGTTTGCACATTCTCCCCGTGTTTGCGTGGGTTTCGCCCCACAGTCCAAAGATGTGCAGGCTAGGTGGATTGGTCACGCTGAATTGCCCCTTAATTGGGAGAAAAAATTCAATTGAATACTCTAAATGTGACACAAAAAAAAAGAATTATGACCGGAGTTCTCCCGTGGCTGGGATTCTCCAACCTCGTCCTCGGCTGGGATACTCCGGCCCCGGCACTGGGATTCCCCGGCCCTGCCCTCCGCTGGGGTTCTCCATTCCTGCCGCTGGGACTCTCCATTCCCGCCCCTGGGACTCTCAGGTCCCGCCGCTGGGACTCTCTGTTCCCGCCGTTGGGACTCTCTGTTCCCGCCGCTGGGTTTCTCCGTTCCCACCGCTGGGACGCTCTGTTCCCGCCGTTGGGATTCTCCAGCCCCACCCGCCATTGGGACTCTCCATTCCCGCCATTGGTACTCTCCGTTCCTGCCGCTGGGACTCTCTGTTCCCGCCGCTGGGACTCTCCATTCCCGCCTCTGGGACTCTCCGTTCCCGCCACTGGGATTCTCCGTTCCCGCCACTGGGACTCTCCATTCCCGCCGCTGGGACTCTCCGTTCCCACCACTGGGACTCTCCGTTCCTGCCCCTGGGACTCTCTGTTCCTGCCCCTGGGACTCTCCATTCCCGCCCCTGGGACTCTCCTTTCCCGCCCCTGGGACTCTCCGTTCCCGCCACTGGGACTCTCCATTCCCGCCGCTGGGACGCTCCTTTCCGGCCGCTGGGATTCTCCGTTCCCGCCGCTGGGACTCTCCGTTCACGCCGCTGGGTCGCTCCGTTCCCGCCACTGGGACTCTCCGTTCACGCCACTGGGATTCTCCGTTCCCGCCGCTGGGTCTCTGCATTCCTGCTGCTGGGACTCTCCATTCCCGCTGCTGGGACTCTCCGTTCCCGCTGCTGGGACTATCCGTTCCTGCCGCTGGGATTCTCCGTTCCTGCCGCTGGGATTTTCCATTCCCGCCACTGGGACACTCCGTTCCCACCACTGGGACTCTCCGTTCCCGCCGCTGGGATTCTCCAGCCCTGCCCGCCATTGGGACTCTCCATTCCCGCCATTGGTACTCTCCGTTCCCGCCGCTGTGACTCTCCATTCCCACTGCTGGGACTCTCCATTCCCGCCACTGGGACTCTCCGTTCCTGCCGCTGGGATTCTCCATTCCCACTGCTGGGATTCTCAGGCCCCGCCGGCGGGACTCTCCGTTCCCGCCGCCGGGATTCTCTGTTCCCACTGCTGGGATTCACAAGCCCCACCCGCCGGCGGTACTCTCCGTTCCCGCCGCTGAGATTCTCCGTTCCCGCCGGTGGGACTCTCCGTTCCCGCCGGTGGGACTCTCCGTTCCCGTCGCTGAGATTCTTCATTCCCACTGGTGGGATTCTCCGTTCCCACTGCTGGGATTCACAGGCCCTGTCGGCGGGACTCTCCATTCCCGCCGCCGGGATTCTCTGTTCCCACTGCTGGGATTCACTGGCCCCGCCCGCCGGCGGTACTCTCCGTTCCCGCCGCTGAGATTCTCCGTTCCCGCCGCTGAGATTCTTCATTCCCACTGGTGGGATTCTCCGTTCCCGCCGCTGTGACTCTCCATTCCCACTGCTGGGACTCTCCATTCCCGCCACTGGGACTCTCCATTCCCGCCACTGGGACTCTCCGTTCCCGCCTCTGGGACTCTCCGTTCCCGCCACGGGGATTCTCCGTTCCCGCCTCTGGGGCTCTCCGTTCCCGCCGCTGGGACTCTCCGTTCCCGCCGCAGGGACTCTCCGTTCCCGCCACTGTGACTCTCCGTTCCCACTGCTGGGACTCTCCATTCCCGCCACTGGGACTCTCCGTTCCTGCCGCTGGGATTCTCTGTTCCCACTGCTGGGATTCTCAGGCCCTGTCGGCGGGACTCTCCGTTCCCGCCGCCGGGATTCTCTGTTCCCACTGCTGGGATTCACAAGCCACGCCCGCCGGCGGTACTCTCCGTTCCCGCCGCTGAGATGCTCCGTCCCCGCCGCTGAAATTCTCCATTCCCGCTGCTGGGATTCTCAGGCCCCGCCCGCTGGCGGAAGTCTCCATTCCCGCCACTGTCATTCTCCGTTCCCGCCGCTGGGACTCTCCGTTCCCGCTGCTGGGACTCTCCGTTCCCGCCACTGGGACTCTCCGTTCCCACCGCTGGTGGGACTCTCCGTTCCCGCCGCTGAGATCCTCCATTCCCACCGCTGGGAGTCTCGGGCCCCACTGTAGTGAATGGCGTTTTGGTTGAGTGCCAAATTCTCCGTTCTCCCTGGTAGTACGGCGAGTGGAGAATCCCGGCCAACAATTTGATGGCTTCTGTGATTTGTTGGGATCGAAGGCGTGGGAGCAACTGCTTGAAAAAATTAATAGGATTGAAACTCTTGCAATTGCTACGTAAACATTTGTACTCCTTCCTGCAACAAGATGCTAAATAGTTTCATTGATGTCGAACTGTTTTTCTTTTAATTAACCAAACAAAAGAAATGAAAACATGAAAACACAGTGAAAAAAAGTTGGTGAAATTTGCGAATGTATGTAAACTCATATTCACGTCCAGAGAGCTGAGCGATTCTCAGGGCCTGATGATGGCAGTGACAACACAAAAATGCCAGGTTGGGTTGCTGTGCTGTGCTAAACTGGCGGATGTTTGCCCTACAATTGGGCTTAGAATCTCTGCAAGGTGGGGAAATTTGGTCAGGCTTCGTGCCGTCAATGGCATTCCAGTGACCCTGTCAGAATGTGCCTGTATGAAGATGAGGCCAGAATCAAGCTTCAGTCTGCACCATGCACAGCTGGATAGGCTGCCGCCACTCAATATCTCGGGTTACACTTGATTAATAAATACTCAGCCAAGGCATCAAGGAGGTTCTGGTGGTTGGAGACATGCATCCAGCAAGAGTCAACACCTTGATAACATGAGGAAAGGGAGGAATTTCTTCCAGAGTTTAATGACCAGGAAGCCAGCGGTAGGAATAACTAAGGATTTATTTAATTTAACATAAAGTCTGCCCACGGCAGTTGCTATTTACTCTTCACAGGCCCCATTGGGACAATCAACATGGCGATCCCTGCTTGGGCTGGCTTTTATGCTCGATCTTATGAGACCCAGGTAAGTGCGCCTCGTGCCACTAGGCGGGAGATTGTATTCCACAAGTCCTATGTGGAGATCAATTACGGTTTCCCCGCTATTCTCATCTGGGTTATTACTCAGATATCTGACTCTTCTATCCAATTACTGTATCCTGTTAGACTGGGTCCTGTTATAGCCTGCACTCAAGTCTATAGCAATGGAAAATAAATTTACCAATAATAGAAATATAATCATATAACAGGACAGCAGTGAAGGAAACCATTCAGCCCATTGCGTGTGTGCCAGTACTTTCAAAGAGCAATTGAATTAGGTCTCTACCCTTATTTTTCTAATCTCCCCTCACGTTTTCTCCGTAAAATATTTATCCAATTTTCTTTCGAACGGGAGTATAGAATCTACCTTGACTATCCTTTCAGGCAGTCCATTCTAAATCCTAACCACTCATTGCATAAAAAATGTTTCTTTCACATCACCTTTGGTTGTTTTGACCTTAAATCTATGCCCTCTGGTTATTCATCCATCATCCAATTTCTCTCTAGTTACTCTATTCAAAGCCTTCATGATTTTAAAACACCTCTATCAAATCACCTGCTTTACTGCTCTAAGGAGAACTGTATACACACCACACATACAGAACACACACTGACACACCACACACACACACACTGACACACCACACACACAGACACACACAGAACACACACCACACACACCACACACACACACTGACACACCACACACACACACAACACACACACCACACACACACACACACCACACACAGAACATACACACACCACACATGCACCACACACACACACAAACACACACATAACATACACACACCACACACACACACACTGACACACCACACACACAGACACACACAGAACACACACACCACACACACTGACACACCACACACACACACAGAACACACACCACACACACACTGACACACCACACACACACTGACACACCACACACACCACACACACAGAACACACACACCACACACACACTGACACACTACACACACACTGACACACCACACACACCACACACACAGAACACACACAGAACATACACACACCACACATGCACCACACACACACAAACACGCACAGAACATGACACACCACACACACCACACACACAGAACACACACACCACACACACACTGACACACTACACACACACTGACACACCACACACACCACACACACAGAACACACACACCACACACGCACCACACAGAACATACACACACCACACATGCACCACACACACCACAAACGCACAGACACAACACACACACCACACATGCACACATACAACGCACACCACACAGACACAACACACACACTGCACACACATGCACCACACACTCACACATCACAACACACACACACCGCACACACACACACCACACAGACACACACACACCAACACGCCACACAAAGACCACACACAGAGCACTCACAACACACACCACACACACAAACAACAGATACAACACAAACATCACATACACCACACACACACCACACCACAACACACACACACCACACACCCACACACACCACACCACACAACACACACACACCGCACACACACATATCACAAAAACACACACACCACACACACAACACACACACACACACATGCACCACACACACACAGCACACATACACACGCACACCACACACACACCACAGCTCACACACATCACACACACACCACACATACCATACTGAACACACACACCAACACACCACACAAAGACCACACACAGAGCACTCACAACACACACCACACACACAAACAACAAACACAACACACACTCACATAGAACATACACACAGAACATACACACACAAAACACAACACACAACACATACTCACACACAGTACACAACACAACATACACAACATACGCACACAACATGCAATACACACACATGTACACACCACACAACACATACAACATACACACATAACATACACACAGCATATAATAATAATCTTTATTGTCACAAGTAGGCTTACATTAACACTGCAATGACGTTACTGTGAAAATCCCCTAGTTGCCACACTCTGGCGCCTGTTGGGTACACTGAGGGAGAATTCAGAATATCCAATTCACCTAACAGCACGTCTTTCGGAACTTGTGGGAAGAAACTCACGCCGACACGGGGTGAACATGTAAAATCCGCAGACAGTGACTCAAGCCGGGAATCAAACCGGGGTCCCCGGCGCTGTGAAGCAACAGTGCTAACCACCGTGCTACCATGCCGCCCATAGACACACACACAACACACACACAACACACACCATATCACACACCACACAACACACACACAGACCACACACAAAACACACCATATCACACACCCCACAACACACACACAACACACACACAACACACACCATATCACACACCACACAAAACACACACACAGACCACACACACAACACACCATATCACACACCACACAAAACACACACTCAGACCACACACACAACACACCATATCACGCACCACACAAAACACACACACAGGCCACACACACAACACACCATATCACACACCCCACAACACACACACAGACCACACACAAAACACACCATATCACACACCCCACAACACACACACAACACACACACAACATGCACAACACACACCATATCACACACCACACAAAACACACACACAGACCACACACACAACACACCATATCACACACCCCACAACACACACACAGACCACACACAAAACACACCATATCACACACCACACAACACACACACAGACCACACACAAAACACACCATATCACACACCACACAACACACACACAGGCCACACACACAACACACCATATCACACACCCCACAACACACACACAACACACACCATATCACACACCACACAAAACACACACACAGACCACACACACAACACACCATATCACACACAACACACACACAGACCACACGCACAACACACCATATCACACACCCCAAAAGACACACACACAGACCACACACACAACACACCCCAAAAGACACACACACAGACCACACACACAGCACACCATATCACACACCACACAACACACACACACACACAGACCACACACACAACACACCATATCACACACCCAACACACATACACAGAATATAAACACAGAACATATACACACACAACAAACACAACACACACTGAAGGTTTTCCCACTAAATGTTCACAGAAGAAGGACTTGATGGGGAGAGCGGCACAGGGCAGTCAGCAAGTTTTTTTCAAATTGGAAGAAAATTTAAAATGAATTCACTTTCACAGGAGTCAAACTGGTTTAGCACAGTGGGCTAAACAGCTGGCTTGTAATGCAGAACAAGACCAGCAGCGCGGGTTCAATTCCCGTACCGGCCTCCCCGAACAGGTGCCAGAATGTGGCGACTAGGGGCCTTTCATAGTAACTTCATTGAAGCCTACTTGTGACAATAAGTGATTATTATCATTATGTGTGCGCTGCCTTGGTTTCTAACCCAGACTACACCACACTATATGCTCTTGCTGCCTCTGATATGTTTGAATGAAGATTCAATGTTTTGTTTCTTTAAGTGACTCATTCTTCCAGAGAAGCTGAAAACCCGCTCTTGATGTCCCCAGATGACAATTTCTGATGTAGCTTATCATCTCTTTTAACCTCGTAGCACAAGACACTCAGTGAACCTCGACCTTCACCTTAAATTTATCAAGTTAAAAAGATAACCAGATGGAGTTTCCTCCATAGTCACAACCCAGAAGTTAGACCCAAAAATCCATTGATTCCTACACTCATTCTGCCAATGTCAACTGACACATAAATTTCATGTGAATCTCATTGGAATGTACCCAATAATAAAATGGGTGTAAATCAGAAATAATCAGTGTAAATCAGGGTTTTCCAAACTTTTTTCCCAGGACCCACATTTACCAATCAGCTGACTTTCGGGACCCATGCAGGCCGACCTTCGCGACCCATACTTGCCGATCTTCACGACACACCATTTTGGCTTCCTTTAATGCGACAGGTGAGCCTGCTTGGTCCTCACGATCTCACTTGCTTTATCATTCAATGTTACATGTTTGCTAAGGGCTTCAGCTGATTATTTAAGCTCTTGCGGCGTTCTTTGAAAAGAATCAAGACCTTTGTCCTCAAACTTGTCATGCTTTGTCTTCAAATGCCTTTGAAGTTTTGAAGGTTTTATATTCTCATTTGCTAGTACTTCCCTGCATACAACACACATGAGTTTTGCGTCCTGATTTGCATTGGCACAATTAGCAAAGCCGTACCTCAATAAATCATCCTTGTACTGCTTTGTTCCCGATTTTCTTTGTTGATTCAACCAAACGTCACAATCTGGATCTCGCCCGCGCTGATCCAGATTAGCATATTTAAATGAGTCATTAGTCTCATTTAAGTCCCCATGCGTCGGATTCTCTGGGCTCCCGGGAACTAATGGCTTCCCTACCAAGGCCTCAGCCGGGTGCAGTTTAGTAGAGGTCCACACACACATTGACCTGGTGTAATGGCACCTGGGGGCGGGGGGTTCTCAGTCCATTGGAGACCTCTGGGTGGTTGGGGACAGGGCAGGGTGGCACTCTGGCTCTCCTTCTAGAACATAGAACATTACAGCGCAGTACAAGCCCTTCGGCCCTCGATGTTGTGCCGACCTGTGAAACCACTCTAAAGCCCATCTACACTATTCCCTTATCGTCCATATGTCTATCCAATGACCATTTGAATGCCTTTAGTGTTGGCGAGTCCACTACTGTTGCAGGCAGGGCATTCCACACCCTTACTACTCTCTGAGTAAAGAACCTACTTCTGACATCTGTCTTATATCTATCTCCCCTCAATTTAAAGCTATGTCTCCTTGTGCTAGACATCACCATCCGAGGAAAAAGGCTCTCACTGTCCACCCTATCCAATCCTCTGATCATCTTGTATGCCTCAATTAAGTCACCTCTTAACCTTCTTCTCTCTAACGAAAACAGCCTCAAGTCCCTCAGCCTTTCCTCATAAGATCTTCCCTCCATACCAGGCAACATTCTGGTAAATCTCCTCTGCACCCTTTCCAATGCTTCCACATCCTTCCTATAATGCGGCAACCAGAATTGCACGCAATACTCCAAATGCGGCCGTACCAGAGTTTTGTACAGCTGCAACATGACCTCATGGCTCCGAAACTCAATCCCTCTACCAATAAAAGCTAACACACCGTACGCCTTCTTAACAACCCTCTCAACCTGAGTGGCAACTTTCAGGGATCTATGTACAGGGACACCAAGATCTCTCTGCTCATCCACACTGCCAAGAATCTTACCATTAGCCCAGTACTCTGTCTTCCTGTTATTCCTTCCAAAATGAATCACCTCACACTTTTCTGCATTAAACTCCATTTGCCACCTCTCAGCCCAGCGCTGCAGCTTATCTATGACCCTCTGTAGCTTGTAACATCCTTCCGCACTGCCCACAACTCCACCGACTTTAGTGTCATCTGCAAATTTACTCACCCATCCTTCTACGCCCTCCTCCAGGTCATTTATAAAAATGACAAACAGCAGTGACCCCAAAACAGATCCTTGTGGTAGTGCCAGGGTGCCTGATGGCAGTGCCAAGGGTTGGGACCTGAGGGCGGCTATGCTCCTAAAAGGGGGGAAATGCGGGGGTATGAACGGTTGGGAGAGGGATGAACGGTGTGTATGAAGGAGCCTCATGACCGTTGAGGGGGTGAAGGGTGGGGGTCCTGAAAGGGAGGATGGGGGGACCTGAAAAGGGCCTCTACGACCCCATTGCAAGGTATCCTCACTTTGGGAGGATGTAATATCCATGGGTGCAGAGTGATGACATTGCCCCTGAGTGGGGGCGTGGGGTCCCTCAAGCTCTCTTAGAGATCAGGGCACCCTTTCAAATGGCGGCCCGACCTCTGTGGAGCCGGTCTGGCCAGCACGTTCAATCCTCCAGTGTTGAAAATATTTTTAAGTATGGGCGAATGGGAAGAAACTCCTCAAGGCCAAAAAAATGAATAGCAGTGTAGATCTCACCCAAAACGCCAGTGGGAAACACCCCGACAAGCTCGCCAAAATGACACTTCGAAATATTTTGCTTAAGTCGCCCCCAACACTGAAAACCTCCACTTCAAGAGTAAAAGTTAAAATTGCAACTCATTGGACCATCAAGCATGGACATCGCTTTTCAATTTTCAATGTCACCAACACTTTGTCTTAAAAATGCATTCAAAGAAGCAAATTACAGACCACTCTCAGTGAGTTTAAAATTGAACAAACATACAAAATATCACAATAAAACACCAGTAAAATGGCGAAGGAAGTGCGATCGCAGGTGGCTTTGTATAAGGGGAAGATAGGGCCGGAATGGACAGGAGGTGGGGTTGATAAGATGATCGTAAAAGAACAAGAAGATTAAGGCACATTGCACTAAGGTGCACAATTTACTTTATCCAAAATTCAACGGTCATTTAGACCACGCATTTTATTTGCAGCGAGATTGCACGGGCGGGATTCTCCGCTGGCAGGATCCTCCGCTTTGCCAGCAGCGCACCCTCGCCAGCGGATTCTCGACAATGTGGGGGTGCCCACAATGGCGGGACGGAGAATTCCAGATCACTATTCAGAATCACCTCAGACAAATTTCAACGAAAACAGGGTCAGTTTCTAATTGGTAATCAGGTGATTGAGAAAATAAAATGCTTCATGGTCACAACCTGCCAGTTACAACCAAGAATTGATTTGTTACCAATACTTTTGTCATCTCAATCAGAAATTCCTGATGATAATATATCTTCAATGGACAATTAAAATTACAAGGTTTTCGTATTATTAAGGTAGATAAGTCCCCAGGGCCGGATGGGATCTACCCCAGAATACTGAAGGAGGCTGGAGAGGAAATTGCTGAGGCCTTGACAGAAATCTTTGGATCCTCGCTGTCTTCAGGGGATGTCCCGGAGGACTGGAGAATAGCCAATGTTGTTCCTCTGTTTAAGAAGGGTGGCAGGGATAATCCCGGGAACTACAGGCCGGTGAGCCTTACTTCAGTGGTAGGGAAATTACTGGAGAGAATTCTTCGAGACAGGATCTACTCCCATTTGGAAGCAAATGGACGTATTAGTGAGAGGCAGCACGGTTTTGTGAAGGGGAGGTCGTGTCTCACTAACTTGATCGAGTTTTTCGAGGAGGTCACTAAGATGATTGATGCAGGTAGGGCAGTAGATGTTGTCTATATGGACTTCAGTAAGGCCTTTGACAAGGTCCCTCATGGTAGACTAGTACAAAAGGTGAAGTCACACGGGATCAGGGGTGAACTGGCAAGGTGGATACAGAACTGGCTAGGCCATAGAAGGCAGAGGGTAGCAATGGAGGGATGCTTTTCTAATTGGAGGGCTGTGACCAGTGGTGTTCCACAGGGATCAGTGCTGGGACCTTTGCTCTTTGTAGTATATATAAATGATTTGGAGGAAAATGTAACTGGTCTGATTAGTAAGTTTGCAGACGACACAAAGGTTGGTGGAATTGCGGATAGCGATGAGGACTGTCTGAGGATACAGCAGGATTTAGATTGTCTGGAGACTTGGGCGGAGAGATGGCAGATGGAGTTTAACCTGGACAAATGTGAGGTAATGCATTTTGGAAGGGCTAATGCAGGTAGGGAATATACAGTGAATGGTAGAACCCTCAAGAGTATTGAAAGTCAAAGAGATCTAGGAGTACAGGTCCACAGATCACTGAAAGGGGCTACACAGGTGGAGAAGGTAGTCAAGAAGGCATACGGCATGCTTGCCTTCATTGGCCGGGGCATTGAGTATAAGAATTGGCAAGTCATGTTGCAGCTGTATAGAACCTTAGTTAGGCCACACTTGGAGTATAGTGTTCAATTCTGGTCGCCACACTACCAGAAGGATGTGGAGGCTTTAGAGAGGGTGCAGAAGAGATTTACCAGAATGTTGCCTGGTATGGAGGGCATAAGCTATGAGGAGCGATTGAATAAACTCGGTTTGTTCTCACTGGAACGAAGGAGGTTGAGGGGCGACCTGATAGAGGTATACAAAATTATGAGGGGCATAGACAGAGTGGATAGTCAGAGGCTTTTCCCCAGGGTAGAGGGGTCAATTACTAGGGGGCATAGGTTTAAGGTGAGAGGGGCAAAGTTTAGAGTAGATGTACGAGGCAAGTTTTTTACGCAGAGGGTAGTGGGTGCCTGGAACTCACTACCGGAGGAGGTAGTGGAGGCAGGGACGATAGGGACATTTAAGGGGCATCTTGACAAATATATGAATAGGATGGGAATAGAAGGATACGGACCCAGGAAGTGTAGAAGATTGTAGTTTAGTCGGGCAGTATGGTCGGCACGGGCTTGGAGGGCCGAAGGGCCTGTTCCTGTGCTGTACATTTCTTTGTTCTTGTTCTTTATATCTACCGGACATAAAACTATTACCCAGCTAAATTAAACGTGAGCGTTGGGGAAAATTCAACATGTGAGGCGACTGCCCTGCACGGTGCGAATACTGAAAAGGAGCACTTTGCAACATCAAACAAAACATTACAATTAAGGCAATTAAGATGCTGCATTGTATAATGTGATGCTTTGGGAGTCATTCTGCTCTGTTTACATTCCACTGTACATCTTTACTTCAAGGAAAATACTTCACATTAACTTTCCCAAACAAAGAGTTTACTGCACCCAGTTGACATGAAGTAAAAAATTCATGTGAAAACTGTGATGCACTGAAGGTGTTTTGCGAAATTAGCAGCATTAAATTGTATGTTCGCCAATGGTATAGTGTTATAGCTTTGCATAATGCCAAGCCAGCAACAAATATTTCAAATGAGCACGGTAGCACAGGGTTAGCACTGTTGCTTCACAGCGCCAGGGTCCCAGGTTCGATTCCCGGCTCGGGTCACTGTCTGTGCTCAGTCTGCACGTTCTCCCCGTGTCTGCGTGGGTTTCCTCCGGGTGCTCCGGTTTCCACCCACAAGTCCCGAAAGATGTGCTGTTAAGTGAATTGGACATTCTGAATTCTCCCTCCATGTATCCGAACAGGCGCTGGAATGTGGCGACTAGGGGCTTTTCACAGTAACTTCATTTCAGTAAGCCTACTTGTGACAATAAAGATTATTATTATTTTTATTAAATGGTAATGTAGTGAAAATGATACAGGATTGTGCACCAGAAAATACCACAAAAGGTCGCCTTATTGTCGTAAAACGTCTATCCCTTCATCAAGGCTCTTCAGCAAAGGTAACGTTCACCCTACCTAGTATGGTTGACACATGATTCCGTCACACACAGCATGTTGGACGCTTAATCGGCTCTCTGAAATGGCCCAGCAAGCCATTCAACTCCAAACAATCAGCTGCAAAGACAAAAGTAAGGGAAAAACAAGCCAAATAAACCTATCAGCAATGACCCAGGTATCGTATCAGGACAAAAATAGACAACCTGAGATAAAAACAGAGAATGTTGGAAGTACAGAGCCGGTCTGGCGGCAGGCTGGAGAGGGAAGCAGAGATAATGCTTCAGGTGGTTGAAGCTCTTCTCACTGGCACCTGAGTCCTGGTGGTCAAGTTGGGAGATCTGTTCCACAAACAAGTTAAGTGAGAGTCTGAATGGTCATACCAACAGAATCATATCCATCCCAATCCCTGGGTATGTTCTCTGCTATTGGACACAGTGGAGGCCTGGATGCAGTGGGAATCCTCAACATTGACTCCAAGTCCTATTTAGTCTGATTTGTTTCTCTCAGGTGCAAAGTGGATTACCTCAAACTTCCCCACAACTGAACGAATGTGTAATAATTTGACAGGGTTAACGCTCAAGGTCGATGATCTTTCATCCAAACGTTAATTCTGTTTCTCTCTCCACAGATCTGGTTGAACTGCTGAATATTTCCACAAATTTCTGTTTTATTTCAGATTTCCAACATCCACAAATTTTTTTTCAAGTCCACTAATTTCATCTGTCATTTTATACATCTGACTCACGTCTACAAAGTTTACTGCATCTCCTAATTTAACATCACCTGCAAACACTTGGATATACAACTCTTTATTTCAATATCAAAACCATTCATTCACATGTTGAAAAGCTGAGGCTCCAGTACACATCCATAGAACCATAGAATCCCTATAGTCCAGAAAGAGGCCATTCGGTTCATCGCATCGGCACCAACCCTTTGAAAAAGCACCCCTCCTAGGCCCACCCCTGCCAACAGCCCCCCGCTCCACTGCCCTATCTCCATAACTTCACCCTACCTGTAATTTTCGGAGATGGGAGGAGAAAGGAATGAGGACACTAAAAGATTTGTTTCTTGGGGGTCGGTTGTAAGGATTGAAGGAGCTGGGAGCAAAGTGAGGGCTGGAGCATGGGGAAATATTCAGATATATGCAGATGTAGACATCTGAGATGGCCACCTGCAAAGGACCATAGGAATTATGGCCAACGCAGGACTCAGACAGATACAGAGCTTCTGTGTATTTGAAACGCAGGTAGCTAGACCTGATCGAAACCCCTGCTCGTTTGCATTTTAATGGCCCGTTCCCCAGAACAATAGGACTGCAATCAAGAAATCGATACAGCCACAGACTGATCGGCGCAACTCCCTTTACTGAGAGATCCCAACCGCCAATGTCAATGACCGCTAAGGACCTGCCCAGCCACCAAGGTACCCGGCCCTTTATTGGCCAAAATCGAAGGCAGTGATCGAAGCCTGTCGAATTATTGGGTCCAAGATTAAGGACCGCCCCAAAGAGCGCGAAACCCTAGAGGGATAAAAGAGGACACAGCCATGTGTTCTGTCTCCTTTGGATCCGGCCTGTGCCAGCCTCCTTTGAATTTGGCCTGTGCCAGACAACTGTAGCAAGAACAGCCAGCCAAGTTCAAGACCAACGATCGCTACCTGACGGATGAGCCCAGCAGAGACAGAGCCACTTTCTTCGAACCAGCCAAGTGAAATCCATTTGCACAGTGCCGGTTGCCCAGAAGTTAAGTATAGGTTATTGTAGCTGATAGGTGTAGTTTAACTCGTAGTAGATATGCATGTGTTTGCATGTCGAAGTAATCCTGGTGTATGTAAATAAACCATCTTTTGAACTGACTAACGGGTTGTGTGGTCATTTGACCGATATAAGGGAAGGCTTGTGGTTCACCGAGATAAATAGAAATACCCACAGTATTGGCAACGCTGTTGGGACATAACATCATATCATAAATAGAGCCTCATTATTAAAAAGGGCAACACAGGTTCGCGATTTTGCCAGAAAGGAGATACAGAGATTTCCGGTGGAGCCGGCCTCCACATTGCTGGAGGAGGTGCTGACGACAGGGGGACTGGAGAAGGGGGTAGCGTCGGCGGTTTATGGGGCTATTTTGGAAGAGGAGAAGGCACCGCTGGATGGGGTCAAGGCAAAGTGGGAGGAAGAGGGTATGGAGGAGGGGTTCCGGTGTGAGGTGCTCCGGAGGGTGAACACCTCCACCTCGTGCGCGAGATTGGGGCTGATACAGCTGAAGGCGTATCACAAGGGCGCGGATGAGCCGGGCTCTTTGAGGGGGTAGAAGATGCATGTGAGCGTGGTGGGGGTGGGGGGGGGGGGGGGGGGGCCGCAAACCACTTTCATATGTTTTGGTCCTGTCCAAAGCTGGAGGATTACTGGAAGGAGGTGTTTAGGGTAATCTCTACAGTGGTGCACGTGAAACTGGACCTGGGCCCTCAGGAGGCCATATTCGGGGTGTCGGACCAGCCGGGGTTGGAAACGGATGCGGAGGCAGATGTTGTAGCCTTCGCCTCGTTGATCACCCGAAGGCGGATCCTGTTATGGTGGAGATCAACCTCTCCAACCTGTGTCCTGGCGAGGCGGGGGGACCTGCTGGAATTCTTGACTCTTGAGAAGGTCAAATTTAAACTGAGGGGAAGGATGGAGGGATTCTACAATTCATGGGTATTATTCATTATGCACTTTCGAGAATTGGATTACATCGAACATTGGGGGGCGGGGGATGGACTGTATGTGTTAATGGTGACTACGGGCGATTCCTGCTTCCTTTTCTTTATGTTAACATGTGGGCAGCTGCTTGGGGGTTTGGTGCTGGGATAGGATTGTTGTCATTAATAATGGGAATTAACACTGCATTCTTTACTGATTATTGTTCATTGTTGGTGAGTGTAAATTTGGGAGAAAATGTGAAAAAGGAGAATAAAAATACTTTAAAAAAAATCTTCACCCAATCTGCACATCTTTGAACACTAAGGGGCAATTTAGCACGGCCAATCCACCTAACTGGTGCATCTTTGGACTGTGGGAGGAAATCGGTGCACCCGGAGGGAACTCACGTAGACACGGGGAGAATATGCAAACACCACACAGTTACCCAAGGCCAGAATTTAACCCGGGTCCCTGGCACCGTGAGGCAGCAATTATCGAACCATGAAAGAATCATAGAATCCCTACAGTGCAGAAGAAGGCCGTTCGGCCCATCGAGTCTGCACTGGCCCTTTGAAAGAGTTCTTCGCACAGGCTCAGTCCCCCACCCTATCCCAATGACCCCTTACCCTAACCTTAACATCTTTTTTTGGACACTAGGGGGCAATTTAGCTTGGCCAATCCACCTAACCTGCACATCTTTGGACTGTGTGAGGAAACCGGAGCACCCGGAGGAAACCCACATAGACATGGGAAGAAAGTTCAAACTCCACACAGAAAGTGACCCGAGGCCGGAATTGAACCCGGGTCCCTGGCGCTGTGAGGCAGCAGTGCTAACCACTGCGCCACCGTGCCGCCTAATGGGCAGTATGGAACAGTACTCTGGGGAATTCCAATCAACACATCCTGCCAATCAGAAAACATTCTTTTTATTCTTGCTTTCTGTCTCCTATCTCCCAACTAATTACCGACCCATGTAACAAGGTTACCTCCAATACTGTGCTTTCATTTATGATCATTTATTGTGTGGAACATTATTAAATGCCTCTGGAAGTCCAGATTTTAAAAAATCCACTCCCTTATCTATCAAGCCAGTAAAATCCTCAAAAAGTTCAATGGATTAGTCAGAACCCTTCACAAATCCATTCCGACTTATTTAATCAACTCACATTTGACAAATGCTCAGTCATTTTAAGCCTGATGATAGATTCTATTAACTTTACCACAACTGATCCTAAACGGACAGATTTGCAGTTAACTGATTCCTCCTCCCCCCCCCCCCCCCCCCCCCCCCCCCCCCCATCCCACTGAGACAGTGCATTTTTCCCTCTGGCACTGTGCAATGTCCCACTGAGACAGTGCCATGTCCCTCTGGCACTGTGCAATGTCCCACTGAGACAGTGCCAAGTCCCTCTGGCACTGTGCAATATCCCACTGAGACAGTGCCAAGTCCCTCTGGCACTGTGCAATATCCCACTGAGACAGTGCCAAGTCCCTCTGGCACTGTGCAATATCCCACTGAGACAGTGCCATGTCCCTCTGGCACTGTGCAATATCCCACTGAGACAGTGCCATGTCCCTCTGGCACTGTGCAATATCCCACTGAGACAGTGCCATGTCCCTCTGACACTGTGCAATGTCCCACTGAGACAGTGCCATGTCCCTCTGGCACTGTGCAATATCCCACTGCGACAGTGCCATGTCCCTCTGGCACTGTGCAATATCCCACTGAGACAGTGCCATG
Organism: Scyliorhinus torazame; assembly: GCF_047496885.1. Taxonomy (NCBI): domain Eukaryota; kingdom Metazoa; phylum Chordata; class Chondrichthyes; order Carcharhiniformes; family Scyliorhinidae; genus Scyliorhinus; species Scyliorhinus torazame. The sequence continues at coordinate 84,919,588 of NC_092728.1, read as the reverse complement.
TCCCTCTGACACTGTGCAATGTCCCACTGAGACAGTGCCATGTCCCTCTGGCACTGTGCAATGTCCCACTGAGACAGTGCCATGCCCCTCTGGCACTGTGCAATGTCCTACTGAGACAGTGCTATGTCCCTCTGGCACTGTGCAATGTCCCACTGAGACAGTGCCATGTCCCTCTGGCACTGTGCAATGTCCCACTCAGACAATGCCATGTCCCTCGGTACCTCTGACCTGTCCCTCTGAGCCTGGCCCAGGTCAGTCAGCGCCCGGCCAATGCTCTCCATGTCCTCAGCCATGATCCTTTGTGACTGGGCCAAGCTCTGGAGCACAACAACCATGGCGGCCCGGAACATGTCTGCCTGTGACTTGGCTTCCTTATCCAGTGCCTCAGCCATCGACCTCACAGTGTTCCCCAAGCCTTAGACGTCTTGACCCAGGGGGCTAACTTCTGGACTCAAGGCTTCCACCGTGGATGCCACCCATTCAGTGTTGGCCTGGATACCAAGTATTGTCGGCACCATCTCCTGTGCCTGAAGGTGGTTGGACTCCTCCAGCTGTACCTGCAGGTGCTGGAAAGTTGCTGACACCCCCTCCTGTAATTCCTGGCTCTGTGTCTGCATCTGTACCAGTGATGGGACCATACTTTTCAGAAGAGCGATACCTGTCCTGACTACAGCTGTTTCCTTGCTTCAGGCAGCCCTATCATAGATCATAGAATTTACAGTGCAGAAGGAGGCCATTCGGCCCATCGAGTCTGCACCGGCTCTTGGAAAGAGCACCCTACCCAAGGTCAACACCGCCACCCTATCCCCATAACCCAGTAAACCCACCCAACACTAAGGGCAATTTTGGACACTAAGGGCAATTTATCATGGCCAATCCACCTAACCTGCACATCTTTGGACTGTGGGAGGAAACCGGAGCACCCGGAGGAAACCCACGCACACACGGGGAGGATGTGCAGACTCCGCACAGACAGTGACCCAAGCCGGAATCGAACCTGGGACTCTGGAGCTGTGAAGCAATTGTGCTATCCACAAGGCTACCGTGCTGCCCCGGTATGGACGCCCAATCTCTCGGGAGTCCCTATCTCCACCTGATGGCAGCAGCATGTGTGATGTGCGCACCCAGAAGTTGACCCAGGAGCCTCATTACTAAAATGCCCCACTGAGGTTATAGTCTTTGTGATGGTGGAGGGTGCAGGTGACAGCAGGGCCAAGAGGTCGGTGTCTTCCCTGGACTGGTGCTCCAGGGTGTGTTGGGGTTCTGGCTGTGGGTCAGGTAGCTGGGGTAATGCTGCAAGTCACGAGACATGGTGAGATCTTGGGAAGGCGTGGTCTGTGGGAGAAAATGACTCACTAGCTATAGGGACATAATTTTGCATTAGGGGTTCACTTGATTGCCACATGCCAACCTCCACCTCGGAGCTAGCCCTCTCAAGGACCTCTCCGGTAAATCCAGTACCCTCTGCTCGGCGGGATTCTGTGCCTTGACGGCCAGGATGCCCCCTCCAGCTTTCGCTCACTCCCTTCAATTATAGTCTGCCTTGTTCACATGGTGAGATGTAAGGTGGTGAGTTCAATTGGGGTCTGTAGGTGGTGACAAGTGTATGAAGGCACCTGGTCAAAGAGGACAATAAAGGCCGCTCTTCCCTGAGCTATCTTCTTGGCTGGAATGAGAGTGTGTGGCAGTGAAGTGCTTATAAGCATCTCCAGCTTGTCAAGCTCTCCAGCACCAATTCTGGCCTCAGAAAATCAGACACCAGCAGGAATGGGAATTTCTCTAGATTTAAGTGGGCAAAGTGCAGGTCCATTAGCATGTCCTGAATTGTTCCCTGAATAGCACCCCCAACGGGAAAGCAAACCACATGCAGTTCAACCCTGGTGTCAACACTTTAGTCTCCCAAACGGAGAATCCCGACCCATATCTACAATTTCTTCACCTCTGTCTATCAATATGAGGGGATACAAAACATCTGATCCTGGAAATTGGTCCGCCTCAAGTCCCGTTATTTTCTTCATTATCATTTTATTAAACATATTCTCCGGTCCCTCAGCCGAGTGTTTAGAATGATAGATTATCATAGAATTTACAGTGCAGAAGGAGGCCATTCGGCCCATCGAGTCTGCACCGGCTCTTGGAAAGAGCAACCTACCCAAGGTCAACACCTCCACCCTATCCCCATAACCCAGTAATCCCACCCAACACTAAGGGCAATTGTTTCTTTGCGGCAAGGCATTTGCTGGCGGCGGGATTCTCTACTCCCCCCTCTTGTTCATGGGATTTCCCATTGAAGCCACTCCACGCTACCAGGAAACCCATGGCTGGGGGTGCACTGCCGGCAGAAACAGAGAATCCCAATGGCCGGGCACAAATCTACTCCCTTTGAGAGATTTTAGGTTCCCAAAGGTCCTTTAGCCTCTTTCTCCACTTGCAAAATGGATACAAGATACATTTAACAAATCTGCCATTTCTTTATTGCCCATGATAGTCTCATCTGCAATCCGTCTTTAATGAGTCCACATTCCTCTTACCATAGTCCTTCTGGAAAGAAAGAACTTGCATTTATAAACCATCTTTCATGACCTCAGGTCTACGGGTTTTGCAGCCAATTAAGTACTTTGGAAGTGGAACCAATGTCATAATGTCGGAAATGTGGTCGCAATTTCCACACAGCAAGTCCTGAAAACAGCAACGAGATAGTGACCAGATAATCTCTTTCAGTGATAATAGTTGAGGGATAAATATTGATCAAGACACCTGGAGAACTCACAATGTCACAATTTCAACTCAGAAGGGGAATGTTATCACTAAACCAAAATTTAGTGAAAATTTAGCCTTGATACTTCTTGCAAGTTCCATTTTTCAATTTGCTTCTATTATTCTTTATATCACTTTGCTGCTTTTCAAAGTCCTCCCGGAACACTGAATTTCCACTTTTCCCTTTTTCCAAGGATGTAACACATCTCCAGTTGAAGGCCATCATGTCCTGTCTCTCCAAAATATTCCCAGTGCCTCTGGATGCTGAAACTCCCCTTCTACAACATCCCTTTCCAGCCAAACAATAAGTCATGGAGCGCGATTTAACAGGTAAAAAAGAGTCCTATTTTGGGCGTGTTTAGTGGGGTGGTTTCATGGCACCTGCAGCACCGCTATCAAACAGGACTCTGCTTTTTTATCGGTCTTGGTGACAAATGCCCTGCCAAGGCAGCAGTTACCTCGCTTACCATTTTTAAATGCCGCCACGCTCTCTCGCCCCCTCAGACTCACCGTGGCGTCTGGGCATCCCAATACCATAAGGGGTCCTTAAGTACCCCGTCCTGGCACTGGCATCCTGCTACCTGGGCGCTGCCAGCCTGGAACCCTGGCAATGCCCCTGCCAGCCTGGCAGTGCCAAGGTGGCACTGCCACCAGGGCACCAAGGTGCCAGGCTAGCAGTGCCAAGGTGCCTGGGTGGCAGCAGGGGTACCAGGGTACCATCCTGCCCAACCACCTGGGACCTCCGATGGCCTGTGAGAGCCCCCCGGTGTCATTATGTCTAGTCCGTGTTTGTGTGGACCAGTGTTAAACTGCGCCATGGCAAGGCTCTCCCAGGCTCAGGAACTAGTTTCCGGACCTTGGGAGCTTCGGGCGCCAACATGTCTAAGTGAGCCTAACTGCTTACCTAAATATGTAAATGTGGATCTCGCCCTCGCTGGGTGAGATCCAGATCGTGAGATGTCGATAGATCTTTCGGGGCATTCCAAGCGTAGCAAATCTCGCGCAAGGCCTCATCACGTCAATGAGTTGCACACGGCGAGTCCGTTTGATCGTGCCCGTAATCTCTCCCTCCCGATCTGAACTAACACATGGCAATGGATGAAGTACAGAGGTTACTATCCTGGTGATACTGTGTCCTTAACCACATTGAAACTATCATTCCTCACAACTATCTCATCTCCACAGTGAGGACTTTGTCCATGCCTGTAGGACAGACGTATGCTGATAGTGCAGTATCGAATTGAATATTCATCTGGATGCTGTGCACAGCAGCTGAATCATGTTCTACATCAATCTACGACCTCATGGTCCTCCATACTCTTTATTCTTCCATCACCATCAAGCAGGAATCAGTCTTGGTGAAATGGGTCATGACGGAAGGCCTATCAGGAACAACTGTGATATCTTCGAATGAAGCTTCAAGCTGATGCGGTGCACAGGGCTACCTACATGGCAAATGCCAAAAGCAGTGCTCTGTAACCACACCAAATCCAGTTAAGAAGGGTGATAGATAGCTGACCCACTAGCATGGAGGAAGTTCAACACGCATCCCCCATGCTCAGCTGTGGAGGAGCACAGCACATCGCTGAAAGTGACAAGATGTAGATGTCTTCAACTAAAAGTCCAAAATGAATGATCCTGTTCAGCACCGTCCTGAGAGCTCCAACTATGTCCAGCCAACTGCTTCACTCCAGATGATGGCATGAAGCAAGGGTAGTTTAGTAACTTGAGGAAGCCAGCGGTAAGAGAACAGAGGTTTATTCAACTATATACAATGTTCTGCTCAAGGCAGCAACTTGCTCCCACTCCAGTCCTTGCTGGGAGAACTAACCACACAAGGCCCCGTTTTGGGCCGGCTTTTGTGTTCGTTGGTAACGAGCTCCAGCTGGGTGGCCTCCGCCCCCTATCTGGGAAGCTCGTACTCCATGAGTCCTATGGGGAGATCTACAATGGTCGATCCTCGTGGTCCATGTGGGGGTTATAACAGGTGGAAAGGCAACCTTGACAACATTTCTACTAGTGGCCCAGAATTAACCGCTCCCCTTGCCAGGCCACTGCTAAGACTCAGGCATCTACACAACAAGGTGGAAGATTTTCAGGGTATGTCCTATCCATGAAAAACAGAACATTGAACCCAGCCAATTACCACCCTGCACGGCCTTCGCCCGATTATCAGTAAAATGATCAGTAGGGTTATCATGCAGCATCTATTCATCAGTAAACTGCCCAGTTGCCCGTACTTCAGGTTCCACAAGAGCGACTCAGCCCCAGACTTACTCACAGCCTTGATCCAGATCTGGACACACAAGCGAGTAGAGAATGAAAGAAATTGCCGTCGACATCACGGCAGCAATCAACAGAAAATGGCATCTCAGTGAAGTACAGGTCAATCCAGATCAAAGAGAAACTCGCCTAACACAAAAGAATGGCCATGGATGTCAAAGGTCAGTCATCATAGCCAGAAGATATCACGGCAAATACTCCGGGGAAGGGAGAATCCTTGGCCTAGCTATATTTAGCTGCTTCATCGACAAGGTTCCTTCTATTATGAGATAAGACCAACAATTCCAGTGTTTAGCTCCATTCCCAACCCCTCTGATAACAGTCCCCACTCAGACCATTTTCATCAACAGCTTGGGAGTCACCATTTCTGTGAAACTATTGGTCCAGCCATATCAATTATGTGGCTGCAAGAACAGGGCTGGGGACGCTGCGATGAGTGGATAACTTCTTTACTCGTCAAAATCCTCCACCTTCAAAAAGGCTCAAGTCACACTTCTGGCTTTTACATATTCCCAATTTTAATTCTTCCACCACTGGCGGCCGTGCTTTCATCTGGCCAGGGGTAAAGCTCTGAAATTCCCCCGCTAACCCTCTCGGTCTTTCTTCCCGTCGCTCTCCTCTATTAAAAGATACACATTAAATCCTACCTCTTTCACCAACTCTGCCTGTGGCTTGGTGTCAAACTATGTTTGATGTTGCTCCTGTGAAACACCTTGGAATGCTTTACTCCATTCAAGGCACTATATAAGTAAAGGTTGTGATAACATACTCACTGCTGTCCTATCATAGAATTTACAATGCCATTTGGCCCATCGAGTTTGAACCAGCCCTTGGAAAGAGCACTCCACGTCTCCACCCTATCCCCGTAACCCAGTAACCCCATCGCTTTTTTGGACACTAAGGGCAATTTAGCATGGCCAATCCACCTAACCTGCACATCTTTGGACTGTGGGAGGAAACCCACGCAGACTCAGGGAGAAAGTGCAAACTCCACACAGACAGCCAGGTGTCAACCTGGGACCCTGGAGCTCTGAAAGCTCTGAAGCAACTGTGCTAACCACTGTGCTACCGTGTTGCCCACAATATATATCTGTCCTGGATATTATACCTGGAACAACATTTAAAGAAGCCTAACATCATCCAGGGCAGAGTGTCCTTGTCATTGCAACCTACATCCACTTGATGTGTCAGCATTGCAATGTGGCTGGGTGTGAATGTGCAATCTATATATGTACAGACTATCTGTGGAATGTATTGCAGCATCTCATTATGGTAACTTTGACAGCATCTCCCTCCCCTCTGAACTTTCTTTCTTTAAAAATTTTTTTTCACAGGATGTTGGCTTCGCTAGCTAGAGCAGCATTTTTGCCCATCCCTAATTGCCCTTGCGACAGTGATGGTGAGCGGACTTAGAATCATAGAATCCCTACAGTGCAGGGGGAGGCCATTCGATCCATCGAGTCTGCACCAACCCTTTGAAAGGTCACTCCACCCATGTCCACTCCCCCGTCCACTGGGCCCTATCCCCGTAATCTAACCTGCACATCCCTGGACACTAAGGGGAAATTTAGCATGGCCAATCCACCTAACGCGCACATCTTTGGACTGTGGGAGGAAACCAGAGGAAACCCATGCAGATATGGGAGAATATGCAAAGTCCATACAGACAGTGGCCCAAGGCTGTAATTAAACCCGGGTCTCTGGCGCTGTGAGGCAGTGCTAGCCACCGTGCCACCCCTTCGTGAACCACGTGGTGTAGGGCAGGGAGTTCCAGGGTTTTGACCCAGCGACAGTGAAGGAATGATGATTTAGTTCCAAGCCAGCATGCCGTTTGGTTTGGAGGGGGTCTTGCTAACTCACAAAGGACAAGGTCGCAAGGCCATGGAATACCAAGTTCGCCTGCAAGTCACAAAATATGCTGAATTGAACATACTTCACCGTCCCTTCATCATTGCTGAGTTAAAATCTTGGAACTTCATCGCAAATACCATTATGTGAGCAACAAATGGACCACGCCATTGAAGGGGAAAATGCCACCATTCTCTTCACAGGACAATGAGACCTGGGGAATAAATGCAGTTTATCCTGTTAAAACAAATAAAAATCATTGAAAAGTAAGGACCCATTAAGTTGCCTTTTGAATGAGAGAAAAGATCTGATTATTCCTGCTAGCTTTGTTGACTGTTTTTGAAATTTTACCAGCTGTCAGAGGCAGTAAGCAGATTGTTCATGTGTGTAAGTACATATGTACACAGCTCTCCTGCTCAAGGATTTTGTGAAGAATGTAAGTTGCTGGGTGCAGTATAATTGCAACATTAAATGCAACCCACATGTGTGTTCTCTTACTCATTCTGATCTCTTGTTTTGGTCCACTAGCTTAATGGTGATTGAAACAAGCCACTGCATAGGGGCTTGATGTGCAGTGAAGACATTTAAAGAGTTTCAAAGTGCCCTGTTGAAATGCATAGACCGTAACTGAGTGTAAATATGCATCAATCCAGCTTTAAAAGGGATAGAAACTTGGGATCAGGGAGGCTTTCTGCCCCTCGAGCCTGTTCTGCCATCCACTGAGATCATGGCTGATCTGTGATCTAACTCCAAAATGGCTCATATCCATGGATGCCTTTGATTAACAAATCTCTCTTGCAAATCTCTATCAATCTCAGATGTAAAATTAGCAATAGATTTGGCATCAACTGCTATTTGTGAGGGAGAGTTACTAAACCTTTACTACTGTTTACATGGAGAACTGTTTCCGATCTCACTCCTGACAAATCTGCCTCTAGGTTTAAGACTCAGCACCTCGTTTGAGATTCCCCAGCCAAGGGAAATAGTTTGTCCCCAACCACCTTATCGGATTCACATAATATCTTGACAATTTAATCAAATAACCACATAACATTTTAAGTTCCAGGGAACACAACCTTAGCTCGTTTAAGTTCTCTTTATGACGTAACCCTTTGAGTCCAGGTATCATTCTGGTAAACCTATGTGGCAGTCCCTCTAAGGCCAATATATTCTTCCTAAAGTGTGGTCCCAGAACTGCTTACAGTACTCCAGGTGCGTTTTTGTTTTAAATTTAGAGTACCCAATTCATTTCTTCCAATTAAGGGGCAATTTAGCGTGGCCAAGCCACATACCCTGCACTGCTTTGGGTTGTGGGGGCAAAACCCGCGCAAACACAGGGAGAATGTGCAAATTCCACACGGACAGTGGCCCAGAGCCGGGATCGAACCTGGGACCTCGGCGCAGTGAGGCAGCAATGCTAACCACTGTACCACTGTGCTGCCCTCCTCCAGGTGTGGTTTAACCAAGGCTTCGTAAAATTCTACCATAACTTCTACCTTCCTTTTATTGTAGCTCAAGATATCAATGGCAGTATTCCGTAATATTTTTAATTATTTTCTGTACCTGTTGATGGCAATTCAATGATCTATGCATGTCACTCAAATCTCTTTGGACTATTTCAACCTTCCACCTTTAGAAAGTACCCTGATCTAACACTTTCCAAATCCAAAGCTGACAACTTCAGATTTGCCTATCTTCAGATCCATTTGTCACATGCTCTACAACAGGTTTTTCGAACTACGGGTCGCGACCCATAGGCAGGAGTCATGAAGGTCACGGAGCAATCGGTCGCGGCATTCCCGATTGCGGGAGAAGCGGCCAATGGCCGGAGACTGGCTTATAAATTGAGAATACTGGCTGCGACCAGCTTTTAAATGGAACAATGCATTCTTCTGGCCAGAAGCAGCAGCAGAGAGCACGTCACGCATCCTGCACGTCGGTGCTTTTGACGCGAATTCACGGAGGAGGGATTCCTCCATTTTCTAGCTGCCAGCAAGCAAGGCAAGACAACAACAACAACTTGATTTTTTTCAAACGATGCAGCGAGACCTTCAATCATCAGCTGAAGTCCTTAACTGAAATGTAACATTGAATGAGAAACAAGTGAGATCGTGAGGACAAAGCAGGTTCACCTGTTGCAATAAAGGTAAAGTGAAAATGGTAGGTTGCGATGGTCGTCCAGCGTGGGTTGCGATGGTCGGCCCTGGTGAGTTGCGATGGTCGTCCGGCGTGGGTTGCGATGGTCGTCCGGCGTGGGTTGCGATGGTCGTCCGGCGAGGGTTACGATGGTCGTCCGGCGTGGGTTGCGATGGTCGGCCGAAGTGGGTTGCGATGGTCGACTGGCGTGGGTTGCGATGGTCGTCCGGCGAGGGTTGCGATGGTCGTCCGGCGTGGGTTGCGATGGTCGGCCGGAGTGGGTTGCGATGGTCGTCCGGCGTGGGTTGCGATGGTCGTCCGGCGTGGGTTGCGATGGTCGTCCGGCGTGGGTTGCGATGGTCGTCCGGCGTGGGTTGCGATGGTCGGCCGAAGTGGGTTGCGATGGTCGTCCGGCGTGGGTTGCGATGGTCGGCCGAAGTGGGTTGCGATGGTCGACTGGCGTGGGTTGCGATGGTCGTCCGGCGAGGGTTGCGATGGTCGTCCGGCGTGGGTTGCGATGGTCGGCCGGAGTGGGTTGCGACGGTCGACTGGCGTGGGTTGCGATGGTCGGCCGGAGTGGGTTGCGACGGTCGACTGGCGTGGGTTGCGATGGTCGGCCGGAGTGGGTTGCGATGGTCGTCCGGCGTGGGTTGCGATGGTCGTCCGGCGTGGGTTGCGATGGTCGGCTGGAGTGGGTTGCGATGGTCGACTGGCGTGGGTTGCGATGGTGGGCTGGTGTGGGTTGTGATGATTGGCTGGAGTGAGTTGTAAAGGTCGGCCGGCGTGGGTTGCGATGGTCGGCCGGAGTGGGTTGCGATGGTCGTCCGGCGTGGGTTGCGATGGTCGGCTGGAGTGGGTTGCGATGGTCGACTGGCGTGGGTTGTGATGATTGGCTGGAGTGGGTTGTGAAGGTCGGCCGGCGTGGGTTGCGATGGTCGGCCGGAGTGGGTTGCGACGGTCGACTGGCGTGGGTTGCGATGGTCGGCCGGAGTGGGTTGCGATGGTCGTCCGGCGTGGGTTGCGATGGTCGGCTGGAGTGGGTTGCGATGGTCGACTGGCGTGGGTTGCGATGGTCGTCCGGCGAGGGTTGCGATGGTCGTCCGGCGTGGGTTGCGATGGTCGACTGGCGTGGGTTGCGATGGTCGGCCGGCGTGGGTTGCGATGGTCGTCCGGCGTGGGTTGCGATGGTCGTCCGGAGTGGGTTGCGATGGTCGACTGGCGTGGGTTGCGATGGTCGGCCGGCGTGGGTTGCGATGGTCGGCCGGCGTGGGTTGCGATGGTCGGCCGGTGTGGGTTGTGATGATTGGCTGGAGTGGGTTGTTTATTATAAATGTTTTATTGAAATTTTTTTCCCAAACAACAATTTTTCCCCTCTTACAAAGCAAACGCAACAATAACAATACAGAAATTTTAAACAATACACAAGTAGCAAAACCCCTTTATCTTTGACCTAAACTAAACCCCCCCCCCCCTCTCCCCCCCCCCCCCCCCCCCCCCCTCCCCCTGGGTTGCTGCTGCTGGTCATCTGTCTTCCCTCTAACGTTCCCCTAGGTAGTCGAGAAATGGCTGCCACCGCCTGGTGAACCCTTGAGCCGATCCTCTCAGGGCAAACTTTATCTGCTCCAGTTTAATGAACCCCGCCATATCATTTACCCAGGCCTCCAGTCCGGGGGGTTTCGCCTCCTTCCACATGAGTAGGATCCTGCGCCGGGCTACCAGGGACGCAAAGGCCACAACGTCGGCCTCTTTCACCTCCTGCACTCCCGGCTCTTCCGCAACTCCAAATAGAGCTAACCCCCAGCCTGGTTTGACCCGGGCCTTCACCACCCGCGAAATCACTCCCGTCACTCCCTTCCAATACCCTTCCAGTGCCGGGCATGCCCAAAACATATGTGCGTGGTTTGCCGGGCTCCCGCCACACCTCCCACATTTGTCCTCCACTCCAAAGAACCTGCTCAATCTCGCTCCCGTTATGTGTGCTCTATGTAGCACCTTAAATTGAATCAGGCTAAGCCTGGCGCATGAGGAAGAGGAATTTACCCTGCTTAGGGCATCAGCCCACATACCCTCCTCTATCTCCTCCCCTAGTTCTTCTTCCCACTTTCCTTTTAGTTCGCCCACCGACTCCTCCCCCTCTTCCCTCATCTCTCGGTAAATCTCTGACACCTTGCCCTCTCTGACCCACACCCCTGAAAGCACCCTGTCCTGTATCCCCTGTGTCGGGAGCAACGGAAATTCCCTCACCTGTTGTCTAGTAAATGCCCTCACCTGCATATATCTCAAGAAATTTCCCCGGGGCAACTTATACTTTTCCTCCAATGCTCCCAAGCTCGCAAAAGTCCCATCTATAAATAAATCTCCCACCCTCCTAATTCCCAACTGGAACCAGCTCTGAAATCCTCCATCCATTCTTCCTGGGGCGAACCTATGGTTGTTCCTGATTGGGGACCCCACCAGGGCTCCCCGCACCCCTCTCTGTCGCCTCCACTGTCCCCAGATATTCAATGTTGCCGCCACCACCGGGTTTGTGGTAAACTTTTTAGGTGAGATCGGTAGCGGCGCCGTCACCAGCGCCTCTAAACTCGTCCCTTTACAGGACTTTCTCTCCAGTCTTTCCCACGCCGCTCCCTCACCCTCCATCATCCATTTACGTATCATTGCCACATTGGCGGCCCAATAGTAATCGCCCAAGTTCGGTAGTGCCAATCCTCCTCTGTCCCTACTACGCTGAAGGAACCCCCTCCTTACTCTCGGAACTTTCCCTGCCCACACAAAGCTCGTGATGCTCCTGTCTATTTTATTAAAAAAGGTCTTAGTGATTAGTATAGGGAGACATTGAAATACAAATAAGAACCTCGGGAGGACCATCATCTTAATTGCTTGCACCCTGCCCGCCAGCGATAGAGGCTGCATGTCCCACCTCTTGAAGTCCTCCTCCATTTGTTCTACCAACCGTGTTTGATTAAGTCTGTGCAAGGTTCCCCAGCTCCTAGCGATCTGAATCCCCAGGTATCGGAAGTTTCTTTCCACTTTCCTTAGAGGCAAGCCTTCTATCTCTCTACTCTGGTCCCCTGGATGTATCACAAATAATTCACTCTTCCCCATGTTTAGCCTATACCCCGAGAAATCCCCGAACCCCCTCAAAATTCGCATAACCTCTATCATTCCCCCCGCTGGGTCCGACACGTATAACAATAGGTCATCCGCATATAACGAGACTCGGTGTTCTTCTCCCCCTCTAATCACCCCTCTCCATTTCCTGGAGTCTCTCAACGCCATGGCCAGAGGTTCAACTGCCAACGCGAACAACAATGGAGACAGCGGGCATCCCTGTCTTGTTCCCCTATATAGTCGGAAATACTCCGATCTGTGTCGACCTGTAACTACGCTTGCCGTTGGAGCCCCATAAAGAAGTCTAACCCAGCTAATAAACCCGTTCCCAAACCCAAACCTCCTTAACACTTCCCATAAATACTCCCACTCCACCCTATCAAATGCCTTCTCTGCGTCCATTGCCGCCACTATCTCTGCCTCCCCCTCCACTGGGGGCATCATTATCACCCCTAATAGTCGTCGCACGTTAACATTCAGTTGTCTCCCTTTTACGAACCCTGTCTGGTCTTCGTGCACCACCCCCGGGACACAGTCCTCTATCCTCGATGCCAGTACCTTTGCCAACAATTTGGCGTCCACGTTCAACAATGAAATGGGTCTATAGGACCCGCACTGCAACGGATCTTTATCCCTCTTCAAAATTAACGATATCGTCGCCTCCGACATCGTCGGGGGTAGAGTCCCCCCTTTCCTGGCCTCATTGAACGTCCTCACCATCAACGGGGCCAACAAGTCCACATATTTTCTGTAATACTCCACCAGGAACCCGTCTGGTCCTGGGGCCTTCCCTGCTTGCATGCTTCCCAGTCCCTTAATAACCTCGTCCACCCCAATCGGTGCCCCCAGGCCTACCACCCCCCGCTCCTCCACTTTCGGGAACCTCAATTGGTCCAGGAACTGCCGCATCCCCTCCTCTCCCTCTGGGGGTTGAGACCTATACAGTTCCTCATAGAAGGTCTTGAACACCTCATTTATCTTTCCTGCCCTTCGCACCGTGTCTCCCCTTTCGTCTCTAATTCCTCCTATCTCCCTCGCTGCTGCCCTCTTTCGCAATTGATGAGCCAACAGGCGACTCGTCTTTTCCCCATATTCATACCTCCTCCCCTGTGCCTTCCTCCACAGTACCTCCGCCTTTCTGGTGGTCAGAAGGTCAAATTCCGTCTGGAGTCGTCTCCTCTCCCTGTACAATTCCTCCTCCGGGGTCTCTGCAAATTCCCTATCCACCCTTAAAATCTCCCCCAGTAATCTTTCCCTTTCCTTGGCCTCTGTTTTCCTTTTGTGGGCCCCAATGGAGATCAGCTCTCCTCTGACCACCGCTTTTAGTGCTTCCCATACCACTCCCACAGGGACCTCGCCGTCGTCATTGACCTCCAGATATCTCTCAATACACCCCCGCACTCTTGCACACACTCCCTCATCCGCCATCAGTCCCACATCTAATCGCCAGAGTGTTCTCTGCTCCCTTTCCTCTCCTAATTCCAGGTCCACCCAATGTGGGGCATGATCCGAAACCGCTATGGCTGAGTACTCAGCTTCTTCCACCCTAGAGATCAACGACCTTCCCAAAACAAAAAAATCTATCCGGGAGTACACTTTATGGACATGGGAGAAGAAGGAAAACTCCCTAGCCCTAGGTCTAAGAAATCGCCATGGATCCACTCCCCCCATTTGGTCCATAAACCCCTTAAGTACCTTGGCCGCTGCCGGCCTTCTTCCGGTCCTTGAGCTGGATCTATCTAGCCCCGGGTCCAGCACCGTATTAAAGTCCCCTCCTAAAATCAAGTTTCCTACCTCCAGGTCCGGTATACGCCCCAGCATCCGTCTCATAAATCCCGCATCGTCCCAGTTTGGGGCATACACGTTAACCAACACGACCTCCATTCCCTCCAGCCTGCCACTCACCATTACATATCTACCTCCGCTATCTGCTACGATGTTCTTTGCTTCAAATGCAACCTGTTTCCCCACCAAAATGGCCACCCCTCTATTCTTTGCATCCAGTCCTGAGTGGAACACCTGTCCCACCCATCCTTTCCTTAGCCTAACTTGGTCCGCCACCTTTAGGTGCGTCTCTTGGAGCATAACCACGTCTGCCCTTAGTCCTTTCAAATGCACGAGCACTCTGGCCCTTTTTATCGGTCCGTTCAGGCCTCTCACGTTCCACGTGATCAGCCTCACTAGGGGGCTACCTGCCCCCCTCCCGTGTCGACTAGCCATTACCTTCTCTAGGCCAGTCCCATATCCCGCCTCCGCGCTCCCGCTCGCTCCCCCAGCGTCGCACACCATCCCCGCCCACCCACTCTTTAGCCATTTCCTTTTGGATTTCCGCAGCAGCAACCCAGTTGTCCCCCCCCCCCCCCTTCCCCCTCGCTCCCCCCCTCCCCGCTAGATCTCTTTCTAGCATGATTGCTCCCCCCATATTACTTCCGTAAGTCAGCTGACTTCAACTGACCCCGGCTACTCCTGCTCACTCCTCGACCCCCCCATGTGGGGAACTCCCATCCACCTTGCGCCTGTCTTCCCGCCTTATTCTTTCTGGTGCGGGAACATCCCTTTACCTGACCCGCCTCTTATGGCGCAGCTCCCTTTCCCCTCCCCCTCCCCTTCCCCATTCTCCAACTATGTCCCGTCTTTCCCCCCTCACCGGCGCCCACATTTCCCCAATGTCTCCCCCCTTCCCTGTTTACTTCTCAATTAACTTCCACCGTAACATTAACAATAACATTTCCTGCAGCATCAGTCCCTCAGTTCCGATCCAATTTCTCTTCTTTGATGAAGGTCCATGCTTCCTCCGCCGTCTCGAAATAATGGTGTCTCTCCTGATACGTGACCCATAGTCTTGCCGGCTGCAGCATCCCGAACTTCACCTTCCTTTTATGCAACACCTCTTTGGCTCGGTTGAAGCTCGCCCTCCTTCTCGCCACCTCCGCACTCCAATCCTGGTATACCCGTACCACTGCATTCTCCCATCTGCTACTCCGCACCTTTTTAGCCCATCTCAGGACCTCTTCTCTATCCTTAAGGCGGTAAAATCGCACGATTATCGCCCTGGGTGGTTCTCCCGCTTTTGGTCTTCTCGCCGGAATCCGATTTGCCCACTCCACCTCCAAGGGGCCCGTAGGGGCCTCAGCACCCATCAGTGAGCTCAGCATCGTACTTGCGTACGCTCCACAGTCCACTCCTTCCACACCCTCAGGGAGACCCAGTATCCGAAGGTTCTTCCTTCGCGCTCCATTTTCTAGGGCTTCGATCCTTTCAGTACACTTTTTATGAAGTGCCTCGTGCGTCTGTGTCTTAACCGCCAGGCCCAGGATCTCGTCCTCAATATCTGTCACCTTCTGCTCCACCACACGGAGCTCTGTCTCCTGGGTCTTTAATGTCTCCTTGAGCCCCTCAATTGCCTGTAGCAACGGGGTCAGCACCTCCCTCTTCAGCAGCTCCACGCACCGTCTCACAATTTCATGCTCAGGCCCCCATGTCGCCTGCGCTTTCTCCGCCGCCATCTTGTACTTCTCTCTTTCTGACCCTTTGGTCGACGATTCCTCGCGCTGCAGCCGCCGCCGCCGGTTTTTTCCTCCTTCGTTTGGGGGGGACTCCCTTCTCACACGCCCCACACCGGGTTGCGTCGTCGAAAAATTCCCCGTTGGGGCTCTTAAAAGAGCCCGAAGGTCCGTCGGAGCTGGAGCCGCCGAAGCGTGCGGCTAGCTAGGCATCACCGCAACCGGAAGTCCCTTCAGTGGCCTTGATGAGGTCTTTTCACAGTTGTTCCCTCTGCTGCTAGAATTCACTTTTGATACAGGCCCTCAGGTCAGCTTGCAGCTTTAAGCTTGCCCTTCCCCCGCCTGCATGCTGGAAGAGGCCCTGTTTATCCTGCAGTTGCAGCCAAATCTTTTACTGTTTCTGCGTGTGTCTGGCAACCAAGAGACATACCCTTCCTGGGGGACACTGTCGGGGGAATATTGCAGCCTTCTTCCCACACCGGGAAATGTCAAACAAATGCCGTGGGGGCCCTGTAAAAGAGCCCAAAAGTCCGTTCCAAGCAGGAGCTGCCGAATATGCGACCTAGCTCTGCATAGCCGCACCCGGAAGTGCTGGAGTGGGTTGTGAAGGTCGGCCAGTGTGGGTTTCCAAGGTCGGCCGGTGTGGGTTGTGATGGTCAGCCGGCGTGGGCCGCGAAGGTCGGCCGTCGTGGGTTTCAAAGGTCGGCCGGCGTGTGTTGCAAAGGTCGGCCGGCGTGTGTTGCAAAGGTCGGATGGCGTGGGTTGCGATGGTCGGATGGCGTGGGTTGCGATGGTCGACCGACATGGGCCGCAAAGGTCGGCCAATGTAGGTTGCAAAGGTTGGCCAGTGTGGGTTGCGATGGTCAGCAGGTGTAGATCATGAAGGACAACCAATGTGTGTCGCCAAGGCCGGCCGGCATGGGCTGCGAAGGTCAGCCAATTAGTAAAAATGGGTCCTGGGGAAAAAATGTGAAAAACAGTGATCTACAGCACCAAGTCCCAGAGATAACAGCAGAAAAGACCTTTTCAACTGTGTCATCATTGGTCAGCTACCAGTTGTATACCACATTTGTTTTCTTTGAATGCGCTATGGGAACTCCACTGGCAGTGAGGTTTCCAGTGGTGCATAGAGCAACTCTTTGCAGGACAGCCTTGTGGAATCATTATTGGTGACCTGGTTTGAGGTTGCACTATGCAAGAACATGATCTGAATCTTCGTCTCATCCTTGACAGAATTAGGACCATATAGTTGAAGCTTACCCCTACAAAATGCAGATTCAGGTTCAGCCAGGTTCATCACATGGGCCACTTACTCACAGTCGATGGTTTAATGCCTGATCCAGACAAGCACGCCTTACAATGCTTTCTCGGTATGATAAATTATCTTTCTCAGTTCATCTCGTGTTATATTGAGGTCACTGGACTACTTGGTCAACTGCTCCACCAGGATGTCGAGTGGTGCTGCCAAGAATATCACACAGCCGCCTGCAACAGACTCAAACAGGTACACAAAACTCCACCGGTGCTACAATACTTTGATGTTTGAGCACCCGTACTTATGTCATCTGACACCTCCCAGCACGGACGTGGTGCAGTCTGCATTCAGAAAGACAAACCAATAGCCTTTGCTTCAAGGGCCCTCACTGACAAGGAGGCGCGTTATCACAAAGGAACGTCTTGCTTTAATCTTCACCTGTCAGAAACTTCACAACTTTGATCTACGGTCGTCCTGCAACTGTTGAAACAGATCATCAGCCGCTCATAACTATCTTCAAAAAGCTTCTTCACGTTGTGACTTCACGGCGGCAAAGCACGATGCTAAAGCTGCAATGGTAGCATCTCAGCATTATCTACAAACATGGTAAGAAGCTGTACTTGGCTGATTCCCTCTCTAGAGGCTTCCTACCCACTATAGACCATGAGGAAGACATAGACATCATGACAATAGAGGTGCTTTCCCCTTATCGAATTCAGGAACTCACAGATGCCTTAAAGGCGGATATCACATGCAGCCAACTGTCCAGCGACATCATGAGGGCCTAGCCAGAGTCCTCAAGTGAGCTTCCCCACGAGCTCCGCACCTTCTTCACCATCGGAGATGAACTAACCGTACAGGATGGACTAATACTGTGTGGCCAATGATTTGTCATGCCTCCTGCCCTCCAGAGGTACTACACCCAACAACGAAACCAGGGGCACCCGGGGTTGGAAGCAACCAGATACAGGCCCAAGGACTCACTGTACTGGCTCCCCATATACACAGACATGGAATGGGAAGTACCAAGATGTGCACCACACATCAATGCAGTGAAGCCTCATCAAACAAAGGAACCATTGCATTTATCTGAGGTCTCAGACCACGGTCGTCCACAGCAGCTGATTGCTTCCAAAGGAATGGTAAACAACATTTAGGCCGGAATACTCCGGCTGTTGGGATTCTCTTTCCCGCCTGCAGCTCACCCCCACCCATGGGTTTCCCAGCAGCGATGGGGTGGCTCCAGAGAAATCCCATTGACAAGCGACGGGAAGTGAGAATCCCGCCGCCAGTGAACGGCGCGTCACCGAGAAACAGGCGGCTGGGGAGCCAGAGAATCTCACCCTTCCTCTTAGTTATTCTGGGTGGTTTGAACTCAACCAACCACCAAACATGACGAGTAAAGCAGTCATCATCAAGCTTAAGGGACACACACAGCATCCCTCAGAGACCCATGACAGATAACCCTCACCAATTCGTCTCCACGGAATTTTGGAACTTTGAACACATGGGGCTTTGGGCATATCATGATCAGCTCCCTATATCCACGGTCAAACGCACTGGCGGAACGGGCGGTTCGCTCAACCAAGCATTTTCCAGAGAAATGTTCACCAGATCACACATCCTGCTACACTGCACTCCTCAGTCTGCGCAATCTACCACAACAACGTCAGCACTACGATTCTTTTCCAGATGCACCAGGACCGTGATTCCTGCTGCGAAGGATCTGCTGCGGCCCAAGCTTGAAACCAACGTGAATGATGACGCCAGCCCAATTGACAACAGGAGATAAGATGCTGTTCTGATGTGCCTGATGCCATTGGATAGCACGTACCTTTGGAACTCGCCGTTGGTGAAGGCAGTGTCGCTGTCGGACACCAGGACTTCTGGTATTCCCTGCGTGCAGAAACTCTGTCCGAGTTTCTCCATTGTAGTGTGGGAGGTCGTGGAGACCGTGTGGTTTATCGCCAACCATTTGGAGTGTGCGTCTACCAAGATCAAAAACATGGAACCCATACAAATCCCAACAAAGTCCGCCTGCACTCGCACCCATGGCCAGCTTGGCCACTCCCACGGATGTAGGGAGGCTGAGGGATGGAGTTTTTGACTCTCCTGGCATGAATCGCACTGCTTCACCAAGTCCATGATGTCTGAGTCAAGACAGGGCCACCAGACATGGCTGCTGATGAGCATTTTCATTTTTGTTACAAGATATTGCCCTGGGTGAGGGACAACTACACCTGTGGTGTCCCCCAAGACCATCTTTGGAACGTCTGTAGTAGGGTAGACAAGGGGCTCAGTATTATTATTATTAATCCCAGGAAGGAATTTAACTCCATGGTGTTTCTTGGAGTTGGTGCTTCCTTGATGACCTTCACCTTGTCCTCTACCGGATGTAAACTTTTTTATCCACCCGATAGCCCAACGATATCATTTCATTTGCTTTAAAAACACATTTTCCCCTCTTCCGGTGTACCCCAGCTCTCGAGAATCTCTGCAAACGTCTAGGTTTGCTTGGTGTTCTTGTTCTGAACTCCCCGTGACCAGTACGTTATCCAAGTACATCGTCACTTTGGGTAACCCTTGGAGTATGTTCTGCATGATCTATTGGAATATGGTTCACACTGATGAGACTCCGAAGGACAAGCGAGTGCACTCATAGAGACCCTTGTGCGCGTTGATTGTAACATACTTCCGGGAAGGTTCATCTGATTCAAATTGAAGATAGACATGGCTCATATTTAACTTAGTGAACACCTGGCCACCCGCTAACATAGCGTGCAGGTCTTTGATTCAAGGCATGGGGTATCTATCCAGCTTGGTACATTAACTTATAATCTCCACAGAAGCAGGCTAATTTGTCCAGTTTAAGGACAAGGATGACAGGCACGACCCACTCTACAACCTGTACAGGCCTTATTATGCCTGGATTTTCCGGGTGCCCAAATCCAGACTCCACCTTTTCCAATAGGGAGCATGGAACCGCTCTCACTCTAAAATATTGCGGCGTAGCATCAGAGTCAACATAAATCTTGACTTTGGATCCTCTTGCTTTCCTTCCTGGAAAACTTCAGGATAGTTACTGATGATTTCACACAATCCTCCTACACCCACTCCTGAAGATCTCTAACCAGTTCATCCTGATGCGCTGAGGCCAATCTCTCCCATGAGGCTCGGTTCTTGCCCCTGCACAATAATGAGTGGTAGTCGGGTTGATTGCTGCCTGTAAGTTACTGGGGTCACTGGGGTCCTTATTTGTAATGGTTCCTCCGTATAGCTGGCTAGTCTGTCCTTCGTGTCTTCTAAGCTCAAAAACCAGTTTGGAGGTGATCATATGTCTGTTCCCCAATAACAGAGACTGCAGCTCCCGTGTCTACCTCACTTCCATTACCAACAGATGACCATTTACCAGCAGTTCTACCATTATTGAGGCGGCATTGGTCATAATGATGTGGTTTTGTTGCACTGTCCCTGTTTCTGGTAGTGGATATACCGACATGGTGCAGTCCAGTATTGTCTTGGCTTCTTCCCTGAACAACCCGTGTTTTGCCAATGCTATAACTTTGTCTTGGCTGAGCCCTTTGGCAGTGCTCGCAATAGTCCATTGTCTGCATCGGCAACGTAGCATTCTTGGGGCATTTCCTTCACTGCCGGGTGATGTGGGTTGAGCTCCAATATTATAATGAACGATCTGACGACTCACTTACACAAGTGCCCTCTATTGAGGAATGGTCACTGTTGCATGAGGCTCCTCCCCCTAACCAGAGAGCATTACCGCCTGATGCCCCTTGTAGCCCTGAGCCCTTTTTCTGCATTTTCCAGTGATGGAGCTAATTTGATGGCTTTTTTAAAATTCAGGTCGGGTTCTGCCTATAATATTTTTGGGCTGTCAAGTTGTTTATTCCGCATACCAATCTGTCACGCAACATTTCATTCAGGGAGTGTCTGAATTCACAATGTTCTGCCAATTTACGTAACCTGGCCAAAAATGCAGTGACAGGTTCCCCCAGAGTTCCCCCTGCCGTGTTAAAACGGCATCTCTGGAGTATAACAGGGCTACGGATCATAATGGTTTCTTGCCAAGTCTACTAACTCATTGCAAGTTTTGGGGAAGGGGCATCTGGATAGGTTTTCATAACGCTGAATATGGGGCCCTGCAAGCTGTCAGTAAGATCACTTCTGTTTTTCATCTCTCTCAATAATATTAGCTCAGAAGGGCAGCACGGTAGCATTGTGGATAGCACAATTGCTTCACAGCTCTAGTGTCCCAGGTTCGATTCCGGCTTGGGTCACTGTCTGTGCGGAGTCTGCACATCCTCCCCGTGTGTGTGTGTGGGTTTCCTCCGGGTGCTCCGGTTTCCTCCCACAGTCCAAAGATGTGCAGGTTAGGTGGATTGGCCATGCTAAATTGCACTTAGTGTCCAAAATTGCCCTTAGTGTTGGGCGGGGTTACTGGGTTATGGGGATAGGGTGGAGGTGTTGACCTTGGGTAGGGTGCTCTTTCCGGGAGCCGGTGCAGACTCGATGGGCCGAGTGGCCTCCTTCTGCACTGTAAATTCTATGATAAGAAGTAACGCACGTGCTCTGTGTACTGGGCCCAGTCTTCTCCGCTTACCTCATGGGGTTCAAGTTTATTGAACAGAGGCATTTTTTTCTTCTTACTGGATGAGCCGCTTGTACTCGACAAGGTTGCTCAGAGAAAATAACTTGTTTACTCCTCACCAATGTAATAGTCTCACCAAGGCCAGTGTTCCGACACCATACCCTTTTATTTACATAACAGAAAAGGCCACAGCTGTGGCTTACAGTGCAAAAGTCCAACACAGATTGAAGCAATGGGTGTTAAACTCTGACTGCTCGTTTCCCATTGGGCGAGCTCCCACCTGCTCAATAGGGAGGTTCATATTCTACGAAGCCCACAGGGAGATCTATTGATGATCCCCCGTGTCCTTTGTGACCACCATAACACTTCTTAATAATGGATTTGAACATTTATCCTATGACAAATGTGAGGCAAACTGACCTCTAGTTTCCTGCTCTCTGGCTCCCTCTTTTTTGAAATAGAGTGTTACATTGACAATTTCCTAATCCGCTGGGACCTTTCTAGAACTAGGGAATTTTGGAAGATCACAAACAATGCATCTACCATCTCCGCAGGATGAAGTTATTGAAATATAGACATTATGGTCAACAGACATAAAACAAACTTCAAAGTGGACATTGGAGCAGAAGTTTCAGTTGATTCAGACACAGAACACTAGCTAAAACAAGGCCTCCTCCAGCCATCATTCATACAATTGTGATGAATGTAAGAAATTGCCATGTTTCATATTTTATATTTTTTATAATGTCATGTGAGAGTACCTTTAAGAAATGGGTGTTTAAGAAATGTACCTTTAAGAAATGGGTGTTTATCAGTGATGTCAGAGTGTGGGTGGAGCTGGGCTGTCTGTCAGCTTTTTACTTTTGTTTTAGACTGTTTGCTTTTCGTTTTTGTTTTAGGCTGTTTGTGTTTTAGTTTTGTTTTCAGTGTTGGAGATGAAGCCAGACAGAGCAGGTGGACTGTTGATCTCTCTGCCATGAAAAGACTATCTCTTGATCATTTGGTGAATTCTGAATTATAAATGTTTTCAGTAGTGAATGTAAACCTGATGTGTTTCTGTTAAAAGGTGTTTCTTCTGTCTTCTGGATGTTGTTTGGAAAGTTATTATGGATTACTTAGTGTTGTATTCTTTGGGGGTTGTATTTGAATTGATGGTTGCGAAGATGTTCACTGTATGTTTTTAAAAGGTTAATGTGAGTTCATAGAATAAACATTGTTTTGCTTTAAAAAATACTTTTACATTTCTGCTGTACCACACCTGTAGAGTGGGCCGTGTGCTCCCCATACCACAATCTATTAAAAGTTGTGGGTCAGGTGAATTCCATGATACACTTTGCGGTTCTCTAAACCCTGGCCCATAACAATAATGTGATTAAAACCTGGGTTGGGTTGAATACAGACAGTATGACTGCTAGAGGAGTGATCAAGGTGTCATAAACATGAGGTAATCATTGATTCTGCAGGTGAAATGTTCTGCTAATATATATGAGAACCATTTACTTGTTTATGGCGATCGAGCTAATGATTACATTTAAGGACAACTGGAATGTTGTCAATTTATGAGGGTTATTGTGTTCGATCCTGGCTGAACAGGTCATATGATATCTTGTGGGAAGAATACTTTATGCTTTGGGTACAAATGATGTAATTAAGGGGAGGAGCTGTCTGGAAAAGTTAGTTCTTCCGTCCGTTTTAATCTGAACAGAAGTGTTTCAGTTTGTGTCCTGAGAGGCTCTCTCGACAAAGATTCTGCATCAGTTGAAACCTGCTTGTTAACTTTATTCATTTTTTAAAAAATATATATATTTATTAAAGTTTTTTACCAACACAATTTTTTCCCCTTACAAACAATAACCTCCGCCACCGCCCCCCCCCCCCCCACCCCGTAACAAAATAACACAAAATCGCACTGAGCAAGATATATGCATGGCAAAATGGTATATTTACATAGCTTTATACACTGGCTCTCTCCCGCACGTGCCAGTTTCCCCCACCCTCCATGTTATCTCCTGCTCATCCATCCCCCCAAGCAATCCCCCATTCCCCCCCCCCCCCACCCCCCCAGGGTTGCTGCTGCTGCTGACCGACCTTCCTCTAACGCTCCGCGAGATAGTCTAGGAACGGTTGCCACCGCCTGTAGAACCCCTGCGCAGACCCTCTCAAGGCAAACTTAATCCTCTCCAGCTTTATGAACCCAGCCATGTCGTTTATCCAGGCCTCCATGCTGGGGGGCTTCGCCTCCTTCCACATTAGCAAGATCCTTCGCCGGGCTACTAGGGACGCAAAGGCCAGAATGCCGGCCTCTTTCGCCTCCTGCACTCCCGGCTCGTCCACTGCTCCAAATATTGCTAGCCCCCAGCTTGGCTTGACCCGGACTTTCACCACCTGAGATATTGCTCCCGCCACTCCTCTCCAGAACCCCTCCAGTGCCGGGCATGACCAAAACATATGGACATGGTTCGCCGGACTCCCTGAACACCTTCCGCATCTGTCCTCTACCCCAAAGAACCTGCTCAACCTCGCCCCCGTCAAGTGCGCTCTGTGGACCACCTTAAATTGTATCAGGCTGAGCATGGCACATGAGGAGGAGGAATTAACCCTACCCAGGGCATCAGCCCACAAACCTTCCTCGATCCCCTCCCCCAGCTCCTCCTCCCATTTACCCTTCAACTCTTCTGCTAGCACTTCCCCCTCTTCTTTCATCTCCTGGTGTATTTCCGACACCTTGCCCTCCCCGACCCATACACCCGAGATCACCTTGTCTTGAATTTCTTGTGCCGGGAGCAACGGGAATTCCCTGACTTGTCGCCTCCCAAAAGCCCTCACCTGCATATATCTAAATGCATTTCCCGGGGGTAACTCAAACTTCTCCTCCAGTGCCCCTAGGCTCGCAAATGTCCCGTTAATGAACAGGTCCCCCATTCTTCTAATCCCCGCCCGATGCCAGCTCTGGAACCCCCCGTCCATCTTCCCCGGGACAAACAGGTGGTTACCCCTAATCGGGGACCACACTGAGGCTCCCGCTGCACCCCTGTGCCGTCTCCACTGGCCCCAGATCCTTAACGTTGCCGCCACCACCGGGCTCGTGGTATACTTTGATGGCGAGAACGGCAGCGGTACCGTCACCAACGCCCCCAAGCTAGTTCCTTTACAGGAAGCCATCTCCATCCTCTTCCATGCCGCCCCCTCTCCCTCCATAACCCACTTGCGGATCATCGCCACATTTGCTGCCCAGTAGTAGCTCCCTAGGTTTGGCAGCGCCAACCCTCCTCGGTCCCTACTGCGTTCCAGGAACCCTCTCCTTACCCTCGGGGTCCTATTCGCCCACACAAACCCCATAATACTCCAACCTACTCTCTTGAAAAAGCCCTTGGTGATCACAATGGGAAGGCACTGAAACACAAACAGAAACCTCGGAAGGACCACCATTTTGACCGACTGCACTCTACCCGCCAGCGAGAGCGGTAACATGTCCCATCTTTTGAAGTCCTCATCCATTTGGTCCACCAACCTCGTCAGATTCAGTTTATGTAGGGCCCCCCCAACTCCTGGCTATCTGGATCCCCAGATACCGAAAACTCCCCACCGCCCTCCTCAGCGGTAGGTCCCCTATCCCTCTTTCTTGGTCCACTGCCTGTAATACAAAAAGCTCACTCTTCCCTACATTGAGCTTATAGCCCGCGAACTCCCCAAACTCCCTCAGAGTCTGCATGACCTCCACCATCCCCTCCATTGGGTCCGCCACGTATAGCAACAGGTCATCCGCGTATAGCAACACCCGATGCTCTTCTCCCCCTCGGACCACCCCCCTCCATTTATTAGACTCCCTCAGTGATATGGCCAAGGGTTTGATCGCCAATGCAAACAACAGGGGGGACAGGGGGCACCCCTGCCTCGTTCCTCGGTACAGCCGAAAGTACTCCGACCTCCGCCGGTTCGTCACTACACTCGCCACCGTGGCTCTGTAAAGGAGCTTAACCCAGCTGATAAACCCTCCCCCGAACCCAAACCTACGCAACACCTCCCAGAGGTACTCCCACTCTACTCGGTCAAAGGCCTTTTCCACGTCCATGGCTGTCACTATCTCCGCCTCTCCCTCCTCCGATGGCATCATTATCACGTTTAAGAGCCGCCGCACATTAGTGTTTAATTGCCTGCCCTTTACGAATCCCGTCTGGTCCTCATGAATCACCCCCGGGACACAATCCTCAATCCTCGTGGCCAGCACTTTTGCCAATAACTTAGCGTCCACATTGAGGAGCGAGATCGGCCTGTACGATCCACATTGCAGTGGGTCCTTGTCTCGCTTTAGAATCAAGGAAATTGTCGCCTCCGACATTGCCGGGGGCAGGGTCCCCTCCTCTCTTGCCTCGTTAAAGGTCCTCACTAGTAGCGGGGCCAACAGGTCTACGTACTTTCTGTAAAACTCCACCGGGAACCCGTCCGGCCCCGGGGCCTTCCCCGCCTGCATACTCCCCAAACCCTTCAAACCCTTGCTCAGCTCCTCCAACCAGATTGGTGCCCCCAAACCAGCCACCTCTTGCTCCTCCACCCTTGGGAACCTCAGTTGGTCTAGGAATCGTCTCATCCCCTCTTCCCCCCCTGGGGGCTGGGATCTGTACAGCTCTTCATAGAAGGCCTTGAATACCTTGTTTATTTTTGTTACACTCCGAACCGTGGCTCCCCTTCCATCTTTGATTCCCCCTATTTCCCTCGCTGCCGTCCTCTTACGGAGCTGGTGTGCCAGCATCCGACTAGCCTTTTCCCCGTACTCGTAGGTCGCCCCCTGCGCCTTCCTCCACTGTGCCTCCGCCTTCCCTGTGGTCAACAGGTCAAACTCCGTCTGGAGCCGTCGTCTTTCCCCAAGTAATCTTTCCTCCGGGGCCTCTGCGTATCTCCTGTCCACTCTCAAAATCTCCCCCACTAACCTCTCCCTTTCCATGCCCTCTGTCTTCTCCCTATGAGCCCTGATGGAGATTAGCTCTCCCCTGATCACCACCTTGAACGCCTCCCATACCACCCCCACTCGCACCTCCCCGTTGTCGTTGGCCTCCAAGTACCTTTCGATGCACCCCCTCACCTTCCCACACGCCACCTCATCTGCCAGCAGTCCCACATCCAGCCCCCACCGCAGGCGTTGGTCTCTCTCCTCTCCCAGCCCCATTTCCACCCAGTGCGGGGCGTGGTCCGAAATGGCTATGGCCGAATACTCCGTCCCCTCCACCCTCGGGATGAGCACCCTGCCCAGGACAAAGAAATCTATCCGGGAGTAGGCTTTGTGCACGTGGGAGAAGAAAGAAAATTCCCTGGCCTGCGGTCTTGCAAACCTCCATGGGTCCACTCCCCCCATCTGATCCATAAACCCCCTGAGCACCTTGGCCGCCGCCGGCCTCTTTCCCGTCCTTAATCTGGAGCGGTACAGTGCTGGGTCCAGCACTGTATTGAAGTCCCCTCCCATTATCAGGCCTCCTACCTCCAGGTCCGGAATGCGCCCCAACATGCACTTCATGAATCCAGCATCATCCCAGTTCGGGGCGTATACATTTACCAACACCACCCACGTCCCTTGCAACCTACCACTCACCATCACATATCTCCCTCCATTATCCACTACGATAGTCTTGGCCTCAAATGACACATGCTTTCCCACCAAAATTGCCACCCCTCTATTTTCCGCGTCCAGTTCCGAGTGAAATACCTGTCCTACCCATCCCCTTCTTAACCTGACCTGGTCCGCCACCTGCAGGTGTGTCTCTTGGAGCATAGCCACGTCTGCCTTCAGTCCCTTCAAGTGCGCAAACACTTGAGCCCTCTTCACCGGCCCATTCAGGCCCCTCACGTTCCACGTTATCAGCCGGATTGGAGGGGCTCTCCTCTCCACCCCCTCCCCCCCCCCCCCCCCCCCCGACTAGCCATCTCCTTTTCTGGGCCAGTCCCGTGTCCGCGTCTCCCTCGCCCTCCAGTCCCCCAGCCGGGGGACCTCCGTCCCGACCACCTCTTCTGTGTCCCATTCCCTTTTGGCCAGTGCAGCAGCAACCCTCCCCCCCCATTCCCCCCTCCCCCCCTCCCCTCCCCCCCCCCCGCTAAACCCCTGTCTAGCTTTTTTGCTCCCCCATATCACTCCCGTAAGTCAGCTGACACCTGCTGACCCCGGCTTCCCCCGCCGTCCCTTTGACCCCCCCCCGTGTGGGAGTCTCTCAATCAATCCTTCGTTCCCCTTCCCGCCTTTCTTCCCGCGCGCGGGGAAAAAACCCCGCGCTTTCCAAAGCCTGCCCCGCCCCCTCTGGCGCAGCTGTTAACTTTATTCATGAGTGGTATTTGAACTATATTGATTTGCTTAATTTGAATATAGAGGCAGGTTTAGGAAGTATGTTAAGGTTTTCTTCTTCCACTTAAGAACTGTTGTAACTGGTATCTGTAATGCTATGTCTCTGTTGTTAATGTGGTTACTTTTGTGTTTAAATTAAAGTTTGTTTTAACATAAAAGACACCTAGGGGCCAATGTTGTCACTCTGTATTGCAGTAACATTTTCCCACAATTTTACAAATTGCAAATAATTGTGTTCTTGTCCGGGATCTTAACACAATTCCATGATCCAGAAAGCATTTGTCAGTCAACGCACAGTTAACTGCTGCACTTCAGCACAAAGGAAAATAAATCACAGGACCTTTGTGATCCATAACCAATGGTGGTCAGATTTAAGCTAAAACGTTTGCACAGACCTACAACTCATCTGTAAAATAGATGAATTGGAAAGGCAAGACAAATCAAATAATTCATGAAAGAATTTCCAAACGTATTTAGCGGTCTTAAGAAGACTGAAACAAAGGCTTTGAAATGGAAGCACCAGTAGAACTCCATCCTCACTGTATTGTGCTGCCACCCTGGTGAGTCTATCTTGCTGGTGGGACAGGACATACCCAGGGATGGTGGTTGCTCGGACATTGACTGTAAACTATGATTTTATGAGTAGGACAGGCTGTTACTTGACTAATCTGTGGGACTGATCTCCCAATTTTGACACAAGCCTCAAGGTATTAGTGAGGAGGGCATCACACGATGGAGTGTGCTGTTGTCCCTGGTGCATCAATCAGATGTCAGCTGGTCCTTGCAGTTTTATTTCTTTTTGACTTTTCTGTAGCGGTTCATGGCAGCAGAGCGGTTTGCTAGGCCACGTCCGAGGGCAGAAGGTGGTGCCTTCTTGAACCGCGGCAGTCCATGTGGTGTAGATGCAACAACAGTGCTATTAGGTAGGGAGTTGCAGGATTTTGACTCAGCGACAGTGAAGGAACGGTGATATAGTTCCAAGTCAGGATGGTGAGTGACGTGGAGGGGAACTTCCAGGTGGTGGGATTCCCAGGTATCTGCTGCCCAAGTCCTTCTAGATGGTAGTGGTCATGAGTTTGGAAGGTGCTGCCTAAGGAGCCTTGGTGAGTTCCTGCACTGCATCTTGTCGATGGTACACACTGCTGCCACTGTGAGTTGATAGTGGAGGGAGTGAATGTTTGTGGAAAGGGACGCAATCAAGCGTCCTGCTTTGACCTGGATGGTGTTGAGCTTTTCGAGTGTAATTGGAGTTGCACTCATCAGGCAAGTGGGAAGTACTCAATCACACTACTGATTTGTGTCTTGTAGAAGGTGGGCAGGCTTTGGGGGGTCAGGAGGTGAGTTACTCGCCTTAGGATTCCTAGCCTCTAACCAGGTCTTGTAGCCAAAGTATTAATATGGCTAGTCAAGTTCAATTTGGGGTCAATGGTAACCATCCAGGATGTTGATATTGGGGGATTCAGTGATGGATGGCGATGGCTTGATTCTCTCTTATTGAGATGGTCATTGCCTGGCACTTGCATGGCGCGAATGTCACTTGCGCATGTCAGCCCAAGCCTGAATATTGCCCAGTTCTTGCTGCAGTTGTACATGGACTGCTTCAGTATCTGAGGATTCCTGAGTGGTGCTGAACATTTTGCAATCATCGGCGAACATCCCCACATCTGACCTTATGTTGGAAGGAAGGTCGTTGATGAAGCAGCTGAAGAAGGTTGGGCCAAGATTGGCCAATTCTTTCCAAGATGGCGCCGGAGCGAGGCGACTTCTTGCAAGCTGTGCTCAGCGTACCCTCTAATTCTATCTTTTACTCTCGTTCTATGCTTCTAAAACTTCATTCTCTGTCTACAATTCCCGCTGCCTCGGAAAGGCAGCCAGCATAATTAAGGACCCCACGCACCCCGGACATACTCTCTTCCACCTTCTCCCGTCAGGAAAAAGATACCAAAGTTTGAGGTAACGTACCAACCGACTCAAGAACAGCTTCTTCCCTACTGCCTGCCATCAAACTTTTGAATGGACCTACCTCGTATTAAGTTGATCTTTTCTCTACACCTTGCTATAACTGTAACATTATATTCTGCAGTCTCTCCTTCCTTCCCTATTTACGGTATGCATTGTTTGTACAGCATGCAAGAAACAATACTTTTCACTGTATACTAATACATGTGACAATAATAAATCAAATCAAATCAAGGACACTACCTTGAGGAACTCCTGCAGTGATGTCCTGGAGCTGAGATGATTGACCTCCAACCATCACAACCATCTTCCTTTGTGCCAGGTATGACTCCAACCAATGGGGAGTTTTCCCCTGATTCCCATTGACTACAGTTTTGCAAGGGCTCCTTCATGCCATGCTCGTCAAATGCTGCCTTGATGTCAAGGGCAGTCACTCTCACCTCACCTCTGGAGTTTATCTCTTTTGTCCGTAAGACAGTAATAAGGTCAGGAGTTGCGAGGCCCTGGTGAAACCCAAACTGAATGTCCGTGAACAGGTTTTGCTAAGTAAGTGCCACTTGATAGCACTGCTGCTGACTCCTTCCATCATTTTACTGGTGATGGAGAGTAGACTGATAGGGCGGTAATTGGCTAGGTTGGATTTGTCCTGTTTTTTGCGAACAGGACACACCTGGGCTATAACACAGGGTAGATGCCAGTGTTCTAGCTGTACTGGAACAGCTTGGTTCGGGGCGCGTCAAGTTCTGCAGCAAAAGTCTACAAACCCATAACACCTAACCCCTAAAAGGACACGGGTAGCAGGTGCATGGGAACAGCATCACCTGCAAGTTCCCCTCCAAGCCACACACCGTCCTATCTTGAAACCATCTCTCCATTCCTTCACTGTCACTGGGTCAAAGTCCTGGAACTCCCTCCAGAAAAGCACTGTGCATGTGTCGACAACGATCAAATCCTGCCAGCGAATAAAATAAAGTCAGCTGGTCAGAACCCGATTGCCCATTTCTGAATGGGTGTGTCAGATTTAGTAGTGCGAAAGAGCTTACTCTGAGCACTGTAATATATTCCTCGATTGGCTGTGGGTCTGAGCTGGGCCACGGAGGCAAGACATCACTGTCTGCAGCACAACAGTGATTTCTGATTACACATTAGAGAGAGGACAGCCCGGGTGCTTTAGTGCTATTTGAATAAGTGCTCAGGCCACACTTGCCTCTTAGACCCCCAGTAGTAAAGGGCATCCATTCTGCTATTTTGTTCCAGCTTCCTGAGGTGAGAAAATACAATTTTCCCCAGCCGTAATGGTTATCATCATTAACTGCAGCAGCCCCAATACATCATCCCCACCTCCTGCAGCTGATGATGGAAGTGACTCTCATAAGGATAATCTTGTGAAAGCCAAAGTTGATGGCCTTACCCAATCCTTTCCGCTACCTTGCAGACATATCCAAAATCCACGTTTGAACTGAGGAATTGAAGGATGTAGATAAAGCATAGTTTTTTATTATTCAGGGGATGGAGTTAATCTACCTGCTAAGTTCCTCAAAAAAGTTACAGTGACAGATTTTCCCACAGCAGGAATTTAGATAATTTTCTTTCGAAAACTATCTGTCATGTACTGATATATGCTGACAGATAGGATGACTTGGCTAAGAGAGGTCAATTTACTGCTTATTCTTTGACTGACTGTTATGAATGGCACAGCAGATTGACAAGTCCCCTGGCCACAGTCCACTGTCAGTGTGTTAAGTGCAAGTATGTCATGGGTTTTGTGTTTCATTGTCTTGCCAGCCCAAATACTCTGCAATGTACAAAGTGAAGCACCATTGCATTTAACACACAGCTTTACAGAACGTTTTAGCACTTAGCACACTTAAATAATAAATAGTTCAGCTGCTCCATGGTTGAACTTGAATCAGACGTATATATATATATTTTTTTAAATCAACTGCACCGACGTTGGGAATTCATTCGTGATCCTCTGCTCATACTGCACAACAATGGTGAAACAGTGGGTATTGCCCAATCCAAATTGTTACACAGAATTTGACTGTATTTGTCCCATCCTCTGTGATGGCTGGCAAGTTATTGGATGGATCCAACCGTTCGACAAGGATTGTGCAACAGGAAGGATGTTGGGTCCCGTGATTTCACCCTTTAGCAGAAATGGCCATCGCTGCCCATGATCAGCAGCAGTGTATCCAGTGGCTCAACCCACAGTGAGCAACAAATATCTGTTGGAAACTCACTGAGCCAGTGATTAAGGGCAGAATCCCTCATCCTTATTTTTCCACCTTGAAAGCCGTGGGATAATTGAATGTGAGGAAAAGAAATTCGAAGTAGGACACTGGGTTTAAACAACCATTTGGACGGTTTGTCAGTAACCACATCTTCCTTGTCCCATTGCACAGTGTCAACAATAAATGTTATTATTGTCTCCAGAGATTTGTGGATGGTCAGTCTGACATGGTTTGGAAAGATTAAACACAACAGGGTAATTTCTTCAAACATTTTTCCCATTTGGCCTCTCTGCCACTGATCTGTATTGCTTCATCGCATATAACATAATTGTTGAGTCGCAGACCATTTGAATGAAATAGCTGAGGGTGTTGCATTAACAGACTTGTTCGAAAATTAACCTTTTTGCCTATCTGTGGCAAATATTACGGTGCAATTTGAATAACCTAACGTCTATCCATTAAGGTTTACAGTAAAAATTCTTCAAGACAATATATATTTTCATGCTCTTTGAGCTGTATAGTTTCAATATCTTTGGAAATTTACATTTCTCATGAGCCAATAGCTGGGGAAGAACTGTGAAGGAGGGACAGAACTAGCAGAAGATAAATGCATTGGTAAATTTTATAACACCCCCTTTCTTCTATTGATCACTATTGTGTTATAACTTTAGCTAATGTGTTGAACTATTTCAGGATAGTCTGTATTTCTGTTTTTCATTTTTGAACTGCAAAGCAGTTTCAGTTGAGTCACGCAATGCCGTCTCTCACTCGAGCCACGCTTTGACCAGAAATACTTAATTTTCTTTCTTTACCTCATCGGAACTTTTTTTTTCTCTCCTGTGGCCCAGTTGCCAGCTTTTGTTTCTCTACTCCTTAACCTTTGTATCTGATCTCAGTCTCTCACTCCGCCAACCTTCAGTTCCTATGACCTGAGCCTTCAAACAAATGTGACCCTTTCACTTCGCCAAGTCGTTTTGGTTCTCCAATTTTCTCAGCTCTTCAGGAAAAACATAACTGGTTCTTCCATTCAGATCAGTCAAACTCAGCGCAATCTTTGACTTAACCTCCCTTGCTGTTGCTCAGCATTTAAAAAAAGACTTTTCCTGCTCTTTCCCAATCCAGTTCAATTTTTGTACCCATGTCTCTAGATCATACCGTGGTATGTGTGCTACCTGGCTTTGACTAAAGCTGATGTGAGATATCATGTTTCCAGGATCTTCTGTCTTCTTTTCTGTGCCAATGAGTCTTTCAACAGGTATGTTCGAGCTCCAACCTGCCGATCAAGAACTTTGTAGTATATATAAATGATTTGGAGGAAAATGTAACTGGTCTGATTAGTAAGTTTGCAGACGACACAAAGGTTGGTGGAATTGCGGTTAGCGATGAGGACTGTCTGAGGATACAGCAGGATTTAGATTGTCTGGAGACTTGGGCGGAGAGATGGCAGATGGAGTTTAATCCGGACAAATGTGAGGTAATGCATTTTGGAAGGTCTAATGCAGGTAGGGAATATACAGTGAATGGTAGAACCCTCAAGAGTATTGAAAGTCAAAGAGATCTAGGAGTACAGGTCCACAGGTCATTGAAAGGGGCAACACAGGTGGAGAAGGTAGTCAAGAAGGCATACGGCATGCTTGCCTTCATTGGCCGGGGCATTGAGTATAAGAATTGGCAAGTCATGTTGCAGCTGTATAGAACCTTAGTTAGGCCACACTTGGAGTATAGTGTTCAATTCTGGTCGCCACACTACCAGAAGGATGTGGAGGCTTTAGAGAGGGTGCAGAAGAGATTTACCAGAATGTTGCCTGGTATGGAGGGCATAAGCTATGAGGAGCGATTGAATAAACTCGGTTTGTTCTCACTGGAACGAAGGAGGTTGAGGGGCGACCTGATAGAGGTCTACAAAATTATGAGGGGCATAGACAGAGTGGATAGTCAGAGGCTTTTCCCCAGGGTAGAGGGGTCAATTACTAGGGGGCATAGGTTTAAGGTGAGAGGGGCAAGGTTTAGAGTAGATGTACGAGGCAAGTTTTTTACGCAGAGGGTAGTGGGTACCCGGAACTCGCTACCGGAGGAGGTAGTGGAAGCAGGGACGATAGGGACATTTAAGGGGCATCTTGACAAATATATGAATAGGATGGGAATAGAAGGATACGGACCCAGGAAGTGTAGAAGATTGTAGTTTAGTCGGGCAGTATGGTCGGCACGGGCTTGGAGGGCCTAAGGGCCTGTTCCTGTGCTGTACATTTCTTTGTTCTTTGTTCTTAAACGGCAGCATTGCCTCCAAGAGTAGGCTCCCTCTGCTGGATGCATATGTAATCACATCATATGGTCTGAAGACATTCAAGTCCAAAAATGTGCAGGTTAGTGTATTGCCATGTTAAATTACCACAGGGATGTGCAGGTTAGGTTACGGAGATAGGGTGAGGTGGACAGGTGAGTGGACCCGGGTCGGTGCAGACACGATGGGCTGAATGGCTTCCTTCTGCACTGTAGGGATTCTTTTTTTAAATAAATGTAGAGTAGCCAGTTCAATTTTTTCCAATTAAGGGGCAATTCTGCGTGGCCAATCCACTTTTCACATCTTTGTATTGTGGGGGCGAAACCCACGCAGACACAAGGAGAATGTGCAAACTCCACACGGACAGTGACCCAAAGCCGGGGTCGAACATCAGCGCCGTGAGGCAGCAGTGCTAACCACTGCGCCACCATTCTGCCCAATTGTAGGGATTCTATAATTCCATATTCACGGCGGGTAAATCACCTGAACAACACAGTGATCATAATTCTAATCCAAATGTATTCACTCAACATGGGGAGCATAAGGAGTCAACCACAATTACAAGAAAGAGGTCACCAAAAAGTTAAAAGTTAGTTTTAGGTAGCTTGTTTCCCAAAATTCCCCCCTCTGCCCTGTTCCCCCACCGACACCCCACAGTAATACCCTGGAGACTAGTTTTAATTTCACTGAAGAGGAACAAACCATTGCAAAACTGCTTCCAGAAGGGGTAACGGTCTTACTAACAGTGACAAAAATAACAATGCTGGAAGTAGCTTGACTATTGACCTTAATGAAGTGAGAGCTATGAATGAATGGCACATCGAATTGGTGTTGTGACACACTTTATTATGGAATCGTAACCCATTGGTTTGTACCCACAATAGCTCCGTAATCTCAGTTGGAAGATGGTGAATCAACCTTCATTACCTCACGCAGCTCAGGGATTCCTTGTGAGCAGTGTGCCTGGCAGCACTCTGGGCCACAGAATGATGCCTCGTGGAGACTTGGAGGGAGGAAATGAATAGCTAAATTAAGTATAATCCAAATAAAATGGAAAAAAAAGCTGTACCTGTATTAATCCTCAGTGGATACATTCAGCGTGTGTGAGAACCATGGCTTGTACTGTACTAGGCAAAACATGTTTATAGTGTCACCAACTGGCTTTCCTTCACTGAAATCATACCAAATCCAAAATTAAATCACAATGTTTAGAAAATGCAACACTCACTGACTGTTCCTATGCCCTCAAATCTCAGATCTCTTTAAGATCACTCTTGCCAAACACAACGGCGTAGAGTAAAACGTCAATCAATCACCCCTTCATTGTTTGAAAAGTATCTAATTCAACTCACACCCTGGTTTTTGAAAGTAGGAAAGGTCAGAAAAAAAGGTTCAAGTAATGACGAGGGTGATGAGGAGATGAGGGGCTGGATTCTCCGTTCCTGCGTCTAAGTGCTGACGCCAACGGAGGATCCGTGGTGTTTCATGACGGACAAATCGGCACCACACCCGCACCGATTCTGCTACCGGTGAGGGGCTCGCACCGGCGCCGTGTGAAACACGCGCAGAATGCGTGAAAAATGGTGGGAGAATCACCGGGATCATGCTGGGCATGCGCAGGGCTGACCAGCTGCATCCGCGTGTACGCCTACACCCCTTACACGCGCCCCAATCGCGTCAGAAAAGATGGCGGTGGTTGTGCTGGACTGCGTACCCATCCACCCCAACCCCATAGCCCACCTCCTGGCGACCCCCCACTACGCCCCCCAGCCCTGGCAGAAGCACCCCGGCCAGTGGCATGGCTCTCGGTGGAATATGGCAGTGTTTGGCCCATCAAAGGTGGAGCATCGTGGGTGGGCCCGATAATTATATTCAAAAGGGGTCGCAGTGATGTTGATTTGGAGGGGAAGGGGCATTGTGACCCAACATCAAATTGGCGCCTGCCACGATTTTGGTGTCGGGAGCCATTCTCCCTCTGATCGCCGTTCCCGATTTCAGCATCGGGCAATCCGCCCGAGGTTTTTTTTTTACACAGAAAATTTAAACATGGGAACAGGAGTAGGCTATTCAGCCCATCGAGCCTGCTCCACCATTCAATATGATCATGGATGATCAGACAGTTCAATGTGTTTTACACCCACTATCCCCATAACCCTTTACGCAATTGTTAATTACAAATCTATTAATCTCTGCTTTAACCATACACAATGACTGAGCTTCCATAGCCCACTGGGGTAAAGAATTCCAAAGATT
The DNA here is from genome assembly GCF_047496885.1 of Scyliorhinus torazame. NCBI lineage: Eukaryota > Metazoa > Chordata > Chondrichthyes > Carcharhiniformes > Scyliorhinidae > Scyliorhinus > Scyliorhinus torazame. The sequence goes on along the minus strand of NC_092728.1, from coordinate 84,883,037 downwards.
CACAACCCTCTGTGTAAAGAAATGTCTCCTCATCTTGGTCCCAAGTGGCATCCTCCTTATTTTGAGATTGTTGCCCCTGGTTCTAGACTCCACAACCAAGGGAAACATCTTACCTGCATCTACCCTGTCTATTCATTTAAGTATTTTGTAGGTTGCAATGAGATCACTCTTTCTTCAAAACTCTAGAGAATGCAGGCTTAGTATGCCCTCTCTTCATAAGACAGTCCTGCCATCCCTGGGACAAGTCTGGTGAACCTTTGTTGCACTCCCTCTATGGCAAGAGGTAAGGAGACCAAAGCTGGACACACTACTCCAGGTGCGGTCTAACCAAGCTCCTATACAATTGAAGCAAGATTGTACTACACCTGTACTCAAATCCTCTTGCGATAAAGGCTAACATTCCATTAGACTTCCTAATTGCATTGTAACTTAAGTAACTTATGGACAAGGATGCCCATGTCCCTTTGTACACTTAAATTGTTACAATCTGGAGAAGATTGAATAGTACCATTCGGAAGGGAATTAAATATGAGCTTGAAAATGAAAAATTCAGGGTTTTCGTGAATGAGCAGGGAAGTGGGAATAATTCGATAGTTATTTCTTTCCTGGAGCCAGCACCGACACGATGGGCTGGATGGTTTCCTTCTGTGTTATAATCTTATATGATTATGATTAAATCATCAAAATGACTGCTAGCTGTAATACATTCGGGAGGGAAAGACAACATCATCATTCTAGGATTCCGCCTGCAATCATGCATTTATCTGACCCTCTTATTCGCACTTTTCCTGTACAATAGAGTGGGGCCTGAGCATGATGACATTGCAATGTGTTGAGCTTGTGTATACTTCTGTATTCCTGTCCACGATGTAAACCATGCGCTGAGCGAATCTGGTACAGGTTCAGAACAATTGTCCATGAAAGCATCTTAGCAGTGACAGCTTCCACTGCACTGTGAGTCAGGGCAGCATGGATTACAGGTGACCGTGACTCCAATACCGTCTGCACAAGCTACGCAGCAGTGCAGAGAGCAGTGGGGAAATGTGCATCATCAATCCGCAGGTAACTGCTGCATCTGAAACCTGAACAGCCTCATGCGACCTGTCAACGTGGATGCTTCACTCTGAGGACAGAATGTAAAAAGGTTTACCCTGCCATGCAGAGTAAGCCCCAGCTGGTCCATTTTGGATACTAATGGCTTTAAACAGCACAAGACCATAAAGACGTAGGAGCAGAGGTAGGCCATTCGGCCCATCGAGTCTGCTCCGCCATTCAATGAGATCGCAGCCAATCTGATATAATCTTCATCTCCTCTTTCCCGCCTTATCCCCATCACCTTACTGATTACAAATCTGTATATCTCGGCATTTTAACTGTAAGAGCACCGGGTATTTATTAAATTTACAATGAACAGTTTCACTATTTCATACAGAGAGTTTGGTTGGTGCATAGAAGTAATTTTGGGGGATTGTACGTACTTCTCTGGGAATTGTGACTCTATTTCTCTTATTTTGCTGTGGAGTGGAACAAAAACGTTGAAAGCTCTGAACTAAGCCAGCAAACGCTTTTTGGGGCTATTTTGGGTATTCATTGAGAAATTCCGTCTTTGGTTTACAGTCAAATTAACTGCCACACGTGTCTTCCGTCTGTCAGCAGGACACAAGGGCCTATTTTCCATAAGAAGAAGCTGCGTTGCTCCCTGGTGATCTTCACAACTGAGCTGGTCAACAAGAATCTTCGAGTGTCCCATGTGTCCTCCATTTCTCACACCTCAGTGAGCTTGCACTGCAGCCTCCTGACCTTTGACTTAGTTGTCAAGGAGATGGGTGCCGTTATCTGAGGCAGTCATTTCACATGCATGGCCTTTTGTTCCTCCCGAGCTTTTGTCGGCGAATGCGAGGCTGAACTAAACGGTTGTAAACTGTTTAACTCAGTACTGGCCGCCAGCTTCAAATGTAAATGGGATGCTTTTCCCAGAATTTTCTTGACCATGGTACGCGATGGCGAATGCTTTGATCTACAGTCACCTGCAGCATATGAACAATATTACTCATTACGAGTGTTAATTAAGAAGCCAGCTGAGGTGGGAAAGGAACGGTTGACATACTGGCCGGCATCCCCGTTCCCTGCCGCTAAGATGGGGCATCCCAATGGGGCGGAGAAACCCGCGTCGGGACAAAGAAACGGATGGGCGCCAGGCGGCAGAGCCGGCCCCAGCCCGCATCTGGTCCCGCCCCGCTGGCCATAGTGGGCTTCACCCGCCATGCTGTCAGGAAGATGCAAATGCAATTAATGGCGGGAAGCCTGAACCTCCACCACTGCCCCCCTCCCCATGCTCTGAACCCCACAGCGGAAACCCCACCAGTTGGGCTTTGGTGCAAGCATTGCCATGCGCAGTCCTGGCACGACAGACCCCGAGGTGGGGCAAGGGTGTCAACCTATTGTTCATGTGCCCCTCTGCCTGCTGTCTCGCTGCAGAGGGAAGGTCCTCAACGGTCCTGGGGGTTGGCTGGGATTGGGCTATAAACATTGGGTTAGGATCAATGGAGGATACTTAGATTCATTCATCAAGGGAGCAATGGGCCACCCCCTTGCCATGCCAGGCTAGGGGATCACTGCTAGGGTTTCAGTACCATGGTGTCAGGGGCCACCATTGGCAATGTCAGGGGATGGCGATTGAAGAGGGGCCTGAAGGAGGGGGGGGGGTGCTTGGGACAGGTGGCTGAAGGGGGCTATGGGGCTGAGGGGTCAGGTGGGGGGTTTGGGTCACCCTCATGCATGCATGGTGTTGGGCAGGTGTCCCGTTATTTCCATGGTGGGGGGAGCATACCACTGCTTGATGAGGGGATAGGGGAAACTCTCCTTGTCAGCTGTGAGGTTAACATTCACATTGTGGGGGGAGGGGGGCCTGTCCCTGGATTCTGGAATCGGGGTCCCCATTCAAAATGGTGGCCCAACCCCAGTAACTGCAGGGAAACCGCCGTGTTCAGCGTTCTACGTATTTTTGATTTGTTAACCCACGTGAGTCCCACCACGGCGACACTCCCAACGCCAGCGGGACATATTCCCAATTCTCCGCTGGCGGGAGAACTCAGAATCTGGATCGGAGAATCCTGGCTACTGGGCGGTATCAATTACCACAAAGACGAGAGTAGTGGAATAATCGAGGCTTTATTGAGCAAAGATGTTGTGCCTCCTGTAGCTGGACCCAGAATGGCTGCAGCACCGGCGCGCACACACATTTATACGCCGCCTACTGGGCGGAGCCAGCAGGCAGGGATTTACCCATGTACCTCTATTATATGTGTCTTACCGTAATACAGATAATACTGCTCGTGGTGACTACCACAGGCGGGATTTACCGGCTGTTCACGTAGGCGGAAATTCTAGCTCCACGCCGGTGCACAGGTTTCCAGGCGACGAAGTTGCTGTCAGTGGGAAATGCCGTTGACAAGGGCGGGACCGGTGGATCCCGCTGGTGGGCCGCCTCTGCTGCTGAAAAACACACGGAGGGGGGATTGGTCGGTAAATCCCGCCCACTATGTTAGAAGGAACAAAATGTCTGATGCTGATTTTTTTGTTTGCAATATTATTTAATCCTTTCTCTGGCGTCCACATTATGCAGGGTTTTGATCAAAATGTTTCCTGGGTCAGTATCATAGAATTTACAATGCAGAAGGAGGCCATTCGGCCCATTGAGTCTGCACCGGCTCTTAGGAAAGAGCACCCTACCCAAGATCAACACCTCTGCCCTATCCCAGTAACCCCACCCAACACTAAGAGCAATTTTGGACACTAAGGGCAATTTATCATGGCCAATCCACCTAACCTGCACATCTTTGGACTGTGGGAGGAAACCGGAGCACCCGGAGGAAACCCACGCACACACGGGGAGGATGTGCAGACTCCGCACAGACAGTGACCCAAGCCGGAATCGAACCTGGGACCCTGGAGCTGTGAAGCAATTGTGCTATCCACAAGGCTACCGTGCTGCCCTAAGCCCAAGTAACCCTAAGCCAGTTACAGGAATTGTCCTCTCCCTCGGCATACTTCTTGCAAAATCTGCCACACAACATTTTGCATCAAATCCTGCCAATTTGTGCACGAGAACACAGCAAGCTACACGGGCACAATAATTTTAAAACATCAAAGTCTAATGGTGGATAAATATACGACAGAAAATCTATTTGGTGCTCTGCATCCATGGGTCACAAAAGTGAGGACTTTGTTACATCGGAGAGAAGGCGTTAATTCCAGCATTGCTTCCACGAGGTGGTCGTACACCACTTTTGCTCAAAATTAACTAATTTCCAAAATGCGAGTGTTGTACATCAGGGCTGAATCATTCCTTGCTGCAAAGGCACTGCTGGAGGATTTGAATATTGTTGGCTCCTTCTGTGAAATTTGCCTGCAATTTTTTTTCAGTCCTGGGTTGTTTTGGGGGGGTTTGTGCGACTGAAATGTATCCCCTTGTTTTTGATAAATGATTTTAACTCTCAGAGAATTACACTGTAATGGGCGGACTGATGATGTCACTGTCAACGATCGTATGCGCCCAAATTAATAGAGTTTCTGTTAAAAGCTAACGCCTAATTAGTGTTAGATTAACCCCTTGGGCCGCATTACTATTCATAGGATTGAACTCCGCCGCTCCTGTCGGCCTGTGCACACCACTAAACAATGGCATTAATTTCCGCAGACCAATTGACTTATTAAACAAAACCAAAAGGAAACACTCCTATCACTTTTTCAGTTATGTCGGCACTGCATCTTCGGCCTCGTCGCTTGTCTCCGGAAGAATGGCACCACTCCAAGGAATTGGTAACAAGTGTTCACCAGACCCAAGTCCATTGTGCACGGTCGCTAGAAGCTGGCTTTGACCCTCCGATGACCCCGGTTTGTGGCTTTCGCCATGAGTGGTGTAGCTTTGCAACAAAGGTCTGTCAGATCCCCAGAAAATGTTTGTTGCTTAGCAACTTGACCCTTGGCATGGTGCAAGGAACCTTTAGAAAACTGATAACCGGGGTCATTCAGGTGTCAGCTGTTTTGATATTGGTGCCTGCCAAGTGTCGGACCCCGACAGTCCAGGGGCAGACACATAGCGAGGGAGGGGGGGGGGGGGGGTCACCTCTCTCTCGTACAGCTGCAAAGTACACATGCATGGGACCCGAAAAGTCATTTGCTGCAAATACCACCCTCAGACTGTGGCAACCATGGGTTACCATGCTAACTGCAGTTGCGCTCATTCTATTCTGAGTGGTGTTAAACTTTACTGAGCAATACTTGATCTGAATCTCCTCGCAAGAGAGAGACTGAGTGGGGGGGGGGGGGGGGGGCAGAGACACCCTAATAAGAGATCCAACCGTGAAAAGCGGTACAAATATTCAAAAGGAAATGCAGCTTTCACTTTTCCTTTATAGAAAGGCATGATTTATGTATTTTGGATTATTTCTTCAGGAATGCTGTGACACGGAACCGCTCAGTCACTCTATTTTACTCACCGCTGTATTACAATCAGGAGGCGAAAATTACCCAACCACCTTACACTCAGATCAGCAGTTACCAATGAATGTTCATTTGTTTGGAAAATAGAAAAGTTCCAATTCAATTTATCTTACAAATCACCTCTCTAAATCTGACTTGAGATTTTATTCTTTATTTCTGATAAACATGACCATCGATTGTTCAGTTCTGACATTTAAAAAAAAAATGATTGAATTGCTCTGAACATCGCCGCCTGTCTGTCTTGCATTAGGGACACTCCTACGAGCTTTGGCCAAGCTCTTAGTTACCTGTCCTCCCATTTCCTTTTGTGGAACAGTATTCGAGTTTTGTTTGATGAGCACTTATCTAAGGTTTTTGTGGATGCTTTGTCTGCTCAAGGTGCACAAAACTGCAAGTTGCTGCCCAGTCCGAAAGTTCCTTGCTTCTCAAATGCGTGAAATAAGGAATGCCAAGAGTTTGAATACCGGCCAGCTTTCAAAATGAAAGCAAGTTTTGCTATTTGTAAATAGGGGGTACTGTAAAGGAACTTCAGTTTTATGGTCACTTATAGAATAAGAGACTGAATCAGAGTTTAGAATAATGTCCCAGGGTAAGGTCCTTATCGAACAGAGAAATATATATTGTGGTGAACCACTGTTATTGTAGTTCCACTGTTACTTCCAGCACTGTATATATTCTCTGTTACTGTTTGTTCCATTGTTACTCACTGTTATATATTGTTCATCCGTGGCTCCGCCCCACTGGGTGTTGTATATAGTTGACTGATCTGTAGCCCTGTCTCCAGTCTGGGTTCAGCAGCAGACAGACTACATCTTAGAGTATTAAAACCATTACTTTGTTTCCTACAACTTGCCTCGTGTGTAATTGATGGTGCATCAATTTAATACTCTAAGATAGTACGATGGATAAGTCACTCAAGCCTGAGCGATTGGACCTGGACCCAGAGGCAGCCGACGCCACCGCGATCTTCCAGCATTGGCTAAGCTGTTTCGAGGCCTTCCTTGACTATTCCACTGACGCCATCTCAGGGGAGCACAAGCTTCGGGTCCTCAATGCCCGGGTGAGCCAACGAATATTTACCCTCATCAGAGACGCGGCCACGTACGACGAGGCGATTACACTCCTCAAAGGGCAGTACGTGAGGGCGGTAAACGAGGTGTACGCCTGGCACCTCCTCGCCATGAGGCGTCAGCACCCAGGAGAATCTTTGGCCGAGTTCCTGTGTGACCTGCGGGTACTCGCCCGGAATTGTAGCTGCCAGGCAGTAACGGCTGTTCAACATACCGAGCTCCTGATCCGGGACGCCTATGTGGCTGGCATTAGGTCTGACTACATCCGTCAACACCTGTTCGAAGGGGGTGCCCTCGACTTAAACAACACGGTGCGGCTCACGAACTCCCTGGAAGTGGCCTTCCAGAATGGATGCCTTCACGCCCGATCACGCGGCATCCTCGTGGGCATCCTGGGCGCAGCCATGACCCGATCCGGGGGTGTCACAAGCCTGTGCCGCGCGGCAGCACGCCAACTCCGGGGGACCGTCCTGCTACGTCTGCGGCCAAGGTCAGCACTCCAGACAACGCTGCCCAGCTCGGAACGTGACCTGCAGCGAGTGCGGTAAGAAGGGCCACTTTGCAAAAGTCTGCCAGGCCCGACCTAAAACGTCCAAATCCTGCTGCATGGTATCTTGCCTGTCGGGACCGCCCCCTTCTAACGCGGTATCCGCCTCGTGCGACCCATGGAGTCCGCCATCTTGGCCGCCATCTTCTACGCGACCCGCCACGTGTGACTCGTGGGGGCCGCAATCTTGGCTGCCATCTTCGATGCCACCCGCTACCACCGACCAGACCAGCTACCTTCCGCAGCTCGCCTCCGTCACCCTTGACCAGTCCCGGCCCCGTCATCTCAAGAACTCCATGATGACCATCCAGATCAAAGGGCACGAGTCGACCTGCTTATTTGACTCCGGGAGCACGGACAGCTTCGTCGATCCGGATACAGTAAGGCGCTGCTCCCTCCAAATTTTTCCTGCGTCCCAGACAATCTCCCTGGCTTCCGGATCACACTCTGTTGAGGTCCGGGGGTACTGTGTCGCAGCTCTTGCGATACGTGACGTAGAGTACGCTAACTTTAAGCTCTATGTCCTCCCCTATCTCAGCGCTCCCCTTTTATTAGGCCTAGACTTCCAATGCCATCTCCGAAGCCTGATCTTAACGTTCGGTGGACCCCTGCCCCCTCTCACCATCTGTAGCCTCGCGGCCCTTAAGGTCGCCCCACCCCCGCTCTTCGCTCACCTCACCCCGGACTGTAAGCCCGTCGCCAACAGGAGCAGACGATACAGTGCTCAGGACAAGACCTATATCAGGTCAGAAGTCCAGCGACTCCTGCGGGAAAGGATCATAGAGGCCAGTACCAGCCCCTGGAGAGCCCAAGTGGTGGTCATCAAGACTGGGGAGAAGCTCCGGATGGTCGTCAACTACAGTCAGACGATCAACTGGTACACGCAGCTCGATGCGTACCCACTTCCCCGCATATCTGACATGGTCAACCAGATTGCGTAGTACCGAGTCTTCTCCACGGTAGACTTGAAGTCCGGGTACCACGAGCTCCCTATCCGCCCGGAGGACCGCCAATACACTGCCTTCGAGGCAGGTGGCCGCCTCTACCACTTCCTCAGGGTCCCCTTCGGCTTCACCAATGGGGTCTCGGTCTTCCAATGGGAGATGGACCGAAAGGGAGATTGTCCAGCACGGGCTGCGGGCCATGTTCCCGTATCTGGATAATGTCACCATCTGCGGCCATGACCAGCAGGACCATGACGCTAACCTCCAGCGTTTCCTTCACACCGCCAAGCTCCTTAATCTTACGTATAATAAGAGAAGTGCGTTTTCCGCACGACCCGCCTAGCCATCCTCGGCTATGTTGTGAAAATGGAGTCCTAGGGCCCGATCCCGACTGCATGCGCCCCCTCCTGCAACTTCCCCTTCCCCACTACCCCAAGGCCCTGAAGAGATGCCTGGGGTTCTTCTCCTACTATGCCCAGTTGGTCCCCAACTATGCGGACAAGGCCCGCCCACTCATCAAATCCACCCTTTTTCCCCTGTCAGCTGAGGCCCGCCTAGCCTTCAATCGCATCAAGGCAGACATTGCCAAGGCCACGATGCATGCTGTGGACGGGTCCATCCCGTTCCAGGTGGCGAGCGATGTGTCTGACTTTGCTCTGGCCGCTACCCTCAACCAGGCGGGCAGGCCCATGGCTTTCTTCTCCCGTACCCTCCAGGGCTCCGAAATTTGACACTCATCCGTCGAAAAGGAAGCCCAGGCCATTGTGGAAGCTGTGCGACATTGGAGGCATTACCTGGCCGGCAGGCGATTCACTCTCCTCACTGACCAACGGTCGGTTGCCTTCATGTTCAATAATACACAGCGGTGCAAGGTCAAGAACGAGAAGATTCTGAGGTGGAGGATCAAACTCTCCACCTACAATTACAACATCTTGTATCGTCCTGGGAAGCTCAATGAGCCCCCAGATGCCCTGTCCCGCGGTACATGTGCCAGCGCACAAGTAGACCGACTTCGGGCCCTCCACAGTGACCTCTGTCACCCGTGGGTCACCCGTTTTTTTCATGTTGTCAAGGCCCGCAACCTGCTTTACTCCATCGAGGAGGTCAGGACCGTGACCAGGGACTGCCAGGTCTGCGCGGAGTGAAAACCGCACTTCTATCGGCCAGACAGAGCGCACCTGGTGAAGACTTCACGCCCCTTTGAGCACCTTAGCATTGACTTCAAAGGGCCCCTTCCCTCCACCGACCGTAACGTGTACTTCCTCAACATCGTTGATGAGTACTCACGTTTTCCCTTCGCCAACCCATGCCCTGACATGACCTCGGCCACTGTCATCAAGGCCGTGCATAGCCTCTTCACCTTGTTCGGTTTCCCCACCTACATCCACAGTGATCGAGGCTCCTCGTTCATGAGTGATGAGCTGCATCAGTTCCTGCTCAGCAAGGGCATCGCCTCAAGCAGGACGACCAGCTACAACCCCCGGGGAAACGGACAGGTGGAGAGGGAGAACGCGACAGTCTGGAAGGCCGTCCCCCTGGCCCTACGGTCTAGACGTCTCCCAGTCTCCCGCTGGCAGGAGGTCCTTCCCGGTGCACTCCACTCTATTCGGTTGCTCCTGTGCACTGCCACCAACGAGACCCCTCACGGATGTATGTTTGCCTTCCCTAGGAAGTCCACCTCAGGGGTCTCGCTCCCATCCTGGCTGACAGCCACAGGGCCTGTCCTCCTCCGGAAGCATGTGAGGAGCCACAAACCCGATCCCCTGGTCGAGCAGGTTATGCTTCTCCACGCTAACCCACAATATGCCTACGTGGCACATCAGGACGGGCGTCAGGACACAGTCTTCCTCCGGGACCTGGCACCCGCTGGTTCCCCATCGACCCTCCACCGTCTACCTCCATTACCATCACCCTCGCACCTACACCGTCTCCCTCTCTGTCGGCGCTTCCGGACGAAGAAGAGGACGACACGCTCCCGGAGTCGCAGGTCTCGACACCAGTGCCCACACCACAGCCGGGACTGAGGAGATCACAGCGGGCGGTTAAAACTCCTGATCGACTTAATCTATAAGTTTGCTTCACCCCCGCTGGACTTTTTTTTAACAGGGGGTGAATGTGGTGAACCACTGTTATTGTAGTTCCACTGTTGTTCCATTGTTACTTACTGCGCTGTATATATTCTCTGTTACTGTTTGTTCCATTGTTACTCACTGTGTTATATATTGTTGTTCATTCGTGGCTCCGCCCCACTGGGTGTTGTATATAGTTGACTGATCTGTAGCCCTGTCTCCAGTCTGGGTTCAGCAGCAGACAGGCTACATCTTAGAGTATTAAAACCATTACTTTGTTTCCTACAACTTGCCTCGTGTGTAATTGATGGTGCATCATATATATTCAATGCGTAAAAATGACATCCCCTTTTCGTAAAACACGTAATGGGCGGAATTTTAACATTTGGACTCTTCTGCAGGTCGGTCGACGATTGGTCTGGAACCCGATCACAGAACCGTTTCACCCAGCCATCCGGGCCTCCCAACCAACCAGAGAAGGTGAGCGTGACAACCATCCGGACCGGACCGTTGAAGTTAGGAATTTATCTTTTCTTTCATGGGATGTGGGCATTGTTGGCCAGGCCAGCCTTCGTTGCCCATCTCTAATTGCCCTTGGGTTGAGTGGCTCACTCAACCATTTTGGAGGGCATTTAAGAGTCAACCACATTGCTGTGGGGCCTGGAGTCACATGTAGACCAGACCGTGTACGGAAGGTAGATTTCCTTCCCTGAAGGAGATTAGTGATCCAGATGTGTTTTTACAAAAATCAGTGATAGTTTGATGCTTAGTAGCTTTTCAATTCCAGATTTATTTCTTGAAGTTAAATTCCACCGGCTGTCACGGTAGGATTTGCATCTAATTCCCACAGAGAATTCACCTGGGCATCTAAATTACTGGTCCTGTGACCCCCCCCCCCTCCCCCCCCCCTCCCCCCCCCCGGGCACAGTTCAAGAGGCATCGCTAGAGTTCATGCTTCAGGGTATAACGGTTCATACATGAATTGTGTTCCTTGAAGGTTGGAGGAAGAGACCAGCTTCTGAACTCAAGCAATTGTGGCTGCAAGTTACTGAACAGCAAGAGTCTGGTGCCTTCCCCGTAGATACACAACGAAAGAGGTTTGATGACCACATCAGAGTAGGGAAGGTGAGCGGCATTAATGTGCCAACCCGCTCGCTCTGATTTCCCAGCCTCCTCCTGCACAGTGCTCTTCCAACCAATACACCTTGCAGCTCCATTCGTCCTCCCTCTCCCGAGATACCTCCTCTCTGCCTCAGCCGCATAGCCACCACTGACACTGGCTCTCATCTTACTGCCAATCCCCCACCCATCCCTCACAGGCACCTCCCAGGTATCTGATGACTGAATGCGCAGCCTCATGGCGCACAACACCCACTCATGTTAACAGCCACTGAAATATGGGGAATTGCACAATGACGACTCTCGCCCCTTATCTGTTCGAATTCATGATTTTCATCTCCCACCAGTCTTTCGAGTGTGACACTGGAGATGGTGCAGCTGGAGAGTGAGGAGTCTACAGAGGAAATCCAATCAGACGACTCATCATCACCCTCCATCAGCACAGATACACAGGCCTCCGTGGGGCCTCCAGATAGCTGGGTTGCCACATGATGAGCCACACTTCAGAAGCGAGAACTGCTGGGGACTCCCTGTCAATTCCTTCGGAATCAAGCGCCCTTCAGAATTCAGAGCTTCAGCGTTGGAGGTCCCACCTGCTGAGAGCTGCCAGTCCGAGGGGTTGGAGGAGTTCTGATGTCTCAGGCCTTTGTGCTGTCCGCCCCTGTGGAAAGTGTCTCCACCTGAATGGAGCATCATACATGGCCGGTAACTGAGTGCATGCTGGTCCTCACCAATGGCCTTCACACACACAGCTGGATTTAATCCAGCCCATTGTGGCTGGAAGCATGGCCAAGGCCACTAAATTGCAGGGTAGGCCGCACACCAGACTCCCAGCACCGGCAAATCCCCCCCCCCTCACAGACACACTGTGCCGATCAAGGGACCGCATCAGGGGATGAGGGTTTCTGAAAACCATCTCTTGGCCTTACCTACGACCCTCCCTGCCCCTCTCTCGTGATCCCCACCCCACTAACCCTACTCCATCCTCTTTCACCTTTGGCCTGGGGTCCCTCAGCAATCCTGTGTGTCTGGCGGGTGCAATGCCAAACGCTGCCTCCTGGTGACACTGATGAACAATTGACTGGCTGGCAGCTCTCGACAGGTGGGACGTCCGCTACCAAGACAGTGGCCAATTGGTTCCGTTGGGCTTCTGCAATAGAACTGACAGGGGTTCTCCACTGGTTCTCTGACCGATGTGTGAAACCTAACTGTTAAATTAAATTCAGCCTGTAGTTTGCCAATTTAAGTCGGTTTGAAGAAAGCCTCGCCTTGACTATTCAGCTCTTCAGCGAGATGCAGCAAAGTGATCTTCAGCACTTGGCTGACAGGAAATCACAGGCAGGCCATGAGAGGAAAGATAGCAGTGGGGTCTCTGTACAAGGCGTCAACTCCTCCTCCTTTCCTTCTCCCCCCTCACCCCAAAGAGACTCACCTGCTGACTCCTGACTCGGGGGAAGGGGGTGGTGGTATCACCACATAGGAGTAATGGGAAAATGGAAAGGCTTGAAAGCAAATTTGCATAAGTGTTTAAAGTGTGTTAGTATTTATGGACCATAATATTTATTTCAAAGCTCTAGTGTCCAGTCAGCCCCATTGTTGCTGTCCTGCACAATTGCTTCTCAGCACCAGGGTCCCAGGTTCGATTCCCGGCTTGGGTCACTGTCTGTGCGGAGTCTGCACGTTTTCTCCGTGTGTGCATGGGTTTCCTCCGGGTGCTCCGGTTTCCTCCCACAGTCCAAAGATGTGCAGGTTAGGTGGATTGGCCATGCTAAATTGCCCTTTGTGTCCAAAATTGCCCTTAGCGTTGGGTGGGATTGCTGGGTTACAGGGATAGGGTGGAGGTGTGGGTTTGGATAGGGTGCTCGTTCCAAGAGCCGGTGCAGACTCAATGGGCCGAATGGCCTCCTTCTGCACTGTAAATTCTATGATTCTATGATTCAGCTTTGAGGAAAAAGACTATTTGAAAACTAGATGAACATTGGCTATCAGTGAGAGGAATGGCACATTGCCTGCGGACTGCCTTGTGTTGGTCAGAACCCAGCATATTCAGTGTTACGTGTGCCACCAGGCAGCACAGCCTCAGGTTGGCTGAATTGTCCCTGTATAAATCCATCACTGGGGTCTCTGTTAGCAAGGTGAGCGGTGGCAGGGATTCTGTCCACATAAGCTCTTCATGTTGCTCCTCCTCCGATGATGATGATGATGCATTACAGTTATTTTCCTTCTGTAGTTTCCGTCAACTCTCCTGCTCTATGTCGTCCAAGGCATAGGACGCCACTATAACGCGAAATACCCCTGCCGCTGCAATCTGAAGGGGGCCCCAAGATCTGTCCAGGCACCTGAATCATATCTTCAGGATCCAACAGATGCCGCTTGTGATTACATGGCTTCAGTTGTACCTTTCCCTGACTCTGCTTGGATATCGGAGGATCTTTGGGAGACTTCACCTGTACAAAGTGAAGGCATCATGGCAGCTCTCTCCACATCTGGCACAGACATGTACGATGATCATCTGGTGGTTACATCTCAGCTGCAATTTAATGGAGCGGAAACCCCTGTGACTGATGAAGACCGTTGATTGATCTGAGGCTGAGACTTGATTTCTACATTAGGTACTCACGCGCCTTTTTGGAATCTAACCACTGGAACCTTCTCTTTCTGACTGGTCACGTAAGTTGCAAGGTGGACAACGTGGCAGCCTTGGCAAATATTGTGCTGGTCGCCTGCAAAATGCACCTGCACACAGCAGATTGTAAAATCCTGCAGACATCCCCAGCAAAGCCCTGGAAGGAGACAGAGGTGAATAAATTCATGGCTGTGGTGGCCTTTACTGCCACTGGCAATGTGGCCCCACCTGGCCCACTGGGTAGGAGGTATTGTTCCCGGAAGGTACCAACGTCAGCAATGACCGGACGAGAACATTTGCGCTTCCTGAGGCACTGGTGCTCAATCATGTTCAGAAAGTTGATCCTCTGTCAGTACACCCTGGGTATGACCTCCTGTGAGCTGGACCCCAGTATTCAGCCCCTCTGCTCTGTGGAATGGCAGGCAGATGAAGAGAAGGTCACCTCTGCTCCTGCTCGTGATGCTGCTGCTGCTGGTACCGTTTCTCCTGTTCCTGATCAGAAGTCTGAGATAGTGCTGCTCTCAAGCTTCAGTGAAGTGCAGATAAAGGTCAAAAAAAGTCCAAGGTTACAGAAATGATCTCCAGAATCTTGGAAATCACCTCCACAGCAATGAAAGGAAACTCTCAGAATAAACCTGCCGATCAAAAACCTTTCACTCATGGTTCTGTAAAGGACTTTGATATCCTTGAAAGAATTTGCTGAGCAGTGGCCTCTCTAGAATGTAGAGTCATTATGGGAAGGAGGCCCATCAGCCCAACAAGTCAAGGCTACCCCATTCTATTATTATTGTCTGCTCCTATGTAAGTAGACAAATAGACGCCCCTTCTTAGAAAGAAATTCCAATTGTATTGATGATCTGATGAGGTGTATGAACTGTGGATTAATTTCTACTAGCATCTAACTATTACTGAGGTAACAGCTACAGTTATTTTAAATCTTAATTGCAACCTGACAGCAGTCCATGGTGCTAAAGGAAACAACTTGCTGTGTAAATGTAAAGGGTATATATAGCAACAGTATGGGCACGATTCAGCGGACTCAAGTTAAGTCTGATGAACGTCACGTTTAGCGGGGTGTCTCTTGGCACATGCAGCGCTGAAAACGATCCCACTATTCAACGGCAACATCGGAGAAGTTCTCTTTCTCGAGGCCGCACTTAGGAGGATTTCCTGCTGCTGAGCCTCACCGCCCCAGCAGCAGAGGCTCCTCTCAGATCTGGACACCATTCCGGAAGGCTGCCCCAAATCCCCCCCCCCCCCCCTATTTTTGTGACCCCCATACCCTCCAACTTTAGGGAACCTCTCTCACCCACCTGGCAGTACCAACCTGGCACTTGAGCACCCTGGCATTGCCAGCCTGGCACCCTAGTAGTGCCACCAGCACCCTGGCAGCGCCGCCCAGCCACCCTAGCAGTGTCAGGTGCCCAGCTGCCGAGGGAATGCCAGTGTACCACCCTGCCCTGTCCCAGATCACCCAGGGGTCTCCAATGGGTAAGCAAATAATGTTAACAATGGGGCCCTCGGAGAAGCAGTGACTGAGAATTATTCACCTAAAGACACTGCCCTAGACACAGAGCGTTATTTGCATATTACACCCCATTTATTGCCTGTGATATGCGACATCGAATAGTCTGCGACCTTACTTTTGCAGAGCTGATTCTGACTTGGCAGAACCTGATTTTACTGCCCTGCGGCCAACATGTGTCCCAGTTATTTTGTTGCGATTAGTGCGTGCTATAATAGTAATAATCTTTATTGTCACAAGTAGGCTTGCAATGAAGTTACTGTGAAAAGCCCCGAGTCGCCACACTTTGGCGCCTGTCCGGGTACACAGAGGGAGAATTTAGAATGTCCAATTCACCTAACAGCACGTCTTTCGGGACATGTGGGAGGAAACCGGAGCACCCGGAGGAAACACACGCAGACACGGGGAGCACCTGCAGACTCCGCACAGACAGTGACTAAGCTGGAAATCGAACCTGGGACCCTAGAGCTGTGAAGCAACAATGCTAACCACTGTGCTACCGTGCGCTAGTGAGTAGAGACTTTGACCAAAGGGGCCAATCAGTAAAGTTAGGGGGTGGAATTTTCCATCCCGCCAGACCCATTTTCTGGTACGCCGTCGGCCAATGGGGTTTCCCATTGAGGCCACCCCCATGCTGTTGGGGAATCCACGGGCGTGAGTGCGCTGCCGACAAAGCGGAGGATTCCGCCGCGGAGAATCTTGCCAAGGTGGTCTGTTGGTCACAATGAGGTCACTGTACAACTGTGCCTGCATGGCATTGGCGGCAAACACAGCCATACAACAACAAGTGGGGTGGGGGGATCATTTCTAGTCTTAATTAAATTAGAACATGTTTATGCCGCCAAAATACTCCATTTTACATATCAACGTGGAGGGTGGATAACAAGTAAATGTGGTAAATATTTACATTTTTTTACTGAGGTAAAACGTTAGCTGTTTGGGGACAAAATAGCATGATCACAGTTTGAATTACCCTGAGATTAACATATAAAGTATAATTTGGCAATGCCTTTCAAAGCGCATAATAGCTAACCTCAACTGCGCTGAAGATGTCTCAAAACTGTTCAAAGGAATGTCAAAATATTTTAAGATACCTAAAATTTAATGGCATTTCAGTACAATTGGAAGAAATCTCTAAATTGTCGTTCAACTCATCAGAGTTATGAAGCAGACACCTTAATCACTGGACTTTTTCCCCCTATTGTAAATTGACGAACTCACTCAAGCCTCAAAAATCAAAACTTTTCCTCCTCTTGTGTACTGAAAAAACAAAATGTGATCTTAATATTTTATATAAAACACACTAAAATCCATATTTTCATTATAATTTAATCCATTACACATGTAAAATCCCATCGCTGGTCATAAATTATTTAGCATTAATAAACAGAAAAGGTTTCTCTGGCTCCATAAATAATTAAATGTTGTGGTTATGAATGTTATGGATTTCAACGTATTTGTCATTTTATTGGCACACAGAAGAAGGTGTCAAAAGGGAATTGGGAATTAAACTCTCTCTGGCTCTTTATGACAATTAGGTTATAATTCCTTGCATGGACTAGTATTTATCTTCAAAAATTGAATAACACAGAGGCTTACAGCGGTCTGAAAATCATGCCATTGGAATTGCAAAATTAACAGCACACTGTAATTCCAGCCAAAATAAACCTCCCAAACATTGCAGCAAAACCATTTTGAAGCTACATTCTAATTCGCTGCATGCTTGTCATTCTGGTGAACAGTCACACCATAGCATTTGTTTCACTAATAAAGATTATTATTATCAGTCCACCCCTTCCCCAGTACACCTGGTTAGACTCTCAGTTAACCTTGCCGCCTAACTACACAATAATGAGATCATGCATCGTTTGTGCATCAGACCCTTGAAAGATGCCGCACCTCTGACATCTGTTGAGCAAAAGCAAACTCACGATTGGCTTTGATAACCACTGACCTGGTAAACAACCGATCAAATATGTGACTGACTAAATGTGAGTACATCAAAGTTTCACAAAGAAGTAAGACTGATGAACGAATGCGGACAGAAAACAGAGCAGGGAAATCTTTTTTATTTTCAGAAGAGCAACTGACAAATAAGCAAGTACCACACAACCGCCGCCCCCCCCAGTCTCTCCCCCCCCCCCCCCCCCCCCCCCCCCCCCCCCACCCCGCAATTGACAGTAGTCAGAATTCTCCGGCTGTTGCTATTGACTTTTCTCACCGGGGGCGCACCCCGCCAGCAGGTTTCCCGGCGGTGTGAGATGGTTTCAATGGGAAACCCCATTGCCAAGCGGCGGGAAGATAGTGACCGGCGGGCCGCCGGGAAACGGGCCGCTGGGAGACCGGACAATCCCGCCCATTATCCTCCATTTCACGCACGATCAGTGAGTGAGCTGAAACATTTACATAAGGCACCCAAAAATAAACACACTTTTCCGAAATCACCACCTAACCTATGAAGTTGCCTACGTGCTGTTACAAATGTCTCCAAGAAGTTTTCACAGTTGAGTCTGACGTTCTATCTAGAGCCTGGGGTCTGAGCTGAAAACTTCACGTGGGGCCTAGGTTCTGGGACTAAGCTCCGAGTGGACAGAAAAAGTGAGAAAGTCAGGTGTGTCAGGCAAGTTGTAGTTTTATGCGGTTCCTATCAAACTATAATATTCAGGCTATATTATTACAATGAAGCAGAAAATTCTGTAACTGTCAAACATGAGAAGTGGGGGAAAAACACCTTTTCACACATTTAACATTGTTTAATTCATTAAAAATGAATATTGAGCTCACTACATTCCTCAGAAGTAGCCGCATTGCCGTGCTTTTAATTGCAACAGAAATTTTTATAATTGCTTAATGTGAAGGTCTGCTAGAAAACCTGAAGTAAAAGATATCCTGTGTCCACACACACGTGCATGCCAGCCAGTCATCACTGAGGGCATTAATAAAATGAACTGCTCTTGCAAAATCCAACAAGATTGTTTTCTGTGCAATTTGCGAACCATGTGTGGATCCACTTTGACTCGTCCGCATTATTGTGGACTGACCCCATTGCAGTGAGACGCACTAATACACCTGCTGAAAATGACCCATCCACTGCTCTGATTGTACTTGAGGAAGTGGTGTGGAATAGGCTGGAGCAATGTTTCTCACACCCTAACCTGCCTTCACGTCGTTGAGAGTCAGGTTGAACAGCCCAGGAAAGGTTTCCACGGTGCATCCTTCAACACTGCGTGGAATATGAAAATTTCAAGCAGAATTGTATTCAAATCCTCAGCACAATGTTTATCAGAGCTGCCCTATTTCTTCATTTTCAACACTTTGCAATAAAAATATCATTCAAATATCTTAATGTAAGAGGCAGACAAAGCTGACAAAGTCAGATTTATTTCATTTAGATGGTTACTGTTGAGGGAGATTGGCACTCTGGCAGAAATCAGGCAAGTTAACCAGGGGAGGGGCAAGTTGGTGCCATCTAAACTTTTTTGTAAGCTTGCAAATATCATAATTTTTTAAAACTGGAAAAACTAGAGTTTGACATGGAAGTACAGTGACAGACAATATATGGGAGAAAATTTGGATTCTTGGCATACTCTCATTACAATACAAGCCAGTCCAGGATATAGAATTATGGATGACTGGGCTGAGTAATAAGGCTGTAAATTGAGGGGTTCAGATGACATCATAAGCTGTGAGAGCAACGTTGGAGTGGTTTATGGGTGGCTCCTGAATCAGAGCTTAATTTATGCCACCTTGCTCACTTCCAACTGAATATTCAACACGTTTTTGCAATCTCAGTAAAACTAAAGCCCGTTTTGAAAACATAATGGAAGCACTGTGAGGCCGTTCCCACGTTTGTCATCCTGGCATGATTTAATTGTTCTGCAGGGCGTCTGAACAAGGCCGAAAGAAAGTTAACAATTTTCACGATGTTAATAAAAGATTTGTTTGAAAATATGGAGGCCACAAGCATCATTGGCAGAAATGTTTGTGGGGCACGGACATCAGTGTGGAAGAAGATATCCCTGGATTCCTATTCGTGAGGATATTATGAGCATAAAGGTTTGAGAGCTGAAAAGCACTGGAAGTCAAGTTCAGATGGAACTTGTGGGCGGCACAATAGCACAGTGGTTAGCACAGTTCCTTCACAGCGCTATGGTCCCAGGTTCAATTCCCAGCTTGGGTCAAGGTCTGTGCAGAGTCTGCACGTTCTCCCCGTGTCTGAGTGGGTTTCCTCCGGGTGCTCCGGTTTCCCCCCACAGTCCAAAGATGTGCAGGTTAGGTGGATTGGCCATAATAAATGACCCTTAGTGTCCAGAAAGGTTAGGTGGGGTTACTGGGTTAGGCTGGAGGTGTGGGCTTAAGTGGGGTGCTCTTTCCAAGAGCTGGTGTAGACTCGATGGGCCGAATGGCCTCCTTCTGCACTGTAAATGCTATGATACTAACTTATTTAAGCCACCTCCCCCTTATAGAGTGTAGTCAGGTTTATGCCTGGGAACAAGACATAAGGGCCGGGATTTTCCGCCGGCGTGATTCTCCATTATGCCGGCGCCCGGGTGTTTCCCGACAGCGTGGGGCTGCCCCACAATGGGAAACCCTATTGACCGGCCGGCGTAACGGAGAATCCTGCCGGCAGGTCGGGGCAGAAATGTGGCGCAGCGGGCGGAGAATCCAGCCCAAGGTTCAGAAGCACAGGGCAAAGTATCCTGGGTGTTTCCATCTTCAGCATTAAAACATGGGGCAAGGTTCTTCGGTTCCCCAGCCGCATGTTTCCTGGCGGCACGCCTTTTGGTGGCGCTGGGATTCTATCTTCCCATCACTTGTCAATGGGATTTCCCATTGTAACCACCCATTCTGCCATGAAACCAATTGGCGCTGCCAGTGGGAAAAGTGAATCCCGACAACCGGAGAATTCCGTCCTTGGTTTGAAAAAAAGGAGGGATGGCAGCGGCATTGGGGGAAGGAGGGAAATGGGGGGAAGGGGAGAAATGGGGAGAGGGAGGGAAATGGGGTGAGTGGGGGTGGGGAGGGAGGGAAATGGTGGAAGGGTGGATGTGGAAAAGGAAATGGGAGGTGGAGAGGGAAATGGGCAGGGAGGAGGGGGGTTGTTGAGCTGACAGAGCCTCGTCCCCGAAGAATCTGAAGACAATGAGGACCTTCCTGTTTCTCCTGGCATGTTGGACCGTTGCAGCTGCCTGTGCTCCATCCTTCGGCGCCTCATTAGGCTCAACCCTCCAGCCCCTCTTGAACCACCGCATCCTCTTCGTCCTCCTCCTGAGATGAGACCGCATGTCGCTCCACCTCCTCCTGCTCCTCCCCCTCCATCATGTCACCTTGCTGCTGTGCCAGATTGTGGAGGGCACAGCAGACCACCACAAAGTGGGGAAACCTTTTGGGGAGGGGGGGGGGGGTACCGTAGAGCCCCGCCAGACTGGTCAAGGCATCAGAACCACATTTTCAGCAGTTAATGCATCGCTCAAAGACAGCATGGGTGGCAATGTGAGATTCATTGTATCGGGTCTCCGTTTCGGACTCAGGCCTCCACACTGGGTGTCATCAGCCGGTATCTCAGTCGGTATCCCTTGTCCCCCACAAGCCAACCCATCATCCTTGGGTGGTCCTCGAAAACACTGGGAATCTCCGACTGCCCAAGGATGTATATGTCATGCACACTCACAGGATAGCAGATACACACATGCATGCTTCGTGGTGGTTGCACACGGTCTGAATATTCAGGAGTGGAACCCCTTCCTGTTGATATAGACCACTTCCTGATGCCTCGGTTCCTCGCAGAGCGACTCGAGTGCCATCGGTCACCCCCTGGACATGGGACCTGCAGCCCAGCATCTTGGTGGGCCAGGTCCAGGTCAAAGGTGATATAGTCTGATAGCCAGGCATACGGAACATCCATCACCTCCCGGATGCAGCTGTGGAAGGATGACTATGATATGTCACACAGGACCCCACTCCAGCCCTGGAATGACCCTGTGGCATAAACGTTTATGGCTGAGGTGGCCTTTACGGCCACCGGGAACAGATGTCCTCCTCCTCCACAGGGTGCCATGTCCGCAAAATAAAAAAAGGAAATCAAAAAATGTACTTCCTCTGTGTAAAAGCAAGGATTACAGCACATTAAAAAACAGGTAAGTACTGCACAACCCTCTTGTCACACAACCAACACAGCGTGCTCTCCAATAGAAAGAAGGGTGGTTCTGCACAATAAACTAAGGCCTCCCTCGTTCCACCATCGGAGCTTGACGGTGGATGAATACCATCAAAGAAAAAATTTGGACAATCCTGAGTTTTGCAGTGTAACCGGACAACATGTGACAAACACCATGTGCTCATATATCATACATTCTTGCCAAGATAGAAGGCATGCTAGATAGAAGAATAACTCAAAATCAGGGGCGTAATCACAAAGGGACAAAGTTTAGGAGTAATGAAGAACCGCAGCATATTATAACCATCCACAGGGCTTGGAAAGGCCAAAGCCATGACAGGATCATCGAACAACATCCATGATCCATCCAGAATTTGAACGAAGCCCCTGCACCTCTGTCACGTCGTCGTCCTGAAACCCCGGCGGTGAGAAACCGAGGCCTCAGTGGTTGGCAAAGGCCCGTCGCGTCCAGCCGCCACAAGACAACGCCAAATCGACCAGGATGTTCGACGTACCGTGCAGTAGGCTTTCTAAGGACTGACGGTGAGCTGTCACTGAGGAAGCTGCCGTATCGACTAACAGGATTCTCTTCTCCGCTTCATCCATTCTCATTAGGATAACTCGCAGTTTATTGGTGACAGGACCTGTGCCGTGGAGCCGACACTGTCGTCAACAACTTCATTCACAGTGGCAGCCATCAACTCGATGCCAATGGCACCGCCCAAGCTCAAGCCCGCTCACCAGCCAAACCGTCACTGTGAACTGGGCCGCACCCCAGTTTCCTCCGACCGCCTCAATTAAACAGGATTTTCTTGACTTAACTCAGCTCCCCATTGGCAAAATTTAGCTAAGATCTTCCAGGAACATAGATCAGATTATCCAAATCAGGATTAAATAATTATGGGTTGTGGTAGAAATATGATTAAAAGTGCCAGAGCTCATGAAGAAGCAGCCACTCCCAAACTTCCCTCACGTGACCTCCCCCCATGTCTAATTAGTCCCACTCCCCAGCAAATTTCTTCTCTTCATCCCTCAAACTATCACATTCTTTTTTTGGTAGTTACCATTGAGCCAGCTTCCAACAACCGTTCAGGCAATGCATTCCATATTGTAGCAACATAAAAAGTAACATAACTAATCTATTGACCTGACACAAAAACAAAATCTATTGCTCTTACATCTTTGTGCTGAGGGTTTTTTTTACAATACGTTTAGAATTTGAAAAGCCTTCCTAAAGGACAAAAAGCAGTTAAATGGTCTCTTGTCGGTAACTTTGTTAGAAACCTCACTGTCACTGCAAGGTTCAAGGAGGCTGATACCTCTGACTTTCTCTCTGGTTTCACAGCACTCCCTTTCGGAATGGGCTGCCTGTAAATGAAGACTTTTCTTGAATGTTGCTCATTGTGTGAAACTTTAGTATACTTCTGGAGATTTCAAAGTCAGTGAGGCCACATGAAGGTATTGTTGGCGACATTTCTTTCACTATCATCCCAGTCTCCAGCCCTTGCCGGAGTAAGAAGGCCCAGCCTCTCTCAGCTCCTGGCTCAGAGGTCTTAGGCTAGTAATCAATGTGGTTGCCATTTTCTGGACCGTCTTCATTGCTTGAGTGTGGTTTGGCAATGAGCAAAGTATATCAAACTCCACGTGAGAGCACACAAATCCCCTGTTCACATGCATCATCATTCCCAGGCCATACATCCTGAGATCTAGTGAGCTTTTCTTCACCAAGACCTCACATTGCATCTTTGTATTCTGTCAACTCTCCAACCAAAGTCCCCAAATCTCATTATATTGCCTTTGCCCACATAAAAACCACTGGCTATTCACCAGTCTGCCTTCACAACTTATCAATTTGTCTCTTCCTGAGTGTTCCTAACATTTTCTGATTTTAGTTGTGTCATGGGAGTGTGCCTTTAAGAAAGGTTTTTGTCTTATCACGTGGCTTCAGTGATGTCATTGTGTGGGTGGAGCTGGGCTGTAGCTCTGTGAGCTGTTTTTGGTTTCGCTTTCAGATTTGGCTGCTGTGGACTCAGACAGAGAACAGAAGTGTTTTGGCCTGTCTCTATTTTCAATTTGAATATCTGTTCCAGTAAAATAAATACATTGATTATACCTACCTGCTATTTTGATAACTTAAAAGAGATAGTTTGCTTTCCGGAAGGGTTTAAACCTGCTGGTGAGACGGGGTCAGAATCTCAGGAAAAGCCAGTCTTATTCAAGTGAGAATGCAGAGTGCTGGGCCACGCCCTTGAAAAGTAGTTTTTGGTTTATGGGATTTTGTTTTTGAATTGGAACAGTTAAGGGGGAATTCATTAAGGGTTATACATAGATCATTGTAGCTATGGGGTGTCTATATGTTTATAATTGATAAAAATTCTTGCTGTGTGTTTATATAAATGTTAACTAAGTTGTTAGAATAAAGTTTATTTTGATTAAAGTGTCTAGGAAGACTGTTGAATCACACCTGAAGGGCAGGCTCTTGTGCTCACCCTAGACAAATTCAACACAAAAAGTTATAGGTCAGGTGAAATCCATAATGCACTTTGGAGTTTTAAACCCTGGCCCATAATAATTGAAAATGGAACCAATATTGTCTGTGCGTTTTGACTATCGAAATGACAGGCAGCTTTGAAAACAATAGCTTGGTCATTCTGTGCCTCCTGCTTGCTGTGTAGTACAGGTACACCCTGTGTACTGTCTGACATGTATGCTCTGTTAGATGCTGGGTACCGTGCATGCTAAGCACACAGCAGTGGGTAGTGTACATAGCATTGCTCCCATCAATTAAGTTCCTGACTGAATAGAAGTACCAAAATAATCCAAGTAAAATGGGAATTGTGGTGCGAGAAGGTTTAATTTCATGGTTCATATGTTTTAGGAGTGTAACTTTCAGTTTGAGAACTGAATTTTTAAATGCAAGATAAGTAGGGGAAAAAATGAGTTTGCGAGATAAGAGAACAGACCTAAAGTGACTGCAATTCATTGGGTGGCCTGTGTTTACTTAGTAAGATCACAGTTACAAGTGGGAAAGCATTAAACAATGAAGATGGCCTGTTTCTGAGTTTCTCAGTGGAGACTAGGAGTACGATTCAATGGGACAAAACGGGGTAAGCGGTGTGCTTATCTGCACCTGTAGCCATATTCTTTTCAGATCAAAGGACAGGTCTGGGAATGGGAGAGAATCAGCTTAGATCTCTATCTGGGACATCCCGGGCGGGATTCTCCGCTGGCTGAAACCGAAATTGGGAAACACGATTGGGCGGCGAATAGGTTCTGACACCAAACTCGCGGCGGCCGCCGATTTGATGCCAAATCGCGATTCTCCGTCACCTCTCCAGCGGCGTCAATGTGGTCCAGAACGTATGTACAGTAAATACTGCTTGCATATTATTAACAGGCCCGGCCCAGTGTTCTCTGGGCCCTCCGTGATGCTCCGCCTCTGATGGGGCGAGTTCCCGACGGAGAGGTTCCCTTGTGCTTTTACAAATCGTGAAACAGGCATTGTGGCTGATGAGGGAGAGAGAGGGGTACGGAAAGTGTCCAACATTGCCTTAGTTTGCTGGCAGTTACGCCGCTGGGTAGCGGTCTTCTGCCAGGGCCAGGAGGAGTATCAGGAGGTGGCCAGGAGGTGGGCTGTGGGTGTTGGGGTGGACGGGCACGGAATACCATTGCCGCAGCTGAAAGGCAGCCATGCCGCAGATTGCCCACTGTGAACTTCAGGCCACGGGTCGTATTGTTATCTGCCCAGGGTACCCCCCTCGCCCCAGCTGACCCATCAGCTGTACGGACACGCTCCAGCACAACCAGTGCCAACTTGTTGGCTGGGATGAGTGTGTGGGGAGTGTAATGTGTATATGCGCCTGCAGCTCCTCCTGAGTGTCAATCACGGACCCAGCAAATCCCACACCGTTTATCATTGGAATTCATTGTGTTCCACATGGCGTCGATGCTAGCCCCTCCACAGTCACTGAATCAGTCCAGACACAGTGCCAGTTTTGCTATCGTTAATGTCCACGAATCCTGCCGCAATGTCAACACTTTGGGCGGGATTCTCCATTTCCTGATGCCGATTTCGTAATCGCCGATCGGGCGGAGAATCCATTTTTACGATTGGATCGGGTTTTCGCATGCTCCGCACACTCCAAAACGGCATCTTCGCGCCGTGCGCCACATGCCATTGCGATGGCCTCAGGAGGTCACCTAAAGGCCCTCCCCCGAAGCTCCGCCCCGATGGGCCGAGTTCCCGACCACGCGGTTGATTCATGGTCTGAGCGGTCGGGAACCCGGCCTGGCGGTTGTGGACTGTGTCCAGCACCGCCACAGTCGGGCGGGAGCCATGCTGCTGGCCGTGGGGGGCCTTCGGTGAGGTCTGGTGGGGGGTGGCCAGGAGGTGGCGAGGGGGTGTCCAGAGGGGGGGCAGGTCGGATTCGCGCACGGCTGACACCATGTTGTACGGCGCAACCGCTACAGTGCGCCTCTGTGCGTATGCATGGCCATGGGCCCGGTCATTCCCCGGCCGTTTATTTCGTGGAGGCCGGACGTGGTGAGGCTGCTGCCCCTCACCGATTGGAGAAAGGGGGTTGGGACGGCACCGATTCTTTTGAGGTAAAACGCCACGGATCCTCCGGAAATGGCCTGAAAATCGGAGAATCTATCCCTTAGTCTCAGGAATGGAGAATCCAGCCCAAAATGTTTATGAAACATAGAGCTGGTTCGCATATCTAGATTTTGGCATCCGCGCCAAATGAGAATCCCCCCCTTGGTGTTGAGTATCACTTTTGTTATTTAATTCTTGTATAGTAAACCTTTTTGTTTTAAATGTGAAACTCTGTGGCATAATTCATTCAGTGATCTCAGGGAGTTCGAGTTTCTTTCTGCAAATAACCCCTACAGTACAGAAGGAGGCCGTTCAGCCCATCGGGTCTGCACTGACCCTCCGAAAGAGCACTCTAACTGGGCCTATCCCCCGCCCTATCCCTGTAACCCCACCTGACCTGCACACCTTCGGACACTGAGGGGCAATTTATCACGGCCAATCCACCTAACCTGCACATCTTTGGACGGTGGGAGGAAATCGGAGCAACCGGAGGAAACCCACGCAGACACGGGGAGGACGTGCAGACTCCACACAGACATTCACCCGTAGCCGGAATCGAACCCAGGTCCCTGGCGCAGTGAGGCAGCCGTGCTAAACACCTTGCAGCTTTTAAAAGTTAATGGTCTCCCTCAAGATCATTACAATTGGAACAAACTTGTGACTTGCCTGAAGATTTTTCTCCAGCTGACTGAAAAAGATTGCTTTGGGGTGGGGAGGTGGGGTGGGATGGGTGGGGGGGGGGGGGGGGGGGGGGGTGGAGAATCATAAATTATTTGTTCCAATTTCTTATCTTCTGTATAAGGTTATTGGGATTTAATCTACTATAAATGTTGCTGAAGATGCTTACACCATCCTTTTGATATGGATCATGTCTACTTATCTCAGCAGTAAATGGAAACTCATGGCTGCTGTTCATCGCATTCAGTGCGGAAAGCACCGCTGCAGAAGTGGAATCATTGAACTGCACAAACGTTTACAATGATTACTTTTTTCCTGGTGGGGAAACAGCGATGAGAGTGTATCATCATCCTCAAGCTTTGTTCTCAATAATCAGAAAGTCCGCAAAAGGTTAAACTATATGACAGGCTCAGTGATAGGAATCAAGTCGCAATATTGTGGGTTTACGCTGGCTGCACTCTATAAAATGTGAGGGGGAATAGTATTCTATACCATCAATTTTAACACGGATGCACTTCCAATCTGTGGCAAAGAGCAATCTAATAAAATAACACAAGCACATAAATCATGAATCTATCATTGCTGAATGACAGGCTTAGGTCACAATTGCACTGGAAAGTTATTCAATGAATATTGCGGTGCCAAAATGCCCTCAATTCAATTTGAAAGGAAACTGGCAAAGTGCAAGTCCTGATTTACTCATCTGTATAGTTGGACAGGATGATACTCTCCTGTGGCATAGATGTACTGACTTCCTCTGCAAATAAGCTCAATACTGAAGCCTTCCTGGGCAAAACAGGTTTTAATATGGTGATGCAGATCACTTAACGAGAGCCGAGTGATGCCGCTTGTTCATTTAAAGTGGAGGTCTGCAGTCTGCCGTGTGTTGGAGCATCAATGCGTCTGCCACTTATTGGTATGAAATAACTCCCAACAGAGTTCCCAATCTCTTGTCTTGCCATTGGAGAGATGCCCATCTGTATGCCAGGCACTGCGCAGGAGGGCAGGAAGACACTCTGAAGTGCCATCACATGCAGCTGCTCTCTTCCTTGTCTCCCAGTCTCCTGGCTATTGAATAGCATCAGCACAGGAGCTAAGGCTGGACCCCAGTTCAAACACTGGCATTGCGAGAGGTACTTGGCGGGGGTGGGGTTGGGGGAGTGGGAGGGTGGTATTTGAGACCATGGGCACTTTCCCAGTAAACTTACTGCATGCACACTCTGTAGCTTGGTCTGGACTATCTGCAACTCAGGAATTCTAACTCAACATTCCATATTGTTTTATGGTGCTCATTCTTCCCTTTTCCCTCAATAGGTCCTGAAAAGTTCTGCAACTTCATTATATTCAATTCCACAGTAAACCTGATCAAATCTATAAGCTCAATATCCTGAAATTATTTTGCCAATTTTTTCCCCTTCTGCAAATGTATTAATGGTTTCTTGTAATCCTCAGGATTGGCTATCCCTTCCAATTCGGTGTCATCTGCAAATTTAGAAATTATGGGGTGAATTCCGTGCCTTCACAACCCCGTATTCCTCAGTGGTGCATCGGCAGCAGGATTCTCTGTTCCTGTTGCCGGCCAATGGGGTTTCCCATCCCACATCATCGGGAAACCCACGGCAGGTGCTCGCTGCCCGTAGAACGGAGAATCCCATCGGCAGAGGATTCACCCAATTCCTGGATGCCAAAATCTAAATCATTAATATAATTAAAGAATGACAGAGTCCTGGTACTGACCTTTGTGGAACCCCACTTTCCAGCTTCCCTCATCCTGAAAACGCATTCTTTGCGTCGAATCTCTGTGTTCTGTCTTGAAGCCAGCTGGCAATTCATTCTGCTACTTGTCCCCGACTCCACGGGCAGAATTCCCCGTCAGCTGATACCGGAATCGCGAAACGCGATTGGGCAGAGAATCGGTTCCGATGCCAAAATTGCGGCGGGTGTCGATTTCACGGCAAATCGCAATTCTCCATCACCTAGAAAGCGGCATCAAAAACTCACATACAGTAAACACCGTTTGTATATCATCAGCGGGCCTGACCCGCTATTCTCCAGGGCCTCCACGATTCTCCGCCTCCGATGGGCCGGATTCCCGCGGCAAGTTTTACTTGTGCTTTAAAAACTGTGAAACCGGCATCGTGGCTGCTGAGGGAGAGTGAGGGGGTACATAAAGTTTCCAACATCGCCATAATTTGTTGACAGATGGCCGGGTGGCTTCTACCTGGACCTGGGGTGGTAGGCGGGGGGTGGCCAGGAGGCAGGCAGTGGGATCAGGATGGATGGGCACAGAGCACCATTGCCGTGGCCTGCCAGGCAGCCATGCAGCTGCGCATGCCACTGACTGCCCTCTGTGAACTTAGGGCCACAGGTCGTATGGGTATCCCCCCAGGGCACTCCCCTAGGTACCCACTGGCTCCAGCCAACCCATCAGCGGGATAGGTGCACTCCAGCGCAACCTTGTAGGCTGGGATGAGTGTGTGTGGGGATTGGAACGTGTTTGTGCGGCTGCAGCTTGTCAGCCTCCCGAGTGTCGATCACAGGTGCAGCGTATCCAGCTCCATTTCTCATTGGAATCGATTGTGTTCCACATGGCGCCGTGCTAGCCCCTCCACAGTTGCTGAATCGATCCAAGTCCGGCGCCAGCTTTGCTGTCGTGAAAGTCGACAAATCGTGCCCCGGCATCAACACTTAGGAATGGAGAATCCAGCCCCACATTTTCTCAACGTGCACATTAACCTGTTATGTAGCACCTTATCGAAGGCCTCTCGGAAAACTAGATAAGCTACGTCTTGCTACATTACCCATGTCAACTCTCTGTTTGTTACCTCTTCAACAAATTAAATGAGATTGACTTAGCAAAACCTTCCCTTTTGAAATCTTTGCTGACTGTTCATTACTGCATTTTAGCTTTTAGATATTTTCCTATTTTCTCCTTTAATAGGAATTCCACTATTTCCCGACCACTAATATTAAGCTGTTTGGTCTATAGTTCCCCAGACAGACATTTACCTTCTTCAACATAGATATTACAGTAGCTATCAACCAGTCCTCTGGCACCAAATATTTTTCTGACAAATTATTAAATATGTTTAATAGCGCCTCTGCTATCTCCTCCCTCGATTCTTTTAAAGTGCATCTGTTCAGGCCAGGGCTTTTATCTTCTTTGAGTTTAACAATTAATATTTTTTCTCCTTTACTTTAAGTGTAATGGGCGGCATCTTCCTCTCCTTCCGCGATGTGTTCTGAAGTGGCAGAGAGCAGTTTGCCAGTGGCCAGCGGCAGAGTCTTCTGGTCCCGCTGTTGGCCATGGGGTTGCCTATTGAACGCACTGCTCACCGCCGTGCGCACCATCAGCAAGACCGTAAGAACCCGCCGGCGTGGACAGCCCGAAAATCCCACCCATAATTTATTTTTTTTGTAATAAATTTAGTGTACCCAATTATTTTTTTTCCAATTGAGGGGCAATTTAGGGTGGCCAATCCACCTAACCTGCACATCTTTGGGTTGTGGGGGTTAAACCCACACAAACACGGGGAGAATGTGCAAACTCCACACGGATAGTGACCTAGGGCCAGGATTCAAACCCGGGTTCTCAACGCCGCAGGCAGCAGTGCTAACCACCGTGCCGCCCCCTCCGCCCCGTCCATAATTTCTAATCACATCTTCTGCCCACCTGACCAGCCTCCCCGTTGCTGAAACAAACTACCCTGTAATTATTCCATGTTTCAGCCATTTCTCTGTTGCTGTTTGTGATTTAATCCTGTCCATCCCTTTGTGGCCCTATTCCCATCTTCACCTTCCTTTTAAAAAATATTTATATGCAGAATATTTGACTATTTTGCTTTATGTTCTGTGATAATTTAATTTCACAGTTCCTCTTTGCCTTCCTAATTGTTTTTTGACTTCTTCCTAATATCTCTCCATTCTCCCCTGTCATGCTCTCCCCTGCGGTACTTGCGCCTCTCTCCTCACCCTCAGTTTTCTTCTTTACATCTTTATTTATCCATGGTGTCTCATTAGTGTTTAGTTTGTTCTGAATATTTGAATTTATATTCAAATAACTCAACTTAAGGAAAAGTACTACAAAATTGCAGAGCGCACAGCTAATCCTTGGAGTCCTCCCTTAAAGTACACAGCCAGATACAGTTGCTCGCTCCTTTGTGAACAAAATGTTCTAAAAGACAGGAAAGCAAAACTTTAATTCAAGTCGCATTAGCATAACCCCATGAAGGTAAGATGCTGACATAAGAATGATGCCACTTGCAAACGTGACGAAACAAACACCTACCTGACTATAATAAAGAAATAACTGATGAAATTCTGGGCCATGGATAAATGTTTTCCGTCTTCATCTCTGGTTTCCACCCCTGCAGCCACGGGAAGACCACCTTGAAAAGAGTATCTTCAATGACATGGCAGCACAGGGAAGTGACCCCAATGAATGAACTTGTCATTTTTAATGATTTGTACCCTGGAAAGTAATGTGATACTGACAAAACACAGTAACTGATACTGTCGTGGTGTGACCTTACACCCTTATAAATCAATGTGCACAAACTCACAGGAACATCTGAAAAAGAATTGGTAGGAATGCCATTTGGATATATTTTACACAGCAATCCCTTATGATGAATATGGTATATGTTTGAATAAATGACAGACAGCCCCCTTGGAGTCCACTTCGCACAGCTGCCCTTCAGCAGGATCAATGGTGAGGAGCTTCTTTGTTAGCACAAAGGTGGCACGGTAGCACAGTGGTTAGCACTGTTGCTTCTCAGCGCCAGGGACCCGGTTTCGATTCTCGGCTTGGGTCACTGTCTGTGCGCAGTCTGCACATTCTCCCTGTGTCTGCGTGGGTTTACTCCGGGTGCTCCGGTTGCCTCCCACAAGTCCAGAAATAGGTGCTGTTAGGTGAATTGGCCATTCTGAGTTCTCCCTCAGTGTACCCGAACAGGTGCCGTAGTGTGGCGACTAGGGGATTTTCACAGTAACTTCAATGCAGTGTTAATGTAAGCCTACTAATAAAGAATATCATATTATCATTCGCAGGTTTCATTGCTTTATTGGCTGAAGCACACCAACGTCTAGAGATGGCACAGAAGTTAAATCCAGTTCTGGCACGCGTAGGAGGCATGTTACTGCCAATTAGAATTAGCGCGCGTGTATTCGCGAATACCTAATTAAGGATTGGGCAAAGCGACTGGTTCTGCTTTACTACACAGAGTGTTCCCATTGAGAAGTCGCAAGGTGCAGCCTAACTGTGTACTCACAACGCTGAACATCTTAAGAGGTTGAAAGACGGCTGTGGTATCACAGATTAGCTGCTTTGACCTTATCAGCTGCGGAGGCTAATTAATTAATGACAGGCGTCAAGAAACAGCAGGACAGCTGCAAAACCTAGTTTTAAGAAGGATGCTACCATGAGGAGTGTGTAATTGCAGTGATCACAGGAGTAGGTACTACAGTTGCACAGGGAGGAACAAAGAGGTGGTTCAGAGAAAGACAACAGAACTGAAATTACACACAGGCCACTCTTAAATGAATAATCCATTTCTCCTGAAGTGTGATGGAAACAAACAGCTCTTCACATGTAATATCAATAAAGACCCAAGGTTGACTGAAAAATCTACAGACATTAGAAAGCATGTTTTATGTCATCTGGTTATTGTTAGATCATATATTCTGGGCAAAGAAAATCTGTGGGCAGAACAACTTAAACAGCTCAGTTCACCAATAGGTCAAGATGTAGAAGCCCTTTCAGCCCATCCATCCAGAAAGAATCGACATTCCTCACATTCAAGCATCCAGCTGTTTCCTAAATGCTCCGGGACAATTTTACTACACAACCCAACCAGGAAACTGCTCTCCTCTTATGCAACACACTCCTCCAAACATCAGTCCTGAATTTGCCTGGTCTAATAAAGGCGAGGGGAGTCAGAAGAGTAAACAAAAGAAGGTGTTTAATTATAGGAGCGTACCATTTCCGAGGGGCCCGGTTGAAACTCACCGGGTCCTCGTTCTGTGTCGGTCAGGTCCTCGGACGATGAAGACGAGGAGTAGGTGAAAAAGAAGTTGAAAACACCGGTGACAAAGAAGGACCAGAAGAAACGGCGCAGTCCTGGCGGGTGACACAGATGCTTTGGCTTCAGCACATAATTGCCTGGCTGTGGGACCAGATCATCCGGCGCATACTGAGCCGGAGAACGACGTTTGTGGCTGGACCATCTGGGCAGAGAACCCTCCGAAGGGTGGGAGCCAACCCGAGTGGCGGTCTGGACCGGTATGGAGTTCCCCCAAGGAACCTCCCGAATGATGGACTAGACCGGGATGGAGCTTCCCCAAGCAGCCTCCTGAATGTTGGACCAGACCGGGGTGGTGCTCCCCCAAGGAGGTTGCTTAGTGGTGGACCGCCGACCTTGGAGGTGATCTAGGTTGTTAGACGTTTTAGTTGCTGTGATATGAAGAGTCTAAAGTTCTGTTCCTTTTTCACAAAGACACATTTATTTCATTCCAACAGCCTTGCACAAAACTCTAACCATCCATCACCTGACAGAGGCCACCTGAAGCTCCTTTACATATCAGTGTCAATTAATGGATACTTAACATAAACGAGACAACTAATTGCAATGTCTCTTAACCCATTACTTAACATAGGTGATGTTTCATGAGCTGACCTCGAACACGGACCTGGTATGACACGGGGCCAGTTTGACGAATAACAACTTCTTGAAGCCAGCAAGGATCTTCCCCAACGTTACAGGCGTGGACTGCCTCGTCAGGCGCCAAGCGTCATAGAAGACAACGCCTCGTCAGGCAACGCCCTTGTAAATCCTGTGTGCGAAGTATTTTTGCATCAATGTCAGCGAGCAACAAACACAACTGAGGCTGAAGTCGGCGATCCATCAACATTTCGCCCGCAGTCATCCCAGTCACACCATGAGGTGTAGTTCTATATGAGAACAAAAATGTGCCAGCCAGGCATCTATTGAACCTGTACTTTTTCTCTTCAGGCCATGCCTCATCGTCCGTATGGCGCTCTCCGCCAGTCTATTTGATGCCGAGTGATAAGGAGCAGTGCGAACATGGCGAATGTCATCCGCTTTCACGAATACAGCGAACCCTCACTAGTAAACGAGGCCCCGTTGTCGGTAACGAGCACCTCTGGTAAGTCGTGGGACAAAAAAGAGGTGCACAACCATTCGTTTTCAGCGCGGGAGGTGAGGGATGCCATTTTATGGACCTATGGCCACTTCAAATACGTATCCACCAAGATGAGATACATCGGGCTGGATTCTCCGCTCCCCGACGGCGTAATTGCGTTTGGCGACGGAGTGGAGAATCCGTTTTGGCACCGAGATCAGAAGCGGCGCCAGTTTTCAAATACGCCATCCCACGGAAATCGGTGTACTCATGGAGTACGCCGCGCCGAGTATCCACCGCCTCAGGCCATTGCCTCAGGCCCGACCCGCGATGCTCCGTTGCCGACCGGCTGAATTCCCGGCGGCGAGCGACAGCTGCCTGCTATCCCTCAGCAAGACGGTGAATCTGTGGCCTTTTGAAGCCGTTTTCCTGGCGTAAAAGACCACAGTTTTCACAATGGCGTGGGGGACATAGTCCCAAAAACAGAGAATCCAGCCCATGGATCCTAAAAATGGGCCATCAAAATCTGCATGAACGTGAGCCCAGGGACATCCTGGTCACTCGCATGGGTGCGGAGGCATCGCTGCCGGAAGCGTTTGATGGTCTTGACAAACAGGGCAGCGCTAGGCTACCAGCTCAAGGTTCGCGTCAACATTCCGGCCACCAGACCTAAGTCATGGCCAGCATTTTCATCTTGGAGACTCCGGGATGAGCCGCTTGAAGGTCTTTCAGAACCAAAGTCTGCCTTTTTTCAGGGCCAACTCTCTTGCCCCGCAGGAGGTCCTCGAGGGTCAGCTTCGACATCTAGATAGAAAACGTCTTTAACTCCACAGGATGCTGCCATCGTGGTCCATCGGACAAAGCCAAATGACCCACCTTACCCAGCACCGAGTCGTACTGTGCCCACTCGCGGATGCAGGCAGCCATCACGGGCAGAGTGTCCATGAAATTTATTTAGACTGCAATACTTTCTTCGGCCCGTGGGCGGATCCACCGAAACCTATGGGCAAGGGAAGATGAATCAACGCGTCCGCATTCACCATCAGCGTTCCCGAGCGGAGTCCGAAAGAATAGTGGTACACAGCCAAAAGCAGGGTCCACCTCTGGATTCGGCGGATGCGATCGGCGACACTGCCTTATTTTCGCGAGACAGGCCAAGCAGTGGCTTATGATCAGTAATTATGAAAGAATGGCCGTAAACGTACTGAGAAAAACGTTTGACTATGAACGCAACTGCCAGACCCTCTTACCAAAGAGAAAATGCTGGAAAACCTCAGCAGGTCTGGCAGCATCTGAAGGGAGAGAAAAGAGCTAACATTTTGAGTCCAGATGGCCGTTTGTCAAAGCTGCCAGACACTCTTTCTCTATGTGCGCATGGTTAAGCTCCGCGGCCATTAACGTCCTGGAGGCAAAAGATATTGGACGGTCGGGGCCGTCACCCATCCGATGGGAGGGGACGGCACCGATGCCGTACGGTGATGTGCCACACGTCAGACACAGGGGTTTAGTTGCGTCAAAAAGGGTCAGTACTCTTGATGAAACCAATGTCCGCTTCACCAGCTGGAAAACAGCCTCCTGTTCGTCGACCCAAACCTACAGCCGGCGCTTCTGTAAGAATGTGATCGAGGGGTTTGAGGGTTGTCGCCAAATTTGGCATAAAACAGCTGTAATAATTGATCAGGTCTAAGAAGGAGCGAAGAGGGGTGGCAAGGTGGTGCAGTGGTTAGCACTGCTGCCTAACCGCGCCGCGGACCTGGGTTCGATCCCGGCCTTGGGTCACTGTTCTTGTGTAGTTTGCCCATTCTCCCCGTGTCTGCGTGGGTCTCACTCCCACAACCCAAAGGGTTGGTGGATTGGCCACGCTAAATTGCCCCTCAATTGGAAAAGAAAATAAGAAGGAGCAAAGCCCTGTAGCGTCACGCGGTGCGGGGGCCACCTTGATTAGCTGTATTTTATCAGCCACTGGGATGCGAGCCATCCCGGTCGTCCCGGTAGCCCAAATACACTCCTTCTTTAACACTGAAAGCACACTTTGCATTATGCAGGCGGACGCAATATTCTGAAAATCTCTGCAATACCGCTTCAATGTTTTTCAGGTGCTCAGCCTCCGTGACGCCCGTAATCAACACATCACCGAGGTAGACAGCAACGCGTGGAAGACCACATAATATCCTCCCCATGACGCGTTGGAACACGGCTCATGCCGAGGAGATGCCGAATGGGAGCCGGGTGAACTCGTATAATCCTTTATGAGTATTGAGAGTGACATATTTTCCTGGGGCCTTGCGTAGTTTAAGCTGTAAATAAGCATTGCTCATATTTAACTTGGTAGATGTAGAAGCCAGTGTGGCGTACAGATCTTCAATGCAAGATAGCAGGCATCGGTCTAAATGTGAAGCCGTATGTTAACCGTGACGGTTAACTTGTAATTGCCACAAAGGCGGACAGGCCGGACCAGTTTCATCATCAGAACCACCAGCGCCGCCCAGTCAGCGAAATGAACCGGCCAAATTATACTGACGCTCTCCCAGAACAGCAGTTCGGCCTCAACCTTACCAACAATAACATGAGGGGCCACTCGAGCACCAAACAAACGGGGCTGGGGCTGCAGATTCACCTGGATTTTCACCATGGCTCTCTTAATTTTCCCAAGGCCGGGCCTGAAAACATCGGGGAACTTTCGCAGTATCGTATACACGCCCCCCCGTCTCCACTCAGAGGATATGTTGCCAGTCGATCCGAAAATGATGCAGCCAATTCCCGACCCAGCATGTTGGAGTCACCTCCCTGAACCACAATGAGGGGAAGGCGCAACAACTGTAATTCATAGCCCACTGGGGCACGCGTGGAGCATACAATAGCCATACACTCCCCTGTATACGTGACGAGGCAGGCAGTCGTATCAGCCAGCGAGAATTGACTCACCCCGTGTTGGATGCGGTCGAACACATGGTGCGGCAGCACTTGTATCCAACTCCATTTGAATCAAGTGTCAGTTGACCTGCACAAGGATACAGATAGGGGTCACCCATGGCGCAGCCACAAAGTTCAGCTGCATTTCCGACTCGTCTCCAGCTTCTTCAGGGTCGTCCAAATGTAGGGTCGTAGCCAGGGGACGTTGTTTAGCTCGTCCCAGATGGGCAGGGCGCCGCCCATCACGCTGCTGGCGGCCTCAACGTCCACCCTTCTCGCAGTGGGCGGAGTCAGCACCTCCCGAACTGGACAGGGTATGCACCGTGGTCCAGAGCCTCAAGACCTCAGGCCTACAGCATTGAGGCGGTCCACTCTAGCTGTTGAAGGGCAGCAAGGGGTCAACGCCAGACAACCATTCCCTGGAGTTCCAGTACATCCCGAGCGGCACTCTCCTGTGAAAGATACATTTGCAAAGCCTGCTGGAATGTTAAAGAACTGACACCTAGAAGCTTCTCTTGTGTTTTGAGATTGTTAATACCGCAAACCAGGCGGTCACGGAGCATATCCGCCAGCACAGCACCATATTCACAACATTTTGCAATGTTTTGCAAACGGGAAACATACTCTGCAACTGACTCCCCTTCTGACCTTTCCAGTGTATTGCATCTGTACCTTTGCACATTCTCCCCGTGTCTGCATGGGTTACCCTCACAACCCAAAAGATGCAGGGTGTGTGGGTTGGCCACGCTAAATTGCCCCTTAATTGGAAAATCTTTTTAAAAAACAGAATCTGTATCTTTGCACAATGATGGACTGAGTCGGGTTGAAATGATTTCCCACAAGTATGATGAGCTGGTCAGATGCTCCTGTAGGCCCCTAATTACACCAAAGGTATGCACTCTGCTGACCATCAATCAGTTCACTGCCTGGCACTCATTTTCAGTAATGCTGTTGGCTCTGAAAAAGTAATGCAGCTGTTCCTGTACCGATTCCAAGATTCAACAGCATCCAATCAACCAAACAAAGACATAGTGAAGTACTTTCCACTGAACCTTAATCCATGGAGAAGCAAAGTCACAGAGAGGCGTCTTTGTCGCCGGAGTTGCAAGTCGATAGTTCCAGTTTATTCTTGTCGCAAATTTAATAAAGGTGAGGGGAATAAGAAGAGTAAACAAAAGAAGATGTTTATTTGTAAGAACGTACTATTTACAAGAGGCCCAGTTGAACCTCACTGGGTCTGTGTCGGTTGGTTCCTATCTGGCCGACCTTTATACAGCGTTATCAGCCCCGCAGTTAGCGGGGAAGCTCATACTCCTCGAGCCACACGGGGAAAACAATCAAACCCGCCCCCTGTGTCCCGTGCAGGTTATTGCACCTGGATTGAACCAGTGCTATTGCTCTCACCTTGAAATAGTATTTTTTTCTAAACCATCTACCCCTTTCCATTCCTCTGTAAAATTTCATCTTCATTGCTTCCTTTCAAAGCTAGAATGGACAAGTAGGTTAAGCCGTTCCTGAAAACTCAAACTCTTGATGAACCTCTTCTCTCTTTTCTTCAGCCTGCTCCAGTTGAAAGGAATGAGTTCAGTGACTGCAGGATTGGGATATTCAGCTTCTGTTTACTTATTCACTACTGACTTCAGTGGAGTTAACCTAATGGATATGACATTAGGGTGAACATGGGACAGGCAGTCACCTTAACAGCAGAGTAATAATCCCTTTGTCCACAGGCTCCGCAGTGTAATGGGCATGTCCTCCTTGCTTTCAAATGTTAAGCTTCAATTAGAGTAAATATTAATGCCAATACCCCAGCCCTAAACAGCCATAAGCTGCAAGATAATAATGTTTAATACCACATAAACATTCCGTTTTGCCTTCTAGCAGCACACGCAGAGATCACACTCTGTGCTACTACGGAGGGCATGTGGGTCACATCCTGTGGCACACTTCTTGACAGCTTCGTCAGGTACATGGTTTAGCTTTCACACTGTCAATGGTAGCCCAATGCCCTGCTCTCTGGAGTTAATAAAACCGGAGCTCAGTCTTTAGTCGATGACCTTGCACAGATCAGGAAGACCCTTAGGGTTGGAATGGGTGCTTCAATGGCGCTGGTGGTACAGATGGGCATTCTGCCCTGGCATCCTGGCAAAACGTCAGCAGTAGAGTAGAAGCATACCAGAGTATATATCTGGAACTGAACGTGAGAGTATTTATCAGGTACTTACATATACTCATCTGAATACTTACCTAGTACTTGACAATGGAGTGTATGTCTGGTACTGAATACTTGAACTAATGGCCAGCACTTATATGAACATTGAAAATATTTATTTCCCATTGACAAGCGGTGGGGGTAGAGAATCCCGTTGCCAGCGAACGGCACGGCCAAATGCTCTGTCCTCGCTATCAGCGGTAGCGGGGTGAACTCGCAACAAAGAATCCTGGCCTTTGTGTAATTAATTATAATATTGCATTAGCACCATGCTGGCTAGAATTACTCTTTGCTCTGATCTTGGCTTTGTTTATCACAGCAAGATAAAATGAATTCCTCCATGCCTGATGGTCCACAGACTTGCCATAATATATTTAACAATGGGTACAGAGCCCGTTTGAGCATCTTGAATGCTTTTGCACATGTCAATAAATGACACTGCTATTGGTCACTGGTCTGAACCATTTCTTCTGGAAAATCCTAATGCCTGATTATTTATCTCTTTTTGCCTCGATTATTCTTTGTCTCTTGATTACCTCTCCGCACACACTTTCCATTAACAATTATTCCCCATGTCTCAGTCTGCCCCTGCTCACATATGCCAGTTCTTGTGTGAGTGTTTTCATTTATTTAAACCTGATGCTTATTTAGTTGTATTGTTTCCAGTCACATGTAGGGCAGCACGGTAGCATGGTGGTTAGCACAATTGCTTCACAGCTCCAGGGTCCCAGGTTCGATTCCGGCTTGGGGCACTGTCTGTGCGGAGTCTGCACATCCTCCCCGTGTGTGCGTGGGTTTCCTCCGGGTGCTCCGGTTTCCTCCCACAGTCCAAAGATGTGTAGGTTAGGTGGATTGGTCGTGATACAATTGCCCGTGGTGTCCAAAATTGCCCTTAGTGTTGGGTGGAGTTACTGGGTTATGGGGATAGGGTGGAGGTGTTGACCTTGGGTAGGGTGCTCTTTCCAAGAGCCGGTGCAGACTCGATGGGCCGAATGGCCTCCCTCTGCACTGTAAATTCTATGATAATCTATGTTCTGCTGCAAACATACTCCACAAGTCCTTTGACCATGAAATATCCTTCACATGAATGGAAGAATTAATCAGTTGCATATCAATTCACGACATTCCCAGTTAAATGCACTTTTAAAAATATAGGAGCCATTCCCCCACCTTTAAACTACATTTTCAAGCAAGAGATTCAAGCCTTGTTTCTTTAGTTTTTGCAAGCGATAAAGTCGCTTTAGCCACACGCAGAGAACTGCACGGACCCGTCGAACTCTGCGACACGAGAGGAAAGAGACAACACTACGGTTAGGGCCGAGGTGGTGGTTCCAGCGCATTGTACCACAGGGCACGGGTTGAGGTGGAGGGTAATGGTTCAATCTCTCTGTTCAGGCAAGGCTTGATCTAATCCATGTCTTATGTGGAGCAACGAAACAGAAGCTAATCTTCACACAGCAGAAAGTGAAATACCCCCTCCCCCCGCCCCCCAGTGTCATATACTCCTCTTACAGACTGCTGTGCATTAAGAGAGCATGAGAGCAAAGTTACTGTCCTGCCTTTTCAGCCATAACATTGGAATTGAAATGGAGATTGTTCAAGAGGAAATTAATAAAATGCGGTGTAAAAAACAATGCGGAAAATCAGAGAGAGAGAGATTCTGCTACGCAGACAACTGTTCTGCTGGATTGGGAGATCTGTCATCTGGCTTTACGTTCTCATCTCAGAATCACAAAATTGCAGATTTGATACAGTGGAGAAGGAGACCGTTCGGCCCATCGTTTCTGCACAGGCTGTCCAAATGATTAGCACGGCTATCTCACAGCACCAGGGACTCGGGTTCAATTCCGGCTTTGGGTCACTGTCCGTGAGGAGTCTGCACGCTCTCCCCATGTCTGCGTGGGTTTCCTCCGGGTGCTCCGGTTTCCTCCCACAGTCCAAAGATGTGCAGCTTAGGTGGATTGGCCGTGCTAAATTGTCTTTTAGTGTCCCAAGGTTTATGTGGGGCTACGCGGACAGTGCAGGAGGTATGGGCCTAGGCAGGGTGCTCTTTCAGAGGGTCGGCGCAGGTTTTTAAAACGGGGACCTGGCGAACAGAACCCACCGGGGCACACAGATAAGTACAGCCCCCAAGGGGGGAGAGGGTCATGCCCGGGCAGTACCTGAGCACTGCAGGGGTACTTCCCCCTGGCAGTGCCGGGGGCAATGTCCAGACAGTGGCGAGGGCAGTGACCAGGCAGTCCCAGGATTCAGTGTTAGGGGAGGTCTGTGGGGAAGGTGCCAGGGGTTCATTGTCCCCGGGGGAGGAGGAGTTGAGGTCTGTGTCCGTGGGGGAGGGGATTCCATTACCATGAGGGGGGTCCCTGGCAGGGGAGGTTTCTGTGTCCATTGGGGAGGTTCCCTCGGGGCGGAGTGAGGGGGTTTCCTGGGGGTTTGGGGTGATGCCCTGCCCATGGGAGGGCGGGAGGAGGCGCTTCCCTGGCAGGGGGGGGCGCGGGGGGTTTCATTGTCCGTGGGATGATTTGTTTTTAAACATTTTTTTACATCAACAGGCTCCAAAGTTGTTGGCGGGCAGGCCTGATGTCATGGGCCATACCTCCTGGTAGCTTTTATCCCAGAGTGTTTAAAAATCCGACGGGAAAAACCCAGCAGCTCAGCCGTTGGTCTACAAACTGCTTTTCTCACCCCAGTTGACACTGAACAAAATCTGAAAATTCCGCCCTATGTCACAAGGTTTCACGCTTTTAAATCAAAACAATTGTTACTATATATAAAAGGCTTAAACTAAACAAGCACTAGTAACTTCACACCATGGATAACAACTACAAAGGTTCCACACTTCAATTTTACTTTCTATTTCTCGCTGAGAGTTCCTTTACCTGATAAAATCTTTAAGGTTCATTCGCTTTTCCTGGTAGCATCTCAAAAGATATCTCACCGCTTTCTGGAATTTACATTTCAGTGTTCTAGCTATTCGTAAAGGCACAAGATTTCAGGGGGGTCCTTCCATTAGCTTTTGTCAATTCCACAACTCTGGTCTCCATGTGAATCCTGTGCAGTGGCTTCAAACATCAGAAAACATCTGACTTCCAATAGCTTACCGCAGTGGTTCCAAACTGCACCAGAGCTAATTTCTTCTAGAACTCCAGCTACAAGGTGAGCTGCCTTTTATTCAGGATGACTGTAGATTTACTCCTTTAGCTTTCAGCTAAACAAATCTTCCTGATGTTTTTGTCCCCTTCCGACTATGCCTTCTCTTGCACAGCAGCTCTGAGTTGCAGATTGTGTCATGGACGGTAGATCTAGCACGACCGTCTAAAGTAAACTGTGTGCCCAGGCATGGCTGTATCTCACGACATCTAAGGAGCTAAAAGCTGCTTCAAGATCGAAAGCGGACACAGTCTTTTAGCTGCTTTCCTCGACCAGTCTTGTCCGCTAGCTCTACCCTAACTGAATTCACAAATATAACTCAAAACTGTCACGATCCCAGTTGATTTTATAACTGGATGGGAAGATCCCAGAATGAAACCCTGGATCAAAAGACCGTGGGTGGGATTCTCCGTCCCGCTGCACCCGTTTTCCGGTGTGGCGCGGCCCCCCCCCCCCCGCCATTAGCGGGATCCTCCGTCCCGGCAGCCAGCCAATGGGGTTGCCCATTGTGGGCACCTCCACATCGTCGGGAAAGCATGGGCATGAATGCGCTGCTGGTGAAACGGAGGGTCCCACCAACAGAGAATCCAGGCCCATAACTTTTTTTATAAATCGTGGAGGAACTACAATAGGAACAGGGTCACAGGCCCACTAATTAGCTTTAACAGCGTTAATTAAACATGAAAACATTTGATTATGATATAATCCGCCTTTACTTCCCCCTTATCTTACCAAATACACACAGATGTAAAGATTAACATGGATTACAAAGTACACCTTTAAGCTACAATGTCTCATTAACACAAAAAGTCCCTTCTAGGCACACAAGATTACTGTGGTCACGTACACACTCCGCACGGAACCCAAGTTAGTGGCTGTGGTTTTCTCTGCAAATCACCCCCGGATGATTGTCATATGAGAATTTCCAAACTCCAAAATGGTACAATTCAGAGAAGAGTATCAGAGTTCTCCCCAGTGTCATCACTTTTGTTATTAGGTGAGATGTTTCATCTGTTCCAATCCATTTGTTTGGAATCTACCCGACCTCAGAGGAACTTTACATCTTCACCACATGGCAGTGAACATATGGAGCAGATTACCAACTATTAGCAAAATGACTAGTCTTTCATTACATTTCATTGTATAAGTGTTTCCCTTCCTTTGCTGCCTTCTTGCTGTCATACAGCTCCATGGCGATTGGGTACCTCCCATTCCCTTGCCTCTGTTGCCACTTTTCATGTGCAGATAATCTGACCAGAATTTGGCAAAGTGCAGGCTCAGACTGAACACCGGCCTGTGGCTCTCCTGTTGCACAGACCATGGGCCCGATTCTCCCAAAACATTACCAAGCATCATTTTGCCCAGGTTTGGAGGGGTGTTTCACACTGGCGTTTCGGGTCAGTTCCAGACCTGGAGGATTCACCCACACTTGTTCATTTATTTGCGGGGTGGTATACTCCCCCCCACCGCCGGGAAGGAGAATCGCCGGGGCACCGCGCAAATCGCGCCACGTCACCCCGACCCCCGCACGTGATTCTCGCACCCCCCCCGAAACCAGCGCCACGGGAATCGCGTCGGGCCGCTCTGAGAATCGGCGCAAACGGAGAGCGGCGATTCTCCGGCCCGGATGGGCCGAGCGGCCGCGCGTAAACGGCCTAGTCCCGCCGCCGCCGTCCACACCTGGTCGCTGTTGGCGGGTACTCGTCATGAAGGCTTGGAGGTCAGCCTGTGGGGGGGGCGGCCTGTGGCGGGGGGTGGGGGGGGCCTCCGGAGTGTCTGGTACGCGATCGGGACCAACCGATCGGCGGCCCGGCCTCTCTGTCGGCGGGCCTCCTTTCTTCCGCCGGCGAGCCTGGATCCATCCGCCATGTTTGTGCGGGGCGACCTGGAGGAGGACAGCCACCGCGCATGCGCTAGTTGGCGCCGGCCCAACTGCGCATGCGCGGGACCCAAGGCACCGGGTCTTTGACGCCGCGCCGATGCCCTGCCCCTGT
Source organism: Scyliorhinus torazame (assembly GCF_047496885.1). Lineage (NCBI taxonomy): Eukaryota > Metazoa > Chordata > Chondrichthyes > Carcharhiniformes > Scyliorhinidae > Scyliorhinus > Scyliorhinus torazame. Next base: position 84,838,791 of record NC_092728.1, on the reverse strand, counting down.
AAATCATGTGACGCCCCTGCTAGCCCCACGGAGGGGGGAGAATAGGGGTCTGGGAACGGGCGCCAAAGCCGTAGTAAAACACTCCGGTTTGTACTCCGGCGTCGGCACTTAGGCTCCCGTTGGGAGAATCCCGCCCGGGATTTGGGCGTTTCTCTCTGGTCTAGCCCACACTTAGGGCTGGATTCTTCTCCCCCGCCTGCCACAAGATCGCCACGGGCGAGACGCGGACAATGGAAAAGTACATTGACCTCGCGGGGGGGGGGGGGGTTCTCCGGTAAGCGGGTGGGCGCGGCTGCAGAATCCCGCCCTTAGGAATGTTTTCAGCAGGTTGGGAGCTGAATTCGCCGGCAAGACCAGCTCCTCAGATATCTGAAAAGATTAGCACTGCCAGGTGCCGTGGCAGTGCCAGGGACTGCCCTACCTTGTCCTTGGCCACCGGGGGTCTCTCATGGCCTCCGAGACCCCCGGAGTGACCATCAGGCCTGGTCTCCGCTTGTCACTCCAGGGTGTCAGGAGAATGTGGTTTCAACTAGGTCTAATGGCTCATTTAAATAAGATTATCTGGATCACGCCCATTGTATTGCACCACTCGAATATATGCGAGTTGCATTAAAATGAACAAGGGAGTTCAAGACACTCTACACCAACGCTGAACCTGTTTTGCATACACCTCTGGCTGCAGTAATATGTTAGTCATCAAACCTGACCAATTGCCCCTCCTTGTGGCTGAGGCCAATTGTAGCTTCTCCATTAGAGGTGAGATCATCTAGCTGAGCAAAGGGCACAGACAAACCTGGAGCCTCCCTTCTCTTCCTGTTCAAATTCACAGAGGGCAGGCAGTGTTTTTACCAGCCAAAACAGGAACGTTCGTTTTTGTGACAATTATCATTGAACAAATTCTGCCACCTGATTTCTTTCACTCTTTAAATATTGCTCCTTCTGTTCTGTACATTGAGGCCTGAAGGGAAATGAACAGGTTATTGGTGTCAGTTCTGTGATGTTGTCACATTAACCTGTGGCTGAAAGTGGCGCAGATGATAACGGCAGCTCCAGTTGTGTTTACAAATACAGTGGTGGCTTTCCACGCAGGGCGAAAAGCAGACCAAATCTTTTCACCATTGGTTGGAGGAGAAAGCAAACCAGTCATTGTACTGTTCGTTAATTGGACTTCTTCTTGGCACTCTGGGTAATGGAGGGGCTAAAAGTGATCATTTGCATCTTCAGTTTCACAGTTGAGAATCACCTCCCGTGATGAGCGCGCGTCATATTTGTGAAACGTAACTTTTTTCAGATGGAGCATTGTATAAACGTAGCCCCCGCACCCCAGCCAATTCGAACATGTTATTTAGCTAAAATTACATTCTCAAACCTCACACGCAACTGAAACACAAGACACAACATTTAAGAAGCATTTAGATGAGCACTTGAAACCCCATTGCATACAAGGCAATGGACCAAGTGTTGGAAAATGGGGTTAGAATAGATAGGTACTTGATGGCCAGTGCAGAAACGATGGTCCGAAGGGCCTCTCTGTGCTGTAAAACTCGATGACTCTATGGCAGTCGCAGGTTAAATTCCACCCCCCCACCCCCGCCATAGAACATAGAACATTACAGCGCCCTCGATGTTGCGCCGACCTGTGAAACCAATTTAAAGCCCATCTACACTATTTCCTTATCATCCATATGTTTATCCAATGACCATTTGAATGCCCTTAGTGTTGGCGAGTCCACTACTGTTGCAGGCAGGGCATTCCACGCCCTTACTACTCTCTGAGTAAAGAACCTACCTCTGACATCTGTCCTATATCTATCTCCCCTCAATTTAAAGCTATGTCCCCTCGTGCTAGCCATCACCATCCGAGGAAAAAGGCTCTCACTGTCCACCCTATCTAATCCTCTGATCATCTTGTATGCCTCAATTAAGTCACCTCTTAAGCTTCTTCTCTCTAACGAAAACAGCCTCAAGTCCCTCAGCCTTTCCTCATAAGATCTTCCCTACATACCAGGCAACATCCTGGTAAATCTCCTCTGCATCCTTTCCAATGCTTCCACATCCTTCCTTTGTGACATTTTCATGATACTCAGTGAAATTCAGCCAAATTCTATTATTCTATATGCAAATTCATGAAGATGTCTTAAACAAATGAAATCACGAGTCTGTTCTGCTTTTATATTCCGCAGCTCCTGAATGCTTGATAACAGTTGTTGCCACTTCTTCCTGTGACTGGCACCTCGCACAGTGAGTTTGCGAGGCGGAAGTGCCCCATGAGTGAGATTCATACACCTACATCATTACTGAAAGGGGAAGAAACAGCACATCACTTACATCTCTCGCCGAGATTACAGGTTGCAAAAATACGCATCCACCACTCAATATCTGGAAGCAAAGAAGACAAGATTCAGGATGTTGTGACTGGAATACCTGACAGGCACCAAATAGCAATTGATGAAACCGGGAGATTCAATTCCTTAAAAAAAAAAAATTCCACGCCACAAAAAAAAAGTGAAATGTAAGAAATGTTATCTAACAATTATTCACAATGGCAAGTTATTAGCACAATAATAACGTGGAGCGCAGTTTCCATCCATTGCCACAGTAGGCAGCTGAGCATTGTACGCATCACAAGGGCATCACGGTAGCATAGTGGTTAGCACAGTTCTTCACAGCTCTAGGGTCCCAGGTTCGATTCCCGGCTTGGGTCACTGTCTGTGCGGAGTCTGAACGTTCTCTCCGTGTGTGCGTGGGTTTCCTCCGGGTGCTCCGGTTTCCTCCCACAGTCCAAAGATGTGCAGGTTAGGTGGATTGGCTGTGCTAAATTGCCATTAGTGTCCTAAAAAGGATAGGTGGGGTTACGGGGATAGGTTGAAGGTGCTGGAAGGGGTGGAGGTGTGGGCTTGGGTAGGGTGCTCTTTCCAAGGGCCGGTGCAGACTCGATGGGCCGAATGGCCTCCTGCTGCACTGTAAATTCTATGGAAAAAAAAATCTGAACGATGCTCTCTTTCGGGGTCCATCTTCAGTGAAACCTGGTCACTTCTAATTAAAACAACACCACATTGGGACTCTTCACCTAATTTTTTTTTGCTCATAGCTGGTCACAAAAAAGAAATGGAAGTTTCGCCATGTGAATAAAATAGTTTCATATTTGATAACCTGATAACCCTGTACCTTAAACGCCTGTGAAAAGATGAGCTTCACGTTTGGAATTGGAACATGACAAAGTGCACAGGCTGAAATCAGCTTGTGCTGCAGGTTACTTACAGACCAGATATCCTTGAGACTAACCTCGATCTCTTCCACAGGTCGCATATAGACAGACTGGGATAGTGAGCAATAGTTACGGTCCAGATCTGCTATCTGAACTTGAATGATGGAGGACACGTTCCAGGACATGTTTATTGTCACCCAGCAGCCCACTCTCCAACACTCTGTGAGCCATTTTCAATCCTAATATAATTCATTTGCTGACTTCCATTGTGAAGTGACTGATAAAGCCTTCACTTCAGGCCCTGCTGGTCACTTTTCTCAAGGAGACTCCGAAGGATGTTCGGACCAAAATAAATGTGTCAGTCTGGACCCTGGGAAAATTCCCCGCCTTCAGACTGCGGCACTCTGCTAATAAACCCAAAGAGAGATCGCACTGGGCAGCGACGGTAATTTATAACCCGAGAGGTGAACTTTTTTACCTGAACATGTGAACAAAACTGGTGGAGAAAGGCTGACTGCTCTGTTATGTGAAAAAATCTGCAGTGTTATTCTTTGAACCTTGCTCGCTTTTTGGTGTGGCGCAGTGCTGTCGGTCCGCAGCTTTTAGAGCTTGCACCTCAGTCTTTACATCAGTGACACTTTGCATGAATGTAGCATTTTGATATGCAATGATCACACAAATTCCTGTGAGCTGTGATTTTTTTTTTCTATCGCAAGTGTGCCTTTTTCAATTCTCTCCTCTCCCTTCCAGCGTTCTGTGAGGATAGTTCACTTGTCAGGTCAGGATAGAAAGTTGCTGGCATACTTATTCCTTTCAGGGATTCTCCTTACATTCAAGAAGGACAGTTTTCCGTTCTTGACCAGTGGGCTGAAATCAAAATAGTTTTCAAATGTCTTTCTTCAGTAGAAATGTCTTCTCACTGAGGATAAGGAACGCATGACTCGGTGTGTGGAAACCTGCATTTAAGGAGTTTAAGATAAACTGTTTGGGCTTGTGTTCGTGGTCTGGTCATTATGTTCTCTTTCAATAGGTCCTCATGCATATGTCGGCACGGCGGCATAGTGGTTGGCACTGCTGCCTCACAGCACCATGGACCCGGGTTCAATTCCGGCCTCAGGTGACTGTCTGTGTGGATCTTGCACTTTCTCCCCGTGCCTGCATGGGTTTCCTCCGGGTGCTCCGGTTCCCTCCCACAATCCAAAGATGTGCGAGCTAGGTAGATTGGCCATGCTAAATTGCATCTTAGTGTCTAAGGTTACATAGAATACAGAGTGCAGAAGGAGGCCATTCGGCCCATCGAGTCTGCACCGACCCACTTAAGCCAGCACTTTCACCCTATCCCCGTAACCCAATAACACCTCCTAACCTTTTTGGGCACTAAGGACAATTTATCATGGCCAATCCACCTAACAAGCACGTCTTTGGACTGTGGGAGGAAACCAGAGCACCTGGAGGAAACCCACGCAGACACGGGGAGAACGTGCAGATTCCGCACAGACAGTGACCCAGCGGGGAATTGAACCTGTGACCCTGGAGCTGTGAAGCCACAGTGCTCGCCACTGTGCTACCATGCTTCCCTAAGTTTGTGCAGGTTAGGCTACGAGGATAGGCAGGGTGGATGGGGGAGTGGGTCTGTGTAGGTACCTTGTCGGAGGGCCGGTGTAGACTCGATGGGCCAAATGGCCTCCTTCTGCACTGTTGGGATTCTATGATTCCCTATCACCTGTTAACGTAAAAGCAACTCTTTGAGGCTGGAACTAACATTTAAAAATTTAAATAATTTTTTAAAACCCAAAGTATTAAGAATCCAACATTTATTCCAAGAATATTTTCCTGAATTACAAAACACATTCTACAACTCCACTTGATAATTTATTAAAAGTCATTCTGTTTGGCATGTGGGTCTACAAAAGTAAAAGGGTAATGTGATTCGTTAAATGTTTGCTGATATTTGTCTGACCTTTTCCTAGTCGCCTCTGTGGGTGTTAATCTGTTTGGTAATGAGCCTGTGTTATCTGGGCTGATGGACTGTGTTGAGAGCAGCCAACAAATGATCACTCGGATCAACCCCTCGGGTTTTGATATTTGTATTATTAGCCCCTCTGATGCCGAAAGTCTGTCTCAGGCAAATGCCGAGGTTAGCATGTAGTTAGTGAGAACATTTACGAAAAAAAATGTATGCAAAAAATAAACAATTAGAATTCCAATGGCTTTTGCCTCATTGGTTATTGTGGAAGGGCCAATCTTACTCCTAGGCCTTTAGCATGCATTTGGTTTAGCTACTGTAAACTATTTCCATATATTAATTTTCTCCGTCATTGATTGTGAGCAGTCAGAGTGGCAATATGAAGGTTCATTGTCAACTTCCCAGGTGATAGCTTCTCCATCTGGGATGTGAGCAGAAATGAGACAAAGTACTTCAGAAAATAAAGGATAGTAACTATCACCGACTAACCAGCTTAGAAACAGCAATTCGCCTCCCTACTTTCTCATTGAATAGGATCATTGTGAGCACAGAAGGGGGCCATTTACCCATCTTGCCTCTGTCGGCTCCATGGAGGAGCTACCTAATTAGTCCCATTCTCTATGCTCTTTCCTTGTCGCCTCGCAACTTTCTAATTTTCAAATACGGCATATCCAATTCCATTTTGCAAGTTACTATTGATCTGCTCCACCATTGTTTCGGGCAGTGCATTTCAGATCATAAGAATCAGTGGGTGAATGAAAATGTAACTCACCGCCCCTCTCCCTTCAAGAAATATCACCTCATCCCGACTGTCAGCTGGAATATGATGGTAGGGAGAAGAGAGACACGAGGAGAAAGCAGAGAAGAGGCAGGTTTTAAAATGGAACTGGAGAAAAGCATCAGTATAATGCTGCCTTTCAGAAGCAACTGTTTCCAGCAGGTTAACAGTGAGATTGATGTACTTCTTTCCTCAGATCTAGGGCAGAGGTTTCCAGGCCACCCTGCGGTGGGTGAGGAGGGTAATGCAGCAAGAGGCGAAAAGCCGGTTTCCTGACGGTGTAAAATGACAGCGGGAACGTGCGCACCCATGGCGGTCGCCATATTTACCATTTTACATCCCGTTAGTGGGGTGAAGGCCCGAGCTGTCTGATTTTCCGTGCCGCCGGTGGGTTTGCACACTAGTCCGCGGCACGTCTGGACCAATGTGGCGTGCAAATGTCGGATGTGCCTCAAGGAAACCTGGGGCAAAAACTATTGGGGGAGGGGGAGGATCCCTCCCGATATGAACTGGATCGGGCTCATCGGTCGTGGAGGCCTGTACCAAAGGCGAGTGAGCCGCCAAGGGCAGTGACTCTGTGCTTCCGTAGGTACAGTGTGAAGGAGAAGGTCCTGAGCTGGGCCAAGCAGAAGCGGGTGGTGCAGTGGGCTGGAGCTGGTATACGTGTATACCAGGACTTTACGGTGGAGCTGGCAAGGAGGCGGGCTGCCTTCAACCTGGTGAAGAGGGCACTGTACATTAGCAAGGTGCGGTGCGGCATTGTATATCCAGCGAAGCTGAGGGTGACTTACAAGCTCAGGGACTTTTATTTTGGAACGGCGGAAGCAGCGGAGGAGTTTGTGAAAGCAGAAGGACTGTGGCAGAACTGACAAATTGAGGAATGGCCATGTGCCGATGTAACCTCATGACTGTATTTTCTTCTTTTTTGTATCACTGCGCGCGGATGTAGAGGCTTAAGGAGCCAATGTTGTATATATTTGGACAAGGGAAGGGACGGGACTTTCACTCGAAATGAGGGTTCTTTGGGGTGTAGGTGGATATGCGGGGTTGGTGTGCTAAAAGGGGATCTTTGGGCTTTCCTAGGGCCGGGCAAGGGGGAAAGGGACCCGGGCGGGGGCCAGTGAACGGAAGTGAGGTGGGGGAGGGGCTGCGGCCATCGGAGCCTGGCAGAACAGGGTCCGAGTGGTCTAGCCGGGGTGGAAAGTTGGGGGGAAGGAACCGAGGTTGGGAGGAGGAGTTTTATAAGAGGCAGTGGACGGGAGGAGCTGGAGACTTGGGGTGGGGTGGGGGGAGGAGGGGGGGTGAGTGGCTGTGTAGATTAAGGGTGACTACGGGTAATCTCTGATTCCTTTTTGTCATTTGTGTATGTAAACATGCGGGTTGACGTTTGGGGGTTGGTGGGCGGATGGGATTGTTGTTATTATGGGGACTGACATATCTTGCTGATTATTGTTTCTTGTTGATGGATGTAAATGTGGGAGAAAATGTGAAAAAGGAGGAGAATAAAAAAATTATTGAAAAAAAAGAAAACCTGGGGCAGTTCGTGGAGATCAGACGGGAATCATAGAAGCATAGAATTTACAGTGCAGAAGGAGGCCATTCGGCCCATCGAGTCTGCACCGGCCCTTACAAAGAGCACCCTACTCAAGCCCACTTATCTACCCTATCCCCATAATCCCCACTTAACCTTTTTGGATACCAAGGGCAATTTAGCATGGCCAATCCACTAACCTGCACATCTTTGGACTGAGGGAGGAAACGGGAGCACCCGGAGGAAACCCACGTACACACGGGGAGAACATGCAGACTCCAGATGGGGGCCTCCAGCAACCGGACACTGGAATACCAGGTACAGCATCTGTTGTGTTCTGCTTCTTCATGTAGCATAAGCTGCTTCCTTGATGTATACTCTGACAAAGGAAGGTTCAGATTTGGAGATAGGTTTAACACATTTATTGAACAGTTAACAATTCTCCTACTTGAGTTCGACTCTCCTGCTAATCTTACTATAGTAACTCAATCTAACTAACCAGTCTGCTCTAATCCATGCGGTGGGTGTGATGCTTCCTGATCTACCCCTGTCTCTCTGAGTTTCACCTATGGAAAGAGAAAGAGCATGTGTGCCCTGTCCTTTTATATGGGTAGCCCCCTTGTGGTAGTGTCACCTCTGGGTGTGTCTTGACTGCCTATTGGCCGTGTCCTATCTTACTGGCCTATTGGTTGAATGTCTGTGTGTCATGATGTCTCTGGTGCTCCCTCTAGTGTTTACCTAGTCCCAGTGTATTTACATTAACCCCTTGTGTACCTACAGTGATGCATATCACCACAGCATCTACAATGTGGATCTTTTAACTTCAGGATCTCCTAAGGAGAGGATCTTCTACCTTCAACAGGGTGAGTCAGTCAATGTCCAGGTGCCTTTTAAATATGGAAACCCTCGACTGCATAATTAATCAGGCCAACATCGCACAATGTGGCACAAATTCCCAGCGGCCTCCATGACGGAAAACTCCTCCCATTCCAGCCCCCGCTGTGTAACAGGAATGGAAAATTCAGTGTCTTCGCCCCACCATTCGTGAACAAGCCTTCAGCGACCTAGGCAGCACATTCTTCCTCTTCAGCTCCCTCTTCTTCTTTGGGATGCTCTTTAGTACTCGACCAGGCACTGGTCAGCTCTCCCATTATCTCCTTGTTTGGGCTCAGCACCTATTTAACTTTACTTGCCCCTCTGCGGATCAGGACCTTTACCTGCTTTTGTAACAGATGGGATTGTCATTGCTCAGCAACTCACACACAATAACAGCTAAAAATGTTGACACAGCCATGAAGATCAAGGAGGGAGATGCTGCCATTAAGGTCCACAGGGAGAGAAATTTATGCCAAAAGAGATTAATTAATTCTGCCACAATTCCTGTGTCGTTTAACAAGGTGGAAATGGCTGCAGTGGCTTTTCTAGCTTTTGCTGTTTCAAAGCAAAATCAGGAGCCACCGTGCAATGTAGCACAAACCCTTGCCTTGTCCTTTCCACTAGTCAGAAATAGATCCCAGTCATGTTTTCAAGGACGCTGTGTGTGTATGCATAAAATTAACATGACCCTCTCAAACAGCATCAATCCATAATGAAGACATGACTCTGCATGTCTGCAAACTGTCACACATCCCTGATTCCACGCCACACAGGAACTGTCCGGCTCACTCCAAATCAGATCACTAAATACATACTCATTAACATTTAACTGCTACACCTTTTGCGACGGGGCAGCAATCACCGATGCCCCCTACGGCAGACACGGTACCAGTTCGCAGAAATACCAAACTGATCTTTATCTTCATAAATAGGAGAGAGTGGCCCTTTGCTTTGCCCACAGTTAGTTACTGAATCAAAGATTTTGAGAAATATAACGAAGCAAGTGCTAGATGTGGAGGAGGGAACTTTAGAAAATCCTTCCATGGAGCCACCAAGTGGCCTTGACTGCTGAGACGCCAAGATTGTGCAGGAACCGCTGATGTTACAATTTGCGACAGCAAATTTCCTGTCCGCAAACCCTCTTGTCCCAGTTTTTTGATCTATCAGCAATGAACTACTGAGACCATTCAATGTTGGTGTGTGAACCATGGCAATGCATGGGTTACATCTGTACATGTGTGGATATATGCACACGTGGGAATGCGTGCAAAAATATAAACTACTAGGCTTCCATTTGGCATTTACATACACTGACAGTTTACTCTAATTCTTAATGTGCAACACCTCCTACTGGGATAGAATCCAAAGTATATATACTATCGGTAACAAGAATCAGAAATCATTTTCCATTGTTGAAAGTACACAAGATCCATGTAACGATGAGCCTTTTATATCTTACTAACAACCAGGAATTCTTAAAAAGAAGCACCTCCCTTGTGGATTTTCTTTCCTTACAGAAGAATATCATTTAGTCTTTCGAGGCAGCAGAAAACACCACAGAAGTGAACAACATGCTTAAGAGGTTCAGAAGACAAGAGAAAAGGTGGCATGGTTTAGAAGTTGATATCAATGGCCCAAGAGACTATGGTAGTCACGTCACTTCATCACATTTTATTTAAAGATATATTTGCTGGTATTTCCTGACAAGACCTTGTGAAGGCTGAGTGTGCTGCATCGCCTCATTTGGGGATTTTTAAGACAGCTTTCAATAAAGTTCTCACATTGTTACAAAGTGGCAACCGAGGATTATAATGCAAAATAATGCATCCCTGTTCCAGGTTCCAGCCCTATGTGTTTGAGACATTTTTGTTTTGTGCTGCTCCCAAACTACAGAAAGCCAGAAGGTTCAGAAAAGTACAACATCCAAATTTCAGGCAGATAGAAATGGTGCAGCAGGCTGTAATCAGCCATGACAAGGTTAAGAGCAAACTCCTATGGGAATTTCCTTGGACGCTTTTGGTTGGAAATTCCTCAGGAGACAACGCAGTTGACCCCTAACTATTTCAGGAACCTTCATGGCAAGATTTAGAGACTGGGCCTTATTTTCCCATTATTCTTGCGCTGAATAAGCCAGAGGAAGAGGATCATGGAAATATCCTCACGTTTATCATCCCAGGCACACTGTTGCCAGGATGAAGTAAAATGAATGCCAACTATTACAACCACAATCTGCTGCATTTAAGATGGAGAAGACTGAAGGTGGGGTGGGGGTGAGGGGATGATGAGGGGGAAGATAGCAATAAAACTGTTTTTGCAGTTGCAAATAAGAATTTTATCTTAACCAGAGGAACTGGGGGAGCATTTCAGAAGAAAAGATATATTAACTGTTCCTCTTAGAATCTCGGCCCATCGAGTCTGGACCAACACCTGGAAAGAATACCATACCCAGACCCACACCCCGACCCTATCCCCGTAACCCAGTGACCCCACCTAACCTTTTTGGACACTAAGGACAATTTATCATGGCCAATCCACCTATACTGCACATTTTTTGACTGTGGGAGGAAACCGGAGCACCCGGAGGAAAACCACGCAGACACGGGGAGAACGTGCAGACACCGCACAGACAGTGACCCGAGGCTGGAATTGAACCCGGGTCCCTGGCGCTGTGAGGCAACAGTGCTGCCCACCGTACCATCAGTAATTCAGCCCAGCGTACAATAGCAATCTCATTTAGAAATTAAAGATTTAAATCAACCTTTTACAGACTGCATTAATAGGGACAATTCTCCGGCCACATTGCACACCGGCCATGTCAGGAGAATTCCGGGAGAGGCCCGAAACGGGAGATTCGCTGGCCGCCAAACAGTTTCCGATGCTCCCGGCCCGCTCCAGCTGGCATGATCAGGATCTCGCACAGAGAAAGGGAGAACCTAATCAGAGCTCATTCAAATTCATTTTAATCTTATTAATGCAATTTAGGTTAAATGCAGCAGCCTCCTAGTATTCTCTCTCCACAACGCCCAGCAAGAAGTCACACGGGCACAACTACAGGCCGCTAAAAGCGGGGACCAGCTGCCATGAACTCCAAGGGGGAGCAAGGAAGTGAATACCCTTCTCCATTTACTTCCAGGGAGCACAAAGTCACAGCAGCCATTGGCCAGATGCTGTGAGGGGCTGGAAGGGGTATTTCAAGGAAGCTGGGGGTTGGAGGGCTCGGACTGGGCTGGAGTGGACCAGGTCAGGGGTCTCCCCTGGGATGGGGGTCACTGTGATGCCTGCTTTCTTTTATGTTTGACACTCCATATCAGGGCAAAGCACAGCTGCAGCATGTCTGTCTCAAATCCTCTCACAGGACAGAGCCATTCTGTAGCTGGACTCTTGGAGAAGCATTTCACTCCCCTTGAAGTTTCTATAGGTTCTGTGGTTTCACTTTTGCAGTATGCTTGCCTTTATCCCTTTGTACTTGATTGAGCACATTGAACTTCACACCTCATTGAATTTTACAAGTCTCTTAATTGACAGCTGGAGGCTATATCAAAGGAGGGCTTAGCTGTGTTTGTTTTTACAGCACTTCATAGTCCATTAAATCTGAAATGCTTCCTCCTTTGACCAGATGTCCTGACTGACCGCATTCTTTCTATAGTGGATTTTTTTTCTACTCTGAAGTGCTCCCTAGAAAGAGCAGGTGCTCCGCCTGACAGTATTTCTTTTTACACTGGATCTTTTTCAATCTCTGATGCCTGAACAGCATGCCTGCACTGGAGCAACTTTACCACCACAGAAACAGATGGCACCACTTAGACATTAAAGTGCAAGGGTTCCTCAATCTGGACCCTCTCTCAGCCAGTGTTGAAACCTCTGGATGAGCACCAGAGAGCTGACCACAATTTCCCTGATTTTGCTGCCAATGCCCTGCGGGATCCGGGCTCCTGGCCTGGGTGGGAGGGAGGGCACAGAATGAAGGTTGCCATCCCAAGTTATTGGCAGCATGGTAGCATAGTGGTTAGCACAATTGCTTCACAGCTCCAGGGTCCCAGGTTCGATTCCCGGCTTGGGTCACTGTCTGTGCGGAGTCTGCACGTTCTCCCCGTGTGTGCGTGGGTTTTCTCCGGGTGCTCCGGTTTCCTCCCACAGTCCAAAGATGTGCAGGTTAGGTGGATTGGCCATGATAAATTGCCCTTCGTGTCCAAAATTGCCCTTAGTGTTGGGCGGGGTTACTGGGTTATGGAGATAGTGTGGTGATGTGGGCTTGGGTCGGGTGCTCTTTCCAAGAGCCAGTGCAGACTGAATGGCCTCCTTCTGCACTGTAAATTCTATGATTCTATGATTCAATGCCACTAAGTGCGGGGGAGAGGTTAAATCTTGGACACCCGTCGGGCTTAAAGCCTTATGGTCATGAGCTGGCTTCCTCGGTATATTGAGTTTGACTGCATGACAGCAATAGGATCATGGGATGTCCAAACCTGAGTATCCACAGTGCATAATTGTATCTCCATTTGTTGCCTCTGATATTACTTGTGCCTCTCACATTCCTGTGAGTCGTGCTCATCCAGCCAATTGGCCATCATTATTTATGTTTCTCCAGTCTCAGCTATCTCACTCTCCAAGTCAAGGTCAGGGGAAGAATCCCTCATTGGCAAGGTCTGAGGATAAGGCCTTGGAGCTTACAGCTGCCCTGAACTTCTACACTACTTGGCCATTCCAGGGTTCGAGTGAGAACCTGCGTGGCATCTCACAATCATCAGCCCACAGGTGCATTCAGGAGGTAACGGATGCTCTGTCTGCCCAGGAATTGAACTACATCCACTTCGATCTGGGCCAGGCCCACAAAGATGCCTGGACTGCAGGATTAGCCACCATTGCCAGGATGCCCCAGGTCCAGGGAGCCATAGATGGCACGCATGTCCCCCTGCGAGCACCGGGCCATCAGGGAGTACCCTTCATTAACAAGAAGGGGTTTCACTCCCTGAATGTTCAGGTTGTCTGTGACAACTGGGCAGCACGGCAGCACATGGGCAGCACGGCAGCACATGGGCAGCACGGCAGCACATGGGCAGCACGGCAGCACATGGGCAGCACGGCAGCACATGGGCAGCACAGCAGCACATGGGCAGCACAGTTGCTTCACAGCTCCAGAGTCCCAGGTTCAATTCCCGGTTTGGGTCACTGTCTGTGTGGAGTCTGTACGTTTTCCCTATGTCTGCGTGGGTTTCCTCCGGTTTCCTCCCACAGTCCAAAGATGTGCAGGTTAGGTGGGTTGGCTGGGCTAAATTGCCCGTAGTGTTCAAAAAGGTTAGGTGCGGTTACTGGGTTGTGGGCATAGGGTGGAGGTGTGGCCTTAGGTGGGTTGGTCTTTCCGGTGCGGACACGATGGTCCAAATGGCCTCCTTCTGCACTGTAAATTCTATGTCTATGTCTGTGTCATTACCTCAGGAACATGTATGTGTGTGCCCGCTACCCAGGGAGGGTGCATGACAGCTACATCCTGGGGCACTTGGAGATCCCCTGGTCTTGGAGGGCCATCACAGGCATATGGGTTGGCTGGTGATGGACAAGTGATACCCGATGAGGTCATGGCTGATGACACTAGTGCGGAGACCCAACTGAGTCCCATTACATTGAGGCCCAAACTGCCACCTGAACTGTCATCGAACGGTGCATTGAGCTGCTAAAAATGCGGTTCCACTGCCTGGACCACTCTGGCGGTGCTCTGCAGTACACCCCCCAGAGGGTCTCTCGCATTGCAGTTTTCTGCTGTGCCCTTCACAACCCAGCACAGCAGCGTGCAACATGCTGATGGAACATGCGGCCTCGTCTGAGGAGAGGAAGACCAGGAGGGAGTGGAAGGTGAGCCCAAGGTGGCCACCAAACCCTGTTCACCCCTCCCATGACCCTACCCGCCCCCCCCCAATGACCCTTGCTCCCCTTCACCCACTCCAAGGGTCAATTTGACATCATGCCAGTGTGATGGGCTGCGTTGGTGCTGTCAACGGGTCATCTATCAAAGCAGGAGGGTGATGACTACTTGCTGTGAGGGAAGCTGTAGTATTCCTCACATTTTGCTTAAGTCTGACTCTTGTCTTTCGGCTGATAACACTCTGACACCCAGCCTCATGCATGTGAGCTGAGGAAACATTCCTTTGGCCCAAGGTTACCTGTGAGGGTAGGGTTAGGTGGGAGGGGGGGGACAGGCAGGTCAAAGGGTCAAGGTTGGATCTAGTGAGTGATGAGGCTGTCATTCCAGGATGTCTATCACTGTGGGTTTCATGGGCTCTCACTGGTGGCATAGCTTGGAGGGCGTGTAGGAGGACCAGAGTCCAGTTCGTGAAATAGACACCCCCCCCCCCCACCCCCCTCCTCTGGAGGGACTGGAACTGGAGGGCCCCGACCGACTTATGGGTGTCAATGATGCTGTTTTGCCATCTTGTTCTGCCGATGCCCTGAGATATGCCAGTGTCGGGGGTGAAATCAGAAGGGCTGCAGACTGCTGGAGAGTCTTCTTGGTGGAAGGCCCCACGATGAGCTGAAGCACTTCTTCCTCCCTCAGAGAGTGTTCATGGGCCCCTGTGTTACTCCATGGGATGGAGGGGCAGCTGGAGTGAGCTCCAGAGCATCTGAGTCACCTGGCACTGCCAGTCCTGGAGACCCGCCATTGTCTGCACCATGGTGCCAGACCCCTCAGCCACAGTTCTCTGTGGATGAATGAAGCTTAGGAGTGCCTCAGCAATGTCCATCTGTGTACAGGAACTGTGTACAGGACCTGACTGGGCCTTACTGTTGAAGCTATCAGCCATGATCCTCAGAGAGTGAGCCATGCCTTGGAGTTCACCACTCATGGCTTGGACGTTCTAAACTCAGGCTAGCTACTGCGAACATTACCCTTGCAGTGTTGGCCTGGGTGCCACACAATGCTGGCACAATCTCCTGCGGCTAAAGGCTTCTGGACGCCTCTAATCAGCCTTGCATTTGCTGGAATGTCGCTGACACCCCCTACTGGATTTCATGGGTCTCCAGCAGCTCAGGGCGAACCTCTTCCAGAGGTTCGGCATCTAGCTGGGACCCAGCTGAGTCCTGGGATCCAGCAGACTGCTGACTGCCCGCTCCCTTGGAAGTTCCAGCTTCCACCCGATGTGCTTCAGCAGCTGTGTGGTGCTCACTAGATAGCGACCGAGAATCCTGTCTGCTCATCTCACCCACCGAGGTGTGTGTCTGCGCTGGCGGATGGTGCGGGTGATAGAAATGTCGGGGTTCTCCAAGGAGCTCTCCTCCGAGGTGGTCTCTGAGGTGGCCGTGGGGGGAGCGACTCCCGGTGGCCCGGCCTCATCAGATGGTGAGTCTGCAAGACATGGGACATGGGTTCAGTGAATGGGAAGGACACGTATCTGGGAAGGAAACAAGTGACTTGTGACAGGTCATATGGATGAAGGTGCAGTGAATCCACACTTCTCTGGCGCAGGCCAACCTCACTGACAGTCACTGTTCGCTCCATGGCATCCCCTGCGATCTCCAGCACCCTTTCCTCATAGGGAGTGCAGACTCGCAACTCAGGCAACTGCCGTCCATCTTCTCCCATTCCCTTTTATTATGGGCTATCTTCTCTTGCGGGGATGCAAAGAGGACATTGTGACCCGGACACCCGGCGAGCCGGACGATCTATAGCAGGGGGCATGTGTATGCACCCACCGCACCGAGGCAGAACAGCATTGTGATGAGGATTGCCTAGGTGTTCTGAGTAAGATGCTGGGAGGTCAGTGTTGGGAGGCTGCAAGGTGGCCACGTGTGGATTACTGGTGACATTCCAGGGGTGACTGATGCCAGGAAGAGACAGGTGGGAACTCACCCTGCCAGCTCGAGGGAGGTCATTCATTTTCTTTCGGCATTGGACCCCGGTCCTCCTGGTCAGGCTGCTGGCACTGGCTGCAGCTGCGACCGCATCCCAGGTAGTATTAGCCTCGCGCATCGCTTACACACACAGGGTGCCCCGACTCTCCTCCATGGCGTCCAGAAGCCAGTTCAGGCCTCCCTCCAGGAAGCGAGGATCAGGTCTCGCTGATCCTCCTGGCTGGACTGCGGGTGAGTGCAGAGGAACCGTTTAATCTGGAGCGCAGCGACCCACCCAGCGGGATTTGCATTGCTTTTCCCGCCTGAGAGGACACTCTGGACTGGATTATTCTGCCTTGCACGCCGCAAGATCACCACAGGCGGGAAGCGGACCTTGTAAAAGTCCATTGACTTTGGGGAGGAATTTCCGGCCGTAGTCATTTTTCGGGAGAATTGCGCCCAATGTATCAGAGCTAAGGTGTCAATATTTTTCATTTATGGAAACATTTGCTGGTCAAGTCCTTCCATTTTCCCCTCAGTACGCACCATCGGAAAGCATGCTTATTGCAAGAATACTGGAATATGGTTGGAGAGGGATGGGAATGTTGCCCATTAGAGGTTAACAGTGTAGTTTGCTTTATTCACATTTACTCAGTAATGTGGAGATTCAGCAGTGCAGCTGTTGAGGTTGGACAGTGTTGTCGGACAGTGTAAGATAGGTCAGCATTGAGGGATGAACTGAGACCCACAGCGCATCAGTATAATTCAAGCATACAGTAGATCCATTTTGCAATACCTGCCGCAGTGGCTCCCTTCACTTCATTATTCTAATTGCTGTGGGTTTTGAATCAATCGTGGACAACGCATTAGTAATTTTAGAATTAAACTTTTCAATGCCATGACCTAAGGATTTTTTTTTCAGATAAATCCCTTTGGTTCGCCTCATATAATTCTCTGAGAAAAATTGAAGCAAGTGTTCAGCTTTTGGTTGCGAATAGAATCATGGGTACTGCGATTCAATTTGAATTTGGCATTATAATTTCCCAACTGAATTCTGGGTGTGTACCGTTAGGAAAAACCCTTCTCATCGTAAATAGGATTCTGAGAAAACAAAGCAGCTTAATCCATATCTAATTGGATGAAATCATTATGCACTTTCCATCCATTCCCTGACTCTTTCAAGTCCCTAGTTCCTAAGGGATGCAGAACACTACTGAACAGGGATGATTGTGTTTCCACTGGGAGATATTCTACTCCCCCACCGTTAAGGACACAAATAATCTAGCACAGAACCTCCTTAATTAGCAGCAGGAGTGCATCATAAACCAGATTTTCTTTGCGCTGTTTAAGTTTGGGGTTGCAAGGATGCATTCCAAAAGGTCATTCGGAAAATTGGTCTTCCACAAAGTACCTTATTTAATACTTCAACTCGACAAAGCCCTTTTAATTTATTGACACAGGGTAAATCTCTCAGGATCCAGCAGCTAATTTTGGATCATTTTACCACAGCTGACCTCCGCCTGCGATTTATTCAGTACTATCCTTTTTTTGAAGAGAAGGATTGATTTTTTTTTTAATGAAATATTCAACAGCCTCTAGAAATTGTAAATATAATTTTCGGTATGAAATATTTAATGAGCCATTTGTAAAAGTAATTGCACTATCTGCGATGTTCTATCTTTCAAGACTTTGAGGATCACCGAGACAGACTATTAGACCATAAGACCAGAAAATATAGGAGCAGAACTAGGCCATTCGGCCCATCTTACAGCCAGTATTAATGACACAGTTTCTACTTGTACTTTTCCTGTAAAATAGCTGGGATAGCGAGTGAGTAGCGTCCACTCATAACGTAAGCCCTTGAAGAGGCTCCCTTGAACCGAAACAGACCGCCATTTTTAGAAAAAGGCAGCTAACCTGAAACTTTTAAACATCAAAGGAATTACAGAGAAACACTTGTGACTGCTTTTGGCACATTTCAAGGCCATGGTTATCCTTATTTTTCCAGCAAGCCAAGAAGGTTATTGCACCTTTAAAAAAAAAATCTCAAGTGACAAAGGGGCTGCGTAATTTAGCTTAGTTAAAAAGCCAATGTAATTTCTTATTTTCTCCTCACGCAAATTATTTCACCAAAAGTTTCTGACAAGTGGAAAGTCGCACCCACGGTGAAAACAAGCTCAGGCATCGCTAGAAAGCAGAATTCATAATCGTTGTTAAAAGGGAATTAGGTTAAATGGAAACTGTTAAAAAACTGGTGAGGTAAGTGAATGGAATTGAGATGAAGTGGATAACGCTATAAACACGAGACAATGAGCTGGATGCGTCCCATCTCTGTTGAAGGATTCTATGATTTTATGATTGCCTCATTCCAACATAGAATTTTAGCAAGACTAATGTATGGAAAATGTCCGAACCACCATGAAATATTGAAGATGGATGAGCCTGTCAACGTATGGAGACATGCAGCGCATGGTTTATCAGTGTTATACATTCAGATCAGAAATACGACACAATACACAAACTCCCCTGGTACTCTGCAAAGCTGTGCATATGTCAAAACATGAGTGACAGAGCCGCTTGCTCCCGAAAGTCATATTTATTTCTCAACAAACTGCCAATAAAGCAGAACAGTTACCATTTTGGCAGGCAAATATCCTCAAGCTTTACAACACCATGAACTCTCCATTCCCTGGCTCCAGTCTCTTGTGCTGCCCCTGTCAGCCATGCCTTCATCGGGCCTACATCTCAGTCCTCATAATTCCCTTCCTCAAACCCTCTGCCTCTCCTCCTTCTTGGCCACCTCTCTGACCCAACCTCTCCAACGTTGACCCAGGGCTGCTGTGGAAAAAGCTCTGGCTTTTCTCTCTCTGCATAAATGCTATCAACGTAACGTTATATCTCATATTTTCAGCATTTTAGTTGCAATTTTTTTGTAACTTTCCTGCATTTCAGACTTCAACCTCGTCTAAAGTGCAAACACCGTGCAAACATGCCGTTGAGAAAGGGGGGAGGGTCAGGGCAAATAAAAAGGAAGATCACGGATAGGTTAGCTGGCGGGGGAGGTTATATGATAAAGATGTCATGGGACAAAAGAGAGGAATGGTAAAAGGCGGTCATTTTCCATCATTTACCAGTGTCAGCACGAGAGTTTAAACTTCCCCCAGCATCCTCCACCCCACCACAAAGGTATCATGCCCCCATAGGGCACAACCATGGTGGGGGGGGGGGGCTTCCCCCCCGCAGTTCAATCATCAGGGCTCTCCGCCCCACAGCGCAATAATGGGGGGGCACAATAATTGGGGGCCTCAGAATCATAGAATAGAATTCTTACAATGAGGCCATTCGGTCGATTGAATCTGCACCAGCCCTCTGATAGAGCACCCTATCTAGGCCCACTCCCCCACCCTATCCCTGTAAACTGATAACCCCACCTAACCAGCACATCTTTGGACTGTGGGGGGAAACCGGAGCACCCGGAGGAAACCCACGCAGACACGGGGAGAAGGTGCAAACTCCACACAGACAGTGACCCAAGGCCGGAGTTGAACCTGGATCCCTGGTGCTGTGAGGCAGCTGTGTTAACCATTGTGCCGCCCTTGTTGACCCTATCAGGCTCCGGCCCACCACAGTAATGGTTAACGATGTGCATTAAGTGCCAGAAAACCTGGTCTGAAAACTCAGCTGTGTTCCTGGAGAATCAGGGCAGCATTCTTCAGACCCGCTCGCCCGAGGAACAGAAATTCCCGCCCGAGGTCAACGGAACTCATCCCGCTCCGAACTTATCCCGCGGCCAAAGGATCCAGCCCATACACGCCGATTTTCAGTCAGAATCTGACAAATTTGGGAAAACTCCACCCTGATTTAGATCAGGCCTCTGGATCAGTATCCACTACATTACAAAACAAATCCAGTAAAATAAGAAATGAATTCGAAGTAATTTTCAGTTGAAAATTTCTCCCTCCGGCACAAGCCCCTCGTAAGTCATGTGAATGAACTTTGATTCTAATCACACTATGAGCTAGTCTATTGAAGCCCTGCCTGTGACATCGGAAAAGTGATTTTACCTCCATTTATTTAAATAATGTGTATTTAATATTATATTAATCTCACATCACACCTTTTGTGAAATTAGATTCATTTCATTGTTTTTAATGAGTTGTACTTTTAATATAATTCCAATGTAAAATTGTTTGATTGATACAGAATGAAATAATCATGTCTTGAATTAATCTTTAGGTCTTTAAGGGGACATTGATAGGTCTGCTCTTCTTAATATTTTAAAAGTGTATCAAGCCTGGTTAAAACAATTGATGGACTGCAGCAGTTCAAGAAGACAGTTCACTGTCACCTTCCCAAGGGCAATGAATCCATTGCAGCCAAACCTGCAACCATATGCAGCAAGACCAGGTAACATTCATGCCACACAAGTGCCAGACAATAACCCTCTCCAACAAGAGAGAATCTAGCCTTCGCCACTTGACATTCAACGTCACTGCTGTCAGTAAATCCTTTTTCAACATCCTGGGGGTTACCATTGACCAGAAGCTGAACTACACTAGCCATATAAATACGGTGGCTACAAGTGTAGGTCAGAGGCTGGGAATTCCATCTTGAGTAACTCATCTCCTGACTCCCCAAAGCATGTCCACCATCTTTAAGGTTCAAGTCAGGAGTGTGATTGAATACTCTCCACTTTTCTGCATAAGTGCAGCAGCTCCAAGAACGTTCAAGAAGTTCAACACTATCCAGGACAAAGCAACCCGCTTGATTGGCACCCGATGCACCAGTTTAAACATTCACTCCCTGCCCCACCGATGCAAAGTGGCAGCAGTGTGTACCACCTGCAAATGCAGTGCAGCAACTCTTCAAGTCTCCTTCAACAACGTCTTCCAAACCCACAACCTCTACCACCTCAAAGGACAAGGGCAGTAGACACATGAGAACACCACCGCTTGCACGTTTCCAAGCCACACACCATCCTATTTGGATCTATATCGCCGTTCCTTCACTGTCACTGGGTCAAAATCCAGGAACGCCATTTTTAACGGCATTGTTGGTGTACCTGACTAAGAAAGTGGCTCTCCACCATCTATTCAAGGGCAATTACACCCAAACACAGTGGAAGAATGTTTTTAAAAATGTTGGCCTTGCCTATGGAAGAATAGTAAAAACAATTGTGATGGCTGGATTCAACCCTTTGAACTTACATTGTCACATTACACTGGGCCATCTGTAAAATCACCCCATTCCGCAGTGGTCAGTCTTTCTGATTAAGAACCCTGTTTCATTTGTTAAGAATTTGTTTGTCTACATTAGCTGGCCCATCAATTATTCCTAACTTTTAAAACATGCTAGAGTGTTGGTTAATATCTTTTTTGTAGAGACCTGGGGTAGAACATCTAGAATGTATCACATAATAAAACCATCTGAAAAAATAGTGACTTTTCAGGAAAGCACATATTTTAAAAAATAATTACAAACTTAATATATTCCCAAATGCATTTTACCAGTTGCAAAAGAAAGATGAGGATCATCGATTCTAATAATGATAAGTTTCCAATAGAAATGCATTGGGGCATATTATAATGGTAAAGATCCATCAAAAGTGCAGGTGATTGTTGCGCATTACCTGTTGATGTAACCACAATTTAAGAATCCCCAGGCAAGACCAGTATTACATTCTTTTCAGTGCTAGTAGCATCCAGCATTGATGCTGTATGCTTCAGTATGAGTCTGATAAATATTGGCGGACAAACAGACATTGAACTTCCTTACCCACAAAAGAAGTCATTTTACCCAGTATCAGAGTTGGCAACCCTATTCCAAATGCCAGGATTGCATTCTGAATCAGATCATTGTCAACTGAGTACTTTCCTCTAAATCACAGGCGGTATGCAGAGCCAATTTATTGCTTTGGAAATGAAAAATAAATAAGTTCACATTGAACTAGAATAACATTTATTGAGGTAGAAATTTGCCTTGGAACACATCCCACAATGGATGGTAATATAGGGGCCATCCAATATATGGCCTGGATACAGTGGATGGGAAAAGCCGATTTACTTTAGCAGAGAAGTTGGTGACTAGGGAGCACCGATTTAAAGTGATTGGTAAGAAGGATTAGAGGGGGGGGGGGATGATGAAAAATCGAGGGTTATGGAGGCCTGGAACTCACTGTCTGAGAGGGTAGAGGCAGAACATCTCATCCCATTTAAAAGGTGTCTGGATATGCACCTCAAATGCAGTAACCTGCAGGACATTGGACCAAATGCAGGAAAATGATTTCAGGCTGGGTGGCTTGCTTCTTGGTTGGGGCAGACATCATGGGCCAAGTGACCTCTTCCTTTGCAATACATTTCTATGATTCCATGAATAAAATGTTGTTTTCAAACTCTTCTCATGGCGTTACCTGTTGCATGGTTTCATTAAAAAAATGAAACAATCCACTGTTTGTGTCTTAGTCCTGTATCAATTCGCTAAGTTGTTGGGAAGATTTTACGATTGATCAATGCCTATTTGCCAACACTGTAAATCTTGGTGACGTGTCAATGAAAGCAAGTTACTGGTTACTGCAAGGATATGGAAGTATTTAAAATGCTTTTCAATTCGGTTTGCCAAATACTTGCACTCCATACAGCATCTCATGACCTGTTAACAAATGACACATAATTCTCACTGTAAGAACAATTATGTAGTTTGCACAACAACTGAAAGCTAAATTAAATTGTGATTTTTTGCCAGTGTCATTAATAAATCCAACCATTGGCCTATCAGACACGTTGCTGTGTAGGTCAACATTCAAAACCTACGTATAATCAATTCAAATATGTGAAACATCAATTGGGTATGTAGGCTGCAAGAAGCATCAAACACAGATAACAAACCAGCAGAAAAAGCGATTGAATTATTCCGTTTGGGGCCTTACTTCATGAGGCACTTTCTGTTATAAAAAAATATTTTTAGTGGCATTCTCAATATTATATACATTGCTGTTCATTTTTGTGTATTGTACAGTACAAAGGTTTCTCTTAAGGCTCTCTATTTACAGTTTGTCGGCGTCTGATTCAGCTCGCAATCCTCCTTACCCCCCTTTCCTAGCCCCTTCTTCCTAACCCCACCTCTCCCTCGCCCCTCCCCTTCCCTGATGCTCTCTCTTATTGTGAGGCATGTCAGAAAAAATGCATAAATAGAAACCTGATTATGAAGGAGAAGATAGATTCAGTTTCTCAGCCCAACCATTCCATTGCTAGTTCATTTGAGGAGCTGTTTTCTGGGGTCTCCCTTTCCACAATGGTCCAATTGTGTGCATCAACTAACGTGTACTACCAGGAAAGAGAAACTTGTGATGGAAAGAGTTTGGAATTGGCTTGGCAAATATTTGGGAAAGCGCCTTTAAAATAATATTTTCTGAGAGCTTATTTAGAGCTTCATGGATAATCACTCTTTGTAGCACCATGAAAATAAAGTATTCATGAAGATTGAAGAAGATGATTCTATGAACTTCAATTTAATTGGTGCAAATTAAAATGATCCATCTTTTGTCCGTGTCCATCTAATTCCAATCATTATTACATAGTTAGCAGGCACGACAGAGATTGTAATTTTCTCCTGCTGGTAAAACCTGTTGTCAATTATTTGCCATAGTTTCAAAGCCTTTCTTCTTAAATGTTTAAGTAGAGCCATGAAAAAAATGCAATCTGCATCATCACAACAAAAGCATTATTTATTTATTATATTTTAAAATATGTATGAAAAGTTGAGACGAGGGAATTGTATTCCAATACATCTTCATTGAAAATATCTCAAATTAGTGCTATTGCATCAAGTCCTGTAACATTCTATAATAAGTATAATAATCATAAAACAAGATCTTGGTGCTTAATTGATCTCTCTGTTAAATTGTGCCATTATGCAATAGATTGATCCACAAATACATTTTAATGACTTTATAATGGAGATTAAATTGTTATTACATAAAAGGTGCCAGTTGTAAATCTATAATACAGTTTTGGGATACATAAATTCTTTATCATTTTATCAGTTGAGGTTTTGAAGGCTTGTGGGGACCGTAAATAACTTTAGTTTAAGGAAACATTTCTTCGCTCCACTGTCCATAAAGCCGTCAACATGTTTTAAGATCCATAAAAGGCTGGTAAGTGCTCTTCATCGTTACATGTCCGTTCTCAAATTTGAACCGCGTAACTTTTCCACAATTAAAAACATGCCTCACGTCCGTGTGGAGTTTGCACATTCTTCCCGTGTTTGCGTGGGTTTCATCCCCACAACCCAAAGATGTGCAGGGTAGGTGGATTGGCCTCGCTAAATTGCCTCTTAATTGGAAAAAATAAATTGGGTACTCTAAATTTATTTTAAGAAAACACGCCTCATGTTGCGAAAGGCTATCGGCGTGGACGTGACATCATTATTTCTGTATCGAGTGGATGAGAAGCTCCAGCAGATGACTTCTGAAGGCCAATGTGCAAAGCTAGTGCAAACATGTCTTCATTAAAATTAGTGCTACGTCGCAGGTGCGATCTATTACCGAAAATATCTTCACTTTATGTCAGAGGATACAGCTGCCATCATGTCGCACAGATGTTGAAATTGCACCATCAGTCTGCCTTGTAGATAGTCTTTTGCAGGAAGGAGCAACCATTTCCACGTACAATAGCGATTGCCACTTGAAGACACACCCAGGCACACGCATACAGACTAACTTCAGCATGTTGCTGAAAGGGATGTAAATAAATGCCTTATAAATCAGGGATCCTACCAGCTCAACTGCATTCTCAGACAGAAGGTGCTTGTTGCAAAATTCAGTTTGCTTGATCTTGTAAAGTTTTCACCTAAGAGATGGAAAATAACCCATAAAATATGGATTTAATACGGCATGAAATACAAATAATGGGAAAAAGAGAAACTGCTTTGCTGGCTGTGGTCCATTATATTGATGGAGCTGTTACCTGAAGCTACTAAATAATTTGGTAAAATATTTTTCTGTTTTCTGTCCTTTTTTATGACAAAATACTGTGTTATCAGTTAGAACTATAGCATTTTAAAACCATATTCTATTTACAAATGAAACAATAGAAATGTACCGTCCTTTAAATACAATTGAGAAACTACCAGTACTTTTAAAGATTAGGAGGTCATTCAATATTTTAACATAGATGTGGTTCACTGCTGTTAGGTTGTTTCTTCAATGCTTATGCCCATAAATTATAGTCAACAATATACACTTTAATGGGCAGCACTCTCGAGAACAATAATGCCTTATTTCAAAAGGGGCTGTTTTGTATTTATGCCAAAATAAAAATAGAAAATTGATCTTAAATAAGTATAATGTAGGACTAATAGATTGTGTTGGGTTTTAGTAAGCATTTGATCTTCTACAAAAGATCTTAGGTTCCTAGCTCAGGCTCCATTACTCAGGAAGTCCTATTGGAAAATCGGGACCGCGTTTTTAAACTAAGGCAGGGAATATTATAGTAGGTATTGGGAGATTCTTCCTGCAAAATGAGAGCAGAGGCATGGGCATACTTAAAGGAAAAGGAGCCCAAAGTAACCATGATTTAACGGGTGACTCCTCACACTTTCAATCATCAGCTGATGGAATATTCAACTTCAAAAGCGGGTTAAGCGTTCAGCTGAAGCATTCAAAAAGGAATTGGATAGGTTCCTGATTCAGCAACAGGTAGAAAGATCTGTGTTCATGGTAGGAGAAGAGGAGCAACTCTCGACACTAGGTCAAACCAACCTGAACGAGTTGAGTGACATTTTTTCATCACCCACGCTGCACTCTAGTGAATTAAAAGACCTTGTTGAAGGAGAAATGCTGAATCTAGGTAGGATTGTAATTTCAGTGAAGTCACTTAATGATAATGACAACATTTGCAAAGCATTCTTCCAGCTAGGATCTCAAACTGTAGTTATTAATTCATACACACCCTGAACCAGCTTGTGAGACAATAGCACTATTGGCAGAATGTTTCCATTTTTGGCGGAGTGTCACAGTGGGTGGGAAATGTGATGTTAAAGTAGCTTTTCCCACACAGTAGGGTCTCTCGACGTCACACTGGTGGAGTGGGCTCAGTTTGAGCATGCCCTTCCAGTAACTTAGCTTTTAAAGATCGGGGTGTCATTTTAAAAAAATATATATATTTTATTAAAGTTTTCAAACACAATTTTTCCACTTTACAAATCAACAAAAAAATAACACAATAACTAATAGATAACATTATTTAAATAAAATAGTGAACTAACAAAGTAACAAAAAATAGTGCTCCCCCACTCCACCCCAACCAGAACAAACAGGTTGCCCCCCCCCCCCCCCCCCCGCTTCCCTCCCCCCCCCCCCCCTCTGGGCTGCTGCTGACGATCTATTTTCCCTTAACGTTCCGCTAGATAGTCGAGGAACGGTTGCCACCGCCTGGAGAACCCCTGAACCGATCCTCTCAACGCAAACTTCATCCGTTCCAGTTTTATGAACCCTGCCATGTCGTTTATCCAGGCCTCCACGCTGGGGGGCTTCGCTTCCTTCCACTTGAGTAAGGTCCTTCGCCGGGCTACCAGGGACGCAAAGGCCAGAATATCGGCCTCTTTCGCCTCCTGCATTCCCGGCTCATCCGCTACCCCAAATATAGCTAACCCCCAACCTGGCTTGACCTGGACCTTCACCACCTTTGAGAGCACCTTTGCCACTCCCCTCCAGTACTCATCCAATGCCGGACACGACCAGAACATATGTGTGTGGTTTGCCGGGCTTCCCAAGCACCTCCCACACCTGTCCTCCACCCCGAAGAACCTGCTCAGCCTCGCTCCCGTCATGTGTGCTCTGTGTAGAACCTTGAATTGTATCAGGCTAAGCCTGGCACAGGAGGACGATGAATTTACCCTACTTAGGGCATCAGCCCACACACCCTCACCAATCTCCTCCCCCAGCTCTTCTTCCCATTTTCCCTTCAGCTCCTCTACCAGCGCCTCCCCCTCGTCTCTCATCTCCTGATATATTTCGGACACTTTGCCCTCCCCGACCCATACCCCCAAAATCACTCTATCCTGGATCCCCTGTGTCGGGAGCAGCGGAAATTCCCTCACCTGTTGCCTCGTAAACACCCTCACTTGGATGTATCTAAAGATATTCCCCGGGGGCAACTCATATTTTTCCTCCAGCGCTCCCAGGCTCGCAAACGTCCCGTCGATAAACAAATCTCTCAATCTCCTAATTCCTGCCCGATGCCAGCTCTGGAACCCCCCGTCCATCATTCCTGGGACAAACCTATGGTTGTTCCTGATCAGGGACCACACCGAGGCACCCGTCACACCCCTATGTCGCCTCCATTGCCCCCCAGATCCTTAAGTTTGCCGCCACCACTGGGTTTGTGGTTTACCTTTTCGGGGAGAACGGCAGCAACGCCGTCACCAGCGCGTTTAGGCTCGTTCCTTTACAGGACGCCAGCTCCAGCCTCTTCCACGCCACCCCCTCTCCCTCCCTCATCCACTTGCGAACCATCGCCACATTGGCGGCCCAGTAATAATCTTCCAGATTCGGCAATGCCAGTCCCCCTCTGTCCCTGCTGCGCTGCAGGAACCCCCTCCTTACCCTCGGGGTCTTCCCTGCCCACACAAAGCTCATAACAATCCTATCTATTTTCTTAAAAAAGGCCTAAGTGATCAGAATGGGGAGACATTGAAACACAAAAAGAAACCTCGGGAGGACCATCATTTTTACCGCCTGCACTCTGCCCGCCAGCGAGAGCGGCAGCATATCCCACCTCTTGAAATTCTCCTCCATCTGCTCCACCAGCCGCGTCAGATTGAGTTTGTGTAAAGTTCCCCAGCTCCTGGCTACCTGAATCCCCAAATATCGGAAGCTCCTTTCCGCTCTCCTTAACGGCAGGCCGTCTATCCCTCTTCCCTGATCCCCGGGGTGTACTACGAAAAGCTCACTCTTCCCCATGTTAAGCCTATATCCCGAAAAATCTCCAAACTCCCTCAATATCTGCATAACCTCTGTCATTCCTCTACAGGATCCGCCACATATAGCAGTAGGTCATCTGCGTAGAGTGACACTCTGTGTTCCTCTCCCCCTCTAACCACCCATTTCCTAGAGTCTCTCAACGCTATGGCCAGTGGTTCAATTGCCAGCGCAAACAGTAATGGGGACAGAGGGCACCCCTGTCTTGTTCCCCTATGTAACCGAAAATACTCCGATCTCTGCCAATTTGTGACTACACTTGCCACTGGGGCCCCATAGAGGAGTTTAACCCAACTGACAAACATCTCCCCGAACCCAAACCTCCTCAGCACCTCCCATAGATACTTCCACTCTACCCTATCGAATGCCTTCTGTGCATCCATCGCTACCACTATCTCTGCCTCCCCCTCCGCTGGGGGCATCATTATCACCCCTAACAGCCGTCGCATGTTAACATTCAGTTGTCTCCCCTTTACAAACCCTGTCTGGTCTTCATGCACCACCCCTGGGACACAATCCTCGATCCTCATCGCCAGCACTTTTGCCAGCAACTTGGCGTCTACATTCAGGAGCGAGATAGGCCTATATGACCCGCATTGCAGCGGATCTTTATCTCGCTTCAGGATTAATGATATCGTCGCCTCCGACATTGTCGGGGGTAGAGTGCCCCCTTCTCTGGCCTCGTTAAAGGTTCTTGCCAACAGCGGGGCCAACAAGTCCACGTACTTCCTATAAAATTCCACCGGGAACCCGTCTGGTCGCGGGGCCTTCCCTGCCTGCATGTTCCCCAGCCCTTTAGTCACCTCGTCCACCCCGATTGGTGCCCCCAGACCTGCCACCTCCTGCTCCTCCACCTTCGGGAACCTTAGTTGGTCCAAAAACTGTTGCATCCCCTCTTTTCCCTCCGGGGGTTGGGACCTATCTAGCCTCTCATAAAATGTCTTAAACACCTCATTTACCTTCCCTGCACTCCGCACTGTAGTTCCCGTTTCATCCCTAACTCCCCCTATTTCCCTCGCCGCTATCCTCTTACGAAGCTGGTGGGCCAGCAGCCGACTCGCCTTTTCCCCATATTCGTATCTCATCCCCTGTGCCTTCCTCCACTGTGCCTCTCCCTTCCCTGTGGTCAGCAGGTCAAACTCCGTCTGAAGTCTTCGCCTCTCCCTATAGAGTCCTTCGTCCGGGGCCTCCGCATATCTTTTATCCACACTCAAAATCTCCCCCACTAATCTCTCCCTTTCTTTGCCCTCTTTTTTCTCCTTGTAAGCCCTATTGGAGATCAACTCTCCCCGAACCACCTCTATCAGCGCTTCCCATACTACCCACACCTGGACCTCACCATCATCATTGGCCTCCAGGTACCTCTCAATACATCCTCGCACCCCTCCACAGACTCCCTCATCCGCCAATAGTCCCACATCCAGTCGCCAGAGTGGGCGCTTTTCCTCTCCTCTCCTAGTTCCAGATCAACCCAGTGCGGGACATGATCTGAAACGGCTATGGCCGAGTACTCCGTTCCTTCTACCCTCGAAATCAGTGCCCTACTCAAAACAAAGAAATCTATCTGGGAGTATACCTTATGAACATGGGAGAAAAAGGAAAACTGTTTGACCAACGGCCTAGCAAATCTCCACGGATCCACTCCCCCCATTTGCTCCATAAACCCCCTGAGCACCTTGGCCGCTGCCGGCCTTCTTCTGTTCCTGGATCTAGACCGGTCTAGTCCTGGATCCAGCACAGTATTAAAATCCCCCCCCATTACCAGGCTTCCTACCTCCAGGTCCGGGATACGTCCCAGCATCCGCTTCATAAATCCCGCATCATCCCAGTTCAGGGCATATACATTGACCAGCACGACCTCCATTCCCTGCAGTCTGCCCTCACCATCACATACCTGCCATCGTTGTCCACTACTACATTCCTAGCCTCGAACGACACCCGTTTCCCCACCAATATCGTCACCCCTCTATTTTTCGCGTCCAACCTTGAGTGGAACACCTGTCCCATCCATCCTTTCCTTAACCTAACCTGATCCGCCACCTTCAGATGCGTCTCCTGAAGCATGACCACGTCTGCCTTCAGTCCTTTTAAGTGCGTGAACATTCGGGCCCTCTTAATCGGCCCATTTAGGCCTCTCATATTCCACGTGATCAGCCGGATTGGGGGGCTACCCCCCCCCCCCCCCCACAACCCCCGCCGACTAGCCCTCACCTACACTAGGCCAGTCCCACGTCCAGGTCCCGCGCACCCACCGGTCCCCCAGGCGGCGCACTCCCGTCCCGACCACCTCTTCCCTTGCCAGCTCCCTCTCGATCCCAGCAGCAGCAACCCAGTTATCCCTCCCCCCACCCCGCCGCTAGATCCCCATCTAGCATGGTTACTCCCCCCATAATGCTTCCGAAAGTCAGCTGACTCCAACTGACCCCGGCTTCCCCCGCTCTCCCCTTGACCCCCCCCCCCCCCGTGTGTGGAACTCTCATCCACCTTGCGCCTATCTTCCCGCCATCATCTCCCTAGCGCGTGAAAAAACCCGTGCTTTCGTAGATCAGCCCCGCCCCCTATGGTGCAGCTCCCTCTACAGCCCCGTTCCCATTCCCCATCCCCCACCTATGTCCCTTTTTCCACCAGCGCCCACATTTCTCAGTGTCCCCCCGTCAAAGAAAAAAGGGATTTTTCTCTTCCCTTTCCCCTCCCCACCTATCGTCTCGATACTGTGAACCTCCCATTCCCCAATTTACATTTCTATACATCGACATCGTCATCTCCCCCACAGCATCAGTCCCTCAGTTCTGGTCCAATTTCTCTTTTTGGATGAAGGTCCATGCCTCTTCCGACGTTTCAAAATAGTAATGTCTGTCTTGGTGCGTGACCCACAATCGCGCCGGCTGCAGCATCCCAAACTTTACTTTCTTCTTGTGAAGCGCCGCCTTGGCCCGATTAAAACTCGCTCTCCTTCTCGCCACCTCCGCGCTCCAGTCCTGATACACTCCTATCACCGCATTCTCCCACCTGCTACTCCGTACCTTCTTGGCCCAGCTCAAAACGGCCTCTTTGTCGGTGAAGCGGTGAAATCTCACCACTATCGCCCTTGGTGGTTCTCCAGCCTTGTGTCTCCTCGCAAGGACCCGGTGAGCCCCTTCCACCTCCAGGGGGCCCGGGGGGGCCTCAGCTCCCATTAGCGAATGGAGCATCATGCTCACATAAGCCCCAACGTCAGCTCCCTCCACACCCTCGGGGAAACCCAGAATCCGGAGATTCTTTCTCCTCGACCTATTCTCCAGGACTTCGAGTCTTTCGATACACCTCTTGTGTAGCGCCTCGTGCGTCTCCATTTTTACCGCTAGGCCCAGAATCTCATCCTCGTTCTCAGCTGCCTTCTCCTTCACCCCACGGAGCTCTATCGCCTGGGGCTTTTGCGTTTCTTTTAGCCTTTCGATTGCCAACAACATCGGCGGCAGCACCTCCTTCTTTAATTCCTCCACACACCGTCTAAGGAATTCCTGCTGATCCGGCCCCCATGTCGTCTGGTCTCCATCCGTCGCCATCTTGCTTCTTCCGTCTCTTCTCTGCCGCTGCTCCAGAGGATCCTTCGCAACCTGGCCACTACCACCGATCTTTTCCATACACACTAGGGGGGACTCCTTACTTCGTCACCCCACACTGGGTTTGGTCCGAAAAAATTTCCATTGGGGCTCTCAAAAAGAGCCCAAAAGTCCGTTAGAGCGGGAGCTGCCGAAACGTGCGGCTTAGCAGTGCATCGCCGCAACCGGAGGTCCGGGGTGTCATTTTTAAAGGCCGCCCCAATACAAAAAAGTAAAAATGGAACACCAACCCTGCCCCCTCCCCGCTCCCCACCGTATATCCCACCCCTCCAAGCAATGCTGCCCCTCCTGGCACTGACCCTTGGCATTGCTGAGCACTGCGCCCTGGCACTGCCCAGGCTTGGCCCTCTCCCTTTGAGTGAAACACTCACTTGAGATCCTCCGCAGGTCTGAACGGCAGGTGCGCACCATGAGAGACCAGTCATAATTCATGTTGGCAGGGCAGCACGGTGGCGCAGTAGTTGGCACTGCAGCCTCGCGGTGCCGAGGTCCCAGGTTCGATCCGGACTCTGGGTCACTGTCTGTGTGGAGTTTGCACATTCTCCCCGTGTTTCCGTGGGTTTCGCCCCCTCAACCCAAAGATGTGCAAGGTAGGTGGATTGGTCGCACTAAATTGCCCCTTAATTGGAAAAATGAATTGGGTACTCTAAATTTATTGAGAAAAAATAATAATTCATGTTGGCAAGTCCTCACACCGGCGTGAATGGATAATAGAACATAGAACATAGAACGATACAGCGCAGTACAGGCCCTTCGGCCCACGATATTGCACCGAAACAAAAGCCATTTAACCTACACTATGCCATTATCATCCATATGTTTATCCAATAAACTTTTAAATGCCCTCAATGTTGGCGAGTTCACTACTGTTGCAGGTAGGGCATTCCACGGCCTCACTACTCTTTGCGTAAAGAACCTACCTCTGACCTCTGTCCTATATCTATTACCCCTATTAATCTAATGGGGGGAGGATGATTATCAGGTGCAGGGGCCTGATAATTAGATTTAAATTTATTGTAATACCAATCCACGTCGGAAATACCATTATGTTATGTCACTGAGGAGTAGGGTCGACAAGTGCAACAGGAATTCCTGCCGATATCGATGCGATTCGAGCCTCTCGCGAGATTATGTCCTCCCATTGCCATTCGCGCCCGATACAAACGGGAGCGTAAA
This sequence comes from Scyliorhinus torazame, assembly GCF_047496885.1. Lineage (NCBI taxonomy): Eukaryota > Metazoa > Chordata > Chondrichthyes > Carcharhiniformes > Scyliorhinidae > Scyliorhinus > Scyliorhinus torazame. The sequence continues at coordinate 84,805,853 of NC_092728.1, read as the reverse complement.
ATCCCGGCCCGTGTTTTAAATAAGCAGAAGTCATCAGGACTTCGATTAAAGGTTCGCGCTATCAGTGTCCGCAGCCATGGAGAGGTAGAGAACTCCTCTTGTTTAACCTGTAGGCTTTTTCACACTCTTGCTCAACTGTTTTGCTGACTGGAATCTGGACATCGTCGATTTGGAGTTGATTCCTGGTTCACTGTGTTTTACAGGAGTAAATGGCCGGAATCCTCCAGCCGTTCGGATTCACTTTTCCTGCTGGCAGCGCAACCCCGTCCACGGGTTTCCCGCCAGCGTGGGGTGGCTTCAATGGGAAATCCCATTGACAAGGGGCGAGCAGAGAGAATCCCACTGCCAGCGAAGGGTGTGCCACCCAGAAACACGTGGACCAGAGAATCCAGCCCATGTTCCTTTTACTATGTTGTTACACATAACAACCAGGACAATGCTTCCAGATAACTCCCGCTCAAATATTCTATTATTTCTGAATGGTTTTCCTCTCCTCTGGTCACCTGAAAATAGAGAATGCGCAGCAAATCAGATTTTTGGAGACGTTTTTGGTTAAAGTTATTTCACAAAGTACTATATTGATAGAAGTGACTTTAGTGCAATTAAGCCCAGAAATACATAAAGAAACCTTCTTGCAAAAAATAGAAGAGATAAGCCTTTCTTCTAAAAATTAAACCCCACCATTTGGAACCAAGTTTCCTCTGTCTATAATTGCTCAACATTATTTTATAATTCCACCATATAATTATACTGATTGAACATTTTTTCCTACATTTTAAGAATGAGCCCTTAAGTGCGCTCAAAGAGTGCCCAGGTCACCAGGTTATCAAGCACAGACACATTTCAATACTTGCACATAGCAGTGCATTAAGAACTAAACCAGAAAAAGTTTGTTCACCAAAGAAAAAGTTGGTATATAACACACTGATGACAGAAAGCATTAAAGAGATTTATTCCAAAACAAATGTAGTTTTCTTCGGCTAGTTTAGATGACCATTTTGCTGTGAACAGAATGTTCAAAATCCAAATAGTATCAACAGCAACCGTTTCTGCAACATCAACACTTTGGCTTCACAAAGATCAGAAACGACTGGTATTGGGCTGCCAGGAGCAACTGATCATCTATCTACTTTTCCAATTAGAAGGAATATCAGGAATAATATGCAGTAATATAATTGCAGTTGCACCAATTCCTATCACTAACCCATAGGCCCAGGAGACTTACTGTTCCCATCAAGCGGTCTTTGAAAAGGGCAAAGTTTGCCCTCTGCAGGTGCATTACCATTAAACCAGACTAGACTAGAACAGAAAAGAATTATTACGCTCAACCTAACTCCCAATAATTAATCAAAATGGATCCTTTGTAATAAAGAAAGGTTTTGAAGAGGAAAGGCATGCTTTAGATTAAAATGAGAACTTGATTTGATTTGATTTATTATTGTCACATGTATTAGTATACAGTGAAAAGTATTGTTTCTTGCATGCTGTACAAACAATGCATACCGTACATAGGGAAGGAAGGAGAGACTGCAGAATATAATGTTACACTTATAGCAAGGTGTAGAGAAAAGATCAACTTAATACGAGGTAGGTCCATTCAAAAGTCTGATGGCAGTAGGGAAGAAGCTATTCTTGAGTCGGTTGGTACGTGACCTCAAGCTTTGGTATCTTTTTCCTGACAGGAGAAGGTGGAAGAGAGTATGTCCGGGGTGCGTGGGGTCCTTAATTATGCTGGCTGCCTTTCCGAGGCAGCGGGAATTTTAGACAGAGTCAATGGATGGGAGGCTGGTTTGCGTAATGGACTGGGCTACATTCACAACCTTTTGTAGTTTCCTGTGGTCTTGGGCAGAGCAGGATCCATACCAAGCTGTGATATAACCAGAAAGAATGCTTTCTATGGTGCATCTGTAAAGTTGGTGAGGGTCGCAGCTGTCATGCCAAATTTCCTTAGTCATCTGAGAAAATAGAGTCGTTGGTGGGCTTTCTTAACTATAGTGTCGGCATGGGGGGAACCAGGACAGGCTGTTGGTGATCTGTACACCTAAAAACTTGAAACTTTTAACTCTTTCTACTTCGTTCCCATCATGTACTCCACTACGCTTCCTGAAGTCGATGACAATTTCCTTCATTTGTTGACATTGAGGGAGAGATTATTGTCGTCGCACCAGTTCACCAGATTCTCTATCTCATTCCTATACTCTGTCTCGTCATTGTTTGAAATCCGACCCACTACGGTGGTGTCATCAGCAAATTTGAAAATCGAGTTAGAGAGGAATTTGGCCACACTCCTGTGAATTTGGTGACATAGGTATATAAGGAGTAGTAGGGGGCTGAGGACACAGCCTTGTGGGGCACCGGTGTTGAGGATGATCGTGGAGGAAGTGTTGTTGCCTATCTTATTGATTGTGGCCTGTGGGTTAGAAAGTTCAGGATCCAGTCGCAGAGGGAGGAGCCGAGGCCAAGGCCACGGAGTTTGGAGATGAGTTTTGTAGGAATGATGGTGTTGAAGGCTGAGCTGTAGTCGATAAATAGGAGTCTGACATAGGTGTCTTTGTTATCTAGATGTCCTAGGGTCTAGGATAGAGTGCAGGGCCATGGAGATGGTGTCTGCTGTGGACCTGTTGCAGCGGTAGGCGAACTGTAGTGGATCAAGGCAATCCGGGAGGCTGGAGTTGATTTGTGCCATGACTAACCTTTCAAAGCACTTCATGATGATGGATGTCAGAGCCACTGGACGATAGTCATTAAGGCACGCTGCTTGGCTTTTCTTTGGTACAGGGATGATGGTCGGCTTCTTGAAGCAGATAGGGACCTCAGATTGTTGTAAAGAGAAGTTGAAGATGTCTGCGAATACGCCCGCCAGGTGATCCGCGCAAGACCTGCGTGCTCGTGCGGGTACCCCATCCAGGCCAGTAGCTTTCCGTGGGTTGACCTTCGAGAAGGCTGCTCTGACGTCTGCAGTGGTGATCTCAGATACAAGTTCATCCGCGGCTTCTGGGGTGGAGAGCTCGCTCTTGCTGTCACTCTTTCTCAAAGCGGGCATAGAATGCGTTGAGCTCATCAGGGACGAGTGCGTTGAAGCCAACGATTTTACATGCCTTCATCTTGTAGCCCGTTATGTCTTGCAGACCTTGCCATAGACGGCGGGGATCCGTGTGGTTAGCCTGGAACTCGAGCTTGGTCCGGTATTATCTTTTGGCATCTTTGATGGATTTCTTTAGATCATATCTGGCTTTCTTGTAAAGGTCAGGGTCACCTGACTTGAACGCCTCAGACCTAGACTTCAGCAAGCAGTGGGTATCCCTGTTCATCCAGGGTTTCCGGTTGGGAAACACGAGGATTTGCTTCTTTGGCACACAGTCTTCTACACACTTACTAATGAAGTCAGGAACTGTAGTGGCGTACTTGTTCCGGCTGGTCGCAGAGTTTTTAAATACTGACCAGTCCACTGACTCTAAGCAATCCACTGACTTAACTAGGAGCTATGAGATGTAGGCTTCAAGGATTCAACCTCTATTAACATCGAAGCATCAACATAATCATTATCAGATGTGAAATCCAAATTATTTTCAAAGAATTGACGAAGATGTAAATTAATCATCCTTACTCCACCCAAATCTTTATTTGCATAAAGTATACTTTCACCCTCTCCCTCTTTACCTTCGCGAAGAACAGAGAGAAGCAGGGCAGAATTAGAAAGCGCCAAGCTGTTTCAATCCGATGATGTTTCGAAAGCCAACTTCAACAGGAGTGAGAGCATGTTTTTGAAGATTTGTTTTCTGTGCATGTAGGGGATCAGAGCGGGGTCAGAGGAAAATAAAGAACTTTCATTTATCATCATGTCGTCAGATGTGGCAATGGATTATTTTCAAGATGCACTGTTAATAAGGCAAACAATTTGCACACAGCAAGATCTCACATGGGTCAATTCTTTTAATTCTTTCATGGGAGGAGTGGTTTGCAAGGACACTTCAGAGCGTAGTTAAGAGCCAACCACATGGCTGTTGGCCAGACCAGTTAAGGACAGCAGATTTCCTTCCTTGAAGGACATGAGTAAATCAGATGGATTTTTATGGCAATACATGATAGGTCTCAGACTAGCTTTCAATTCCAGGTTTATTAATTGAATTCAAATTCCCCCAGCTATCATGGTGAGATTCGAACCTCATCCCCTGGGCATTAGCCTGGTACCCTGGATTACTAGTCCAGCAACATTACCACGATGCCACCACCTCTCCTAAAAATATGGAACCTCCAACTGCACTGAAGAGTTAGGCAAGACTTTTGTGCTTTAATTCCTGCAGTGGGACTTGAACCTACAACATTCTGAGTTGGAGGTAAGAGTCCTTACCGATTTATGGCGAACACAATGAATGGCTTACTCTGTTTCTGTTGGTGATATTTGATGGAGGAATGTTGGCCCAGATATTGGGAGAACATTCTGCTCTTCTTTAAATAATGCCAAGGGATTCTTCACACCCATTCAAGGGAGGCAGACAGTCCCAGAGTTTTGCAATTAATCTGAAAGATGGCATGTCCAACAAAGCAGCACACCTCTGTCATAACATACACCAGTATATCATGGTGCAGACACACACTGATGGACACACAGTGGGACCAATCAACATACACAACACCGCAGCCAATCACCAGTGAGAGCACACGCACTATAAAGACAGGGGGCATCAGAGTTCCCGCTCATTTGAGTAGCAGCTAGCTAGGAGCACAGAGCTCACAGCCTGCAACACAGACATTCACCATGTGCTGAGTGCATCAACTGGTTAGGACAAGGCAAAGGTCTTTAGTTAAAGCTGGTATCGTATTTACCCACAGTTCAAGTATGTTTAAATAGTTAACCTTCTGATAAAATTGTGTTGCACTACTTCAAGTGTTGGTGACCTGTGTGTGATCCAGAACACCCAACACATCATGATACCAGGAGTGGTTGCATACTAGCACTTCTTAGACCTACCTCAAGTGATCTGCCTTCTGCCAGCATTCCGTCATCCTGCAACATGGACAACATCAGCTTGCCGACGCCGCTCCGCATCGCCGGCAACCTCGGGGCCAACTGGAAGATTTTCAAACAGCGCTTCCAGCTCTTCCTCGAAGCCACGGACAGGGAGGGCGCCTCGGACACCAGAAAGATTGCTCTTCTCCTCTCCACGGCCGGGGACCATGCCATCCATATTTTCAACTCTCTCACCTTTGCAGATGACGAAGACAAGACGAAGTTCAAGACGGTTCTCCTCAAATTTGACACTTACTGCAGCGTAGAGGTGAATGAAAGTTTTGAACGCTACGTGTTCCAACAGCGTTTGCAGAGTAAGGACGAACCTTTCCAATCCTTTCTAACGCACCTCCGCATCCTTGCGCAATCATGCAGCTACGGACCCACCTCCGACTCCATGATATGCGACCAGATCGTTTTTGGTGTTCAGTCGGACCCCCTACGTCAGCACCTCCTCAAAGTAAATCAACTCACCCTAGTGACTGCCATCGTGACCTGTGTCCTACATGAAAATGCCACCAGTCGGTACTCCCATATACAAGCGGCTGAAATGGCTCGGCAAGGTCCCCACGAGGCGGAACGGGTCCAATTGATTGAGCACCTCCAGGCCCTCAGCCTGGATGAGGGCGGCCATTTCGCGCGCTTTTCGCAGACTCCCGTCCCGTGTACGCACCAAACAAGGGGACGGCGACATGGAGGAACGTAATGCACAGGCGCACACAATGCATGACCGCACCGCGCATGTGCGGTGGCGCAGCGAACGTGCTGACGTCACGATGTGCGGCAACTGTGGCTCCGCCCATTTAAAGCGGCAATGCCCCGCAAAATCTTGACAATGCCTACGATGTGGAAGACTTGGCCACTATGCTGCCTACTGTCGAGCAGCTCAGCCTTCCAATTCATATCGCTTCAACCAGCCTCGCAGGAATGTTCGGGCAATTCAACCCACGGTCACCGAGTCCGATCCCGACCACCCGCACAGCAGTGACACCGAGGACCCGAAGGCGCCTTTTCGAGTCGGTGTCGTAACTAAAAAGCTGTCCCCGAAGCAAAGACACCAGCCGCTGTCGGTATACAGCATCGATCCAGACGATGAGTGGTGTTTCACCCTGGCGGTCAACCAGAATTCGTCGCCCACCTCAAAGACTTAATTTGTGAACTTTGTGCACTAATGGACTCTCTGGTCTGTTCTGTTCTTCCATTTAATCGTTCACGTGGTTTGTATATAGTGTTCATCTCGTTATTTGTGTGACACACTGTTTTTTCTGCACCAGGCACCTTCCCATGTAAATAGCTTAGTTTTATGTACATAGTCCTGTAAATATTTCGCACACACGTAGTCAGGAACATTCACCTTACACTATTTATTGTCACGCAGGCACATTTTTTATATAAAAGGGGGGATGTCATTATATACACCAGTATATCATGGTGCAGACACACACTGATGGACACACAGTGGGACCAATCTACATACACAACACCACAGCCAATCACCAGTGAGAGCACATGCACTATAAAGACAGGGGGCACCAGAGTTCCCGCTCATTCGAGTAGCAGCTAGCTAGGAGCACAGAGCTCACAGCCTGCAACACAGACATTCACCATGTGCTGAGTACATCAACTGGTTAGGACAAGGCAAAGGTCTTTAGTTAAAGCTAGGATCGTATTTACCAACAGTTCAAGTATGTTTAAATAGTTAACCTTTTAATAAAATAGTGTTGCACTACTTCAAGTGTTGGTGACCTGTGTGTGATCCAGAACACTCAACACATCAACCTCCAGCAACGCAGTCACATATCAGCCTTGATTGTACTCTACCCATCTAATTATTTTGATCTTCTTTGAGAGTCTGCACATATCAACACCGTCTTTTGCTACCAAACACATATTTCAACACTAATTTTAGAACAATCAATCCATTCGTTTTTGTTATTATTGCCTGAGGAGTCATTATTTTAGTTGTCAGTGTATTTCACAAGTTAACAACTCTAATTAATTGCTCTTACATTTACAATTAGACCATGTCCTCCTAGAATATGTTACCAATGGAACCAATTGAGCTTTTCTACATAGTTCAATGATCTAAGGCATTAGTCATTAAATCTTTTGAGACTTTAAATGCTCTCTGGTGCTTCTATTTCCCTTTTGTAAGAATGTGATTGGAACTAAGTATAATATTCCAACTATGGTTTCACTAATGCTTTGTAATATGACAGATCATTTTGTTAGCATTATGAATGAACTTACATATTCTAGCATTGCTTCTAACATGTCGCCTTTATTCCACAATGGAGTTTTCCCTCATTAGTGAGTGACTGAGGACAGCTAATTGTATTCATCCGATTACCCCACCTTCCTGTATGTAACAAAAAGGGTTCACCTTTCAAACCACCAGCCTCCATGTTCACCACATCATGTCCCATCTACAATATCTAGGAGGTACAGAGGTCAGGAGAGGCCTTGGGTGCATGTCCATAGGTCCCTGAAGGCAGCAGGGCAGGTAGATAAGGTGGTTAAGAAGGCATATGGGGTACTTGCCTTTATTAGCTGGGGCATTGAATATAAAATCAGGGAGGTTATGTTGGAGCTGTATAAAATGCTCGTCAGGCCACACCTGGCGTATTATGTGCAGTTCTCGTCGCCACACTATAGGAAAGATGTGATTGCACTAGAGAGGGCGCAGACGTGATGGGCCAAACGGCCTCATTTTGTGCTGTAAGTCTATGACCATGGCCCTACCACCAAGCTTGTCCTCACCTCCCCATACCACTTTCCAGAGGTGCAACATCTGGCCATTCACTTGGTCCACCATTGCCCAGAACTTGAAACACTGGTGTACATTTCAACTATCAGGCGTCTGATTTCATAGAATTTACAGTGCAAAAGGAGGCCTTTCGGCCCATCGAGTCTGCACCGGCTCTTTGGAAAGAGCACCCTACCCAAGCCCACACCTCCACCCTATCCCCATAACCCAGTAACCCCACCCGGCACTAAGGGCAATTTTGGACACTAAGGGCAATTTAGCATGGCCAATCCACCTAACCTGCACATCTTTGGACTGTGGGAGGAAACCGGAGCACCCGGAGGAAACCCACGCAGACACGGAGAGAACGTGCAGACTCCGCACAGACAGTGACCCAAGCCGGGAATTGAACCTGGGACCCTGGAGCTGTGAAGCAATTGTGCTAACCACTATGCTACCGATTTGCCAATGGCGGGAGACCTGCTTGGTTTTGAAGGCCGGGATTCATTGACATGCATGCAGCAGACTCTAAGCACCAAGAGGACAACCTGCTGCCGCTTGCTGGCTCCAATATCAGGCCATTATCAGAGGGCTGGTGAGTTGTTGGAAAGATTTCTGTGGTCAATGTCGCTTTTGCGCAGCTCAAACTAGCACATTTGTTCTTCCTGCCCTGATAAAGATATTTTTAGAACTTAGCTGGAAGTGCCCCATCTTCTATTCCACCAGGTTTTACTGACCAGAGCATCTACAGCAGCACTCCCCACAGCATGCAGTTAAAATGCCACCAGTGTGCTATGTACATTGTTTCTGTGTAATGGAGGTGATCTACTCTGAGCAAAGCTCCCCGCCCCCCCTCCCCTCCCCCCCCCCTCCCCCACTGCCTCAACTCCCACAAAATCCTGTGAAGATGGTGGTAATCTTGCCAAAGTGTCAGATGGTTGTATGTTCAAGTCCCATTGTAGAGACTTGGGCATCAAAGTCTAGGTTGACACGCTTGTGCAGTACTAGATCAGATGACGCTGTTTAAACGGGGAACATGGGACTTCTCTTGAGTGTCTTGGTCAATGCTTATCCTTCAGTCAACATCACCCAAATCGCAGGGGGCGGGATTCTCCCCTACCCGGCAGGGCGGGCGGTCCCGGCGCCGAGGAGTGGCGTGAACCACTCCGGCGTTGGGCCGCCCGGAAAGTGTGGAATCCTCTGCGCCTTCAGGGGCTAGGCCGGCGGGGTTGGCGTCACGCCAGCCGGCGTCAAAGGGCTTCCACCAGCCGGCGCGAGTTGGTGCATGCGCGGGAGCGCCAGTGTGTGCTGGCATCATCCCAGCGCATGCGCAGGGGTTTTCGTCTCCGCACCGGCCATGGCGGAGATCCACAGCAGCCGGTGCGGAGGGAAAGAATGCCCCAAGTGATCGGTGGGCCTTGATTGCGGGCCAGGCCACCGGGGGGGGCACCCCTCGGGACCCGATCCCCCTGCGACCCCCCGAGGACCCCGGAGGCCGCCCGCAGAGCCAGGTCCCGCCAGTAAGTACCTGGTATAATTTCCGCCGGCGGGATCAGCCTAAAACAGGCGGCCGCTCGGCCCATTGCGGGCCGGGGGGGGGGGGGGGGGGGGGGGGGGGGCTGCTGTCAGCAGCCGCCGACCGGCGCAGCGTGATTCCCGCCCTCGGCAAAACCCCGGCGCCGGAGAATTCGGCAGCCTGCGGGGGCGGGATTCACACTGCCCCCCAGCGATTCTCCGGCCCGGCGGAGGGGTCGAAGAATCACGCCCAGGTTATCCGGTCATTACCACCCTGCTATGTGGTGGGTCTTGCAGTGCACAAACTAGCTGTTAAGCTTCCTACATCACAACGCTGACCTCTCTTCAACATTAATTAATTGAAAATGCCTTTAGATATATGCAGGTCAGGGCTTTTGTGAGGCGACAGGTGAGGGAATTCCCGTTGCTCCTGGCACAAGAAGTTCAAGATAGGGTGATCTCGGGTGTATGGGTCGGGGAGGGCAAGGTGTCGGAAATACACCAGGAGATGAAAGAAGAGGGGGAAGTGCAAGCAGAAGAGTTGAAGGGTAAATGGGAGGAGGAGCTGGGGGAGGAGATCGAGGAAGGTCTGTGAGCTGATGCCCTAGGTAGGGTCAATTCCTCCTCCTCGTGTGTCAGGCTCAGCCTGATACAATTTAAGGTGGTCCACAGAGCGCACTTGACAGGGGTGAGGTTGAGCAGGTTCTTTGGGGTAGAGGACAGATGTGGAAGGTGCTCAGGGAGCCCGGCGAACCATGTCCATATGTTTTGCTCATGCCCGGCACTGGAGGGGTTCTGGAGAGGAGTGGCGGGAGCAATATCTCAGGTGGTGAAAGTCCGGGTCAAGCCAAGCTGGGGGCTAGCAATATTTGGAGTAGTGGACGAGCCGGGAGTGCAGGAGGCGAAAGAGGCCGGCATTCTGGCCTTTGCGTCCCTAGTAGCCCGGCGAAGGATCTTGCTAATGTGGAAGGAGGCGAAGCCCCCCAGCGTGGAGGCCTGGATAAACGACATGGCTGGGTTCATAAAGCTGGAGAGGATTAAGTTCGCCTTGAGAGGGTCTGCGCAGGGGTTCTACAGGCGGTGGCAACCGTTCCTAGACTATCTCGCGGAGCGTTAGAGGAAGGTCGGTCAGCAGCAGCAGCAACCCTGGGGGGGTGGGGGGGGTGGAAGGGACGTCCTGGGAGGGGGGGGGAGAGGGGGGACTGCCTGGGAGGGTGGATGTGCAAGAGATAACATGAAGGGTTGGGGAAACTGGCACGTACGGGTGAGGGCCAGCGTACAAAGCTGTGTAAATATATCATTTTGCCGTGTATATATCTTGCTCTGCGCGATTTCTCGTTTTTTTTTGTTACGAGGGGGGGGCGGGGTTATTGTTTGTAAGGGAGAAAAATTGTGTTAAAAAACTTTAATAAATATATATTTTTTAAAAAAACATTAATTAATTGACGATAGAGCATTTGGGACATCCTAAAATTTTGCAACATATTGGGCGCCATCTACCTACATTGCGTTCCCGTTCGAGCAGAACACAGCCGGGAAAAACCCCCGGGGGCTTTCCGGCAGCCAGTATGCCTAACGAGATCTACCTGAACCTCGTGAGGCGGCGTGATCAAGATCCTGCCCACAATGGGCACGATCAAGCAGCGCACGCCGAAATAGGTTTTAACCTACTAAGACGTACTCACCCGGGAGCTACCCTCTTCCCGGCATCTAACGGCCTCCCCAGGGAGTCCCCAGCTGGGCGCCGTTCAGTATTGGTCCACACAATGGTGGACCAGGGAAAGACACCCAGGGCATCTCCCGGGCCATCGAGTGACACTGCAAAGCCGACAGGAGCACTTCCAGGTTGCCAGTGTATCAGTACCAGGGTGGCACTGCCAAGGATCAGGGCCTGGGGGGGGGGGGGGGGGAATGCCCAAGAAAGCAAGAAAGGGAGGGTGGGGGGCGTATGAATGGTGGGGGGTGCAGGGTGGGTATGAAAGGGCCCCTGGAAGGATGGAGGGGGCGAAGGGTCGGGTCCTGGAAAGGGGTGGGCCTGAAAGGAGGAGATGGGATGGCCTGAAAAGGGGGTCCACAGCGACCCCATAGTGGGCTGTCATCATTCGGTAGAGTGTGGGGTAATGCCCACATGTATGGGGGGTGATATTGCCCATGGGTGGGGATATGTGGGGACCCGCAGGCTCACTTAGAGATCAGGGCACCCTTTCAAATGAAGATCTCTGACCAGCGAGTTCAGCTCCCCAGTGATGAAAATAATTCTAAGGGCTGAATTCTTCCGCCCCGCCCACCGCAAGATCGCCACGGGCGAGACACGGACAATGGGAAAGTCAATTGACCTGGGGCAGGATTTTCCTGTCGCCGGGGTGACGCGGCAGGAGAATCCCGCCCTAAGTGTGGGCTAAACCGGTAAGAAACTCCTCAGGGCCCAAAAAAGTGAGTAAGTGTGGTTAGATAGCGGTGGGGAACTCTCGACAACCGATAGGAAACTCCCAGCAAAATCTGCCACAAATGACACTTAGAAACCTTTCCGTTCGGTCGTGGCCATTATATAAATGCTAGTCTTTTGCACATCAAAACATTTGTACAGGTGCAAGTTGTTGCTGTTAACTTTTCTCCACTCTAAACAAGACGGAGACACTGCGTCGTCGCAGTGTCATTAACCGGCCACAACTAAAAGAAAAGCGAATCAGGAAACAAAGGAATCTAATGGCTTAAATATGAATATTGTTGTCTGTGTAAACATGTTGATTCTGATTGACCTGTTGTTCAATTGCAAGATGTTGTGGTTTTGCAATGCTCGACTGCAGTTATTGGTTGCTCTGGTCAATGACCGGCTGCTGTAACTAATGAGCAAACCCTGTAACTGTCTGGTAACCTCAAAGAAACAGTGCACTTTACAGTCAGAGTTTAACCAAACCCAATACTTCAGTAACAATGATTGATCCACCAGCCAATGCCACTTGGATATATAACAAGCAGTTTGGCCCAACCAATCTGTGTTTTTATTTTAATCCTCCGCACAGACAATCATCCTAATTCCAGCTGGCAGTCTGCTTCAATATCCTGTTAGTTTCCGTTCCGTTAACCATTTTATTTGACCCACTCTTTAACATGCCTCTATTCAGTCACAAACTCTATTTCCTAAACTCACAACATACGCTCATGTCCGCAATCTTTTATATTTAATCTGAGAGTGATTTCCCCCTTCCTCTGCACGGAAAGAGCTTTGTACCTGCTTCCTCTGCACCATCACGTCATAACTTTCAACATAGCTGTTAAATGGCCTCGCAATCTCTGTGTGTTCTAACAAAAGCAGATCCAATTTAACCTGGTGTTGAAACGCGAAAAGTATTTCATACATTACAGTCCATAACGCAGGAAGGGGCTCATTTTTGTCTCCAAATGGTATTTGACCCAATCTGGATCAATGCAATTTTGCCACGATCTTGTTTGTATCCATTTTCATCCAGTTGATCCCCCGTCCCTGTTTAACTAACTGGCTGTTCCAAGTACAGAAAGCTTTGACAATCCTGCACGATAAAAAATTAGGAAAGAACCAAAGTGAATGTGACCACCTCACCACATCGTTAAAAAAGTAAACTAGCTGGTAATTCAGCTGCAGGTTGTTTGTGAATGAATGGTTTAAAATGTGCATTTATATAGAATTCAATCCGGTTCAGTATGATATGGTGCACTTGCGAAGGACAAACAAGGCAAGGGAACACATGATAAATGGCAGGATGCCGTGAAGCTCCGAAGATGGGAGGGACCTTGGTGTGCATGTCCACCAGTGCCTGAACGTAGCAGGGCAGGGAGATACAGTGGTTAAGAAGGCCTAGGGTTTACTTGCCTTTATTAGCCGAGGCATAGACTTTAAAAGCAGAGGCTATGCTGGAACTGTATAAAATGTTGGTTTGACCACAGCTAGAGTATTGTGTGCATTTCTGGAATCCACGTTACAGGAGGGATGTGATTGCAAATAAAAAGGGTGCAGAGGAGATTTATCAGGATGTTGCCTGGTCTGGAGAGTTTTAGCTTTGAAGAGAGATTGGATAGACTGGTGTTGTTTTCCTTGGAGCAAAGGAGACTGAGGGGGGACATGATTGATTGCGGTGTATAAGATTATGAGGGGCATAGGTAGAGTAGAAAAGGAGAAACTTTTCCTCTTGGTGGAGGGATCAATGACCAGGGGGCATAGATTTAAGGTAAGGTGCAGGAGGTTTAGAGGGGATGTAAGGAAAAACCTTTTCACCCAGTGGATGGCAGGAGTCTGTAACTCGTTGGCTGAAAAGGTGGAGGCAGAGACCCTCATAACATTCAACAAATATTTAGATGTGCACTGGCAATGCCAAGACATACAAGGCTATGGGCTAAGTGCTGGAAAATGGGATTAGAATAGTTAGGTGGTTGATTTTGACCAGGGCAGACACAATGGGCCTTTTATGTGCTATAGACCTCTATAACTTTGTGACTCTAACAGTTACTAAATAATACATTGCACTTTCTGATGTTCCGAGATGAGAATAAATGGTCTATAAAAACAAGGGGCGAGATTCTCCGGACTCCGACGCCGAAATCGTGTTCGGCGATCGGCCAGAGAATTCCCGTTGATGCCGAAATCGGGGGGGGGGGGGGGGCGGCAGGGGCGGCGGGGGGAAGTTACCTGAGGCCCTCCCCCAATGCTCCGCCCCCGATAGGCTGAGTTCCCGACGGCGTGGGGCACGTGTGCTATTTATTTTCGGGAACCCGGCGTGGCGGAAGCGGACTGTGCCCAGCGCCGCCACAGTCAGGGGGGAGCCGGTCCACGGGGGGGGTGGGGGCTTTGGCGGGGGCTGGGAGCACTGGTAGGGGTGGTCCGGGCTGTGGTGAGCCTGGCCAAAGGGTGGCACTATTTGGCAGGCCGGGTCTGCACACCGCCGGTGCCATGTTGCACGGCGTGGCTGCTGCAGGTCGCCGCCATGCGCATGCGCGCCCACAGACCCGCCAATTCTCTGGCCGTATCCGGAGCTACATTGCCTGCCTGCTAGCCCCCCACCAGGCGGAGGAACGGTGGAGGTTTTGCGCCATTTGTTCGGAAATAAAGCACCGGCGTCAGCACATAGTCTCCCAAACGGAGAATCCAGCCCAAGTCCTGCCACCCTCACTGATTGACTGCTCTTGTTTCAGTAATTCCTATGTTGTATCTCTATTATAATCTTGATTTTCTTTCTAATTTTGAAGTAGTGGCAGCTATCAGCTTTGGTCACTGAACAGTTTTTCAACTGATCCCACAAAATGCATCAACCTCAAGCAAATTTACGTTAATATCATCCCCCCCCCTCTCATCAAAGACTACCCCTTGACCCCCCTATCTTTACAAACTATCGCCCCAGCTCCAACTTCCCTTCTCGCGCCAAAACTCTTTATTTTTAAAAAATAAATTTAGAGTACCCAATTCATTTTTCCCAATTAAGGGGCAATTTAGCGTGGACAATCCACCTACCCTGCACATCTTTGGGTTGTGGGGGCGAAACCCACGCAAACACGGGGAGAATGTGCAAACTCCACACGGACAGTGACCCAGAGCCGGGATCGAACCTGGGACCTCGGCGCCGTGAGGCAGCAGTGCTAACCACCGTGCCGCCGTGCTGCCCGCCTCCAAAACACTTTATTATGTTCTCGCCTCCCACATCCATGCGGATCCTTCCTGGAATTCTATGTTGGAATTAATGCACCAGCGACTGTACGGGAACAGCGCCTAACATGTTCACAGGTGACATCCGATGTGACAGTGAAAACTCTAAGCTATCACTCATCATGCTTCTCCACCTTGATGCAACCTTTGACAGAGTGGGCAACAGGGTCCTCCTCCAATACCATTTCAGGCTGGGTCAGACTGCACTCCAGTTCCATTTTTATCTATTTAATCATTGCCATAGAATCACTTGCAATGGTTTCTCTTCCCGCTCCACCACTATTAACTCTGGTGTCCCCAAAGGTCTATGCTCGCACCCTGCCTCCCCTGTTTCTCATCTACAAGCTATCCCTCGGCGACATCATCTGAGAAAGCACCATTAGTTTGTTGTATGTATGTATGTTACATGTATGTTGACTCCTGCACTCTCTGTAAGTGATCAAACTACCTGTCCAATATCCAGCACTAGATGAGCGGAATGTTCCTGAATATTGGGAAGATCAAAGGCTTTGGAATCTTACCACCTTCGCCTCTTGTGCAAAGGTGGGCCCATTTTCAGGCCACGAACCCGACTCCCCAATAAGGAGTTGCTCTTTACCAGAGGAAAGCAACTAATAACCGGCCTTCTGGCTCACTAACCAATTAGGGAGGGCCAGTGAGATGGCCTGGTCCTTTTGTCAGAGGAAGGAGTTCTTTATAAAGGGACTGGGACATGCAGAACACAGGGGAATGCAGAGGAGACCCGGGATAGCTACTCTGCTGGCTCTCTCACTCTTATCTGGAGATCAAGCTGAGGGACTGCAATGAGGTCGGCCATTACCAGGGCAGTAGGAAGCGGACATCTTTTCTAACCAAGGAAGTGTGTTTGGAAGTGGTCAAGGAAGTCAACAGTAGAACTGCAATCCGTCTGACCTCGTTTCAGTGGATCATGAGGATTCAGGATCCCAGGATTCCAGGAGGGCATTGCGCTTGAGTGACTTGACAATGTAAGGTGCCAATGCCCATACACTGACTTGCCAAGTATTCTCTTGCACAGCATTACCTCAGGTCAACCCATCTTGCAGCACATCTTCCTGCATGCACCTCAGGCTCCATCTGAATGAGCAAGACTTGGACAACATTCAGGCTGGTGGGCTGATGAGTGACAAGTAACATCCATGCCACACAAGTGCCAGGCAATGATCACCTTCAACAAGAGAGAATCTAACCACCTCCCCTTGACATTCAGTGGCATTACAATCACTGAATTCCCCACTATATTATTATTATCAACATCCTGGGGAATTCCATTGAGCACAAACTGAATTGGACCAACCATATAAATACCATGGCCGGGATTCTCCGATTCGGAGATTATCCAGGGGGGGCCGAGAATCGCGCCACGCCGCCGGCTGTCCGATTCTCCAGCGCCAATTCATGGGCGCCCACGGGATTGCCACTGCGCCGGCCGGGAGCGTTGAAAACGGCACCCCCGGCGATTCCCTGGGCCCCGACGGGCCGAGTGGCCGTCAAGTTCAGCCGAGTCCTGCCGGCGTGGGTCACGTATGGTCCCACACGGCTGGACCTGGAAGTTCTGTGTGGTGGGGTGGCGGGGGGATCCGACCCCGGAGGGGGCCTCCATGGTGGCCTGACCCGCGATCGGGGCCTACCGATTGGTGGGCGGGCTGGTTCCGTAGGGGCCTATGTTCCTCCGCGCTGGGCCCCTGTAGGGCTCCGCCATATTGCTCGGGGGACGGCGCGGAGACGGGAACCCACGCGCATGCGCAGAATCAGGCCGGCCGTGGGGCGCATACGCGAACTCGTGCCAGCCGTAGCGCGCCTGCGCGAACTCGCGCCGGCCATACCGCTCCAGCTGGAGCTGCTGGGGCCACTCCGCCGCCGACCTAGCCCCCGAGGAAGGGGAGCATATCGGACAATTGAGGGCCGTTGATGCAAGAGTGGTTCACGCCAGCGTCAGAACTTGGCCGCGGGATTGGAGAATCCCGGCCCCGCTGCAAAGAACAGGTGAGAGGCTGGGAATTCTATGAGGCGCAAGACGGGAGTGTGATTGAATACTCTCCACTTGCCTGGGTGAGTACAGCTCCAACAACACTCAAAAAGCTCAACACCATCCAGGACAAAGCAACCCACTTGATTGATACCCTATCAAAATCCTGGAACTCCTTCGCTAACAGCACTGTGGGTTTACCCACATCACCTGGTCTGCAGCGGTTCAGGAAGGCAATTCGCCACCACCTGCTCAAGGGAAATATGGGACAGGCAATAAATAGTGACCTGGCCAGTGACGGCCACATCCCGAGAAAGAAGTTTTAAAAATGGACAACAAACCCACTTCCCCTCAGTCCCATGCCCTCCTGCACCCATGCCTCACAGTCACCCTCTACAAATGCCATCCTTCCCGCCTCTGCACACAAGGAGAAGGTGAGCACACAACCTGGTGAGAGGCAGAGGCCCAGGGGTGGGGCACAATTTTGGCGACTCGGAAAGATTGCCAACTTCATCCACTTGGAAGGAGGTCTCAATCCATGAAGAAGCTGGTATCAGCAGCGATTCACTGTGAGGACCTGAATCTTCTGAGGTAAAGGTGTTCCAACAAGTTGAAAGAGCTGATCCTTTGCTTGTGGACCCCATGTTGGGGGTTTTGCCTCCTCCCAACTGGATCTTGGTGGCCATCCCATCTTCCCTGTGGAGAGGTATGACTGAGGAGAAGGTAGTTGGTGTTGCTCCTTCTGCTACTTCAGCAGCTGAGCACCCCCCTTGCCCCAAGGAAGACGTGGACGGTGGAATTACTCAAGCTGTTTCCATTCTATTTTGAGGGCTGACCGCAGAAGGTGGGTGAAATGCTGCTCAAGTCAAGAAGTTGCAATTGTCTGTTGAGTAGTGGTCACGCGCTCTGACAGAAAGAGTGCTTTGAGCAGCAGTCTCTCACCTGGCCATGGTTGGAGCTCTTCGTTGTAACTGATCAAAGCCTTCAGAGCTTGTCAGTTTCTCGGAGGACGTTCTTGCCACTGTGCATTCACCCTCTCCACCATGCCAGGAGCAGACACCGTGTAGAATTCCCCTCTGACCAGATAGCTGCTCCTTCATGGATTAAGACTTCCTTCCAAGTGGAAGTGAATGAAGTGGGCACACATTCCCAGTGGCCAAAATGGTGTCTGCCAATGGAAGTCCCCCCACCCCAGGGCCTCTGCTTCTAATTACCGTCTTAAGTACTTCAATTGGCTTCCTATCTTAGTCACGGGCGTTCACCGCAACATTCCCAGCCTTCCACAGGGAAAGCAGGAAGCATTCTCATAGGGATCCCAATCGATGTAATTTTCTGCAATTTAACCCCTCCCATTGCGACCAGTCCCTGCCAAAATCTCCACTCCCTAGCTACAGTCTCTATCCACTTCATGGCAACTATCTGAGGCTAAGCCAGGCTGTTTGCAACCACAGTGTTGTATTTGATAAGAGATGAGCTTCCAGCCACATATCCACTTCATCACTAACAGCACCTAATTCCACCTCTGTGACTTTACCCTATCTCAGCTCGTCTGTTACAGAAACCTTCACCCTTGCTCCTGTCACTTCTGGATGTGGCTATTTCGATGCACTCATCGTTGGCCTCCCAAGTTCCACTCTCCACAAACTTTTTCAAAAAATGTTTTTATTGGTGTTTCAAGTAATAGCTACAGAATAGAAAAGGAAGAGAGTTGGGTTTCTCACAATTACCAAAATGAAAACTGTACGTAGGTCAGAACAACCAGCCTTGAGCCCCTCGCTGTCACCATAGCCTTAACTGGGGCTCTGATGCTGGATAATTTACATTTTTACATCATAGATTATCATAGAATTTACAGTGCAGAAGGAGGCCATTCGGCCCATCGAGTCTGCACCGGCTCTTGGAAAGAGCACCCTACCCAAGGTCAACACCTCCACCCTATCCCCATAACCCAGTAACCCCACACTACACTAAAGGCAATTTTGGACACTAAGGGCAATTTATCATGGCCAATCCACCTAACCTGCACATCTTTGGACTGTGGGAGGAAACCGGAGCACCCGGAGGAAACCCACGCAGACACGGGGAGGACGTGCAGACTCCGCACAGACAGTGACCCAAGCCGGAATCGAACCTGGGACCCTGGAGCTGTGAAGCAATTGTGCTATCCACAATGCTACCGTGCTGCCCACATCCGTGTTACTCTCCATAAACGTTTTTTAAAACATTTTAAAAATTCTCCTCCTTTTTTACATTTTCTCCCAAATTTACACCCAACAATAAACAATAATCAGTAACGAATGTCATGTCAATCCCCATATCAATAACAACGATCCCATCCTCCCACCAAACCCCAGATATTGGCCCGCATGTTAACATAAACAAATGACAAAAAGGAATCAGGAATCACCCATAGACACCATTAACACATACAGTCCCCCTCCACCAACCCTCCCAGCACCCCCCCCCCCCCCTTATACTCGATGTGATCCAATTCTTGAAAGTGCATAATGAATAACGCCCATGAATTGTAGAATCCCTCCATCCTTCCCCTCAGTTCAAATTTGACCTTTTCAAGCATCAAGAATTCGAGGAGGTCACAGGGTGGGGAGGTTGATCTCCACGCTAACAGGATCCGCCTTCGGGCGATTGACAAGGCGAAGGCTGCAACATCTGCCTCCGCGCCCGTTTCCAACCCCGGCTGGTCCGACACCCCGAACATGGCCTCCTGAGGGCCCGGGTCCAGTTTCACGTGCACCACTTTAGAGATTACCCTAAACACCTCCTTCCAGTAATCCTCCAAGTCTCCATAAACTTGAGGTCACCCAAAACTCTGCTGCTGGTATCCTAACTCGTACCAAGTTCTATTCACCCATCGGCCCTGTGCTCAGTGACCTATATTGGCTCCTGGTCAAGCAACGCTTCGCTTTGAAAATTCACATCCTCATTTTCAAATCCCCATAACCCTCCAATGTACCCGCACTCCTCTCATTCTGATCTCCTGAGCATCCCTGACCTTAATCATTCTGCCACAGGTGGCCGTGCCTTTAGCTGCCTAGGCTCTAAGCTCTGGAATTCCCTCCCTAAACTGCTCCAGCTCTCTAATTCACCGACCTCCTTCAAAGCACTACTTGAAATCTTCCTTTTGGTCCCAGAGTTGCATCTATCCTATATTATCACATGTTGTGGTTTTGGTGTCAAATTTGTTTTATAATGCTCCTGCGAGTTGTCTTTGGGATATTTTATTACATCGAAGGTGCTGCACAAATGCAATTGCTGTTCCTGAAGGGACCTAAACACTTAGCAGATAAAAAGATAAAGGTGAATGCTGAAATTCTGAAATAAAAAGCGCAAGAGACCCTCCCAGGTGTGATTGATTTCTGTTGACGGTATTTTTTGTATAAAATAATTATGGATAAAAACTCAGATAACAGCTCTGAAATGTTCTCTTTGTGTCTGTGTGGGTTGCCTCTGGATGCTCTGGTTTCTGCCCACAGTCCAAAGATGTGCAGGTTTGGTTATGGGTTACGGGGATAAGTTGGGGTGGACAGGGGAGTGGACCGTGGTAGAGTGCTCTTTCGGAGGTTCAGTGCTGAATGGCCTCCTTCTGCACAGTAGTCATTCTACGAAATGCTAGCAGGAAGTAATGCAGAAAGCGATTTCAAACACAAGCTTTTCCTTATCTTCAGATTTGCAATGCGGAAAATATCTCGGGCGGGATTCTCCGTTGACCGACGTCGATATCCTAATCGGCGATCGGGCAGAGAATCCATTCCGACGCCTGAATCGGGGATGGCGCCGGTTTGACGCCGGTTTTCGAGTCTCCGCCACCTCCAAAATGGCGTCATCGCGTTGTGCGCTCCCACGATGCTCCGCCCCCGATGGGCCGAGTTCCCGACGGCGCAGGACAGGTGTGGTCTGAGCGGTCGGGAACCCGGTGTGGTAATTGCGGACTGTGTCCAGCGCCGCCACTCTTGGCCGGGATCCGGGTTGCGGGGGGGGGGGGGATAGGTTCCGCGAAGGCTGGGGGGACTGTTGGGGGGTGGCCAGGGGGCGTCCTGTGGGGTCACGGATGGCGGTTCAGGTCTGCGCACAGCTGGTGCCATGCTGTCCGGCGCGACATCTGCAGGTCGTCGCCGTGCACATGCGCGGCCAGGGACCCAGCCGTTCTCCGGGCGTTTCTGTCACGGGAGCTGGGAATTTCACCTGGCGCCGTTGCTAGCCCCTCACCGGCCCCGGACTCGGTGAGAGTTTGGCGCGATTTTGGGTCATGAAACGCCGGCGAATTCTCCATTTCAGCCAGCTGAAACGGAAAATCCAGCCCCTTGATTCTGTCTCTTGAGTTTCCCCAAGTGTCAAGTCTAAGAGCTGATCACGAACAAGGAAGAAGGGCATGGAAAGGGGGCACTTTTTTTTTTGTTGCCTGTGAAATGGTTGATTTGCAATGGTTTTGGCCTTGGCTCATTCTTGTATTTTAACAACTGCAATTTTTTTTCCCTACTCCCCGCCCGTTGGATAAAGGCTGCGTGAAAAAGTTGAGCACTCACTAGATTGCACACTTCAGCATTTTATTTGAACTGAATTTCACTTTCGGAAAGAGGCGCTTCTTTAATACATTGCAGCACGGTTCCCAAAACTGTAAGATAACTCCCACTTGGCCTGAGCATCTCTGCCTATTAGCATGCACGCAGCACAGGTAAACTGCAACGTGCCCTGCTTGCTCAAAGGGTTAAGCTATTGTCTGCACTGCACTCCCCCAAAACAACTCAGGGGAGGCAGTGCAAGTCGTTATATCCCCAATATAAAGCCCAGTGTACAGAGTCAATATATCAGACAAGTACATTGTGCTGACCTGTCATAAATTTTTCCCAGCTGCACCGAGGCAGCGTGTACCTCTGCAGCTCTTCCCTTTGTACCTGGCTCTCCTTGGATAAGCAGGTAATCATGGGCTGCCACTGAAAGGTGACCCATTAACATGATGGATTTTGCACAAAAAGCGAATGGACTGAAGCCTGCAGATCCACGTCCTTAATGCACCTTGGCCTTTTGTTCTGTCATATCAATATCCACACAGGGCCTCATTATACGACGACACTACACAATGACGCGCACAAAGGGTCATCTGCATCCTTCACTGTTTGACTGACTTCATGTGCTCCTGCTAAATCTCACCCAGAGGATTATCTGTAACTCAGGACCCCCCCCCGCCCCCCCCCCCCCCACCGCCCCCATCCCCCTCCCGCCCCCTTCACCTCTCAGAATCTGGCAACATCCGAAAACATTTTACAATCTGGACAAAAGCAGCAGCAACTTAAATGAAATGATCTAATGGAGGGAACTCTTCTCGGACTCTTGTGCGATGAAAAGACACAGCCTGAGGGAAGCCTATTTAATGTGAAAATAATGGTTATAATCCATGTGTAACAGTTTTATTCTAGTATTTAAAAAGGGAGGTTTTCCAGACTTCTAATTTATAGCAGTCAGGTGCTTTCAAATAAAATGATATTAGGTTTCCTTTCTTACTCTTTTCAGCCTTTTGCATTGATTTAAAATATTTTAATTGTCTGCAATATACACATATATACACATCTATATAGTGGAAAACTGAATGTATCAACAGAATAATAGCTGCCCTGTACAGCTGAAGGTGTTGTACATAAAGTGAAAGTCCAAATTGGCTTGGGTTTGAGTCACAAGTAATTTTGATGTCATTTTTATGAGCGTTTTAAAGAAATACTAACAGCTGGTTTAAATATCCACCAAGGCAGTTCTAACCAGAGGCATGCATGAGGTAAGGCAGTAGTGTTATTTTTGTGTTGTCCGTCACATCCATCTGGATGATTTAAAAAAAAATTATGATCAAAAGAACTCAGAAACCTCTCAACAAAAATAACAGGGATTGGTGCCGTCCAGTGTGACCCCCACACTGGCGATCGATGTCGAGGGCATTCCTTTCATGGGAACGGACGAAACGTGGACTTACCGCAGCAGTCGCCCTGTGGCCTCAGCACGGGAGAGAATGGTGCTAACCACTGTGTCACCCCAACATTCCACAGAAAGTTACGTCTGTCTGGTTCATGAACTAAACCTGCGCCAGGTCTCGAATGGGACAAAAGCTTTTAATGCGGAAGAGGTACCAATTTCTACACTCACTAACGTGGTCACTCCACCTTCCTTGGAGACATTTTATACTATTTTTAAAGACTGGTCTCACTGGAAAATTATTTGGGCCTGACCCTGCACCCCCTCCCACCCCACCCACTCCCCCTCTGTTCATGCTGTGCTGTGGATAGAATCACAGATAGACTTTTCCAGAAGATGTCCTTATCTCCCCATATAGGACATCACTATAAATATGATTGGCCCAATTTTGCTTGCTTAAAGTAAAGCTGTGACAGTAACTAATTTGGCCCCAGCTGTTTCTCTTTCGAAAATGCTACGGTCAGGATTTATCCAAAACTGCACAACCAATTATTTCTAAATCAGCTTATTGCAAAAAACTGAAGAAAAATAAAATTCCACAGCTGGAAATCTCGGGCGCGATTCTCCGGCCCCGCGACTAAGTGCCCACGCCGTCATGAACGCCGTCGAGGTTCACGACGGCGCAAAACGGCCCCGATCTCGACCAATTCAGGGCCCGAAAATGGGCTAGGATCGGGGCCGCGAGAAACTCGGGGGGCATGTCGCGAAAGCAGCGTTGTCAGCGCGCGCCGGGCATTGACGCCGCATAAAAGCGGCGCCGCGTCATCCACCGCGTAACTGGCGTCACCCACGCATGCGTGGTTGCCGTCCTCCCTGAGGCCGCCCCGCAAGAAGATGTCGGATGGATCTTTAGGAGCGCGGAGGAAAGGAGGTCCTCCATCAGAGAGGTAGGCCCGCCGATCGGTGGGCACCGATCGCGGGCCAGACCCCTTTTGAGTCCTACCCCGGTGAAAGAACCCCCCTCGCACCCCCCCCCCCACAGGCCCAACGTTCCCGCGCTGTTCCCGCCGGCAGCGACCAGGTGTGGATGGCGCCGGTGGGAAGCCGTCATTTTTGGCAAGCCGCTCGGCCCATCCAGGCCGGAGAATAGCAGGTGTAGCGGAGCATCACCATTTTGGGTGTCCCAGGCGATTCTCCGGCCTGCGCCGCAGAACTCGACGGGGCCGTTCTCGCCGCTTGGGTGAATCGCGGGAGGGCATCAGACCGGCATCGCGGGGAAAAATGGCGCGCCAGGCGATTCTCCCAACGGCGCGGGAGTGGAGAATCGCGCCCCTCAAATGAAAAACTGAAATCAGGGGCGAAATTCTCCGGTATCGGCGGCGATGTCCGCCGACCGGCGCCAAAAACGACGCAAATCAGTCGGGCTTCCAGCCGCCCAAAAGGTGCGGAATCCTCCGCATCTTGGGGGGCCGAGCCCCAACCTTGAGGGGCTAGGCCCGCACCAGACTAATTTCCGCCCCGCCAGCTGGCGGAAAAGGCCTTTGGTGCCCCGGCAGCTCGTGCGGAAATGACATCTCCGGGCGGCGCATGCGCTGTGGAGGGAGTCTCTTCCGCCTCCGCCATGGTGGAGACCGTGGCGAAGGCGGAAGGAAAAGAGTGCCCCCACGGCACAGGTCCACCCGCGGATCGGTGGGCGCTGATTGCGGGCCAGGCCACTGTGGGGGCACCCCCCAGGGCCAGATCGCCCCGCGCCGCCCCCAGGACCCCGGAGCCCGCCCGCGCCGCCTTGTCCCGTCGGTAATAGAGGTGGTTCAATCCACACCGGCGGGACAGGCATCCTAGCAGCGGGAATTCGGCCCACCCGGGCAGGAGAATCGCCAGGAGGGGCCCGCCAACTGGCGGCGCGATTACCGCCCCCGCCGAATCTCCAGTGCCGGAGAATTCGGCAACCGGCGGGGGCGGGATTCACGCCCCAGTTACTGGTCAGTTAGCTGGTCACTGAGCATAAAAATGTTTCAGATGAAGCTGCTGAGTTCTGGCGAAGTAACACAAAACGTTAAGCTGATTTTCTTTAACTTGTCGATTAACCTGCTGTCCATTTCCAGCATTTTCCATCTCTTCCACATTTTCATAGTGTTCTTATTGAAAAATCATAGGATCATAGAATTTACAGTGCAGAAGGAGGCCATTTGGCCCATCGAGTCTGCACCGGCCCTTGGAAGGAGCACCCTACTTAATCCTACGCCTCCACCCTAATCCAGTAACCTGATCTAAAACTTTGGACACTAAGGTGCAATTGAGCATGGCCAATCCCCCTAACCTGCACACCTTTGGACTGTGGGAGGAAACCGGAGCACCCAGAGGAAACCCACGCACACACGGGGAGAACGTGCAGACTCCACACAGAGAGTAACCACGTGCTTGCTCTTTCATGTGTTTCAGACAAAATGATATCATCTCAGAGTGAAATGCGTTTACTACGATTTCTTCCTATTCTGACTTGTCTTGATGACAAATTAGGGGAGCCAGTGACAGGAATCCACCATCAGAGAGAATACGGGAGCACTTTTCGTTCAGATGATAGCGCCATGCAATTCACACAGTTTATTTTAAAGAACGCCCACGGGGATTAGGTTTATCACCCACTTTTCTGCTTTACTCTCCCTTAGTCAATTTATTTTCAATGCTATCCCTTGAATATAATTTCAAGAATCTTTCTATGCATTTATGAATGGGACATAGATGTGTACATGTAAGTTTCCCTCCCCCAGGCTGAATGGTCTTCTGCTCAAAGGTCTGAGTGAGAGCCCACAACAATTTGCTTGTATTTAGTGCCTTTAATAGAGTAAAACACAATAATAATAATCTTTTATTGTCACAAGTAGGCTTCCATTAACACTGCAATGAGGTTACTGTAAAAAATCCCCTAATCACCACATTCCGGAGCCTGATCAGTTGGCTCTTCATAGGAGCATTATTAGGGAAAGTTTAATAAGGACACGGGGAATCCATAACCAGGTAAAATAAGATGTGGAGATGCCGGCGTTGGACTGGGGTGAGCACAGTACGAAATCTTACAACACCAAGTTAAAGTCCAACAGGTTTGTTTCGATGTCACTAGCTTTCGGAGCACAGCTCCTTCTTCATTCACCTGAGGAAGGAGCTGTGCTCCGAAAGCTAGTGACATCGAAACAAACCTGTTGGACTTTAACCTGGTGAGGTAAAATAAGAAACAAGGTTTATTTACAAGAACGACATGTACACTACCCTAGAGCTCTACCAGGTTCTCCTCTGCTCGGTGCATTACTGGCCGACCTTGTATACAATGATTCACGAGATACCCCGCCCATAGCGGTACACATCTGGCACTCCGCAAGGAGCACGGGGAAGGCAAGCATTCCTACCCCGTCGATCCCGTGCGGCATATTACAGAAGGTGTGACACACAACAGCAGAAGGGGATGTTTGGACAGGTTGCCGGAATCTTCGTCGAAAGTACATTTTAAGCAGCAGCAAAAACGAGGAGAGGGGGTTCAGAGAGTCAGAGAGGTTTAGGGAAGTCATTTGAGAGTTTAAGGCCTGGACAACCTTATGGTCGCCAATGGTGGAGCGGTCCAAAAGGTGGGGTGCACAAAAGGCCAGGCGAGGAGGATGTAAGTACCTCAGATGTAGGACTGGAGGAGATCTTTGGGGAGTGGGGGAGAGAGGGAGGAGGGGTGGAGGGGGGCAAGGCTATGGATCAACACAGTTTATCCAAATGATTACGCAAGCTTTGAGTGTCAGGGACAACGTTTCTTGCGCCCATAACTATCCGGCCGCTGGTTACTTGTTCTGTTAAACTTTGACGACAACTGCAAGTATTTGAATTTACTGCTGACTTTGTCAGTCGGTTACCTACTACATTCTGATGTAACTGAAGACATCCAGCTACCAGCAGTGCACCAGCCTAAACATTCGCCGAGCAGCAAAGCTTTCCTTCTTTATTTTTACATATTATGGGTGAGATTCACTGGCCTCCCGCGATGCATTTCTTGGGAGGAGGGCCGGGCGCTGGCCGGCCAGGGATCTATGCCGCTGTCAATAGGATTTCCCATTGAATCTGCCCCACACCGCCGAGGAACCCATGGCGGGGGTGCGCTGCCGGAGTGACCGGAAGATCTCGCTGGCACGACCAGGTGCCCATTATTCAGGTTTTTTAAAAATGACTGGTTAAAAAAGATAACCTAGCAGCTGCTCACTGAGACCGGCCTAACAGCCCACAACCATGCTTTCTTACCAGGCCTCTGCGGCACTGACATGTGCCTTCAAGGGGTCATTCCTCGCAATGATTTCAAATGCGACTGGATTAAGTCTCATGAAGTCAGACTATTTGCAGGAATTAGATGACATGAAAGGTCCAAGTCTTGCCATGAACCCAGGCACCCCGCTCACCCCAGCTCCTGTCCCACCATCCTGCCAGCCATATGTGTGAGGGGTTTTGCCAATTCTCAGTTGGGTTGCTGGTTCAGGCGTCTAACACACTGGCCATTAGCCAGGGCTGGGAGTTTTCTGACCCATGTCTGCTTGGTTGCGGACAAAGGCCTCCAACCAGCGGTTGATTTATGGGCTGTCAGTTGCGTCAGAGTGCCGGCACCTGCAGATTTGGAACAGATGTAAAAGAGGATCAACATTTAAAAATGGAAATAGATGAATATTTAAAAACGGAGGATTTAAAATGCCCATACTGACCCTGCCTCTGAAAAAAATTACTTTGAATGAGGTCAACGATAAAAACTGGTTGTTATGCAAGAAATTGTAATTTAGTGCTAATTTGTGCCAATTCGTGAGGTCTTTTTGTATGGACTAGTGGTAGCAGAATTGAAAATGTGCAGATTTCTTTAAGGCAGGAGGCTGGGCAGTCACCAAAGAACAATGATCTTAACGTCTGTCGGGAGGATTGAGGTTAAAACCAAATCACAAGGGCACAGTTTATGATCCTAATGCGCACCAGGATGTCGGACTATTTGTTTATTATTTATCTTATTATGAAAAGTCAATGGTGAAGTATTGAGGGGATAAAATCCCAACATCTGACAGCATTAAGATCATTAAATCATCATCGTTCGGGACTTCTCTGGGAAAGAAACTGTGAAGAAAATACTTGATCCTGATTGGAGTTGACAATACCCAGTTCACCATGAACCATCACTAATATTTCCATCTCCCACTGAATTAAACACGTGGCACAGTGGTTAGCACTGCTGCCTCACAGCTCCAGGGTCCCGGGTTCAATTCCGTACTCGAGGGACTGTCTGTGTGGAGTTTGCACGTTCTCCCCGTGTCTGCGTGGGTTTCCTCCGTGTGCCTCGGTTTCATCCCACTGTCCAAAGATGTGCAGGTTAGGTGGATTGGCCATGCTAAATTTCCCCAAAAGGTTGGGTGGGTTTGCTGGGTTGCGGGGATGGGGCGGAGGTGTGGCTTTGGGCGGGGTGCTCTTTCCGGGGGCCGGTGTGGACTCGATGGGCCGAGTGGCCTCCTTCTGCACTATAGATTCTATGATTCTATGATCCAGTCGCTGGTCCCTGATGTTCTAAGGCAAATGTCCATTAAATCTAAAGAACACAAAAAAAAGTCAAATAAATATCATTAAATCTGTCGGTGTTGCTGTTAAAGTTGAAGATATCTACACGCTCAAGACAGTATTACATTTAGAATGGGTGGCATATTTAATCAAAAAACTCATTGTCTGTACTTTTAACTCCGGTAAGGTGGAGCATGTATTTTCAATTTTAACAGTGTCACAATGTGTCACACAATGGCTGCTATTCTATCATTTAAGAAAAATCACCCTGTGATTGTGCTGTCTGATCTCCGCATTCACAATAATCACTCAGTAGGTTTCCTGAATTGTCTCTTAAACAATCATTTTTTTCTGAAGTCACTGATGTTTCAAATTCCACAATTGGTGCTTAAAAAAAATAAAACACCCAAAGAATTGCATATTTCACCATCGCCGGATGATCTTTTGTGCTGCTGAGCACCTTCATTAACATTTTCTCACTGAAGGCTTTTGGCCTCTGCAACCAGCCTTGACTTGGACTAGATATTTCTGCCCAGAACTCTGGGGGCGATTTTCGGCCCGCGTTAGCCCTCAGTGAGAATGGCAACATGGACACAAAATACGGCGAGAATCGGGAAACGCGATTCTTGCCGGCGAGATTACGTTTTTCGCCTTTCCAGGAAAGTCGGGGACCTCATTTAAATACGTCAGCATATCATCAGTGAACCCTCCCGGGAGGACTTCCCCCCCCCGCTCACTAAATATTCCTCAGGCACCGGGGAGAGGGGTTCAGTATCAGCATCTCAGGGGATGGGGTGGCTCGAAGGCCTTTGTGGCCCTCCATGTCTGAGCCTGTAGGTTTAAAGGGGTCTGGCGGCTGGTTTGCTGGCAGCATTTCCCATGTCCTCCTTGCTGGGTTTGTGGCGATATCACCACTGAGGGACTGTCCTTACAGAGTGGCTGCTGGAAAGTGGGAGCAGGTGAATCCACAGGCTGAGCACAGGGCGAGACTGTGAGGTCCCTGTGTGGGGCAATTTGAAGCCAGAGGGTCTCAGTTGTCTGGAAGTTGAAGGCCACTGGTTATGGAGGCCAGGCTGTCAGGGATGAGTGTCTGGGTGGATGGCTGTTCACATTGAAAGGCCGTTGAGCGCTGGGGGAGTGAGGATGCCCTCGAAGGATGAAGTTGACTGCAAATTGCAGTCTCACCTGTATTATAGAATTTACAGTGCAGAAGGAGACCATTTGGTCCATCAAATCTGCATCGGCCCTTGGAAAGAGCACCCCACTTAAGCCCACACCTCCACCCAATCTCCAGGAACCCCACCAACCTTTTTTGGACACTAAGGGCAATTTATCATGCCAATCCACCTAACCTGCACATCTTTGGACTGTGGGAGGAAACCGGAGCACCCGGGGGAAACCCACGCATACACGGGGAGAACGTACAGATTCCGTACAGACAGTGACCCAAGCCGGGAATCGAACCTAGGACCCTGGAGCTGTGAAACAACAGTGCTAACCACTATGCTACCGTGCTGCCCATTAGGTGAGCCATGCCTGCCAGTTGCCTAATTAGCTTCCAGGGGCAAAATTCTCCCGAAACGGTGCGATGTCCGCCGACTGGCGCCCAAAATGACGCCAATCAGACGGGCATTGCGCTGCCCCAAAGGTGCGGAATGCTCCGTATCTTTGGGGGCCGAGCCCCAACATTGAGGGGCTAGGCCGACGGCGGAGGAATTTCCGCCCCGCCAGCTGGCGGAAACGGCCTTTGTTGCCCCGCCAGCTGGCACGAAAATGACATCCCCGGGCGGCGCATGCGCGGGAGCGTCAGCGGCCGCTGACAGTTTCCCACGCATGCGCAGTGGAGGGAGTCTCTTCCGCCTCTGCCATGGTGGAGACCGTGGCGGAGGCGGAAGGGAAAGAGTGCCCCCACGGCACAGGCCCGCCCGCGGATCGGTGGGCCCCGATCGCCGGCCAGGCCACCGTGGGGGCACCCCCCGGGGCCAGATCGCCCCGCGCCCCCCCCCCAGGACCCCGGAGCCCGCCCACGCCGCCTTGTCCCGCCGTTCAAAAGGTGGTTTAATCCACGCAGGCGGGACAGGCAATTTATCGGCGGGACTTCGGCCCATCCGGGCCGGAGACTCGCCCTGGGGGGCCCGCCAACCGGCGCGGCCCGATTCCCGCCCCCGCCGAATATCCGGTGCCGGAGACTTCGGCAACCGGCGGGGGCGGGATTCACGGCAGCCCCCGGCGATTCTCCAACCCGGCGGGGGGTCGGAGAATGACGCCCCTGATCCTTGACGAGACAATGGTGCCACTTTAGTCAGCATTGTAATGCATGTATGTGCCACCGATTGGCGCCCAATTGTTAACCCTTTGAAAGCATAGCCCCGAAGCTTTGAACCCCGAGGCTAATACTCTCGACTCACTGACAGAGAGGCGACACAGGTGTGACTCCCAATGCAAGGAGTTATGGTGAATGTGCTTATCAGTCACCCCATTCAGAAGTTGACGGGTGGCAGCATCTCATTTCCCCGTGAGGTTGGAATGCAGGTCTATTGAATGCACTTGAATGCCCTCACCCCTCGGCCTCGGGAGGGGAGGGCGGGGGGGTGCACGCGGACCGCTGAGACTCTCAAGGGTGGAGTTGAGAGTGGCAACAATGGGGATTGGCTATTGAGTGGCAGGGGACTGAGTGAAGCTCAGTGGAAAGGTGCGCACATAGGGGGGGTGCACATGGGTGGATGTCCCCGATGGTCCGGTCTAATCGACTGATGGATCTGCAATGGAAACAAAATGATATTAGTGCATCATGGGGGCTGAATGATGGGAGAACTCACATGATGCCTGCACCATGGCTGCAAGTGTTGAGGGTTTGTCTGTTGCCCCCACCTCATACTGTGCACAGGTTTGATCCTGCATCCACTGGCCAGCTCAGGGACTCTCTCCTCTTAGGACGTTTGGGTTGTCAGCTCAGGAATGACTCCAGCAGCCTGTGCCCGCTCACGCCGGTTGTGCTCGGGTATGCCCTGCATTGAGACAGATGGAGAAGATGTAGGCGGGACTCCTGCCAGGTCAGAAGGTGATGACGTCTGGCATGTGTGGGAGAGAGTGGGAGCGGGGACGTGAGGAGCAGATTATCTACTTGGGGGGGGGGGGGGGGGGGGTCATGGGGAGTGGTTGGGGTTGTTGGGGATGGTCGCAGGGAGGGAAGGGGAAGGCGGCATGACACCTGTGAGGTGGCTGGGTGAGAGATCACTATGGACGTGGGATGGGTGTGTGAAGGGGTGCAGCGCGAGACATGAGGAGGCAGACTTACCCTGGCTTCACGAAGGTCATTCATCTTTCAGCACTGCAGCCCCATCCTGTTATGGAGCGAGTTGGCACTCACTATCGTGGCCACAGCCTCCCAGGCGGGGTTGGTGACCTTGCTTGCTGTGTGACAGGTCGATCGCGGATAGAGGATGTCACACCTCTGCTCCACAACATCCAGAGGTTTGGTGAGGGTTCCCGCCGTGAAATGTGAAGCTCTCTTCCTGGCAGCAATGTCCCCTACTGGACTAGGAAGTGCTCGGAATATGTTTAAAAGAAGCGCACCACTGAAACCATCCATGGATCTCAAATGGCCTGGGAGACTCCCCCCTCCCAATCTCAAATGGCCTGGGAGGCCCCCCCCAAGTGCCGTTACGACCGGTCCACATTTGTATGCTCCATTACTAAACGGCGCCCTGGCAAGGTCTCCCAGGCGTGGCCGTTAGGTCCCAAACACTGGGAGAATCCTGCGAAGGCATACTTAAGTGAGCCTAAATGAGTTTAATGGCTCACTTGGGTATGCATATCTGGATCTCGCCCAGCGTGGGCAAGATCGCAACGTCTCGTGAGGTTCGGCTGGATCTCGCGAGTCGTTGTGCGCATCCCAAATCTCGTGACAGGCCTCTTGCAAGATTCAACGACCTCGTCGCCACACAAAGTCGGGCGCAACAATGCAGTTAAATCGCACTCTAATTTTTCCCGCCGAAAGCCAATCAGGGGCAAGCCACCACGTGCACGGCATGAATCACGTGGAAAAAAACTTTGGTTAAAGAGGCCGAATGAACGGCAGGTTTTACCACCGGCTGGATTCTCCCGGTTTTCTCGCCGGGATCTGCACCTCGATAAAATATTGGAAAATTCCGCCCTCCTAGTTGAATTTCGTGTAACCTCAGCAAAAACAACAGGCGGGATCCTCCGAGCCGCCACACCCGTTTTCTGATGCAGCGCGACCCCGCCCGCAGCGGGATTCTCCATCCCGGCAGCCAGCCAATGGGGTTTCCCATCGTGGGCACCCCCTCACCTTGGGAAATCCACGGACGTGAGTGCGCTGCCATCAAAATGATCCCACTGATGGATAATCCAGCCCACATGCCTAACATTCTAGGATCCTTCAGTCCTGATTATTCAATTACACTAACGGAACCTCTGTAACTCGTAGCACTTTCCCCTTACTCGATTTTCTTTGAATAATTTTTAAAACAAGAGAAACGCACAGTGGAGAAGCTGCGTATATATATCTGTGTATGGACGTAGAATAATGACAGTGTTGATCTCATATCTGTTGTCGCATTTGTTTTTTGTTCTGTCGACTTAATGCATTAATCTGAAGGGGCCAGAGGTCCGAGGAGGGGCAAAAGGCAAATGGACTGCATTATCCTTGAGCAAAGGTTCTGAAAAATTCAAGGAATTCTCTGTTCTTCAATCCCTAATGTTGCAAGAATTATTTTTTCCTGAGTATTTCCAAGGCTCTCAGCACTTGCCTTACCTGCTGAACCCTCTAATGGATTGCATTGAAAAGTCTTTTCCTTTGTTCAATTCCAGTCTTAGAGGTTCTGAAATTCCCCGGGGCTACTTGCCTTCTGATCATTTTAATACCGTTTTTTAGAGCAGGTTCTACCTGCTTTTTTATTGATAGAATTAGTGTTAATATTCTGGTCCCTACTCAACACTTCAGACTTTGTTTCCTCAAAAAATGGTTCATTTTCTTTTCTACTAATCCCACAGGACTGATACGCTAGTTGTCAGATTCTCTGTGCTCGATAGTTTCTGGGTTAGGACTTATATCTCTTCCTTTCTCTTACATCCAATGCATTCTTGATTTGTGTGATCCTGCAAGTAGCCTGGTTTTTTTTAAATTGAGTTTGCTTGTGACCGTTTTGAAATTCCTTTCTGTGAACGCTCACTGGAATGTAATGAGACAGCAAGTTGCACTTTCTCCCGGTGACTTGGTTTTCTTAGATCTATCTCTACCAGAGGTATTTACAGACCGGTCCCTGACAATATTGGGTCATGTTTACATGTGCATAGGGAACGTCCTGTGTGCAAGTCCAGGTATCTATCTACATATTGGTTTTATATATTGGCCAGCAGCTATCAATCATATTAGCAAGACAGCACAAAATCTAAAGGTAAAATTACACAATAAATAATCTTCAATCTGCTGCAGACGAAATTGTGTCTGTAAAGAATTCAAAGCACAGTACAATTCTTCAGAGTGTGCAGAAACAGAGGGACGGGAAGTGGGGGGTGTACGTGCATCGATCTTTGAAGGTGGGACACACTGAGAGCCAAAGTATTGCAAGCTGTCTATTTGTTTATGGCTTGTAAAAGTGCGTTATTCTCTTTAACTATATTATTTCTCAAGTCTCTCCATGGGTGTTGCGTGAGTGACATAATGTTAGACTTTTGGGGTGAATGGGTGAATAAATCACCCTATTTATTTAAACCCATGAAAGCTTGCTGCTGCTTATTCAAATTGACCACACGTTCAGGGGTTAAGAAACACACAGATCGTCCTGTTTGGAAACACGCTGATTACAGGCAGAATGGGAAATGAATTGGGGGTTCGGTTCTTTCTCATCTGTTACAGAATTGGCTGTCCCGGGTCTAAACCAATCAAGCTCTAACGAGCTGAAACTGACAGTTAAAAAAATTAATTGGCAGCCAAAAGGAAAGAGCTCAATAGCTGAAATTGTTTGTTAAATAAGGGGACTAAGGCAGCAGGCTTTGCTATCAATACTTGCAAATTGAATGGCTAACTTTAATGTGGAATCATTCATAGACCGGGAGAATTTAACTTGGCATAAGTTAGCAACCTTAACAATTGAACAGTTCACGACAGCAGCCGGCCAGGTTGAACTGAATGTGAGGAAATTGCAAGAAGAAGACCCAAGATGCTAAAAACGGAAATTCCCTCACCCCAGTCAGATGATATATGCTGGAGATCTCTGGCCCTTCATGCTGATGGGATCTTCCCGGCCCACGGATGTGAATGGAGATTTCAGTGGCTTGCCAACCCACCCCCTCCCCCCCCCCCCCCCCCCCCCCCCCGCCCTCCCTCCTCCGGGGAAACCTGACTCTCCTAATGCAGGGTCAGCTAACAGGGAAAGCCCATGAGGTTATTCCATGTTGCCTGCAGAGAGCTCTTCAAAAAATGTTATCCTGAGTGCTAATTGCTGCAAAAAAGGTCCATTCAAACCTTCCGTGAATATGAGAGAATCAAAAACTCGCATTAGGCTGGTGGATGCAAGTGCTCAAAGCACACCATTGAAGGGTTAAGAAAAGTAATTGTGTTCGAAAATTTCAGAAATTGGCCCCATATTGCCTCAAAACTCACAAAGAGAGACTAAGGGCGAAATCATACCAGAATACGCCAAAGAGTCGGGTCCACGTAGAAACCTGGTGGGTGGAACTCTCCCGTTCCACAGACCAGGAGCTGCATTCTCCGTTCTGGAGACTAAGTGCTGACGGCAGTGTAGAAGGTGTCGACTTTTACAACAGGAAATTCGGCGCCAACCTTTCACTGATTCCGGTACCGGTGAGGGGCTAGCACCAGCACCAACTGAACCTCCCGCCGCCCGTGGAGAAAACGGCCGGAGAATGGACGGGTCCTGGGCCGCACTTGTGCACGGCTGATGACCTGCACCAGTCGCACCGTACAACATGGCGTAACTGAACCCGCAAAACGTGACCCCACAGCCCATCCCCCGGTCACCCCTCACCAGTCCCCCAGCCCTAGCAGATGCCCCTCACCCTCACCCCAACTCCCCTCCCCCCCCCGCCCCGCCCCCCCCGGCCAGCGGCACGGATCCCGGCTGAGTATGGCGGCGCTGGGCACAGTCCGCACCACACGTGTCCCATGCCATCGGGAACTCAGCCCATCAGGGGCGGAGCATCGCGGGTGGGCCAGCCGGTGACGCGCCAACAGCACTAAAACGGTGCGCGTCATGTCACGCCACTTTGGAGGGGGCGGAGCATCAAAGCAGCGCCGGCCCCGATTTCGGCATCGGTGATCGCCAAACACGATTTTGGCGTCAAGCTATGGAGAATCCCACCCCAGTTTTCTCATAGAAGTTTCGGTCTCTTTGCCAAAAGACGTGAGTGGGCATGGTTTACGGCATCACTCTGGCGGGACTGGGCCTCTCAGAGCAGGGCACTGCTCCAAACCATCTTCAAAGGGCCCCTGAGCAGCGCTGCAGCCTAATGGCCCCCAGCCCACACCAGGGAGGTCTCGAGGGCTCTTCCCCCACCCCCGCACCAACATTAATCATTGGCAAAACAGCAGCCTCCCCAGCATTCATTGCCGGCAAGCATTCACTGCAGGCATCCCCCCCTCCTCAGTGTCGACTCTCCCCCCTACCCTACCCCCAACATGGGGTTCATACTAGGGTCTGCCCCTGGCACTACCCCGGCACTGGTTGGCAAACACAATTACCGAGCAACCCAAACTGGACCTTCCTCTCATATAAATCAGATTTGGGGCGATGTGGAAGGAGATTTACCTGTTCGTCGGTGCTTTCAGCAAAATGTTAAAAATGACCTTTATTTGTGTACCCACGATTTCGCAGAAAGAAAATCTATCTCCCTCACCCCTCTCCTCCATCTTTCGCCCCCCACCCCCATCCCACCCTCTAGGGGGACCTGCATCCAGTGATCAGGGGCTTGCTGAGTGATCAATAAGATGTGATGTTGCCACAGCCATGAAGAATCATTCTATCTGTAGGAAAGCAGTACAGAGGTGGGACGTCAGTGGAAAACAATAAGAATAATTGACTGAACATTTCCTTTGGATTTCTCTGAAATTCCCTTTAGTGAATGTGACTATGATATGATTTCTGCTGCATCCACTCTTTAAGCAGATCTGGTTTGCCTAAATTTAAAAAAGCGTGAAAAGCATGAAGGAGTCAACAGCTTTAGAAATACTGTCAGAAATTATTTTGGAAAAAATTTATCAGCACGGTGAGTTGCTGTTTTCCATCAGTATTGGCCAATCCGTGCAAATTACACATTTTATGGAATTGCTCCCTTTACTTAGGATTCATGTCATCAACTTGCCATTTACCACAGTTTTTATAAAACATTAATATCAGTTAAATAAAAATCGGGTGACCTGATAATACTAATGGAATTGGAATAATATGAAAAGTAGAGACCTTCCAGCTTTAAGGCAAACTGCTTTCTAATCAATGAGACAGACTCGATGGTGGAATTATTCCAGGATTAATTTTATCACTGAAACCCCAGCCAGTGCATTTTAAGCATTGTCTCGTGTTCCCTGCCTTAAGCAACGATGTTTTTGTTGAATATTTTAAAGTAAGTTTGCCCCTTATGGCAGGATGCGTGGCACCATCATTAAAACTGACTAATTAACCCTCCAAGGATTAAGCTTGCTTCGCGAAGTTTAGGTGCTGATTCGACAGGCATTGAAGTTTCTCATTTTTCATTTAAATATTTGAGAAGGATCCGCACGCTTTAAAAGAAAAAGGCAAACGGAACAAGCATTGCCTTCCTCCTTCTCACCATCCCTGTGAACGTGAACACGAAGGGCAGATTCATCCGGCTCTCTGCAGTGAAAATCATTTTTAATAGTGGACAGAGGGCAATGAAAGTTTAAAAAGACTGCCTCCAAATCTCCTCGTCTTATTTTGGGCCCTTTGTGTAAAGAACTGTTTCCACACAGGCAAGAGCACAGTAGGATTTGTATACATTCAGTACTGAGAATCTCTCTTGCTCTGAAGAGCTTAGGCTTCAGCTCCTCCTAGCACTGCCTGATAATTGTTATCCTCTGCTCCCAAGGGAAAACAGGACAGAGTGGAGAAGGATAGTGAACAATAATTGGATTGGTGGAAATTTCAGACAGTCCATTATACCATGTGATCCTTTCACCTGATGTTTAACCCTTGATGTCAGAGAGTATTTTCATCAGCACACAATTAAGCGAGGGGAAGCCCTGTAATGGTTTTTCAGATTATGCATATCCACCACCGCCCAGGCTGTCAGTGAATTGTTCACTTTGAACCTCTTTTCCACTGTAATTACACAGCAGCTTAACCTCAGATACCCTCACCAAACGAGAACACGCAGTCTGCTTTAACTGGGCCTGAGCGATGGGATGCTCTTTTGTCCAACAACTACACACACACGCAAAAAAAAAGAAAAACTAGATAAAGCAGATGCAAGATGTATAGTTGTCACAGTGAAAGGAACCATCCCAGTGAATTCAAGGTCGCTGGTCATTAAGGTTACTGATGTGTCAGCAAAGACTGCCTGCCATTTCACCGGGAGAAAGCATCATGATGTTTTACTGGCATCTATTAAAAACCACAGAATGAAACAGCAGTTAATCCTAGTTATGCTGGACTGCAGTAAATTCCATTGGCATTCTCCAATTCTTCTAGTGACCGATGGTTGGGGCCAGGTCCCCTAATGCATCAACTCAAGTGACAACTCCTGTCCCATCAGGTGCTGTGCATATTCATAAACCTCCTCATTTTGAGTTATCTGAGCATTGTCTGTGCCTAAAATCAGGATGTTAATATCACAAAGATCAGATATCGCCTTGAAGCAAATGATGATTGCTGGCATTTTAAGATAATAGATATTGATCCCATTTGTCTCTGTAAATATTGTTGTGCAAACGGATTCTTCTCCAACCTTTACACATGAACAATCATCAGAGGTTAATCGATGTACATCTGAGGCACGCGTCCTTCTGGATGCCGAGTATGTTCAGTTTAGCATCAGAATCACAGTTCATCTTTTCACATGGTTTCTTCACTGTTCCGTGCTGGATATGTGGATTTACCTGTGGTGTTTCTCACAGGATGGTGTGTGACCTCACTGATCAGTGGGGGCAGCAGGCTTCAGGGAATGAGCGAGCCCGTGAAGTTCCCCATCTACTCAGTCCACCAATCAGTCCAAGGTGGATGCCTCTCTCGCGAAGATTCAGGTCAGAGCTTGCTTTACGTCCATCGCAACTTGACCACAAAAAGGTAGTCGGAGCGCTTTAATGTTAAAGTTAATCTTCTTTAATATATAAAAATATCAAAATTTATAATACAGTATTGACTCAAAAGCAGGAGCAGTTAGTCAAACGTCGAAATAACAGTAACTGAATAGAATTAGAACCCCAGTTAAATAGAATTATGCACAGGTAACAACAACAACAACTAATGATGTCACAGCACTTACTGATGACATCAGCAATGGATTTAATTAGAAGATGCACAATAATAACACTCTCCCCCTTACATTTTAATCCCGCTTAAAGATAGAAATACAATGAAATTAATGCCTCAATTGGACGTCAGTCTTTCAGGAGCCTTGCGACTGCACTGTGATATCCGCAGTAACACAGGTGACTCCGTCAACTCTGGTGATGCTTGATTTAGTTCAGCTCAACTTGTGGCAGACGTGTATCTGTACAGGAGTGTCCCTATCCTGAAGCTGGGCCCACTAGTAGTCCTGGACATCAGGAACCACTTCTTGTTCAATTTCCACAGCAGCATTTATTTTTATTTTGTCATCTGGAACTTTTGCTGTCTCCTAGTCATGGGGTAGACAAATATGATCTTGGTGCCTGCGAATAACTCTTCCTTTGTTCAATTTCACTGCCAAAGATACTTTGGTTAAGAATAACTGCAGGTAGCCAATGCTGGTTATTGCCAAAATTCCTGATATAAACACAATCATTTGGGTTAAAACGTCTCTCCTGAGCATGATGATCATGTCTCTCCTGCTTTTCTTGTCTCCTTCCCACTTTTTCTTTGACATCTGGATGTAGCAGATCCAGGTGAGAGTTCGGTCTTCTACCCATCAATAAATCAGCTGGTGAGAGTCCTCTAGTTGTTTGTGGTGCAATATGATATTGAAATCAGAACCTCGAGAGTTTGGCCCCTGCAATCATCTTCAATCCTTTCTTCAATATCTGAACAGCTCGCTTTGCCAAACCATATGAAGCTGGATGAAAAGGTGCCGTATGCACATGGCGTATTCTATTCCTTTCCATAAACTCTTGGAACAACTCGCTTACAAAAGTTGTAGCATAGGGGCAGCACGGTGGCGCAGTGGGTTAGCCCTGCTGCCTCACGGCGCCGAGGTCCCAGGTTCGATCCCAGCTCTGGGTCACTGTCCGTGTGGAGTTTGCACATTCTCCCCATGTTTGCGTGGGTTTCGCCCCCACAACCCAAAGATGTGCAGGCTAGATGGATTGGCTATGCTAAATTGCCCCTTAATTGGAAAAAATGAATTGGGTACTCCAAATTGATAAAAAGAAAAAAAAAAGTAAATGTTGTACCATTATCAGAAATGAGAGAATCCGGTAACCCGTGAGTTGCAAAGACTTGGCTTGGCTTCTCTATGGTACTGGGAGCTGTAATATTGCTCATGATGTACACTTCTAACCACTTAGAATGTCTGACCGTGACGACTAAAAACATGTGACCCATGAAAGGACCTGCATGAAGTTTTGGCCAAGGACAATTAGGCCACTCCCAAGGATGTAATGGTGCTAGCGGTGCCATCTTCTGGTCAGATTGACATGTAGAACAAGATTTCACTTTGTTGACCAAATCCTGGTCCATGTTAGGCCACCAAACATAAAACCCGGCTGGACTCTTCATTCCAGAGGCACCTGGATGAGCCTCATCAATGTCGTCCATTACTTGCAAATGACCAAGGGGTGGAACTACCACTCTCGACCCCCACAGTTTGCTACCAACCTGCACACCTAACTTGTCTTTGCACCTCAATTAAGGCTTCCTCCCACCATCTGCCATGATAGATGGTCATCCTTGCATCAGACATCTTTTACTTGTGACAGAGAAGGAGTTCTGTCTGTCCGCTGCTTAATTTGTTTTGCACTCACTGGAGATTTCTCAACAGTAAGAAAATCGCCTCAGGAGGACACAATACCTGGGTTGGCAAATCCGTTATAGTGTGATGACTTAACATGTCTGTGTTAGCACCGTCCTTCCCTGCCCTGTACACGATGCTCTACTTATTCCCGCCCAATGTAATCACCCAGCGCTGTATTCTTGCTGAAGCCATGGGAGGAATACAATTTGACTTACTGAAAAGGCTCATCAATGGCTTGGGGTTGGTACATATGGTGAATGAACCACCATGGAGATACTGATGAAATCTTTTTACCGTAGAAATTATAACTAGATCTTCTCTGTCCAATTGTGAATACCCCTTTTCAGCCTTTGCTCAGCGTTCTAGATGCACAACCAATGGGTTTTTCGAACCCGTCCTCCATTATATGAGAAAGTACCGCCCCCGCGCTGTAGGGGGAGGCATCGCATGACAGAATAAGTCCCCTGCCTGGATCAAAATGGACTAGAAGATTTTTCAATTGCAGCATCGCTTTCACATCATTGAAAGTTTTCTTCTGCGCAGACTCCCACTTCCATTTTGTTTCTTTGAGCAGACGTAGGTACAGTGGAGCCAACACTTTAGACAGGTCTGGTAAAAACTTTCCATGATGGCTTATCAAACCTACAAATGACCTGAGCTCAACCACATTCCTGGGCTCCAGATCTTCTTGAATTGCGTGAACTTTACTTCCACATGAGATGAGCCTTGTGCAGTGATTCTGGGCATAGATATTCCATGCCCAGTGTCTGAAAAATGCACTTGCTCTGCTTCAGACGCAGTCCCGCCCCCCAGAACATTTTAAAAAACGGGATCCAGGTTGCTCTTCCTCAGTTTTACCTGAAATTAAAATATTGTCTAAGTAGACTGCAACATGGAGAATGCCCTGTAAGAGGTTGTCCATCGTCTTTCGGAGACTGCCAGACTGGAGGATACGCCAAGAGTAAAAC
Source organism: Scyliorhinus torazame (assembly GCF_047496885.1). Lineage (NCBI taxonomy): Eukaryota > Metazoa > Chordata > Chondrichthyes > Carcharhiniformes > Scyliorhinidae > Scyliorhinus > Scyliorhinus torazame. The sequence continues at coordinate 84,764,327 of NC_092728.1, read as the reverse complement.
GATGGTACTTGAACAACACTTTATGCGTGTAAATGGTCACATACTGCTTCGAATCTTCCTTGGACAAGAGTTGTTGATAGGCCTGGCCCATGGCCAGTTTTGAAAACACCTTGCCTCTTGCAAGGGTTGGAAACAGATCTTCTACCCTCGGCAACGGGTAAGCATCCAGCTTGGAAACCCGATTAACGGTAATTTTATAATCCCTATATGTATGCACAGTACCATCACTTTTAAGAACAGGAACAATTGGAACTGCTCAACTTGAAAACGGAATGGGCTGAACAATTCCTAGCCTTTGCAGCTGCTCCAACTCCTCCTCCACCTTGCCTTTCATGGCGTAGGGCACTGTCCTCAGTCTGAAGAAGTGAGGAGTAGACTGAAGATCTATGGACAATTTAACTGCTGTGCCCCGCAATGTACCCAGTTCATCTTTGAAAACCTCAGGCTATGTCTGAATGACGTCCTGTGTTACGTTTGTGTGCTTTATCCCAGCCCAGCTCAGCTGAGCATTCCTGAGCCAGCCACGCCTGAGTAGACTAGGCCCGAGTTTCCAAAAGGTGCGGCGTTAACTAAAATTCCTTGCATTTGAAGTTCCCCCCTCTTTCTTCCACTTTCCCTCAGCACCCCGGCATTTCTTCACTAAGTGCCCCTTTGTGTTGTACTGGTGATAAACAGTATCCATAAACTTACAATGATTCGCATAATGTGACCCTCCACACCTAAAACACTACACCGCCTTCACTTTTTTACTTGCAGCTTCCTTCTTTACTTGACGCAGTGCACCTAACTGATGACATCAGTAATAGATTTAAATAAGAAAATGCATAATAATAACAATCTATAACAATGTTAATTCAGGTGGAGTGCCAACCTGCTGGTGCTTAGGAGTCATGGAACTTGTGACAGTGCATCCACAAGGATTGTCCTCCTCCAAGGTGCCTTCTGTCAAATTTTGTTTGATAACATCCCTGCAAGGAGCATGGGGATGTTTAACAACATTAATAGCACTATATAAATGTAAATTTTTGTTGTTATTGCATGGCAGCTGTTTGAACTTCCACCAAAACATATTTTTAGTCATAATGCTGTGACTCCATGGCAGGTTTTCCAATACCTGGAATAAATGGCTCTCACCGACTTAAGTGCATTCCAGTCACGCCCCTTCATGCTTGAGTAATTTTGAAGTGCTGAGCTGGAAATTGACAGCTCTTAACTCTCTCTGATATGGTTGATGTTTGTAAACATTGCGGGTTTCAGCGCTTAGACTTACTCATCAATGAAGAAGATGAATGAAACAAGGCTCACAACTGGCGTGCTCTCTAGCTTCCAGACAGAGGTCTATTTTCTGGGGGGGTCCCTGTGGGAGGGGGGGGGGCTCCCTATTTGGGGGGTCTCTGGAGGGGTCCCTATAGTTAGCAGGTCACTGTATGGGCCCCTCTAGTTAGGGGGCTCCAGTGGGTGGTTATTTTAGTTAGGAGGTCCCTATTAGAGGGGGGGGGGTCTTTGTATTTAGCGTCTCTGTGGGAGGATCCCTCTAGTTAGGGGTCTGTGATGGGATCCTTTAGTTAAGGAGTCCTGTTGGTGGGGTCTCCCTATTTAGGGAGTCTCGAAGGGGGGGGGGCTCTAGTCATGGGGTCTCTGTGGGTGTCCCTCCAATGAGAGGGGTCCCTTTTGGGGTCCCTCTAGTTAGATGGTCTCTGTGGGGTATCCCTTTAGTTAGTGGGTCTCTGCAGAGGGTCCTTCTAGTTAGGGGGTCCCCGGAGGGGTTCCTCTAGTTAGGCGGTCCCAGGGGAGGTTCCTCTAGTTAGACGTCCAGGCGGGGTTCCTCTAGTTAGGGGGTCCCTGGGGGTCTCCCATTTTAGGGGCTCTCTGTGTAGATTTTGCATTGTGGGAGGGAAGGATGGGCCTCCCTTAAGGAGTTACTTCCTTGGCCACTGCGAGGTCCACGACATTCATGTTTGGTGATACTGGTTGTGAATCCAGCCCACATGATTCCCACCCAGAGGACCGGAGAATCACGGAAGCCAGGAGGCTCTGGTGCTGGCCTGCAAAGTGGACCCATTTACATCCATTAGCATTCCCCTGCCGATGCGTGGGCGTGAACACCAATCCCGCCGCCAGCTGGGGGCCGGAGCGTAGCGTCCGGTTCGGCGACCGGCAGGAACCTCGATTTCGGCCAGACGCCCAATTCTCCGGCCAATCACGATCCGCAATCCCAGCACCGAAGGGCGGAGAATCCACGCCCAGGTCTCAGCTCAGGATGGATAATTCCAGTATTTAACAATTTCTAACCGATATCGGTTATGTGATTATTGCCTCAAAATATTCTGAATTTCTCTATTTATTGTCAAACGACACAAAATGCTAGCACGCTGCCAACAAGAGTGGCGGAAGTGAAGGTGACCACTGATTTAAAATGAAATTGGATGGGCACTTGAGGGGAATACATTTGGAGAGCTGTGAGGATAGAGCGGGAGTGGAGAGGGGAATGGGACTGACTGGATTATTCTACATTGTGCCACAGGGCTGTATAACCGCCTTCTGCGCCGATTGACTCCATGTCGAACCCCCCATATTTCACTTACAGCCTCCTCCAAAATGAAAATTCATCATCTGGGCAGAGCATAAAACCATTCAACAAGGGCTTTTATAAGATAGGAAGAAATTTAACTCTTATTTTTGCTAGAGTACATTTGACTTAGAACAACATTCATCATATCTGACTTAGAACAACACCCAAAGACCTGGGTGTGCTAGTGCATGAGTCGCAAAAAGTTGGTTTACAGGTGCAACAGGTGATTAAGAAGGCAAATGGAATTTTGTCCTTCATTGCTAGAGGGATGGAGTTTAAGACTAGGGCGGTTATGCTGCAATTGTATAAGGTGTTGGTGAGGCCACACCTGGAGTATTGTGTCCAGTTTTGGTCTCCTTACTTGAGAAAGGACGTACTGGCGCTGGAGGGTGTGCAGAGGAGATTCACTAGGTTAATCCCAGAGTTGAAGGGGTTGGATTACGAGTTATGGTTGAGTAGACTGGGACTGTACTCGTTGGAATTTAGAAGGATGAGGAGGGATCTTATAGAAACATATAAAATTATGAAGGGAATAGATAGGATAGATGCGGGCAGGTTGTTTCCACTGGCGGGTGAAAGCAGAACTAGGGGGCATAGCCTCAAAAAAAGGGGAAGTAGATTTAGGAGTGAGTTTAGGAGGAACTTCTTCACCCAAAGGGTTGTGAATCTATGGAATTCCTTGCCCAGTGAAGCAGTAGAGGCTCCTTCATTAAATGTTTTTAAGATAAAGATAGATAGTTTTTTGAAGAATAAAGGGATTAAGGGTTATGGTGTTCGGGCCGGAAAGTGGAGCTGAGTCCACAAAAGATCAGCCATGATCTCATTGAATGGTGGAGCAGGCTCGAGGGGCCAGGTGGCCTACTCCTGCTCCTAGTTCTTATGTTCTTTATGTTCTTATCATATTGATTTCCCAACTGTTCATCCCCTCATTTTCCAAGTATCTTATTCCCTTCCCTTCCTTATATTCTCAGTTGAGCAGATGTTTAATTAACTTACTCCCACATCCAGGTTGACTTGCTCTCCAACATTACCCCCTTTCTGAGCTCGACACCTCACCATAAGACCAGAAGACATAGGAGCAGAATTAGTCCATTTGGCCCATCAAGTCTGCTCTGCCATTCAATCATGGCTGTTATGTTTCTCATCTCCATTCTCCTGCCTTCTCCCCATACACCCTGATCCCCTTATCAATCAAGAACCTATCTACCTCTGTCTTAAAGACACTCAGTGATTTGGCCTCCACAGGCTTCTATGGCAATGAGTACCACAGATTCACCACCCTCTGGCTGAAGAAATTCCTCCTCATCTCCGTTTTAAAGGATCGTCCCTTCAATCTGTGGCTGTGGGGCCGGGTTCCAGTTTTTCCTACTAGTGGAAACACCTTCTCCACCTATCCAGGCCTCTCAGTAGCCTGTACCATCAGCAGGAGAGAGCTCCCAAGTCTGACTGCTTTGTGGCGCTGTGTTACGCTACATAAATGTACCAGCGCATAAAAGGTTAAGCAGCGTAGCCGCAGTTGTGTTTGTTCTTGTGTGACACAATCAAATGCAGATTTCCTTTGTTTAGTCCAACATTTTAAAAAGAAATGCTGGATAAAATAAAGGGCGATTTTTCAGAGATTAAATAAGAAACAACCTGAGAGAAGATGCGTAATGAAAGAAACAACCAGAATCTGGAAATAAAACTAGCGGGAATCCAGGATTGAGGTGGTTAATGTCTGTGAGCTCTTCATAATGTATGTGTTTTTTCTCTGGAATGACTTAATTGTTAGTGTCAATAGCCACACCAGACCCAGGATTCCCATCAACACCTAGAGTGCAGGAAATTATACTGGATGACACCTTATTGCATGCAACTCTGAACCCTTTAAAACCTTGGGAAGCTCAAATGAGCTGAAGTAATGACCTGGAAATATTCCTCTGGGCTGGCTGCAGTAATGATGTGCCTGGCTGTATTTTTAATACAGAAAAGAGATTAACAGGCATAACAGCCTGTGCCACTTGTATGTTATTATCGAGAGGAAGTGACCATTAAGGAATGATGACAGAAGCTCTGTTCATTTGAGGCTTGCAAAGATTCCTGCCTCTGTGAGTCACTCGCCCAGGGGCTGCGTGATGCACTCTCCAGCCTATCATTTTTTTGGTTTAAATGGAGTGAGGAAAGAATGCGGTGGATCAATAAATTCCACCGTCAGACATTCTGAAGGGGTTTTAGTGAAGAAAATAAAGCAGCAAATTTCCACAAACTCCGGCAAAATTGCAAAACTGGGAGAAGGGACAGCCTGCTCTGTGTTGCACGGAGTGCTGACAGGCCTGATATTATATCATCAGCTACAAGAGTCAAGCCTGAGTGGCTCATTACTGACACCTTCTCCCAAACTATGTCATCGTGTAGATATAGATGCACAAGAGGTAAGGACTGCTCTGGGTCCCTCGGTACAGAAGCTTTATAAGTGTGTTAGCGAACACTTCCAGCTTGCCATTATTTCTGGTGGAACGCTCAAGAAATATATAAGGTCACGATTTCAGCTGCAAACACTGAATGGAGGGAATCTTGACAATGTCACTCCTGACGTTGCTTTTCCCTGGGTAAGAACAGGTAGCAACAAAGGCCAATTTCTGCAATCAGAGGAAGGACAAATGGTCATATATATTGGGCTGATAAAACTAGGGGTGACGATGGGGGTACGGGGAGCAGTGGGGGTCATGTTGGGGTGTCGGGGGGGGAATCTCACAACTTTAATATATTTTCACCTACACTGCGAAAACAGGATCAATAATCATAATTGCTCACTGTCACCTTTGAAGCACGTCACCCAAATAGCGGTGAACCTGGAGTGTGAGATAAGTAAAAGAATTGACTGCCTCTGATAAAATTCAGCCAACAGTGTCACGCAGCGCATTTATGCAAATGTAAGCTACGTACTTCAATTGGAGTAGGCATTAATGATGTCCTTCCTCTTCGAGATATCATCTCTGGCTCAACCATAAACTGGAGCAGAATAATACACTCCGTAAAATTCAAATGTAATCTTGATAATAAAATGTACGCAATCTTTTAATGAGCGGCAATTATTCTCCTTGTGGTGCATTCCCTCCACTCTCTCTCTCCCTTCTAATGGCAGATACTCCAATTCCATTCGATATAGTTAGTAAGTGTGCACATGCACAGGAGGGATATTAAACATAAACCAAAGTCTTCCCCTATAGAAGTCGGTGTCAGGGAAGAAGTGGTAAAAGAAGCAGAGAGCAAAAAAACCAGGAGGAATAAAATCTTCAAGACTCACGCAACAGTGAATGAAGAAGCATTATGGTCACATAGGACATTGCTAAAGTTAAAGTAGAATATTAACAAAAATTAATAAATGATATTCCGATCCACGATATGCAAATGCTGGAATAAGGGATACCACTGTGGAAAACATTTCTGAGCACACACAGATTTCTCCCCATTCCTGTTCCGAAGTGCACCATCCTGTGGGACCAAACTGGACAGACTCGTGGGTCTTATCCTGTCTGCCATTGTTGCGTGTTCATATCCTATCATACTTGGCCAAGGATGCGAAGGAGCCCCTGAGAGCTGGGGTTGTGGATGAGTAAAGCAACATCTGGATGTTATTTAGCCACAAGCTACAGCAATGAATGAAGCAAATTGTATTTCTAATGTCAAATCTTTAAAAAGAACTTTGCTTTTTTCCCTCCCCATATGCTGTTGTTTTAACTCTTTGCCTCCAACTACCCTGGGAGATTATTGTACAAAGCAGTGTGCTTTTCTTAAACGTTGCACGGTGAAGTCAATGAATTCAGAGCAACAAATCTGAATGTGCAGCTTTCAGCTTTTGTACCACCGCAGCTGCACAACAATGTGAATGCTTCACATTAAAACAAATCAATAAAGAAATTCAGCATAATGATTGCCTGCTGGCACCCTGGCGTCACACTGCAATGTTATGCCAGCGTGCCACAGAGTGACAGGTTATATTTGAGCCTGCAATTCTCAGATTGGTTGTCAGGGGAGCTCTTGAACAAAACGATTTTAAAAGTCATTTTCTTTTGGTAATCAATATTCCACGACATTCAGTGGAATCTGAACTCAGTTTTACATTCCATGTCAGCAATCAAAACCACCCACTGCATTTTAACAGACGCAACCGATCTGTACCTCTAGAAGATAAAATAACAGCTTTTAAAGAGAGAGGCGAGTGGGGAGTGTTAGTGAGAGGGGAGTTTTAGCGTGAGGGGAGCGTTATCAGGAGGGAGCATTAGTAAGAGGGGAATTTTCGAGAGAGGGGAGCATTATCAGAAGGGGAGTGACAGCAGGATGCAAGTGTTAGCGTGAGGAGAGAGTTGACGAGAGGTGAGTATTAGTGAGAGAGGAGCGTTGGCTAGAGGGAAGCATTTTCTTGAGTGTTAGCAAGAGAGGAGCATTAGTGACAGGCTAGTGTTAGTGAGAGGTGAGTGTTAGCGAGAAGGGAGCATTACTGAGAAGCAAGTGTTAACGAGAGAGGAGCATTAGTGAGAGGAGAGTGTTAGTGAGAGGTGAGTGTTAGCAAGAGGGGAGCATTACTGAGAAGCAAGTGTTAGCGAGAGGGGAACATTAGTGAGGAGTAAGGGTTAGCGAGAGGAGAGCACTAGTGAGAGGCGAGTGTTAGCGAGAGAGGAGCATTACTGAGAAGCAAGTGTTAGCGAGAGGGGAACATGACTGAGATGCGAGTGTTAGCGAGGGGGGAACATTAGTGAGGAGAAAGCGTTAGCGCGAGGAGAGCATTATTGAGAGGCGGGTGTTAGCGAGAGGAGAGCATTAGTGAGAGGTGTGTGTTAGTGAGAGGAGAGCACTAGTGAGAGGCGAGTGTTAGCGAGAGGAGAGAATTATTGAGAGGCGAGTGTTAGCAAGAGAGGGGCATTACTGAGAAGCAAGTGTTAGCGAGAGAGGAGCATTAGTGAGAGGAGAGCGTTAGCGAGAGGGGAGCATTCGTGAAAGGTGTGTGTTAGCGAGAGGAGAGCATTAGTGAGAGGCGAGTGTTAGCGAGAGGGGAGCATTAGTGAGAGGTGAGTGTCAGCGAGAGGGGAGCATTAGTGAGAGGCATGTGTTAACGAGAGGAGAGCATTATTGAGAGGCGAGTGTTAGCAAGAGGGGAACATTAGTGAGAGGCAAGTGTTAGCGAGAGGGGAGCATTCGTGAGGAGAAAGTGTTAGCGAGAGAGGAGCATTAGTGAGAGGAGAGCGTTAGCGAGAGGGGAGCATTCGGGAAAGGTGTGTGTTAGCGAGAGGGGAGCATTAGTGAGAGGCATGTGTTAACGAGAGGAGAGCATTATTGAGAGGCGAGTGTTAGCAAGAGAGGAGCATTAGTGTGGGGCGAGTGTTAGCGAGAGGGGAACATTAGTGAGAGGCGAGTGTTAGCGAGAGGGGAACATTAGTGAGAGGCGAGTGTTAGCGAGAGGGGAGCATTACTGAGAAGCAAGTGTTAGCGAGAGGGGAACATTAGTGAGGAGAAAGTGTTAGCGAGGGGAGAGCATTTGTGAGAGGCGAGTGTTAGCGAGAGGGGAGCATTAGTGAAAGGTGTGTGTTAGCAAGAGGAGAGCATTAGTGAGAGGCGAGTGTTAGCGAGAGGGGAGCATTAGTGAGAGGCGGGTGTCAGCGAGAGGGGAGCATTAGTGAGAGGCATGTGTTAACGAGAGGAGAGCATTAGTGAGCGGTGTGTGTTAGTGAGAGGGGAGCATTAGTGAGGATAAAGTGTTAGCGAGAGGAGAGCATTCATGAGAGATGAGTGTTAACGAAAGGGGAATATTAGTGAGAGGCAAGTGTTAGCGAGAGGGAAGCATTTGTGAGAGGTGTCTGTTAGCGAGAGGGAATATTAGTGAGGAGAAAGTGTGTAGAAGGGACATGAGTTGGCAGATTAGCTGCCTTAATACTCTATTCATTTTATCCGGCTGCTTGACTATATTTCATGGAAATAGGCACTTGGCAAAGCATGATGGATATTTTGCCTTATTATTTAGTCAAGAGGTTCTGACTGAAACAGCCAGAAGGTCACACAATGTAAACAAGCATATAGCTGCACACTGTTTTGCTGACAGCAGACAATTATTATTTTTCTTAGGCAAGGAACTCAAGGCCTGCTCGTTTTTGTGTCTTTCTGCTGATCTAAAGAATGCATTTTGTCCGAGATATTGCTTACTGCAACATATAAATTGCTTGCCTTACCTCTGTAGAGGGTGGACATTTGGAATGACATTGGTCGATCTAATCCCCCCACGAACTTTGTGTTAAATAAAGGACCTTTCACGAAAACCCGAAGTGCTGACTATTATTTTCTTCAACGAAGTGTTAGCGAGAGGGAACATTAGTGAGAGGCGAGTGTTAGCAAGAGGAGAGAATTAGTGAGAGACGTGTGTTAGCGAGAGGGAACATTAGTGAGAGGCGAGTGTTAGCAAGAGGAGAGAATTAGTGAGAGGCGTGTGTTAGCGAGAGGGGAGCATTAGTGAGAGGCGAGTGTTAGCGAGAGGGAACATTAGTGAGAGGTGAGTGTTAGCAAGAGGAGAGAATTAGTGAGAGGCGTGTGTTAGCGAGAGGGGAGCATTACTGAGAAGCAAGTGTTAGCGAGAGGGGAACATGACTGAGATGCGAGTGTTAGCGAGGGGGGAACATTAGTGAGGAGAAAGCGTTAGCGCGAGGAGAGCATTATTGAGAGGCGGGTGTTAGCGAGAGGAGAGCATTAGTGAGAGGTGTGTGTTAGTGAGAGGAGAGCACTAGTGAGAGGCGAGTGTTAGCGAGAGGAGAGAATTATTGAGAGGCGAGTGTTAGCAAGAGAGGGGCATTACTGAGAAGCAAGTGTTAGCGAGAGAGGAGCATTAGTGAGAGGAGAGCGTTAGCGAGAGGGGAGCATTCGTGAAAGGTGTGTGTTAGCGAGAGGAGAGCATTAGTGAGAGGCGAGTGTTAGCGAGAGGGGAGTATTAGTGAGAGGCGAGTGTCAGCGAGAGGGGAGCATTAGTGAGAGGCATGTGTTAACGAGAGGAGAGCATTATTGAGAGGCGAGTGTTAGCAAGAGAGGAGCATTAGTGTGGGGCGAGTGTTAGCGAGAGGGGAACATTAGTGAGAGGCAAGTGTTAGCGAGAGGGGAACATTAGTGAGAGGCGAGTGTTAGCGAGAGGGGAACATTAGTGAGAGGCAAGTGTTAGCGAGAGGGGAGCATTCGTGAGGAGAAAGTGTTAGCGAGAGAGGAGCATTAGTGAGAGGAGAGCGTTAGCGAGAGGGGAGCATTCGGGAAAGGTGTGTGTTAGCGAGAGGGGAGCATTAGTGAGAGGCATGTGTTAACGAGAGGAGAGCATTATTGAGAGGCGAGTGTTAGCAAGAGAGGAGCATTAGTGTGGGGCGAGTGTTAGCGAGAGGGGAACATTAGTGAGAGGCGAGTGTTAGCGAGAGGGGAACATTAGTGAGAGGCGAGTGTTAGCGAGAGGGGAGCCTTACTGAGAAGCAAGTGTTAGCGAGAGGGGAACATTAGTGAGGAGAAAGTGTTAGCGAGGGGAGAGCATTTGTGAGAGGCGAGTGTTAGCGAGAGGGGAGCATTAGTGAAAGGTGTGTGTTAGCGAGAGGAGAGCATTAGTGAGAGGCGAGTGTTAGCGAGAGGGAAGCATTAGTGAGAGGCGGGTGTCAGCGAGAGGGGAGCATTAGTGAGAGGCATGTGTTAACGAGAGGAGAGCATTAGTGAGCGGTGTGTGTTAGTGAGAGGGGAGCATTAGTGAGGATAAAGTGTTAGCGAGAGGAGAGCATTCATGAGAGATGAGTGTTAACGAAAGGGGAATATTAGTGAGAGGCAAGTGTTAGCGAGAGGGAAGCATTTGTGAGAGGTGTCTGTTAGCGAGAGGGAATATTAGTGAGGAGAAAGTGTGTAGAAGGGACATGAGTTGGCAGATTAGCTGCCTTAATACTCTATTCATTTTATCCGGCTGCTTGACTATATTTCATGGAAATAGGCACTTGGCAAAGCATGATGGATATTTTGCCTTATTATTTAGTCAAGAGGTTCTGACTGAAACAGTCAGAAGGTCACATAATGTAAACAAGCATATAGCTGCACACTGTTTTGCTGACAGCAGACAATTATTATTTTTCTTAGGCAAGGAACTCAAGGCCTGCTCGTTTTTGTGTCTTTCTGCTGATCTAAAGAATGCATTTTGTCCGAGATATTGCTTACTGCAACATATAAATTGCTTGCCTTACCTCTGTAGAGGGTGGACATTTGGAATGACATTGGTCTATCTAATCCCCCCACGAACTTTGTGTTAAATAAAGGACCTTTCACGAAAACCCGAAGTGCTGACTATTATTTTCTTCAACGAAGTGTTAGCGAGGGGGGAACATTAGTGAGAGGCGAGTGTTAGCAAGAGGAGAGAATTAGTGAGAGACGTGTGTTAGCGAGAGGGAACATTAGTGAGAGGCGAGTGTTAGCAAGAGGAGAGAATTAGTGAGAGACGTGTGTTAGCGAGAGGGAACATTAGTGAGAGGCGAGTGTTAGCAAGAGGAGAGAATTAGTGAGAGGCGTGTGTTAGCGAGAGGGGAGCATTAGTGAGAGGCGAGTGTTAGCGAGAGGGAACATTAGTGAGAGGTGAGTGTTAGCAAGAGGAGAGAATTAGTGAGAGGCGTGTGTTAGCGAGAGGGGAGCATTAGTGAGAGGCGAGTGTTAGCAAGAGGAGAGAATTAGTGAGAGGCGTGTGTTAGCCAGAGGGGAGCATTAGTGAGAGGCGAGTGTTAACAAGAGTAGAGAATTAGTGAGAGACGTGTGTTAGCGAGAGGGGAGCACTAGTGAGAGGCGAGTGTTAGCAAGAGGAGAGAATTAGTGAGAGACGTGTGTTAGCGAGAGGGGAACATTAGTGAGAGGCGAGTGTTAGCAAGAGTAGAGAATTAGTGAGAAACGTGTGTTAGCGAGAGGGGAACATTAGTGAGAGGCGAGTGTTAGCAAGAGGAGAGAATGAGTGAGAGGCGTTTGTTAGCGAGAGGGGAACATTAGTGAGAGGCGAGTGTTAGCAAGAGGAGAGAATTAGTGAGAGGCGTTTGTTAGTGAGAGGGGAACATTAGTGAGAGGCGAGTGTTAGCAAGAGGAGAGAATTAGTGAGAGGCGTTTGTTAGCGAGAGGGGAGCATTAGTGAGAGGCAAGTGTTAGCAAGAGGAAAGAATTAGTGAGAGGCATGTGTTAGCGAGAGGGGAGCATTAGTGAGAGGCGAGTGTTAACAAGAGTAGAGAATTAGTGAGAGACGTGTGTTAGCGAGAGGGAACATTAGTGAGAGGCGAGTGTTAGCAAGAGGAGAGAATGAGTGAGAGGCGTGTGTTAGTGAGAGGGGTGCATTAGTGAAAGGCGAGTGTTAACAAGAGTAGAGAATTAGTGACAGACGTGTGTTAGCGTGAGGGAACATTAGTGAGAGGCGAGTGTTAGCAAGAGGAGAAAATGAGTGAGAGGCGTGTGTTAGTGAGAGGGGAGCATTAGTGAAAGGCGAGTGTTAGCGAGAAGAGAGAATTAGTGACAGGCATGTGTTAGCTAGAGGGGATTATTAGTGAGAGGCGAGTGTTAGCAAGAGGAGAGAATTAGTGAGAGGCGTTTGTTAGCGAGAGGGGAGCATTAGTGAGAAGCGAGTGTTAGCAAGAGGAAAGAATTAATGCGAGGCATGTGTTAGCGAGAGGGGAGCATTAGTGAGAGGCGAGTGTTAGCAAGAGGAGAGAATTAGTGAGAGGCGTGTGTTAGCGAGAGGGGAGCATTAGTGAGAGGCGAGTGTTAACAAGAGTAGAGAATTAGTGAGAGACGTGTGTTAGCAAGAGGGGAGCATTAGTGAAAGGCGAGTCTTAGCGAGAGGACAGAATTAGTGAGAGACGGGTGTTAGCGAGAGGGGAGCATTAGTGAAAGGCGAGTGGTAGCGAGAAGAGAGAATTAGTGAGAGGCATGTGTTAGCGAGAGGGGAGCATTAGTAAAAGGCGAGTGTTAGCGAGAACATTAGTGAGTGGCGAGTGTTAGCGAGTGGAGAGCATTAGTGAGAGGCGAGTGTTAGCGAGAGGGGAACTTTAGTGAGAGGCGAGTGTTAGCGAGAGGGGAACTTTAGTGAGAGGCGAGTGTTAGCGAGAGGGGAACTTTAGTGAGAGGCGTGGGTTAGCGAGAGGGGAGCATTAGTGAGAGGTGAGTGTTAGCGAGAGGAGAGCATTAGTGAGAGGCATGTGTTAACGAGAGGGAACATTAGTGAGAAGCGAGTATTAACGAGAGGGAACATTAGTGAGAGGCGAGTGTTAGCAAGAGGGGAGCATTAGAGAGAGGCGGGTGTTAGCGAGAGGGGAGCATTAGTGAGGGGCGTGTGTTAGCGAGAGGGAACATTAGTGAGAGGCGTGTGTTAATGAGAGGGGAGCATTCGTGAGGAGAAAGTGATAGCGAGAGGGGAGCATTAGTGAGAGGTGTGTGTTAGCGAGAGGAGAGCATTAGTGAGAGGCGAGTGTTAGCGCGAGGAGAACATTAGTGAGAGACGAGTGTTAGCGAGATGGGAACATTAGTGAGAGGCGAGTGTTAGCGAGAGGGGAACATTAAGAGAGGCGAGTGTTAGCGAGAGGGGAACATTAGTGAGAGGCGAGTGTTAGCGAGAGGAGAGCATTAGTGAGAGGCGTGTGTTAACGAGAGAGAACATTAGTGAGAGGCGAGTATTAACGAGAGGGAACATTAGTGAGGCCTGTGTTAACGAGAGGGCAGCATTAGTGAGAGGCGAGTGTTAGCGAGAGGGTAACATTAGTCAGAGGTGAGTGTTAGCGAGAGGGGAACATTAGTGCGAGGCGAGTTTTAGCGAGAGGGGAGCATTAGTGAGAGGCGAGTGTTAGCGAGAGGGTAACATTAGTCAGAGGTGAGTGTTAGCAAGAGGGGAACATTGGTGAGAGGCGAGTTTTAGCGAGAGGAGGTCATTAGTGAGAGGCGAGTTTTAGCGAGAGGAGGTCATTAGTGAGAGGTGAGTGTTAGCGAGAGGTGGACATTGGTAAGATGCGAGTGTTGGCGAGAGGGGAGCATTAGTGGGGAGAAAGTGTTAGCGAGAGGAGAGCACTAGTGAGAGTCAAGTGTTGCGAGAGGGGAGCATTAGTGAGAGGCGAGTGTTAGCGCGAGGGGAGCATTAATGAGAGGCGAGTGTTAGCGAGAAGAGAGCATTGGTAAAGGGCGAGTGTTAGTGAGAGGGGAGCATTAGTGAGAGGCGAGTGTTAGAGAGGGAACATTAGTGAGGAGAAAGTGTCAGCGAGAGGGGAACATTAGTGAGAGGCGAGTGTTAGCGAGAGGAGAGCATTAGTGAGAGGCGTGTGTTAACGAGAGGGAACATTAGTGAGAGGCAAGTATTAACGAGTGGGAACATTAGTGAGGCATGTGTTAACGAGAGGGGAGCATTAGTGAGAGGCGAGTGTTAGCGAGAGGGGAACATTAGTCAGAGGTGAGTGTTAGCGAGAGGGGAACATTAGTGAGAGGCGTGTTTTAGCGAGAGGAGGTCATTAGTGAGAGGCGTGTTTTAGCGAGAGGAGGTCATTAGTGAGAGGCGAGTGTTAGCGAGAGGGGGACATTGGTAAGATGCGAGTGTTGGCGAGAGGGGAGCATTAGTGAGGAGAAGGTGTTAGCGAGAGGAGAGCACTAGTGAGAGGCGAGTGTTGCGAGAGGGGAGCATTAGTGAGAGGCGAGTGTTAGCGAGAGGGGAGCATTAATGAGAGGCGAGTGTTGCGAGAGGGGAGCATTAGTGAGAGGCGAGTGTTAGCGAGAGGGGAGCATTAATGAGAGGCGAGTGTTGCGAGAGGGGAGCATGAGTGAGAGGCGAGTGTTAGCGAGAGGGGAGCATTAATGAGAGGCGAGTGTTAGCGAGAGGGGAGCATTAATGAGAGGCGAGTGTTAGCGAGAAGGGAGCTTTAATAAGAGGCGAGTGTTAGCTAGAGGAGAGCATTGGTAAGAGGCGAGTGTTAGTGAGAGGGGAGCATTAGTGAGAGGCGAGTGTTAGAGAGGGAACATTAGTGAGGAGAAAGTGTTAGTGAGAGGGGAGCATTAGTGAGAGGCGTGTGTGAATGAATGTGAAGAGTTAGCGAAAGAGGAGTGTTCGCAAAAGGGAGGCGTTATTGGAAGGGGTGCGTTATCGGAAGGGGAACGTTAGCAGGTGGGGACTGTTAGTGAGAGGAGAGTATTAGTGAGAGGGGAGCATTAGCGTGAGGGGAGTGTTCCAGTAGTCAACAGTCTCCAAGAACAAAGAGCAATACAGCACAGGAACAGGCCTTCGGCCCTCCAAGCCTGTACTGGCCATGATACCAACCTTGGCCAAAAAACCTCAGCACTTCCTTCTGCTGTATCCCTCTGTACCCATCCTATCCATGTATTTGTCAAGATACCTTTTGAACGCCGTTAATATATCTGCTTCCATTACCTCCCCTGGGAACGCATTCCGGGCACTCACCACCCTCTGTGTAAAAAACCTGGCTCGCACATCTCCTCTAAACTTTGCCCCACAGAGCTTAAACCTATGTCCTCTCCACCCTGGCAAAGTGTGCCTGCCCATCCACTCTATCCATGCCCCTGGTAATCTTGTAGACCTCTATCGGGTCATCCCTCAACCTCCATCGTTGAAGAAGATGCGATGGAACTTCCGGAAATTCAACTGGACACATACAGTTAAACCTTGAACGCAGCATCGCAACAATCCCACTCTGAAACATCATTGTTGATGAAGCATCCAACTGTCCCTGTGGTGCCATCCACAAAGCAGGCTTCATGACAATTCCTTGAGGCTACCAACCCATCTATATCCCGTACTTATATGAAGAGAATGCTGCCCTTCTATGAAGCATCAGGAGGTCCCGGGATAGGAGACCAGCTGATCAAGTCCCTCGATGTCCTACACCGCACCAAGTGGGAGGAAACTGTAGCAGAGCTAAACTTCACACACTTCAGCAGGAAGCACTGGAGCCGAATCCCTCAGTTACTCCCAACCATGTCTCCAGCCACCTGCTGACCATAGCTAAGGCACCCCTGGACAAAAACATCAAAAGAAACATCCAGAGTGAACAAAGACAACGCCATCAGCAACAGAGAAGACATTGGTACCGCCCCCTTTGAGGTTTCAGAACGAAAGAAGGTTCTACAGGGTTTGAAGTGTGGCAAGGCCACAGGATATGACAATATCTCGCCAGAATTTATGAAACACCTGGGGTCCCGAGCTCCTACCTGGCTGTCCGGTTTTCCAAGATGGTCACAAATGCCAACACCCACCATTCCAAAGAAATGGCGTAAATGGCAGAGTGTACAATTCATCGCCAAACCAAAACACAAAAAAGACCCCATACCAGCGACCATCCAAACATTCTCCTGTCGGTCCCATATAAAATCTTTGAACGTACATCCTTCAGCGCATATCCCCAATCGTAGGAGACGTCCTTATCGTCGACCAAGCTGGTTTCCACAAAGACGGTAGCACAGGGGGGCAGGCACTACACTGAAAATGGCTTTCAGAAAAACCTGAAGAGAGGCGTTGCGTCCCTCGACCTCACAGCTGTCTAAAACATCATTGGCACACTGGCCTCCTCCTGAAGCTATCACAGCCCCCCTCCCGCCCCACCCCCACCCCAGCGACTAAAAGCATTGGAATACAGTTGAACAATTGAAGGTGCAGAGTTCACCTTGGACAGGCAAAATGTGCAGGCAGCAGACAAACCAATGGACTCTGCCAAGGCTCAATCTTGGCTCCAACCCTGATCAGCTTGTACACAAATGGGGCAGGATTCTCTGTCCCGCCACACCCGTTTGCTGGCGCGGCGCCCCCTCGCGGGCAGCGTGATCCTGCGTCTCGGCAGCTGGGCAATGAGGTTTCCCACTGTGGGCACGCCATGCCGCCGGGAAATCAGCGGGTGCAAGTGCGCTGCCGGCGAGGCGGAGGATCCCACCAACAGAGAATCCAGCCCATGATCTTCCAAAAACTACCTCCTGAAAATTCATATATCCTGGTGACATCTGCCTGGCAACTCAAGCACCCGACTTTGACAACTGGGGCCGGATCCAAAGTGAGGACTTGTCAAGACCTGAACAATATTTATACACATGGTGACTCAAGCCAAGCCCTGTAAAAACAGTATCCACTTTATTCCATCTTTACAATTACAATAAAGAGCTGAACATCCAAATGAATGGCTACAAGTTAAAACTCTGCGAATGTCAGCACTCGCACTATCATACTCAGTAGCAGAATGTGGCACCCCTATTTGGGTGATGATCACACACACAAGTTATGTGTATCATTACTGGAACACTACGCTGAACACCTGGCAAACATTGCTCCTCCACATATTCGCTGACTTGCAATAGCCCACAAAATGATACAGAAAATTCACACTGCCCCCCGCCTACCTCTTCACGCTGATCTATTCAGCCCACCCAAGGTAAGACTCCCATGAAGACGGCTGATCTGGACAAACCCTGCCATGCAGGACTTCAGCGCAAATTCCACCTGGACAAATGAATGGGAATCATTGGACATGATTAAACGGGTGCCTGGTCTCAAACCCAACCCAACAGCTGCCTGGTTTCAACCTTCCAAGGAAAGGGTGTTCCATCCTGAATAGGTTCAGGACCGGCCCCGGCTGCTGCTTGGTAACCTCCACAGATAGAATCATAGAAGCATAGAATTTACTGTGCACAAGGAGCCCATTCGGCCCATCGAGTCTGCACCGGGACTTGGAAAGAACACCCTACCTAAGGCCACACCTCCACCCTATTTCCACACCTCCACCCTATCCCCATAACCCCAGCTAATCCTTTTTGGACACTAGGGGCAATTTAGCATGGCCAATCCACCTAACCTGCACATACTTTGGACTGTGGGAGGAAACCGGAGCACCCGGAGGAAACCCACGCACACACGAGGAGAACGTGCAGAATCGCACAGTGGCCCAAGCCGGGAATCGAACCCGGGACCCTGGATCTGTGAAGCAACTGTGCTAACCACTGTGCTACCATGCCTGCCCGATGGGGGATGAGTGCCAGATCCCTCTGTGCCTGTGGGAGAGAGAAAACTATGGACCACGTCACGGAAGAGTGTCAAATCCAGACTTAGCCCCGACCGCACCCAACACAGTGGAACCGGGAGAAACGAAACAGTTTGACTGTACTCGCTAAATTAAAGAAACTAAGTGGAAGATATTTTTAAATCTTCTAACTGGCGCCTTTTTCATTCTCTGCATGTCCTAAGTTAAGAAATCACAATAAATAATGGCTTTTATGAATATGCTCACATAAAATATTTCCAGCAGTTCATGAACAGCATTGCTTTTATCATGAGGAAGGCTGGTATTCGAAGAGTTAAGTGTAGAGAGGGATCTTTCATTTCCCTTAACCATCAGAAATTCATATATTCGCGTACAGCTACATAAAAGGTGGAGGTTTCACTGTGCGGGAGCATTCATAGCTTGAGGTGGAATATTTACAAAATCAAAAACAAACTGGGTGACGTCCTGTCACAAGAATACAAACCGCTGACCCACAAGGTTATGTGTATTGACCATAAATATCAGGCACAGCAAATCCTTCACACAAACAAAGGATTACTTCTTCATGCTTGTGTGCGTCCAGAATCTTAGGGGATTTGTTTCAGCCAGTTGGTACAGGGAATCTCACCCAATAGCACACAGCACAAAAGGGCTGCTGCACACTCGTGAATCTGCAGTGACTTTCCTTCAAGGTGGACTTCACTCGGCAAAGACAAAAGTTGTGTGGCTGCTGTACAATTACAGCTGTTAAAGAGCATTGCAATAAAAGGTCATTAGAGCGGTGTCAAATGGATTATTTCGGTGATCAAATATCCCTTTGATTGCTGAAGTGATCAATCGAATATTGGGTTAAATTAAAGGCCCATGAAAATGGTACGATTTGCTGGTTACATTTGTGATCAATGCCTTGCACAGTAATCCTTTAACATCACCGTAAATAGACCTTCGTTTGGATACATCCCGCTTCTCAGCCGATGCACATCACAGGTCAATTGCCCAGCAGGTACCTAAAGACTGCTCGACGCATCTCTTTAGCTAGTTAGCGCAACAACTTGAGAGCTGGTTTCTTCGAACAGGATTTGAAAAACCTGCTGAAAAGAAACATGCAAGAGTTTCTTTTTAACAGTGGTTTACTCAATCCAGCACTATACTGGAGACTGCAATCAATTCATGAGTCATACAATTGGATACATTTAATTGGCTCTGCTCACTAAACAAACCAATAATTTGTTGGAGAATTAGCTCCAGCTTGAGAGGAAAATTCAAGATGGCAGACAGCTGCCAGTCAACACAGACATTTTGATAAATACAAGGATATGTCCTTTTTAAAAACCTTATGGGTTTCCCTACATTTCTCTTCCACTTAGTTAAGTAAACAGGAAGGAGGAAGGCGAAATGCACGGCAGAGAGTGAAAACTAAGCTTTTCAGGGTGACAAATGGTGATATTTGGCACATCCTGATGAAGAAAAGGGAATGTTTGCTTTTCAAGATCTCCCCTGATGACTTAATGCTGCTGCCACATACATTACCATTCCCACTTGTACTTTTGTTTGAAGTGTAGTCACTGCTGTACTGTAGGAAACACAGCAGCCAGGTTGTACACAGCAAGATCCCGCAAACAGCAATGTGGTAATAACCATCTAATGGGCATAATTTTCAGATTTCTTTCCAAAGTGTTGTCTGGGACGGGGAAAGTGGAGGGCAGCCTGCTGGTTGATTTGCCGGTTTTCCCTGCCGCATTTCTAAACACTTTGGGGGGGAATAAATGGAAGGGGCGGGTACCAAGATGCCACGCTGGCAGAGCGAGCTCTGCTGGAGTGCACCAGCCACTTAGGTTTTTGAAAGAGCGACCATTCCTGAGGGTGCTTCACGATGGAAAAATCGGCGCAAAACCCTCACCGAATCCGGTACCAGTGAGGGGTTAGCACCGTCGCCGTGTGAAACACCCGCGCATCGTGTGGAAAACGCTTGGAGAATCGCCGGGTTCGTGCTACACATGTGCAGAACTTTTTTTTTACAATTTAGAGTACCCAATTCAATTTTCTTTTCCCAATCAAGGGTCAATTAGCGCGGCCAATCCACCTAACCTGCACATCTTTGGGTTGTGGGGGCGAAACCCACGCAAACACGGGGAGAATGTGCAAACTCCACACGGACAGTGACCCAGAGCCAGGATCGAACCTGGGATCTCGGCGCCGTGAGGCAGCAATGCTAACCCACTGCGCCACCGTGCTCCCCCACACATGCTGAGAACTGACAGGCGGCAGCCGCACATACGCCTACACCCCCCATACACGCATCGAGCGTGCCGCAAATGATGGCGCTGGCTGCTGGACCGCGTAACCGCCCACCTTGACCTCACAGCCCACATCCTGGCCACTCCTCACCACTACCCCCAGCCCTGGCAGAAGCCCCCTGGCTAGCGGCATGGATCTCGGCCGAATGTGGCGGCACTGGACACTGTCTGCCCGCCCTCTCTCTCTCCCCACAGCCGGCATGCCGGGCCCCCGACTGCTGATATCCCATGTGGCCCCCGCCATTGGGACCTCGACCCATTGAAGGCGGAGCATCGTCGCAGGTGGGCCGGACAAGACATTCCAACAGGGTTGCGACTGCGCAAGCTGCGCGGCCCGATGGTGCCGATTTGGAGGATTGAGACCTGGCGTCAAACCGGCTCCTGCCCCGATTGCGACGTCGGGAGCCATTCTCCTCCCGATCGCTGTTCCTTATTTCGGCGTCGGACTACAGAGAATCCTGCCCCATTTATTTGAAGAACGCTCCAATTTAAAAAAAATTTAAATATACACAGGAGCATCCCATGGAATCTCCCTCCATGCACCCCTCCCCACGCACCAGCATTGCCTGGGCAGTGCCAGAGACAGTGCCAAGGGCAGTCGAAGAGGAATTTCCTCAGTCAGGGTGTTGTAAATTCATTGGGCCTGTGACGCTGAGTTGTTCATATTCAAGAATGAGGTCGACAGATTTTGGGGCGTTAATGGAATCAATGCTTTGGGGAAAGAGCAGGAAAGTGGAGTTAAGGTGGAAGAACAGTAATGGTCGCACCTAACAGCAGGGCAGTACTCAAGGCGATGCTTGGTATTCTTCTGCCAGTCATTGCCAAATCGGTGATTTCCAGGCCTGAATGGTTGATCGGAATTTTTTTTGTCCAATGACTTTGAGGAATGATTTTGCCGGCTCTGCGCTGGAGGAGCAGACATCAAGGTAACAAAAGCATTGGACTTATATCCTCTTCCTGTCCTCCCGGATCACTCAGCTACTCTCCCATACAAAACCTACTGGGTATCTGTGTATCGCTGTGGATCGCTGGGTACCTTTTTAGCAAAATGTTTGCGAAGGCTTTCTATCTTTAAAAAAAACAGCAAATGATATGCTGTTCCCACTCTTCTCAATTTCATCACTGCTCAATATCAAAGAATTCAGGTCCCCCAGTGTGAAACCTTTGTAATATACTTCACTGTAGAATTAACTATGCTATTATCGCTCGTTTCCATTGTGAAGCATTTTGAGATCACTCCCAGCTGGTTACAATACACAGGAGTAGGTCTCCATCCCACACCAGTGCTGTACTGTAAGGCAAGGTTATAAATGTGACAGGCAGCTAACCCAGAAAATGATCCATTATACCATATGATATCAGTGGCAGTTTTTATCAAAGCTTATGAGCTGAGATGGATGTAATGGTAGCCATTCATAAGCGGCATATTGTCAGTTGTCAATATAGTCTGCTCTCAGATTTGAAGCTGTGCTTTATAGAAATCTCCAATTTCAGGAATTATTCATTGTATTTTCTTTCCATTTTTCAAATGCCTTTTTATGGATGTTGCAAATGCTGTTCAGTTTTCCAGCTGTCTTCAACAGACTTTCATGCATTTCCTTATCCCTTATTCGAAAGTGTCTTTTAAGTTAGCAACCCGGCCAGATTTCTGAGATAGAGGATTTACTAATGTTCCTGTTGACACAAATTGCGTCGAGTAATTGCAGCGCGAATACATAAAGGTGGGGTCAATAGAATTTTCTGCTATTAAAAGCAATCGCTCTGAACTCCCTTCCTGAAAACTTGCCTCTCCCCTCCGATCTCTAATTTACCCCTTCTGTGGATCAGTGCTCACTAACCTACACATCCAACTGAATTAACATGGGAGAGGATTTCATCAGCCAGCAGTATGAAGTAGAATGACATGCAAAATAGACACAGGAGGTGATTAACATTGCACTTGTTCTTTACTGCTGTCTCAGTTGAACTAATAAGAAAGCGTGGATCCTACGGGCCCACAGTGCACTGGCTTGCAAAGTACAGGCAAGTCAGGCAAATCATACAATACATAACAGCAGTGGTTTTTCCAACATTCATGGAACTGGTGGCATAAAAGATCCATGTAAGTCTGTCTACAGGATTTATGTGTCTGCCTGCAAGGTAAGGCTGCCTCTTCCTGCAGAGGAAATGCACCCCAGGTTCCTTCCTCTCATTTACCCTCTAAAGCTGCCATGTCTCTGCTTTGCACCATTCAATAGCATTGCTCAGGTCAATGCCCAGTTGAAAAGCTTAAGACGTGACCATGCACCTCAGATGACCGTGTCGGGATAATGGTCAGGGTTCCATAACTGGTCTCACGATCTCTGAGCCAGGGTAGGCCATGGGTGGCAGGAAGGTTCCTATTCCTCACCATTACGCAATTTCCTGGCACAGGCGTAGGCACTGGGGAAGGAAAAGAGGGATGCACTCAGGGACGCCCCAGCAGGTGAATGTCCCGTTGACGCCTAGCGCCTTGGCTGACATGTGAGAGAAGTGACAGTGTCGGAAGGGGGTTCTGTTCTGGTGGAACCAGAACCCAGGCCTGAGTCAGTGCATCGAGGAAAGGAAGGAAGAAAAGCATCGGGGTTCTCCATTGTCGGTCCACCTCGCCACCACCGGCAGCGAGAACGGAGAACTTGGCGCTCAGCCCTCTCTGCCGCAGGAACGGAGAATCCCACCGGCTTGAATGGACGGAGAATCCCGTATGCTCTTTGTGCAATAATTCCTATTAGCAATACTAAAATAATGTATGACGTGGACACGTTCACTTCATGAGTGGAAAATGGAGTCAGGACTGTTTCAGATCCTGAACCTACCTTCAGGAGGAACAGTCGCTGACCTGGGATTTTCCTGGTGACGTCCCTGAATTGGCACAAAGACCGGTCCCCTGAATAGTTAAGGGCAGTAGGCGGGCTCTCAAAGCTGGATGCCAATCAGAGGCCTTCCAGCTTGATAGAAGCAGGCACCTGCAGTAGAGGATAAGTTAACGAGAGGGTGCTTCGACATGGAGATGACCGCTTGCCAACTTTTCCACTGCAAATCGTTTGCTGCACACACACGTGCAAGCTGGATAAGACAGCAATGCAGTACCACAGGTCTTATTTACTGCATTGCTGTCCTTGCAGGAAATCCCACCTCTGGCAACAATATATTTCATGTTGTAAATGTGATTCAGGAGGTTTTCAAGAGTCAAACTTAGTCGACACTTCAGGGCTTAAAAATACCGACTGGCTCCACTATTTAACTGCCAGTTCAGTTCAGATCCACAGTGATTTCAGCCTCTGAACTTGCAGCAATTGTACTCACCATTGTGTTTCTCTACACTGCAGTTTTCTATCAGTGCCAACAACAAATCCTACTTCACCACATCTCTCAAAGCCAGCTCATGCAATGAGCTTCTTTGAGGTTCAGCAGCTGTGATGCGGCAAACATGGTAACTATTTTGCACAATGAAAGGTTTCACAATCAGCAGTGATGTGAGGGCTCAACTAATTTGTACCAATGGTCTTAGACACGACAACCTGCTGCTGTTTTTCAAATATTGGCATAAAAACGTTAACATCCAATGTGAATTAATGAATTGTACATCGATTTGATGTCCCATCTGTAGGACTACATCTGCAGCACTTCCTCAGTGCTCCACTGAAGCATCAGCCTTAATTCTGTCTTGAGCCCACATCTTCCAATCCAGACACGAATCTAGCACCGACTGGGCGAAGCTGACAGAGTCTGGGGGGACCTTGGGCTACACCCTGCTCACCAGAGTCTTGCCTGTCTCAATGTTGCCAGACTCTGCAACTTCTCCATGTTTCCAGACATTCTCAATGCTACTAGACCCTCTACTCTTTGCATTTAGTATTTCCATGTATCCCTTATCCACGCCTCACTTCTCCTGATCCCTTACAAATGATGCAACCCAGCAGCAAAACCACACCCTCTGCTCCAAGATACTATGGCTTAACCAGCCTGGGGCTCTCCATTGGTGCCAGACCCTAACCCTTCAATGCTAGAACGCCAGAACTCCTTCCCCCAGTGACCCCGTGCCTTGGGATCTTCCATTCTCCCATTCTTCCAGGTTGCAGGACTCTCCTATCAATGATATCAGGCCAGTTCCAGGTGCCCACACTCATGGACCCAAACCGCAAAGCACACAGCAACTGTTTACCTCAAACTGGCCCTACCTCTGTTACTCCCAGAATCCTCATGGCACCACTCCAGTGGTCCCATATCTTGGACGTTATTTAACCAGTTTTGAACACGTTTAGAGGGGTGTTTTCCTGGTGGCTGCAGTGCTGAGAAACATTCTGCTATTCAATGGCACTTTGACGGGTTTTTTCACCTTGAGGGGTTTCTTTCCACCGAGGCCGCACTGGCAAGCCCAACAGGGAAGGCTCCCTGTAGATCGGTGCGCCATTTGTCTGGCTGCCCTCTCACCCATCCCTCCACCTGGTAAGGCACCACCCTGAGCCTGATCGCTGGCAGTGTCAACCTGGCACCTGGGCAGTGTCAGGGTATCACTGTCAGGGTACCTGTATGGCACCATCAGGGTGCCAAGCTGCTCATGCCAAGATGTCCGAGGGCCAAAGGGAGTGCCAGGGTGCTACACTTCCATGCCTTCAACCACCCAGAGGTCCTCTAATGGCCTGGTAGACCCCACAGGTGCAATTACGACTGGACCACGTTTGTGGAAACCAGTACCAAACGGTGCCGTCGCGAGGTCTCACTGGTGCAGCCGTTAGGTCCCGGGCACTGTGACAATCCCGCGAATGCATATTTAAATGAGCCTATTGGATAATTTAAATACGCTGATATGGATCACGCCCAGTGAGGGCGAGGTCCAGGTCACAATGTCTTGCAAAACTCTGTTAAATCTTGCGAGACGTTTCGGATGTCGCAAATCCGGCAAGGGCCTCTTGTGAGATTCAACGGTCTCGTCCTGACACCAAGTTGCGTTAAATCACACCCCCACCTCCATTCTTCAATTCATGCTCGGACTTCCTACTCTTTTGTTCCATGTGCATCCTACAGATGCCAGCAAAGCTCTGATATTCCGGGAATTCGAACATCCAACCAAACCGCAGCAGGAATCTCCGAGGTTTACAAACCTCCCCCCACCAGAGCTCAGTGTAGGACCTTACCACAGACACCGCAAATTCCAGGATCTTCCTCCATGCATCTCACACCCAGGAACCCATCCCCTCAACACACATATAGGGTGGAATGTTCCGGTCCCTTCCGCCAACATGTCTTTCTGGTCCCGTCGAAGTCAATGGATTTTTGAGCGGCTCACCACATTTTCCCGGCCCCAGTATGACAAGGCTGTATAATTCCACCCATAAAACCATAACACTGGGTCACCACAACAGTTTTAACCATTCAATGAATGGTATACTGTGGAGGGGTCACCCACCATTTCCAGAAAGATGCTCCCAGCTAGTTATCAAGGCCAGGGGACTCCATTCATATCATTTATCCATGCATGTCCTCTGGCGGAATCTAAGTTTTATTTTTCACTGCACTGTCCACAATTAACAGGCAACTGGGTTATGTTGAGTGTGCTGGGCCGTGAGGGTAAAGGTTGTGCTGAAGTACAAATCTGCTGATGGCCCCAGAACCTCATGTGCTTTCGGCTGCTGAATCTGTTCTTAATCCATCCCCTTTGTGGGGCGGCAGGGCACAGGGCATAATGCATCATGCCTGTACCCCATGTCACAGTTAGGCTGGACTTCAGCATCATCTGACAGCTGATAAACTGGAACCAGGAAAGCCCAGTGAACCCTAAATTGGGCGGTGGTAGCACAGTGGTTAACACTATTGCTTCACAGCTCCAGGGTCCCAGGTTCGATTCCCGGCTTGGGTCACAGTCTGTGCGGAGTCTGCACATTCTCCCTGTGTCTGCATGGGTTTCCTCCGGGTGCTCTAGTTTCCTCCCACAAGTCCCGAAAGACATGGGGTGGGTTCTCCGACCCCCTGCCGGGTGGGAGAATCGCCGAGGGTCGGCATGAACCCCGCCCCCGCCATCCTCCCAATTCTTCCGCCACGCAAAAACCGGAGAATGGCGGGGTCCGGCGCGACTCAATGGGCGCCGGGGCCGCCCGAATTCTCCGGCCCGCGATGGGCCAAAGTCCCGCCCGTCTGTAGCCGGTCCCGCTGGCGTAAATTAGAGTAGGTCCCTTACCGGCAGGACCTGGCAGCGCGGGCGGGCTCCGGGGCTCCTGGGGGGTCGTGGGGAGACCTGGCCCCGTGAGGTGCCCCCACGCTGGCCTGGCCCGCGATCGGGGCCCACCTATCCGCGGGCGGGCTTGTGCCGTGGAGGCACTCTATTTTCCGCATCGGCCACTGTGGTCCTCCACGATGGTCGACGCGGAGACGAACCCTCCCGCGCTTGTGCCGACTCGCCAGCGGAGGCCCTTCGGTGCCGGTTGGCATGGTGCCAAGCCCCTATCCCGGAGTGGAGTGGTTTCACGCCACTCCGTCCCGCCGGGACCCCCTGCCCCGCCACATAGGGGAGAATCCCGCCCATGTTGTTAGGCAAATTGGACATTCTGAATTCTCCCTCTGTGTACCCGAACAGGCGCCGGAACGTGGCGACTAGGGGCTTTTCACAGTAACTTCATTGCAGTGTAAATGTAAGCCTACTTGAGACAATGAAGATTTCACACATCAACATTGCATTACTGCCCGAGATCAAATAGCGTTATTCCGGATAACCTCCAAACGTTGAGATATTTTAATTGAATTTTAATGTTTTTAAAAAAAGGATGAATTAAGTTTTCTGGTGAGTGAAACCTTCTGCGTTTCCTCCTGCTTTTGTTCAATAGGATTGCTTAATAAACCTGATTCGGTGTTTGGAGCCCAGGAGAAATGATTTGTCAGCGTGTTATTTGTCTTGCTTATTAGAGGCACCCAGAGAGTATGAGATGTCTCTTGCTATAGTGAGTGAGCTTATCAAGAGCAAAAGGTTTATTGTTCACCCAGGGCATACTACGTTACCTGAAGCTTGGCACATCAAAATCACTCGCAGTCGGAAGAGAGTGATCCCTCGCCTTTTGGAAGCTGATCCTTGCATCAAGAGCGGGGGGAAACAGTAGCAGATCTCCTGAACCAAAAAGGGGCAAAGAGCTTTCTTGTGGTTCAAGTAGCAGCGACAAAACTACCAGTAAATCTACCTGAAACATACTGACAGCCAGTTCCTCGCTGTTACTCGCAACAGTGTTTGTGGGTGGTGTTGGGTGATTCACACAAGTAAATCAGGGCAGAGATGTCCCATTCAGACCCCTCATCTGTGTTGCTTATATATGGGAGTCATAAAATAGCCTATTTTCATATCTGGACGAGACCCATAGCTTATATTTAACAAGAAATTAAAACGTGAACGCTGAGCCTTCTGTAATGGTCTAAATTATGAAGTGAAATAAATTAAAACAAAGATGATAATGGGTTCTGCAGTGAACGGTTCATATAAAATCTTACTCTCTGGTCATTAATCTACCGCGAATTTCTCTTTATTAACTGCAAAGATAAAACTACAGTCAATGTAACTTGCTTATCCAAAAGGAAAACTGCGGCTGCCTGTGGCTGGAGAGATTGTGGAGAGAGAGAGAGGGGCAGGGGGCTTGCGTGGGGCTGGTGTAGTCACATTGTCTCAGTGCAGACATTGAATGGGAGACCCTTCCCCCCCTCCACCAACTCTAATGTGCTGACATTCACACACATCCCCCACTTCCCCATTCCCCTAACAAGTGAGCAGTGACCTCACCCAGTTCGTCAATGCAGCACCACATGAAGGTGAACGGCTCTACTGTTGGAGATGGAAGGAGAATGGCTCCCACTGGCTCACCATAGAGTGGCAGTGATTGGAGTCCATGATATGTACACCTTTCCCCACTGGCAGACATGCAGGAAGCTTGGAACGATTTGTATGGGGGAGTAATCATGTTATGCATGCAATTGAAGTGATGACTACAAACTAGCTTTCCCTTTAGAGCAGGCTGCAAGAAATAACACTTTTAACTTAAAGAATTTAAGGCTTTGTGGCAGCTGCATACAGGTACCACTCACAAGTTATTCTGCACAGAACTTATCGTAGCATTTCCCCAAAATCCTGGATTTTGTTTTCTGTGTCCATGCAAGTTTTAGAACACGAAGGACTGGTCGTGCTTGAGGTGAACATCGCCATGTGCAGAGTTAACGATCGTTGACCAGAAGTAGACAAAGTGGACATTGAGTCGCCCCTGGCAGGTCAGAGGGGCAAGGGCTCACGTTCCGTTCGCGGGAAAGAGCTGTGAATAGGTCAGCCCGAATTGCACTGCTGGAGCCTTGTTATGCTGCCGGCTCTCAGCACCGAGCCCCCTGCCAGAGGGTGGCACTGTTCCAGCAATCCGACACCACACACGGCTCCTCACCGGGAGAGGAGAAGGGGCTCAAAGACTTTCCGCACCAGGCTCCATCCTGCCCAAAACTCGGGTCAAACAGTTCAGGCAAGGAACTGAAATGCCTGGTGCAAAATGTGCACGAGCGGCAGTGTAGCTGAATTTAATTACCGGGTTCACAAGAAACAGCATCTTGGAGGGCAATCAACAAAACACTGTTCTGAACTTTCTGAATTCCTTTCACCAGATAGCAAATCAGCCCAAGAAATGTCACTAGTTTCAACACATTTCCCCCGGTATAAACATTTCAGTCATGTGCAGACACCCTCAGTGGGCACAGGTCAAAGTGCCTGAGCTTTCACAGTATTCAGATCCCAGCCTTTGATTGCCACTGAGTAGCATTTATAGAGCTGGTAAGATACTTAACAAGGAGATAACGGGATTAGCTGCGAATTCATTCAACTTCTTCTCAAAATAAACAAGTTAAATGTCAGCTGATACTGAAGAATTATACAAA
Organism: Scyliorhinus torazame; assembly: GCF_047496885.1. NCBI lineage: Eukaryota > Metazoa > Chordata > Chondrichthyes > Carcharhiniformes > Scyliorhinidae > Scyliorhinus > Scyliorhinus torazame. The sequence continues at coordinate 84,735,534 of NC_092728.1, read as the reverse complement.
GGAACACGGTCCCGGAGAGTAAATAGTCACAGCCTCCAACCCGTTTCAAAACTGATCAAAAATCTCACACGCCAACTGCACCCTTCAATTATAGCCACCCAAAATAATAATAGTCTTTATTATTGTCACAGGGCGGCTTACATTAACACTGCAATGAAGTTACTGTGAAAAGCCCCTAGTCGCCACACTCTGGCGCCTGTTCGGATACACTGAGGGAGAATTCAGAATGTCCAAATTACCTAACAGCACATCTTTCGGGACTTGTGGGAGGAAACCGGAGCGCCCGGAGGAAACCCACGCAGACACCGCACAGACAGTGACCCAAGTCGGGAATCGAACCTGGGACCCAGTCGCTGTGAAGCAACAGTGCTAACCACTGTGCTACTGTGCTGCTTGTCCTGTGACCCCCTGACCTGTGACACAGGACCTGTGGCCCCCTGATATGCAAGCACAACCTGCCGTACACCCTCTCTAACACACACTGTGTGTTGCTCTCTCGAACGCATATTTTTTAGTAAGAGGATCCTTCACGTAACACACAGCGGCCGTGATTCTCCGTCTTGGAGGCTGTGGGCAAAATTCTCCGTTTGGGAGAGGGATGGCCAGATCCTCCGATCCTGAGGCTAAGTGCGGAGGATCTGTGGCGATTTACGTGGAAAGAATTGGCGTCGCCCCCTGACCGATCCTGCGACCGGTGAGGAGCTAGCAGCCGCGGCCCAGCTCCCACAAAATAAACGGCAGGAGAATGGCCTGGTTCGTGGCCGAGCATGCGCACGGCGACAAGCTGCAGCAGTCGCGCCGTTAAACATAGCACCTGCCGTGCGCGGATCAGACCTGCCATGTAGTGCCTCCCTGGCTACCCCCGGGCCACCCCCCACCAATCACCCCAGACCTCGTGGTAGCCCCCCCAACCACTGGCCAGCAGCACGGCTTGCGCCCGACTGTGGGGGCGCTGGACATCGTGCGCAGCCGCCATGCTGGATACCCGCACGGCTGGGACATCACGTCCCCTCGCGCCGTGAACGCGCCCATCAGGGGCGGAGCATTGAGGGAGAGCCTTCAGGTGAGGCAGCGTGGCCGTCCCCACGTCATGTGGTGCACGCCGTGATTATGTTCTTTTGGAGGGGGCGGGGCATAGGAAACCTTCGTCAAACAGGCGCCGCCCCCGATGCCGGCGTTAAAAGGGATTCTCCGCCCGATTGCCGATTACGAAATCGGCGTCGGGAAATGGCGAATACCGCCCGGGGTGTTGAAACCAGGACTGAATTGCGAGCGGTTCACATTCCCATTGGTGACCTATTTGTGGAGCAATTCAAGATATGCTAATGAGCCAGCTCTCTCTGCCCACGTGAATCGAGAGCAATTCCCATTCTCGCTGGCAGCGGCGGATTCACTGGGGCTGGAGAGCTTGACAAGATGGCGGTGCTTATAAGCACGCCACTCCCCACGCAGTCTCATCCCAGCCAAGAGGATGGCACAGAGTAGAGCGGCTGTAAGGTTCACCGAGTTGGAGCTCGGCAGAATGTTGGATGCGGTGGAGGAGAGGCAGTCCAGCCCGTTATCCTTAACCGGACCTGGGCAGAGGTGGCCGAGGCGGTCAGTGCTGTAGGCCTCACCAGGCGGACCGGCACGCAGTGTCGGAAGAAGACGATCAACCTCCTCAGGGCAGCTCGGGTGAGTCACCACCTCTGTTCCCCTGGAATCACTCCTGTCCCTCACCCCTGACATCACACCCCTACTCCCCCAGCGGCCATTCACACACCACCTGTCTGCACCTCCCTCACATCCCACCCTGCACCAAACCCCAACACCTGTATTGTTCCTTTTGGCCAGGTGCCTTGCACGCATGCCACTAGCTACAGACCCCCCATGTAGCTTGCCTCCATGAGAAAAGGTGGTTTATAACAGTAGAGAGCGGGAGAGGACCAGAGGGGCCATCCCAGACTTCAGGGTTCTCACCTCCTCCAAGCTGAGGGCAATGGGATTGACGGGAAGGTGCAGGAGGGCTATCCCGGAGGCAGAGGTCGACATGCGACAACCAAGTGAGCTCCCTATGCAGAATGATGTCCCAATAGTAAGTGAGTCACTCCTCTCCCCCAGACCATTCCTTTCCAAGATGTCACCATGTCTATTGTCTTGTGTCTTACAGGATCATCAGGCCAGCCCAGCTGGGATATCTCGCCCCCAGCCACAACCCTAACACACCCTGGAGCACCAGTCCGGGGAAGACACCGACTTCTCGGCCCTGCTGTCACCTGCACCCTCCACCATCTCAGAGACTATCACCTCGGTGGGGCATTTTAGTGAAGAGGATCCTGGGTCACATTCTGGTGCACACGTCACACGTGCTGCAACACATCAGGCGCAGGTACGAGAGAGCGGAGTCGGAGGGCTTTCCAATCCCAGGAAACAGCTGTAGGTATCGCACTTCTGGAAAGTATGGTCCCATCACTGGTACAGATGCAGGCACAGAGCCAGGATTTCCAGGAGGGGGCGACAACAACTTTCCAGCACCTGCAGGTTCAGCTGGAGGAGTCCAACCACCTTCAGGCACAGGAGATGGTGCCAATAATGCGGGGTACCCAGGCCAACACTGAACAAGTGGCATCCGTGGTGGAAGCCCTGGGTCAAAAAGTCACAGCCATGGGTCCAAGGCTTGGGGCAATCTGTGCAGTCGATGAGAGCTTGACCCATTCACAAAGGGTCATGGCTGAGGGCATCGAGAGCGTTGGCTGGGTGCTGACTGACCTGGGCCAGGCACAGAGAGTCATTGCACAGTGCCAGTGGTACATGACCAAGGCATTGAGGGACATGGCTCACTCACTGAGGGATGTGGCAGATTCTCAGTGCTCCATGGCTGAGGGCATCGAGACCCTGGTTCAGATGAGGCTGGGCCTCTCGTAGGGGAGTTGCTGGAACACCTCAGCGCTTCTTAATCACCCCATCTGACACTGGCACATCTGATAGGCAGCAACCAGAACAGGGTGGCATCTCGTCACCTGTGACACCCAAAAATAGGCCAGGCCCACCCAGGTCCAGGCCTCGAGAGGACGGCCGCCAATCGCATCTCAGGTTAGAGGGCGGGATAGGCAGCAGGCCGCCTCCATGTCTGATGTGCCGTCTGGGGTCACATCTAGAAGGAGCAGTAGGCGCGTAAGATAAGGAAGTTAAATGCCTGTTAGGTTGGCACAGGCACATGCCATAGGTTAGAGGAAGGGGTGAGGGCACAACAATGTATATGGTCACTATTAAACACCTTTTCACCAACATTCCGACCCGCCTCAAGTTTCTGTCTGAAGGGTGTGAGGGATGGGCTGGGCTGGATGTAGAGGGTGTGCTGGGTGGGGGCTGTGAGAGGTAGGTGGTGTGGGGTGCGGGTATTGGACACTCAGGGCGTGGAAGCTCTTCCAAATGATGAAGAGAACCCCCCGATGAGCTGGTGCTCATAGGGGGATATGTGAGCCGTCGGTCATTCCCTGAACCTGGGGCATGCCAGTGATGGTGGGAAATCCTGCTGCCCGGGAATCCTGGTGTGCCTGGTTCAGAGTGAAGTTTATATAGTCTGCTGCCCAGCCACATAGGGCATCTGTCACTGCACGGAAGCACCTGTGTATGGATGTCTGAGAGATCCCAGACAGGGCCCTGCACCCAGAGGCATTAATGTTCAGGGCGACCTTGACGGCAACCGGGAGGAGGTATCGTCCTCCCGGTTGTATCAGGTGCGCCATCATCTGGCACAGGTGGTGCTCGGTCTCCCTAATTATCCAAAGTCTTTGGCCGCACATGCGGTCCGGGAGCAGGACCTCGAAGGACAGGCGCTGACAGTAAACAGGTGGCCTGATGCGGCACCTCCTCCTTGACCTGTTGGATGGCCGGCAGTCGAGCCTCATGGGCTGGCTTCTGCTCTTCTGGAGCAGGCTCCTCTTGTGAAGAGTGCTTCCCGAGCAGGCCCTGTGCCTCCAGCCTCCGGACGTCCGCAGAGGCAGCTGTAGCCAGGTAGATGGCGAGCATTCCCGGCTGTACTCTGAAATTCATTCTCTGCAGGGGCGGAAAAAAGAAGACATGTTGGCAACATGAGTATTCCCTTACCCATCCAAATCCAACAGGCTACATGGTGGCCCCCTGACTTGCACTTCAGCTCCATCCTCCACATGTCGTCGACAAATTCACCCCCACCCGTTCCCACGGATATGTTGCCATCCACACTGCACCCCTGTCCCCATCAATGAGTGGCGATGTGCTCACCACCTGTCTCTGACAACGGGGTTACCGATGGCTGCCGCAATCCGTGACAGCAATAGGTTATGCGGTTCCTGTCCTGTTTCCCCAGTGGGGTCTACTGTGGGTGTCCTCACTAGGTGGGCCATGTGTTATCTCGCCAGCAGGGTTGCACCTGGCTGTGCGGTGGAGAGGGTCACCATGTGCCACCAATCGCCTCCATGCTTATGCGTGGGAGCAGGTCCTACAGACGGGGGTGAGGCAGGGAAATGTGCGTCTGCTGGGAGCATAGCTGTAATGTCATGTGGGTCCTGGGTTGTGCGGCCTATCTGGGGCCGAATGGGTGAGAGCAGGGGCACGGAGGGCACACAGGCTTGGAGACAGCTGGTGGTCCTGTGAAGTGGGCTAGTTGATAGTGTCACATGTGAAGCCTCTGCCCTGAGAGGGGTAGTGTGCCACGGAGGGTGCCAATGGCCATGGTGTATGTGTCCTTTATTTGGGGTGAGCTCTGCGATTCCCGTTTCCCTTGCAGTGGGGCTGCAGTTGGGATGAGTGCCAGCGCCTGGTGTGCCACTGACTCCCCATGCCAGGAAATGTACCACCTTCACCCTTACCCCAGAAGAACATATTGGCATTGAATTTCTTAGACAGCTTGCCAGTGTCAACTGGCCACACCTGTAACTGGACCCAGAGGGAGCCCCTATTGTCGAAAGTGAAGAGGATGATACAGACTGGGTGGCATTATGAGAAATCTGAGTACTTGAGATCCTGCCTAACCCGACATGTTGAACTGACCTGCTAGGATGATGTGACCTTGTGGGTCTCACGGTGGACTATGGAGATCCGGAAGAACTCAAAGGTCCCTGGAATGGGGAACTCACTTACAGGAGCTGCATAGTGCCCACCCTGGACAAACAACGGTGAAGATGCTGGCAGCAGGTATTCAGGGTGACCAGGCCTTTATAAAACAATCAAAGAATTTGTACTGCAGTATCACCCCTGTCAGACGCAACAGTCCCTGCCTCCACCGGCCACCCTCCACTCTTGGGGAATGGCCGGGTGACCCATGGACCCAGGTCCACACTACTACACGGACCCATTCTTGGACAGGATGTGTTTAGTCTTGGTGGACGTCAGGAGATGAGGGTCAGTGGCCTTGGCATCCATGGTGGACGCCTTGCACTAAGTGTTCACTATTCATGGACTGCCAGAGTCCATTGTATCTGACAATGGCATCATACAGGGGATGACTTCCAAGCTTTCGTTCAGGCTAACAGCATATGTCACACTCGGACGGCCGCATACCACTCTACGTCCAATGGATTGGCCGAGAGGTCCATTCAGACCTTTGAAGACGCCACGCGGAAACAATCTGGCAAACCGCTATGCCAACGGCTTGCCAATGTTTTGTTGTCGTACAATTCGACCGCCCACATCACCAGCCGAGCCGATGATGGGCTGTCGCCTCAGAACCGTTTGGATTTGGTGCTTCCTAACTTGACCGGGAGGGTGAAGGCACGTCAGGCCTCCCAGAAAGGTCACCGGGCTACGCAGAGAGCTGACAGATCATTCCGGGTGGGGGACCCAGTTTTGGTTTGGGTAGTGTGGACCCCTGAGCTGAAGAGACAAGATCTATCCTAATATGTCTGTATAATTACCAGCTTTTGTCTTTCATTAATAAACCCCTTCGTTACTACAGGAAACCATAGTGTTTCTTGAGCTACCACACTAACCTACATTGTAATTCTCTACCCAACATCGTGTTAGTTTCAACCTAATACAGCTATTTACCTCTCCCTAATATACCCTGTTATTAATATATACCAAAGATTATTCTCTAATGCACATCTGCCCTGAATATACACATTGTTAATTTTTTGTTTCCAATTGAGGGGCAATTTAGCATGACCAATCCACCTACCCTGCACATCTTTGGTTGTGGGGGTGAGACCCACGCAGACACGGGGAGAATGTGCAAACTCCACAAGGACAGTGACCCGGGGCCGGAATCGTACCCAGGACCTCGGCGGCACAAGGCAGCAGTGCTAACCACTACGCCATCCTGCCGCCCCTACACATTGTTCATTTTTAACCAATATGCATTGTATCAACCTCTCTCTAACGCACATTTTCTTTTTAATCCTTCACCTGACACATCCTGGGCTGGATTTTGAGGCTTTGTCCAGAAGATGTGCCTAGTTCTATGATGAAAAAATCGGCGAGGCCCCAGCACCAATCCTCCGACCGGTGATGGGCTAGCAGCCACGCCATGGAAAACACACGGCCTTCACAAAATAAATGGCCGGAAAATTGTCGGGTCCGTGGCCACGCTGAGCACGGTGACAACCTGCAGCGGTTGCAGCGTACAACATGGCGCTGGCCACTTGTGGACCCGACCTGCCAGATAGTACTCCCTGGACCCCCCCTCACCAACCCAGGCCACTCCACACCAGTCCCCCCAGACCCTGCCGAAGCCCCCCCCCAGCCAGTGGCACGCGCCCCCCACCCCCGACTGTGACGCCGCTGGACACAGTCCGTAGCCGCCACGCCGGGTTCCCCGAAAACTGAGAACACACATGCCCTGCGTTGACGGGAACTCGGCCCAACGGGCGCAGAGCATCTGGGGAGGGCCTTCAGGCGCTGTACTCCCCGATGATCCCCTATTTCGGAAGTGGTGGAGCATCCGAATACAGGCGCCGCCCCGCCGATTCGGTCGTAAAAAGGAGTTCTCCGCCTGATCACCGATTACGAAATCTGCGTCGGCAAGCGGAGAATCCCGCCCCCTGATTTTCTCACTAGCTAATGCCTACCATGATCAAAATCAAAAACACCCCCATTATTCTGCACCTAATACAATATTTTCTAACTTACGCACCGTTTGCTGACCACAGTCCAATTCCCCAGGAGTCATCATCTACAAATTTGTGACTGGGTCCTGGGTTTGTTTCTGCGGCTGCAGTCGGCAATAATTACCATTCTTCCTTTCAATACTTTCAAGTATTCACAGTATCAGCTGTAGCTCAGCTCCTTCCAGAGCCTGGTGGTTGCGTGTTCAAACTCAATGGGATTGAACACATAATCCAGCCTGATAGACACCGAGGAGGTGCGAGTGCTGATTTTTGGACGAGGAGTGAAATCGAAGCCCCATCTAGCTTCCCAACTGGATGTAAGAGATTCCCTTCCACAGTTTTGAAGAAGAACAGGAGCGTTCTGCCCAGCCAATATCTATCCCTTAACCAACGCCATTGAATAAAGAGATTATCTGGTCATTATCAATTTGCTGCTCGTGGAACCTTGCTGTGCACAGGTCTTGGTTGCCACAGTACAACAATTACTGCACTTCAAGAGTATTTCATTGATTGGGTAACACTCTGGGACCCCTGGGGTCGCAACAACATAAGTCATCCCGAGAGGAAGACAGATGCGGGTCACAAAGAGGGAAAATGGATGCCGATTTATTTTTATATTCAGAGTGTTCACTACCTTTTGCAAATTATAATAAAGCTATTCAGCACACAGTAATCGGCAAACCTTTGCACCTACGACTGCAGCTGCAATTTATTTTTATTTTCTTGAGCGATGAGCACCGTTTATGAATACAGCAAGTTCTGAAATGTTACACTTTTGTTGGGGACTACAATTGGAGCAAAATAAATTAATGCGCTGCTGCAGGCTTTTCTGACAAGGAACCTCCAATAGAATGTATATCCATTATGCTTGTATAGGTCTTTAAATCATAACTGCCAAGGGACGGCTAGGAAAAACAAAAACAGACAAATTACGTTCTGGTAGATGTGGAAATGCAAATTCCTCCTGAAATTTCTGTATCTTTGCAGGGCATTCTGAAGCTGGTGGGAATTACCAGCGGTAATAAAATTTCCATCATATTGGCGCCTGAAGATTTAGTCAGTGCCGAGGAACTTGCTCTAGAACGCAGTGATAGGACAATCAGGTGTCCGCTGCAGTTTTGTGCTGGCTGTTGAGATCTCCGGTGCTTGTTTCCATGACATATATATCACCTGTTAAAAGCTAATAAAAGTTATCAAAAAAGGAGCATGAAACCGGAATGAAAAATCGCCACGGGTAACACAGTTCTGAGTTGACAGCTCGCACCTTACGTGTCATCATTTTATGGAAGTGAATGGACAGTGGCAGGGAGGCAGATTAACTTTTCCTGTCGGGCCCGCTGACCAGGACAGATTGCAATCAAACATACTTGCACAACACGCCTCATTTTGGCTCATTATGTTCCTTTCTCCGAGTTTCTATTAGATAAAGCCTATGGATTTCCTTATCTAATGTATTTCCAGTGACGGAATAGATAGCCACTCATTGTATTTGTTGTGGGCTGCACAATCAATAATGTCAGCATCACAGTGCCCCCTGAAGCAGGGGTTAAGCAGTCGTAGGTTTCTGTCTTCCACATTTAGTATCTTGCCCCAATATTAATTTCCACATGGATGTTTTAGTTCTCTAATTATGAAATGTACCCACACGCAGGGCAGATAACATCTTCTGTATAAAAAGCACCATTTAAGTTTGAAATGGAAGGTTCCGGCATAAATCCCCTCTCGAATTACCAGACAATGCAATAAAACTTGGATATTAAAATATGCACCAGACAGAGAATTTCCCCATAATCAACAGCAGATTATTTCACTGTAATCCCACAGTAATAACATCGCAAGACCTCTAATAGCATTGCCTCAATGTCAGATTGGCCTGTTCACAGGGCTCACTTATGTCAGGTCGCACCAAGGGATTGAAGCAGCAAGGCTAACGTGTTTAAAATATTTTGCACATTAAATCTTTCAGTGTTTTGGGAGATTTCAGAGGAATAACGTGCAGCTGATTGTAGGAAATGTCACTTGTGTGTCTATCATAGCCCTGCTTCCTTTTATTTAATCCTGCCACAAATCTTCTGTCCTTTCCCAACGGTCATGAACTGTGATGGAGGATGGTTCCACTGCCTTCCACCATCCTCTGTAACCTCACCCATAACCTTCGCTGGGTCATGGTTCCATTGGCACCTGCAGACATGCTCCCACTTCAACAGAACAACCATTCTTCATGTGTGGGTCGAGCCTAAATTACCCTCAGACTAGACAGAGCTCATCCTGACTTCACCTGGTACCTATAGGGGCACTGTCAGCAGTACAGAATAACAATAGAGAATGAGAAGTCCACTTGACTTTTTGTGTTTCCAAATTCATGGCATCGCCTCTAGTGAGACGGCCCCCACCACCGCCCCAATTTAGATCAACTAACCAAATTTCAAGCCTGGGACCTTTTTCCACCTGGACGGTTCAATCCCACACAGGAGCTGAACACTTCATTTTAAAACAAATCACCGAGGGCTGGCTTACTTTGTCAATCAAATCAAGCTCCACAATTAAAAGGAGGCACCATTAACGGGAGAGATATAGTATATTCACCCATGACCCAAAACAATAAAACTTCAGGACATAACAAATGAAGAGGGCACTTAGTAGAGTGCATACATTTGCCGGGCTGTGCGAACTCAATATTATTTGAATTACGCATCTCGCCCGAGAGGCCTTTCCCTGCCTGGTTGATGCTCAGTAACTACAAAGTTGAAAATAAGAAAAATCTTTTTATGAAACACTTCTACCTCATTGAGGTGACTTCGGGCCATTCTACATCCAACAACCTGCTCTGAAAACTCTGCTCATATTTTGACAGCTGTGATCAATTCCACGACAGCAGCTGAGAACATCTACAACATTCAAAAACAATCAACAATGTAGTTACCACTCACCAGAATCGGAACTTGAGCAGCCAAATAAATACTGTGACTATAAGGGCAGGTCAGAGGCTGGGAATTCTGCAGTGACTCCCCGAAGCTTGTCAACCATCTACAAAACATAAGTCAGAAGGGCGATGGAATACTCTCCACTTACTTAGATGAGGTACAGCTCCAACGACACTCAAGAAGCTCAACACGATTCAGGACAAAAGCAGCCCACTTGATTGACACCCTACCAACCACCTTAAACCTTCACTTCTTCCACCACCAATGCAAAGTGGCAGTAGTGTGTAGCATCGACAAGATGCACTGCAGCAACTTGCCAAGGCTCCTACAACAGCACCTTTCAAGCTTGTGACCTATACCAGCGAGAAGGACAAGTGCAGCAAATGCACGAGAACACCACCGCCTGGAAGCTCCCCTCCAATCCACACACCATTCTGACTTGGAAAATAGTCAAAGTCCTGGAATTCCAGGATTCCAATTGCCAAATAGCAATCCGTTCTTTAATGTGCCACCTGTGTACCGAAATTCACTGAAATCCCTCCCTCAGTTTTTGAGATGATATTGTTTACAGACTAACAGGGATGAAAACATTAACTCCTTTGACAGCGGTAATGAGTACAAGTGTCAGAAATAAGAGCAGAGAGGAGAGAACCATTACAAAGTTGGATTCCATACCTGCACACTTTACAGCAGGGCGTTTAAAACTGTGGGTCGCAGGCGGGTGTCGGGAGGGCCACAGAGCGGTAGGTCACGGCGTTCCTGATTTTGGGAGAAGAGCCCAATGACCACGACCGGCTTTTAAATGTGAATACTGCAGTCTTCCCACCAGAAGCGGTGGCAGAGAGCAGGCCACATGCCCGGCGTGCACATTGACGTCAAGCGCCCTGTACGTCCATGTTTTTCGCACAAAACCACGGAGAGATTCCTCCATTTTCTAGTTGCGTGAAAGCAACAAGACTGTGAAGAACTGAAGATGGATTGTTTTGTTATAAGGAAGAGAGAGCCAGAGACACAAACAGGCCAGGATCTTAAAATTAAATCTGCCAGAGAGAGATGCGCAGGAGAGTCCATGGCAGGACAAAGCAGTGCTGGTGTGAGCTGTACCCAGAGGATCCAGAGCCTCTGGTGAACAGCCTCCTAAGAAGAAATTGAACTCAGGAACAAAGCAGTATAAAGATGATTTCATGAGGTATGGCTTTGTTAATTGTACCAATGCAAATCAGGATGCAAAGCCCATGTGTGTTATATGCAGGGAAGTACTGGCAAATGAGAGTAGGATACTAACTAGGTCTTACCTTGCAGACGTCTTTTCAATTCTAAACAAACTGAACCTCAAATTGCAAGGGAAGGATAATTATTGTTTTCAGCACTGTGAAGAAATAAATGCTTTCCAAAAGTAATTGAAAGTTTGGTAAGTGCGAGTACAAAGCCTAAGCTACTGCATGTTCCTGACATTGCTACAACACATCGAAGAAAACAGTGTTAGCAAGGGAACTGTTAATAGACTGGCAAACCTTATTCAGTCGAATCTGGGGCTGCGCTGACTAATAGTTTTTGTCGCTACTTTCCAGAGAAGTTTTAGATTTTGAAAGTGAAGACATGGGTGAAAAATCCTTTAGAGTTTAGATCCCAGAGTCAATTATTATCTTATAGCTGACTCCAAATGAAAAGACTGAACTTCTGGCACCTCGCCTGTGACAGCACATTAAAAACACACCACAAGTCCATGAGGCTGTCAGCATGTTGGAGTAGGGTCTCCGAGGAGTACCAGTGCTGAGTAAAACAAGCATTTTGTTGCAAGTGCCCTTCACAGCGACCTATTTGTGAGAGGTTGGATTTTCCATCGTCACAAAGTTGAAGACAGCGCAAAGCAACTGGCTGAGCTCTGCACCTAATATACGCATTGCCGTCTACTCTAGTGAACCTGATTGGAGTGAGATCATGAGGACCAAGCAGGCTCACCTGTCGCATTAAAGGTAAACAAAAATGGTGAAGTAGCCAGTGATCTTACTTACAGTTTTAATTCAACATTTTTAGAACAGAAGGTGTTTCGAGTGCCAAACGGAGCAATTTTTCACTGCATGGCAATAAGAGAAACTGGTCCCAGAAGTGTACCTGATAAACCACACCGAACTGAAATCTCTCAGGGTGAAGCCTGAACTTCTCCACACCAAGCTGCATTTTGACTTTGTTTATTCTCAGCCCCATGATACATTAGCCTGTGTGTAGGCCCGAGTGCTCAGTCAGCTCTTTAATCCCATCACACCGGCTATGCCACATTTTTGCAAGTTTCCCAATCTTGCACCTTTCCTTCGCCACATTAATAAGAGCATCTGTCTCCCCTGATTGCTTTTTGATTACATTTTTTTTCATTTTGTAACCATCTTCTTCAGCTCCTTTGATAAGCTGACTACCGTGGCCTGCTTAATGTCCAATTTGGCTGATAAATCAGGGAGGATGATAAAGGACAGCAGTAGGAATTTGAAGTATGTGGTATCCCTCCGTCCTTTTCCAAAGAAACAGGGCTCGGTTGTAGCGAAACAAGACGAGACGCATTTCTAAAACTGGAATTGGTTTGGGGAAAAATCTTTGGGAAGCAATCAGCAGGATCGCTTTCAACGATCCCCTTGTCAATTCCAAAATCAACCAATGATCGGTGGACAGTTGGATTGATTTAAATGTAGAACTACAGACAGTACATCATTCAAAATCAGAGCAAGAAAGTCCCTTTTTATTTTATCAAGCATCCAGCAGATGAAATGTGATGTTTAATGAGCCCGCCTGCCTTTACGAAGATCGCCCTTTGAATTGCTGGCAGTAATTCACTGATATTATTTATCTTGTGTTCATCAAGGTGCCGGGGAATGAAGAACTCTTCCACTTCCAATGCTAACGTCGAGCACTCCCACATCAGATTCAATAGGAAGCTTATTCTTCTTTCCCTCCTGCTCTCATGCATGAATCCTCCCCCCCCCCCCCCCCCCCCCCTCAGTTGTCCCTCCAGCCATTTGTGCTCAGTACGAAGATGGACAGTGCTGTGCTGCGTGGCCGTGCCTGCCAAGAACAAGGCTGAGGCTGCCTCCAAATCATTCAACATGGGATGCTTATAGCCATGACGGAGCTGATTTTCAGCCCGTCGCTTTGGAGTGGGTTCAGAACGCAGATTCCAGAGAGGAATGGCAGTGTGACAACCCATTGTTCCACTCAGCACCTCCAAATCTGCACATCGCTTAAATTCTTCGCCTCAAGCTGAGTAAAGCTCCTGTAATCCCATCAGGATAAATGCCTTCATTGTGCATACGCTGAGCAGGCCATTGCTGGGCAGTCCTCTTCAGCTGCAGCCCCAAATCCTCCCGCAGCCAACACAAGACTCAGTAGTCGCACTTCTGCTACGAGCACGCCAATAAATCGGCAGGAAAACAGAAGCAATTAAGTCAGAGAAACGTATCAGATGTTTCCTTTTTGCCCAAGTCAAAATCAGGTTGGATGCAGTCTGACGAATGCTGAGACATTTAGATCAGCAAGACCTCAGGTTTGACCACTGGTGCTTTCTTTCATTCATTCCTGGGATGTGGGCACTGCTGGCCAGGCCAGCATTCATTACCCATCTTTAATTGTCCTGGAGCAAGTGGTGGTGAGATGTCTTCTTGAACTGCTACAGTTCCTGAGGTGTCGGTAGTGATGTTAGGTGTGGTGTGAAGAGATAGGGAAGTTGAGTGCCCTCTGTAAAGGCAGGCCAGGGCTGAATGATCCTAAAACCTTTAAAGGCACCTTCAGGACTCGGGTGAGGAGGTGAAATGATTAATTTCCTATTGAGTGGTCGCAGAGGATTCAGGTACGTGAGCTTAACTAAAACGATTTATTGTTGAAACAAACTATTTACAGGTCACAATCCAGGTTCAAACCGAGACAGCTCTGCCTAGGGCCCTATCTGGACCAGATTTTATGTCCACAATCAATGACCCTGCTAATGCCCCCCCCCCACAAGGCTTACAGGGAGGTTAATCGCCGCCCCCCCCCCCCCCGTAGGTCTTGAGTGGGTTACAACATTCTACAAAGAAGAAAGGGAATTACATTTGCAAAGAAGAGGGCAAGTCCAACTAAGTCACCCATGTAAATCTTCGGAGGCAGGTCAAGTAAGGGTCTGGCAGAGAGATGCTTGGACCCTCAGTCAGGGCAACATTTTTGCAGAATAAGTCAACTCCGATCATTTTTCTTTTGAAATTGAATGAAAAATTAAGGGGTACAATTGCGGAAGTTCAAAAATAATCAGTTGAAATGTTGTCACAGCCCATAACATGGAGGAGGAAGGCGACAGCCAACAGACCACACCGCTGTAAGGAATTATGGAAAAAACCCCGATGTTTGTCCCGATTTGACTTCCTAACCAAAGTCCCTATCTATAATGTCAGCGTGGTTCAAGTAAATGCGCTGCTCTGCAAATATGTAAAATCTGTGTGGAACTAGATGTCAGTAATATATTCCTGTTTGTTTAGATCATGCCCAAGGTTAGAAAAACAGCTATTTCTCTTTGTGTCAGTTTTGTTTGTGAGAATGGCAGAGGTTGTTCTAAATAAGATAATGGTTGAAACACTACAGCCGCACGAACAAGTGTGTAAAGGACTTAAGAGGTAAATTTATGCACAGCAAGCGAACACTATTTATGACAAAATTGCAAATAGGTTTTGCTGTCTATCTTTCAAATTTAATGCAGAAGTGGTTTTAATTTACTCCCTGGAAGTGTTTCTAAGGAAACCAGAATCACCGGCAGCTTTTAAATTTTCATGAGGCTATACTTTTCTTTAAGTCTCTTTGCTGCTGCTTCAGCGTACGGATGTATTGGTCATAGAATCATAGAATTTACAGTGTAGCAGGAGGCCATTCGGCCCTTGGAAAGAGCACCCTACCCAAGCCCACACCTCCACCCCATCCCCACATCTACATCCTATCCCCATAACCCCACCTAACTTTTTTGGGGCACTAAGGGCAATTTAGCATGGCCAATCCACCTAACCTGCACATCTTTGGACTGTGGGAGGAAACCGGAGCACCCGGAGAAAACACACGCACACACGGGGAGAACGTGCAGACTCCACACAGCCAGTGACCCAAGCCGGGAATCGAACCTGGGACCCCGGAGCTGTGAAGCAACAGTGCTAACCACTGTGCTACTGTGCTGTCCATCAGTCCTGGTTCAGCTGGTCGCACTCTCGCCTCTAAGTCAGAACGTTGTGGGTGCGAGCTTCACTCCAGAACTGGAGCAGGAAAATCAAGGCTGACACTGAAGTGCAGCTCTGGGCGGGCGGAGGAGGGTGGTGATGGTGGTGGGGGCGGGGGCGGGGGGGGGGGGGGGGCGCTGCTGCACCGTTGGAGGTACCGTCTTTAAGTCAAAGGTGTTAATCCAAGGCCACTTCGGCCCTGTCAGGCGGAGAGCCCAGGGCACTATTTCGAAGAAGCAAAGTAAAGTCTGTCCAGTGTCCAGACCAATATTTACCCCTCAATCAACATCACAAAAACAGATTATCCAGTCATTATCTTATCACCATGCTCTTTGTGGAAGCCTGTGGAATGCAAAACAGGTCCAAAGCAATGTGTCACCAGTGTGTTTGGCACATGGTGGAATTCACCAAATAAGCTCCACAGTGAGCAGGTTGCTGGTACAGGGTTTGGCAGGCTTCTTCCACATTCTGCCAGCAATGACACGAACCTGCCAAATGCTCAGAGAAGAACAACCCAGCAGCCCAGCATGGCGTGTGTGTCTTGGAAAGTGTTGTGTACGACATAAACCTCCCCTGGGTCAAATCGGGTCCATCCAATACTGCAGCTTCCTGAAGTGTTTTCAACATTTAGAACAACATTTCTCAACCGTCTAGTAACAGGGCTACAAAAATCTGAATTTCGTCACATCACTTGCAAATATGATGGGGCACTCAATGAACGCTGCTATGTTAAGTCTGATGTCTGTCCTTGCAGCTCAAGTAAGGATTCTGTATCCTTTACACTGAGGAGCAGCGTCAATGCTGTTAAAAGTTACAAAGGGCTGGATTCTCCGAGCCTCGGCCCCGAAATCGCGTTCGACGCGGGAGCGGAGAATGGACGTTCGCACGGAAATCGTGCCCATGTCACACGGGGCGGCCGTCGCCGTGCGCATGCGCGGACTCCCGGGAAGTCCAGAGTGAAATGCCAGCGATTTGACGCTGGCGTGGGGACATAGCCCCTTTTTGGAGAATCCAGCCCAAAATCTTACACTCGCAGTGTTAATGTTATTTAGACTAATTTTCATGAAGGTTCTGACCTTCATGGAACCGATTAAACCCCAGCAAAGTAGTGTGGAGATTAACAGTAAGTCTGTCAATTTTGAAAGTATGTAAACACAGGCATAGCTACAAAAGGCTCTTACAGAATCTACACACTACACTCAAGGCTTACACTTATCAATACTTACTGGACAATGGGAGAGTTTCATTGGTGATTAGCTCTGCCTCTAAGATAGGATGCCTTTACTTTGCAAGAAGGAGCACTCACAGGTGGGGGAGGGCAGGAAACACTCAGAGGGAGTACTTCTCCTGCCACAGGTATCAGCCACAGCCCCTCCTCCTGTAGCGTAAGGGTATCTGGCATAGCAAAAGTTAATGGGATTGGGAAACAATACCACCCGCAATGTGACATAAAGAGACACAAGGGGCGTCATTCTCCGACCCCCCAGAGGGTCGGAGAATGGCCGTTGGCCGCCGTGAATCCCGCCCCCGCCGGTTGCCGAAGTCTCCGAAGGGAGAAAAGTCGGCGGGGCGTTAATGTCGCCGCTGCCGCGGAGAATGTCACGGGTCTGCGCAAGGCAGCCGATTTTCGGCCTTTCCAATATTCTCCCTTCCGGATGGGCAGAAGTCCCGTCGACGTGATGACCGTTCACGTCGACGTAAATCAAACCTCCTTTTCATCAGCGTGAACCTGTGCTCCAGGTTCACGCCGACCAGCGTGGAGGTGAGTGATGGCCTGGGGGGTTGGCCGCTGGGCAGGCGATGGCGTGGCCGCAGTCTGAATGTGTGGGGGAGAGGTGTGCTCGGGTTGTGTGTGTGTGTGTGCGCGGCGGGGGGGGGGGGGGGTGGTTAGAGTGGGCTGGGCTCCGGGGAGTGTCGGGAGGGGGGTCCGTGCCGGGGATGGGGGGGAGGGGGTCCGTGCCGGGGAGGGGGATGGGGGGTCCGTGCCGGGGAGGAGGATGGGGGGGGGTCCGTGCCGGGGAGGAGGATGGGGGGGGTCCGTGCCGGGGAGGGGGATGGGGGGGTCCGTGCCGGGGAGGAGGATGGGGGGAGGTCCGTTCCGGGGAGGGGATGGGGGGGTCCGTGCCGGGAAGGAGGATGGGGGGGGGGGTGTCCGTGCCGGGGTGGAGGATGGGGGGTCAGTGCCGGGGAGGAGGACGGGGGGTCCGTGCCGGGGAGGAGGATGGGAGGGGTCCGTGCCGGGGAGGGGGATGGGGGGGGTCCGTGCCGGGGAGGAGGATGGGGGGGGGGTCCGTTCCGGGGAGGGGATGGTGGGCCCGTGCCGGGGAGGAGGATGGGGGGTCCGTGCCGGGGAGGAGGATGGGGGGGTCCGGGGAGGAGGATGGGGGGTCCGTGCCGGGGAGGAGGATGGGAGGTCCGTGCGGGGCGGGGAGGAGGATGGGGGGGTCCGGCCGGGGCGGAGGATGGGGGGTCCGTGCCGGGGAGGAGGATGGGAGGTCCGTGCCGGGGAGGAGGATGGGGGGGGTCCGTGCCGGGGAGGAGGATGGAGGTCCATGCCGGGGAGGAGGATGGGGGGGTCCGTGCCGGGGAGGAGGATGGGGGGTCCGTGTCGGGGAGGGGGATGGGGGTGTCCGTGCGGGGAGGGGGATGGGGGTGGGGGTCCGTGCCAGGGAGGGGGATGGGGGGGGGGGTCCGTGCCGGGGTGGAAAATGGGGGGTCCGTGCTGGGGAGGAGGATGGGGGGGGTCTGTGCTGGGGAGGAGGATGGGGGGTCCATGCCGGGGAGGATGGGTGGTCCGTGCCGGGGAGGAGGATGGGGGGTCCGTGCCGGGGAGGAGGATGGGAGGTCCGTGCGGGGAGGAGGATGGGGTGGTCCGTGCCGGGGAGGAGGATGGGAGGTCCATGCCGGGGAGGAGGATGGGGGGGTCCGTGCCGGGGAGGAGGATGGGGGGTCCGTGCCGGGGAGGAGGATGGGGGGGTCCGTGCCGGGGAGGGGGATGGGGGAGTCCGTGCCGGGTAGGGGGTTGGGGGGTCCATGCCGGGGAGGAGGATGGGGGGGGGGGGGGTCCGTGCCGGGGAGGGGGATGGGGGGTTCCGTGCCGGGGAGGGGGATGCGAGGGCAAGTGAGTTGGTCCACCTGGCCTGGTGCCAGCCTCCAACAGTTGGACCCATGCGGTCCATGCCACCTGGCTGGGGGGAAGGAGGGGATGTGGGCAATGATGACAGTCGTCGTTTCACCCCCCCCAACCAGGCCGTCATGTTTTCCGATCATCCAGCGATGTTGGCCGCCGTGGCGGCAGCCGCTAATGTCTATGTTGCCCTGGATGAGGAGGAGGAGGAGGAGCGTGCCAGAGAGGCGGCGCGTGCCAGAGAGCCGGCGCAGGCTGCCGCAGAGGGGCAGGCGGCAACCGCCCAGGCTGGAGGGACACCTGACCGACAGGACGAGGAGGGGGAGGAGGACGCCGCGGCCCCACGGCAACGGAGGCACCCGAGGGCGCCCCGTGTGTACCGGCCCCGGCAGTCATACCAGGACCTCACGGACCGGGAATGCAGGAGGAGACTCCGGATGAGGCGGGAAACCGTGGCACACATCTGCCACCTGCAGGCACAACTGTCACCGCGTGGCACTGGCGGGGGACACCCTCTCCCCGTGTCCGTCAAGGTTACGGTGGCCCTGAACTTTTATGCAATGGGGTCATTCCAGGCACCGAGTGGGGACCTGTCCGGCATATCGCAGACATCGGTGCATCGGTGCATCCGGGCAGTGACAGATGCCCTATATGCCATGGCGCACCGCTACATCCACTTCCCTGTGGACCGGGCCAGCCAAGATGCCCGGGCCGTGGGCTTCTCTGCCGTGGCCGGGTTCCCCATGGTCCAGGGCGCGATCGATGGGATGCACGTCGCCGTGCGGCCACCTGCAGATAACAGGGCCGTGTTCACCAATAGGAAGGGGACCTATTCGATGAACATACAGGTGGTCTGCGACCACCGTATGATGATCCTGCACGTCTGCGCCCGTTACCCAGGCAGTGTACACGACTCATACATGTTGTCGCGGTCATCCATCCCCGGCATGTACGAGGGACGCCATCCCCGGCTGAGGGGCTGGTTGCTGGGCGACAGGGGCTACCCATTGCGATCGTGGCTGATGACGCCTATACGGAGGCCACACAATGAGGTGGAGAACCACTACAATGATGCCCACGTAGCGACAAGGGGAGTGATAGAGAGGTGCTTTGGCGTGCTGAAGATGCGTTTCAGGTGCCTGGACCTCTCTGGGGCGCCCTCCAGTATCGGTCAGATAGAGTCGACCGCATCATTGTGGTGTGCTGCGTCCTGCACAACATAGCCCAACAGAGGGGCGATGTGCCGCAGGCAGAGGAGGGCGGAGTGGAGGAGCAGCAGGAAGAGGCGCAGTCCTCCCCAGATGAGGGGGATGGGGGCAATGGTCAGGGCAGACGGGCTAGACACAGGCGGGTGGCTGTCCACCGTTACCGGCTGGCCCAGCGAGCACGGGACTGACTGATAGTCGCCCGCTTCACTGACTAGATGGGCGTGGGAATAGGGTAGTGTGGCCACAGACCGCACACCATTGCAATAGCCGACCACCCACACCCCCCCCACCCATCCACCCACCCAGCACCCTCACCCCCCTCCCCAACCCCACCCACCCCACCCGCATGCACACCACCACCCCCATTGCCGATCCACCTGCGGCACAACGGGCCGGGCTCACACAGTTGCGGGTGGACGCGTGTCTATCGCAGGCCATGGAGGATGATGACAACCCGCCTCCGATGAGCTCCTGGCTCTACATCGTTGGACTATGTCTGACCCATGGCCACAGTACCACCATCCACCCGGACCAACCCTGCATGCGGCTGTGACACTGCAGCGTACGGTCCCGTCCTCTGCCCGGGGGGATGTTGATGGCGGCCCAGGGGGAAGGGGGCAGACTCACCTGGGGCTGAGGTAAGACCACCCCTCACACACACACTTGCGCTCAACGTACATGACACCCCCGCACGCTTTGGACAGAGCACAAAGGCAGCTTCTGTAGGTGTAACATTGACTTTAATAACCAAAGGGGTTCATGCACGTGCCCTAGCCCCTAAACCTCATCTGTGCCCTGCACCCGTGCCAACTTACTCAGTGTCTAATTGTTTGGCCTTACGGGCCCTTTGACTACGTCTACGTGGTTCCCCAGACGGTACAGCAGAACTGGAGGTGGACTCCTGTGATTCCTGCCCTCTGACACAGGTTCCCGTTGGCGGCCGTTTCCTGGGGTGCCCTGGCCTAGATGGGCCAGGCTGCGGCCCGGGCGACTGGGATGGCGAGCTGCCAGCCTGTCCTGCCCGTTGCCCACCCGATGCACCTGGGACGGAAGGGGGGGAGTCCGAGGTGTCGCGGTGTTCCGGGACCTCGCCTACAGGGGGAGCCGGGACGGACCACACCACCTCCTCCTCCCTCGGGGTGCCCGATGGCCCCCAGGCCTCTACATGGGTGGGGGATGCGAACGGACTGGCCTTCCGACGCCCCCCCGAAATCTGACGCTGCCAGTCCTGGAGGCCCATGCTGGTATCGACAGGGGTCTGCAGGTTTGCAGCCATGGAGCCCAGGGGGCTGGCAAACCCTGTCTGTGACTGTGTGACACCGGCTCGCACATGGCCACTGGCGCCGATGCCCTCAGCGATGGCCTGCTGAGACTGGGCCAAGGCCTGCAGAGACTGGGCCATGGCCTGCAGAGACTGGGCCATGGCCTGCAGAGACTGGGCTATGGCCTGTTGAGACTGGGCTATGGCCTGCTGAGACTGAGCTATGGCCTGCTGAGACTGGGCCATGGCGTTGAGCGCCTCTGCCATCTGGCGCTGGCATTGGCTCATGGCCTCCTGTGAGAGGGCAGCCATGTCCTGGGCCACAGACGCCGCCTACACGGAAAGCCCCAGGCCTCGCAAACCGTTCCCCATTGCCACCCGTGCGGTGTCGGCCTGGGTGGCACGCATAACCGGCACCACTCCCAGCTCCTGGACGCGGGTGGACTCCTCCACCTGCGCCTGCAGCCGCCGCAAGCCGGCCGTCACCCTCTTCGCTCGTCTCCGGGTCGGTGGTTGCATCGGATCTATGTGTGGGTGTGGTAACTCCAGGAACCCGGGATCCATCTGGGCGGCAGATGTTCGCTTGGGCTGGGCTGCCCTCCGACCGTCCGGCCCCTCTGCTGCTCCTACCTCCACCTGCTGTACCGGGACGGCTGTGTTGTGCGCACCAGTGAGTGTACCAGACGCCTCATCACTAAAGTGCCCAACCGAGGTGAGTGTTTCTGCGATGGTGGAGGGTGTTGGTGACAGCAGTGGCGTTGTGTCGTGCTCTTCGTCCCACTCTGAGTCCATGGCACTTTGGGGTGGGGGTTCGTCTCCACCCATCCACTCTGAGTCACTGTCCGGTATTTCGTCTTCCTGGGTAGTGCTGTCCCGGGTAGTGCTGTCCCGGGTAGGGGTGTCCTGGGTAGTGGTGACCTGGGTAGTGGTGTCCTGGGTAGTGGTGTCCTGGCTCGGCTGTGACGGGGGCACACGCCTGCATCGTCGCACCCGCACGTGATGGGGGCGTCGTCGCTCCCGCACGTGACGTGACGGGGGCGTCGTCTCCCTGTTGCTCCAGGTCTCTCCGTCTCCCGTGGCCTCCGAGGGGCATCCTGCGGGCATCGCATGCCGGAGGGTCCGGGTCTCTCCGTCTCCCGTGGTGTGCGAGGGGCATCCTGCGGGCGTCGCATGCCGGAGGGTCCGGGTCTCTCCGTCTCCCGTGGCCTCCGAGGGGCATCCTGCGGGCAGTCTGCATCTGCGGGGATGGGTGCGGGTCTCTCCGTCTCCCGTGGCCTCCGAGGGGCATCCTGCGGGCGGTCTGCATCTGCGGGGATGGGTGCCTCGATGTTTGCTCCTGCGATACACAATGAAGCATGCATGGTTAGACACGCAGGCAGTGATCAGGTGATATGGGGGAGGGGGATATAGGGGAGGGGGGATATGGGGACGGGCTGTCGGTGGCTCACTTGCTAGTACGCCCACGACCTCTGCATCAGCAAACTCCCGGTCCTCAGGTCCGCCAGCCAGTTCCAGGGCCCTTTCCTCGTGTTCGGTCAGTGGCCTCTCATCAGCGGGGCCTCCTCCAGTCCTCACATGCTCCCTGGTGTTGTGTGCGCGTTTCTCCTGTGGCGGGGGGGGGGGGGGGCTGGTGGGGGTGGTTAGGGCTGGATTCACTTGGGGATATGGGGGATATGGGGGAGGGGGGATATGGGGGATATGGGGGAGGGGGGATATGGGGAGGGGGGATATGGGGGAGGGGGGATATGGGGGAGGGGGGATATAGGGGAGGGGGAGATATGGGGGAGGGGGGATATGGGGATGGGGGTATGGGGGAGGGGGGATATGGGGGAGGGGGATATGGGGAGGGGTGATATGGGGGAGTGGGGATATGGGGGATATTGGGGAGGGGGTATATGGGGGAGGGGGGATATGGGGGAGGGGGATATGGGGGAGGGGGGATATGGGGGGATATGGGGGAGGGGGGATATGGGGGAGGGGATATGGATATCGGGCGGGGGGAGGCTCACCCTGCCTGCTCTGACGAGGTCGTTCACCTTCTTGTGGCACTGGGTGCCTGTCCGTGGTGTCAGGGCCACAGCGGTGACGGCCTCTGCCACCTCCCTCCACAGATGCCGGCTGTGGCGTGGGGCAACTCTGCGGCCGTGCCCGGGATACAGGGCGTCCCTCCTCTGCTCCACTGCGTCCAGGAGCGCCTCCACATCCCGTGACTGGAACCTCGGGGCTGAGCGGCGGCCAGCCATCCAGTCGGGTGTTCCGGTCGGGTGGGGGGGAGCAGCGCATCCTTATGAGCCGTCACGCCATGCGGCGTGTATGACGCTGCACGGCGTGAACCACGTGCACAAGCGTGGATCCCGTCACGTCGCTGCTAGCCCATTTCGGGCCGGAGACTTTGCAACGATTTTTCTGGCATGACGCAAGTCAGATTTGCGCCGTTCTTTGCGCCGATCGGCGGACTTTGCGCCGATAACGGAGAATTGCGCCCATGACCTGAGACTAGAGGCAAATGTGGACTGGGAGAGAGACCTGTGTAGAAGCAAGCATGGAGTTAGATCATAGCTTGGGGCTGTACCCTATATATGTACAGCGTTATCTGTTATCAATAAACACTTAATAATCAACCATAAAAGACCCAGGACATCTTCATGAGACCTACTGAACATTCAAAATATAACATGGTGACAGCTAATGGAAACACCCAGAACCTCGGAGAAGCAGGAGCAGAAATTCAAAGCTGGAAAATGAACGGATCAGTATTCTTACCTAACGTAAAGCAGCTGATGTGCAGAGACAGAAGGATCACCTGAAAGGTGCGCCATTGCAGAATTGGAAGCAAAAAGGCAGAAGAAAAAAACTCCATTGTGAAACTGAGGACGCTACGAGATCTTGTGGAGCTCCATTGTGAATACCCTCAGAGTGCAAGCTCAAAGGACTGAGCAGGGGTCAGCAGAAAATTCAGTTTTAAGCCAAGGTGAGTTTAAATACCTTCAGTTCAGTTTCCGAATGCACCACAGTCAGCTCAGGTTCAGAATCGGCACACACCATGGGATGGCCAAGCTCCTTGTAGGGAAAAAAAGAAGCGGAAGGTTTAAAAGCCTCCACCAAAGCTTGGAATCGATTGTAAAAAGTCCAAAATTCCTTTGACATCACACGGAAACCTCAGAATAGGTGATTGAGTAAATTTAAAGAGGCCAGAATCACCAGCGCCTTGGGAGCCCATTAAAACACAGCAAGCACGAGAAGATTCTACAAACACAGCAAAACTGAACAAAACACAACAAACACAGGAAGATTCTACAAACACAGCAAAACTCTGAACAAACGGTTACTGTGGCACCATCTTCAAAAGCGGCACAGCATTTTATAATAATAATGATAATCTTTATTATTGTCACACGTAGGCTTACATTAACACTGCAATGAAGTTACTGTGAAAAGCCCCTAGTCGCCACACTCTGGCGCCTGTTCGGGTACACAGAGGGAGAATTCAGAATGTCAAATTCACCTAACAAGCTCGCCCTTCGGGACTTGTGGGAGGAAAACGGAGCACCCGGTGGAAACCGCACACGGACACGGGAAACATGCAGACTCCACACACAGAGTGACCCAAGTTGTGAATCTAACCCGGGTCCCTTGCGCTGTGAAGCAACTATGCTACTGCGCTCACCTGAAATTTAAAGCAAAAATGGGCAACAAATCAACACTACCAGACGAATCTGGACAGATCCAAGGGCCAGACCAACACAAAATTGAAGACTTTGGTGGAAAAAATTCATAAGATACACGATAGCTTCAGGATTAGATACAAAGACAGAAGCTGTACCGGATTGGATACAAAGACAGTAGGTCCAATAGTCGATGATATTAATGCAAGGCAAGAATTAAACAAATCCTCAGTTAAACTTGATGAAGTTCTAAAATAATTTGATACGTTTTTAAACAAAGAGGCACCGGCCCTTGGAAAGAGCACCCTACTTTAAACCCGCGCCTCCACCCTATTCCTGTAACCCAGTAACATCACCTAACCTTTTGGGCACTAACGGCCAATTTAGCGTGGCCAATCCACCTAACCTGCACATCTTGGGACTGTGGGAGGAAACCGGAGCACCCACGGGGAGAAAGTGCAAACTCCACACAAACAGTTAACCAGGGCCAGAATTGAACCTGGGATCCTGGAGGTGTGAGGCAGCAGTGCTAACTGCTGTGCCACCGTGTCGCCTCTTCCTTTTGGAATGTGGTCGCCTCATTAAACGGCCACTTCGCCAACTTCTAATTGGATACATGAGCCAGTCTTACAGCCCTCTCAGATTAGGAACTTGATTGAGAGACCTCCGGCTACAAACAACCATATTACACACCTGGAGGAGTCCGACTTCCGGTCATAGGCATGATCCTCGAACCTTGAAGGTATGGTGGCAAGCAGATATTCAAAGCCATGTACATTATCCAAAACAAATCATTTCCTCTCTTGAGCAGATGTGCCTAATTTCCCTTAGCATTGTTAAAATGGCAGAAGATGTCAAGACAACTCTATCTTCAGCTACATGGAAATACAAGTTCCTGAGGGGCCTTCCAGTAAAGAGATTCTCGACTGAGCTCCAGCTCTGAGCCTTCACTCTTCACCGAAAGCCAGTTTCTAGAACTTTCTTATAGGCTGCAGCTCCTCTTTGATTAGACCAGTCAAACCTTCAGATAATCACCACGGTACCACAACTGGAAGACACACAGGAAGATGGCCAGCAACAGAAGAATGACCCCCCCAACCCTCAGCTCCAATGGTTGCTGCCACATTACCTGTAAACATTATGGTACAGACTCTGTAACCTCCAGTCAACATACAAAACTGCAAGACGATGCTGGAGCCAGGAACTAAGGACCATCAACTCACCAGAGCTCACCTCAGTGAGGCACAGAGACCCAAGGAAGAACACAGTGTCACAGTGAGCCCACCAACGAGGAACATCCAAACAACAGGGGGAGACAGCTTCGATTCCCACAAAGATCACAGCGAAACACAGGGAAAAAGAAAAAACGGTTTTTTACCACAAATGAACAAAGTGAACATTCCCTCTGGAAGGAATGGGACAAGCCTGTCATCCCTGAGCAGAGCAGATGGGGAGTTGACAAAGAGAGATTCAGCTCCAAGGAGCGGGAAAAGCGTATCAGAAGAAGACAGTCAAGTGCCAGAAACACAGACCATAAACTCCAAATCAAAAATCATTGCCCAAATAACAGAGTCCACCACCCCTCCGAATTTGACCAGAATGAGATCGGGAAGAGTTGTCAAGTCTCCAGGTGGTCTGACTTTATAAAGTCAGAGACTTGAGGGGAGGAGAAGGGGTAGCAGAAATGTAATGTAAATATGATGGGCAAAGACCTGGGAGTAGGCGCAGTCTCAGGGTGTCAGGCATAGCAAGGGTTAATGTGGGACTGGGAAACAGTATTCACCACAGTGCGATATAAAGAGACATGAACTGAGATGAGAGGCAGTTGTGGAACGGACAGAGACCTGCGTAGAAGCAAGCATGGAGTTAGCTCCAAGTTTTGGTTACACTCTAAATATTGTACATAGCTATGTGTTCTCAATAAACACTTAAGCTTCACCCATACAAGACTCAGAAGCTCTTTGTGAGACCTACTGAACATACAACGTCTCCTAGCTGAACAATGGACACGTGGCGACAAGAGGCTGTAAGGGACAGTTTGGGGAAGGGCAGAAATGGGACATACTGAATAAATCAGCTATGAAAATACAAGGGACAAGTAAAAAAAAAAAATCTGTGCAGCCCTCATTGCTGGAGCCTTAGGTTGCCTCCAACAATGTGATAGTACATATGATTTGTACTTGTTTCAAAATAGAGAGATTGTCATATTTATAATGTCGGACAAAGAGTATGAGCACTCAGTAATACTGGGCTGAGCAGGCTGACAATATATGGCCCCTTTCTCTCTGGAAAAGATTCATATTCAATGTTAATGCAGGGCCAGGAAGAGCAGGCAACCTCTCGGTGATGGTCAAGAAGGCAACAGACGGCCAAAGATTTGAAGCCAGTCCTGAGCTGGAGTGCGCTCCCAGCTTAAAGCCTCTAATTCAATGTGTTCTCCAGACATGAAGATATGAAGCAGTCGAAATATCACCTTCTCAAGCAGTGTGCACCTGTCGTGTTTGTGCAGTATAGGTACAGATTGAATCTCCCAGCCACACAGTTGCCTTTTATTTCAGTCAGATTACTGATTTTCAGCTGCGAGGAGCCAAGTGGTTTTTTTAGCTGTGAAAGAGTCGCATTTTACCAGCAATAGAAATGAATACACTATAATTATTTCATAACCTGGATCATAAATATCTTTAATATGCAGCAGTATTTAATAAGTAGAGCAGCAACTGACTGCCAATAAAACAGAAATCAGTGCTCACAGTGTACAACGGGTGCTAAACCTATCCGGTGCTCCAGCTGCCCGACCACACCTGTGCTGTGAAAATTTCAGGTTTGATTTAAGCTCGAATGGAAGCAGCTCAGATACCCAGCAGCAGGACAGAAATCACGGAAAGGAGCAGCTCCGGGATACAGATCCACACAGCGTCAGCACGGTATTTGTTATAATGGTTGCCAAGCCACAAAGCCACCAAAGAAAACACCAATCGATATCATAGAATCAGGAATGCTGATCGGCATTTGACATTTTGAAGAACCTGGGCAACGGGTGAACATCCATACTCTTCCAACACACACACACACCATGAAGCACCCACCCACCCACAGACACTCACCCCTTTCAAAAACACACGCGCCCGGCCTGCAGAAACATAGGCCTGGATGCTCCGGCAAAGTGGTGGTATACACACACACACACACGTGTGCGTGCGCATGCACGGATACACACACGCAATCTCTAAAATACTTGTATGCAACCCCTCGATCATACACAATCACCCACCCCCCCAAAACACGCACACCACAAAATACACACACTGAACCATTCTTTATTGCCTACTGTCATGAAAACAGACCGTAGCCCCAAATTACTTACAGATATTGAATATTTCAGTAAGATGTGCGTTTTTTTTAAAAAAGGACACGCAAGCCAAAGATGGCCGAGAATGTAATTTCTGAGTATGTAATTCAGTGACTGTCTGGAAAGTTCCTGCATGGATTATGCTCAGTCCCAAGAGGGACCACGGAATGTCACACATCTTTTCAGACAGAGACAGTTCAAAGGAAGAGATGCAACACAGAAATTAAATTACAATCTCCTGTGGAGATAATAGAAGCTAATTTTCATCTCAGCAGGAGCCACCTCCTGTGAGCTATATCCCAGACTGTGGACTTGATGTGAGCTGAAAGAAAGCAGTTTCTGGGCAAAAGACATGTTCTTGTTTTCCCCTTCCAGGAATACACAAAAAAGAGGTCACAAACCAACTGCAGCCTTGGTCTCTGTGAGCTAGTCTGGTGTTCTAGTTCCACTGTGCTTGTGTGTGCTGAGAAGGTCACAGTCGGAGAACATCCACTAGGCAATTCAAGTAAAAAGGGCTCTTTCTCTCTGATTGCTGAAAGCAAGTCAAAAGTCATCAAATCCACAGTCGAAAAGGAAACAGGACAACTCCTTTCAGCTTCCCTGCGGAACCAAGAATCCTTGGCTTAACTGCCAAAGTCAGAGCTTCCAGAACCACCCAACTTAATGGCCACAATGTTTTGCCATCTACCCCTCACAGACAAGCCAAAGACTGATGCGTTTTTATTTTTTGATTCACTTCTCATTCCTAATTTGTGTGCATATGCATTGTATTTTATTTGTTTCTTGCATTTTAATAACTAATAAACTTACTCTTTCTTTAACTTAAAAAGCCTGGTTGAATTGCCTTCTTTTGAAACATAAATACATTTGGACTGGGAAACAGTATCCACGAGCCAAATCCTTTTATAATTGACTTTGTTGCGACCAACCGAGGGGGTTGAATAAAGGGGAGCCGGTTCATCCCTCTTCACCCGGGATCATACAACTTGATCGATGTAGACAGCTTAAATAGATTTGTACCATTTGTAATGACCATTTTGAAATGCCTGCAACATCTCTTTGACTGTATTGAAGGACCTCAGATTACAACGTGATGTATGCAGAGCACCTGAATGCTATTGAACTTTGTGTGATAGCCACTTTGAAATGTTTGTAATGTTCTTTCCGATATTTTTACAAATAAAGTATATTTTTGCAACAAAAAAAAGCATCCTTAAATATCTTGTCAACTACAATGGCAAGGTGGCGCAGTGGTTAGCACTGCTGCCTCATGGTGCCGAGGACCCGGGATCGATCCCGGCCCCGAGTCACTGTCCTTGTGGAGTTTGCACATTCTCCCTGTGTCTGCGTGGTTCCCTCCCCCGCAACCCAAAGATGTGCAGGGTATCATAGAATCCCTACAGTGCAGAAGAAGGCCATTCGGCCCATCGGGGTTTTCACTGCCCTATATCCATTACATAACCTGCACATTTCTGGAGACTGAAGGGCACTTTATCATGGCCAATCCACCTAACCTGCACATCTTTGGACTGTGGGAGGAAACCGGAGCACCCGGAGGAAACCCACGCAGACATGGAGAGAAGGTACAAACTCCACACAGACAGTGACCTGAGCCGGACTCGAACCTGGGACCCTGGCAAACCGGGTGCCTGGCGCTGTGAGGCAGCAGTGCCACAGTGCTGCCCCAGAGGTCAATTGGCCACGCTAAATTTCCCCTTAATTGGAAAAATGTAAACAAAAAGGATCTTGGTATCTGGGGGAGCATCGAACAAAAACTCAACAGGATTTTACACCTCGGGTAGTCAAATACACTTGCATTTCCAACATCACAATGGACAACTAGGATGGAGGGAGTTAAAAAGCAACAAGACTATTTCGGAATTCAAGTTATCCGAACCTTCAGTAATGTTGACATTTTGCCACTTCTTCCCAGTCAACCGTTATAGGATCTTTAATTTATTATTTGGCTGATTAACCCAGTTAAAACCTGTATCGTGTAGCATTGGTTTCAGGTAAACCCTATTCACAGAACGTCAAGCAAACATAAAATATCACCAATTGTACAAAAGAAGATAATAATTCACAGTAATAGGAAGCTTTCAACCGATATTTAAATATAGCTTTGTTCCAATAAGAGAGTTAATTTGCACACACAATGGAACTTGAGACACCACAGGATCACAGACTGGGTTTAAAGTGCACTCAACAAAATAATATTCCAATTCCTAAATCTTTAAGCAGCTTCTTTTTTTTTGTTGAACAGCACAGCTACATTGAGTAGGTTATCAGTGCATTGTGGACTTGATTTTACCTCATGTATATCACAGTAGCCTCTGCTCCCAGGGTCCAATTAGCCCATATTTGGTCAATAAGCCATTAGCATACAGCCGTGAATGCTGATTATGGTTTCATGAATAAGTCCTGATAATTTATGAGATCGCCGACTGGCTAGTGAGTCGAATAAATATTTCCCACTGCAAGATTTATCCCACAATGTTATGATATGAGGAAAGAGGAATGACAGTGAAGAGGGAAGGGATCACTGTAAAAAAGATAAAGAGGGCCCCGGACTGTGCTGGTGGAGCTTCATTTAAACTAATAAAAATTTACTTCAAATCCTATAGCTAATAAATCTCAGGGGCATATAACAGACCCCAGTAAAATCTGACTTAACATTATGTTAGTGCTATTAACAATATTTATATGGACACCTCATGGCAGAAAGAGGAAGACACTTAAAATATGGGAAAGTCATGGTCCAGTTTGTCATGACTTTGAAACCTTTAATGAAACTGTTGTGCGCAGTAATGTGGGATCAGCGATTAAACTGGAAGAGTCTCGATACCAGGTGAATCATTTGTGAATTGGTGAAGAAAATACAGGATTTGAATTTAATTTTCTTTTAATTACAATACTTTTAAAATGAGTTGGCTCCTCATTCAGTAACCGCCGCCCTCCCCCACACTCCACCTTCGCACTTCTCTTTTGGAATCTCTCCTGGATTAAATCGCAGAGTTTTGTCGGGGAATGTGGAGTTTCCCAGCTTCAATAGAAACGTGCAAACATCCAAATAAAATTAACTCCCTCTGTGTAAATCTGCCCAGGTAGACTTCTGAACTCTGTTTTCACAACCAGTCCCTTTCTGCTAGCCCCAAGCCATCACGTGAACCCACCTCCCTTCCATTGACTCTGTCTATGCCTGCCTTGGGAAAGTGGGCAGCATAATCAAAGGCCCCTCCCACCTCAGTTATTCTCTCTTCCAACCACTTCCATCGGGCACGAGATACAAAAGTCTGAGAACATGCACTAACAGGTTGAATGACCCTCTTACGGACTGAACTGATCTCTCCATGCATCTTCTCTACTCTCCAGCACAACACTCCTATTCTTCACCCGATATCTATGTCTATGTATTTACACTGTGTATCTATTGTTTAACTTATGTTTTTCACGCATGGAACAATTTGTTTAGACTGTACGCAGGACAATACTTTTCGCTGTACCTCGATACACGTGACAATAAACCCAAATCCAAACCCAGGTTGCCATAATGGCCGACAAGATCATACTTAGACCCATGGGCTTGTTTGCACGATTCTCATCTCTAGATCACAAGGTTCTGGGTCCAAGTCTCACTCTAAAGGCTTGGTTATTAAAATCAAAGCTGACATTCCAGTGCAATACTGAGGGAGGGCTGCACTGTCAGAGGCACCATTGTCTGGAAAACACGTTAAAAACCGAATTACCAGTGGATGTAAACATCCCGCAGCACTACTTTGAAGGGATCATTCCCGTTCTGGCCAGTATTTATTCCTCAATCAGCGTTGCAAAAACAGCTTGTCACTTGGCTGTCTGTGAGGGCTTGCCACGCATAAAGTGGCGAGCATATTTTCTACATTATGGCAGTGACTCCACTTCAAAGAGTGCTTCATTGGCTGCAAAACGCTTTGAGACATCTGCTGGTCACGCAAAAGGCGATAGAAATGCAAATCTTTCACTTTTTACAGTGTTTTGGTTTGCTAATGGTTAGTAGTAGAATACAAGTGTGATTTCGCACACAGCGAGAGTCTTCAGTCTCCACAGGACGTCAAATCAAGCCGCTGAATGGAGGGAACAATCCTATTGCAACAGGGGTTGGAGGAGGGAGAGAGGCGAATTCACTGGTGAGCGGAGATCGGTTTGAAAGTGGTATGGACAGTGGCGCAGAGCAGGATGGTCTGATTCTAAGTTGAAACAGTCATTACGTGGATTCCTTGGCCCGGTTCTGATTTCGTGCTGGCTTTTACTGAGCCTGTTGTTTAAACAGTGATGCAATCAAAGGTAAGAATGTCTGAGCCACACAGTACATGGGAGCTGAATTAAACGCACGGTTCAATTATAAACGGTTGTGAAGTGTCTTGGGTTAATAATTGTGTCTCTGGTTGTTAATCCAGCTCGCTCCCACTGTCAGGTTCAGTAACCCCATCCAGAGCAGTGTGGGTGATGTCATTGCTGCTTTTAACAAATGAGGCAATCTACAGTGAACAAAAATTAAAACATTCCAAGACTTCCTCATAATTCATTCAGTTCTGAAAGGGATAGTGAGAACCCTCTTTATCAGTGCTAATATTCAATTATTTCATCTCGAATCTTGACAGTTTTGACAGTAATAAGCTACAGACAACAGCCAATAATGTGGATGAAATGCCACTGACAGTGAAGTCACAGGGCAACATGTATCGCTGATCTCTTTCTCGCTCACCCATTGTTATTGTACTCTATGTGCTGTTTCAACCCAGGCCAAGTTCCTACTCCAGTCATTCGCTAAAGATGGAGACAAAAGCTGGAGATGCTCTGGCTGATTTCACAATCCAGCTCTTTCCCTGTAACATTGTAGGTAGCAGATGAGGAACATATCAGCCATGATAGGATGGTGGAGCAGACTCGATGGCACGAATGGCCTAATTCTGCTCCTATATCTTATGAAAATACCGGAAACCTGGCATGAAAATAGCGGAGAACACCGGAAGCAACAATTGAGCATTCGCAAGAGAAAAATCTTTTGGCTGGAGGCCCTTGTCTATCTCGCATGAGGACCTGATTGTTCACTATTCTAGTGAAGCCCAACGTGAGTGTGAGGAGCAGCACCTCACCTTTCGATTAGGCACTTGTACAGTCTGCCAGACTCGACGCTGAGTCCAACAATTTCAGGCCACAATCTCGGTGCACATTTTGTTCCTTTTCTTTGCTGCTTTCATTTTTCTCTCTTATTATTTTGTTTGCAGTGAGCAGCGGCTCCTGCTCTGGGCACATCTTTTCTTTCTTTTGCTGCCCCCTCACCCGGCCCTTTGGCCCTGGGAGATGAACTGCTCCGTCGTCCAACCTCTCCTGCCTTTCAGCCTCTCACAGACCTTCCTTCTGTCCTTGCCCCCACCCACGCCTTGCTCAAAACCGAATAACTTTTCCCAGTTCCGGCGAAAAGTCGCAGGCCTGAAACATCGGCCGGAATTCCCCGGCTGTTCTTGCCGGCGGGATTTTCCAGTCCCGCCGACGCCGATACTCCACCGCAGGTTTTCCGGCAGCGGGATGGGGGATGGGGAGGGGTTGGGGGGGAATGTGCTTAAAATGGGAAATTCCAGTGACAGCAGTGGGACCAGAAGATCCCACCGCCAGCCAATGACTGCCCGCCTCCGCTGCCGTAAAACACGCCACGGCGGCGGCGGGGGGGGGGGGGGGGGGGGGTAGACAATCTCACCAAAGCTCTGCTTCTCTCTCAGATCCTCCAGACCTGCTGAGCGTTCTCACCATTTTCTGCTCTTACTTCATGTTGCTTAGTGGCTGGTTTAGCACAGGGCTAAAGAGCTGGCTTTTAAAGCAGGCCAAGGCAGGCCAGCTGCACGGTTCAATTCCCGTACCAGCCTCCCCGAACAGGTGCCGGAATGTGGCGACTAGGGGCTTTTCACAGTAACTTCATTTGAAGCCTACTTGTGACAATAAGCGATTTTCATTTCATTCATTTTCATTTTCATGTTTCCAGCACCCGCAGTATTCTGCTTTCCACTTTTCATGACCTGATTATTGTGTTTCAGACGCAGATTGGAATAAAAATACTATAATAAGCAATGCTGACCAAACAGTCTTTTGGGATTCTTCAATATTTTTATTGTCAGTCAACCAACATCACTTTGCCCTTGGTTAGAGAATGCTAGGAGTGGGGGGGGTCCTCCAAAAGGTTAGGTGGTGTTATTGGGTTACGAGGATAGGGTGGAGGTGTGGGGTGTTCAGTAGGGTGCTCTTTTCAAGGGCCGGTGCAGACCCAATGGGCCGAATGGCCTCCTTCTGCACTGTAAAATCCTATGGTCCTATGATTTTATGTTCGGGCTGCCTCGTTTGGTGGTGGAATCTGTCAAACTGAAGCCAGTCCCACTGTCCACAAACAAGAGAAGGGGGTGAGCAACTTGGAAACCGGGGGCTGAGTCTCTGGCCCCCGGGGCCAGGTGTTTCTCGGCAGCGCGCCATTCGCTGGCGGTGGGATTCGCAACTCCCGTCGCCTGTCAATGGGGTTTCCCATTGAAGCCACCCCACGCTGGCGGGAAATCCACGGGCAGGGGAGCGCGTTGGCTGGGAAAGGGAATCGCAAGGCCCGGAATTCCAAACGCTGGAAGAAAATTCCTCACGGAAAACCAAAACAGACCTCTTTTTTAATAATAGCATCCCACAAATAGGTTGAAAATGCCAAATATTGAAAACGATGTTGCCAACTGAGGCTTAAAAATGGAGAATTTGAGAAGCCACAATATTAAAATTTTTCTCTCTGTTTGTCACCTGCAGTTTCAATATTTTTTCAATATAAGATTTCAGAGATTCAAGATCCCAAGTCAATGTACAAATGTTTACTGCGCTGCAACAGCATGCAAATTTCAATGTGCAATAGTATTATAAAAACTGGACCGTTCTCCTGTGTGATTTCCAACTGACTTTAATATCCACACTCGCTCTAATATCAGCATGCTATCCGAACACCAGGGTATTTAATCATTCACTTTTCATTCTGTGGAATGATCCACTCATCAATTGCACCCAAGCCCAGAGCATTTTAATGCAAGTCAGTAGAATAATGTTGTGTCTGCAATGAAAAAAGAAGATATACAAAATATAAAATAACAGGAGGGGGGGGGGGGGGATTTCCTCCTCTCTCAGTCCTCTGTGATATTATTTGTGAACCTTTAGGCAGCCAAAGTTCTTAACAACAGCATTTTACAAACAGCAGGTTAAAATTAATCAGTTGTCATGAGCCAAGTATTGGACCTTTGAATTGATGTCATTGTGTTGGCAGAGCTGCATTTCTGGTGATGAGCATTTCTGGGCCTTGTACATCGCCCCGGTCGCACGGTGTGCTAGAATTGGTAACTGTGCAGCGGTTCTCACCAGGAAATGCTGCCAGAACAGACAATCGGTCTCACGAGTGGATATTAAAAAGACAGTGCCATTGTGAGAGGCGATGAATATCCCATTTATAATCACCCCCCTGAAACATGCAGTGAAGTAATACCGAGCGTCGCCGACGTTTCAAATCACTTGGGTGAAATCAAGGACTCCTGCGCCCCGTTGTGATCTGTGCTGCTGCTGGTTGGACGTCAGGGAAACACTCCCAGAAGGAAAAAAAAACAGTTCGGACCAGTATTCTTCTTTCCCGGTTTTGCCGTTTTTCTCCTGCCAGCCCTTGACTCTCAACCGGAGGTCCATGCTACCGGGATGCCAAGAGCAAGCAAATCAGTTACAAACAAACAACAACAAGCGCAGACTGATGGCTATGTGTGTTTGCGCAATGCGCCGACGGGGAGGAGTGCGGGAAACAAGAACATAACTATCAGGATCGCGTCAATCATGGCACCATCTACTGATTGGATCACAGTGGTGGTCGGGGTCTGTGAGTAGATCTGTACAAGCGACTGGAAGCCAACAGCTGTGATACACGATTAATTGCACAAAGACTAAAGTTGGGTACAACTGTGGCTTTATTACAGTCAGATGTGTGGCCTCCTGCTGCAGCTGGCAAAAATGGCAGGGCACTGGAGGTCATGCATATTTATAGAGTTCTCCGTGGACGGAGCCAGCCGGCAGGAGCTACCGGCGAACCTGTAGTGCAGGTCCTACCTTACATCTCCTATTACAGTGGTTCACCACATTCACCCCCTGTTAAAAATGAGTCTGGCGGGGGTGACGTGAAACTATATACAATTAGTGCAATTATGTACAGCGGTAGGGAAAGAAAAGTCCATGTTGACGGTCCAGAGTCCGTCAAAGGTTCAGCCGGTCCGGTGCTTTGGTGCTTCGTTGGGATCGGCGTAACGGTGGCGGCGAAGTCGGTGCTGGCGGTGGTGGAGGTGGCACCGATGGCGGTGGTGGCGGTGCTGATGCTGGCCAGTAATCGTGGAACCCTGGGATAGTGCAGAAGTCCTCTTCATCCTCTTGTGCGGAAAAGGGGAGGGGGGGGGATGCTCTGGTGGGGTCAATATTGGCAGCGCGGTGGGAGGTGGGGGGGCACATTGGTGGGGGTGTGTGTTGGGGTGGAACCTGACGGTGCCAGGTCCCTGAGTGAGGCAGTGTCTTGGCGGCCGTCGGGGAACTCAACGTAGACATATTGAGGGTTGGCGCGCAGCAGGTGAACCCTGTCCACCAAGGGGTCCGCCTTGTGGAGTCGGACGTGCCTACGGAGAAGGACCGGTCCTGGAGCAGCGAGCCAAGTCGGGAGCGGCACCCCGGATGTGGACTTCCGTATCTGGGTGAACGAAGCTTTCAGTGCTCCCAGAGTCCAGCAGGCACGAGGTCGCGTGGCCGTTGATTTGTTTTAAAAAATATTTTTTATTAAAGTTTTCACAAAATATCAACAACAAAATGTAAAAGGAACCCAATAGAATTAAATACAAAACAAAACAAAACAACCCCTGTGCCCTCCTCCCCCTATATATAAATAATAAATTAACACCCCGAATTAACACAGAGCAAACATAGCAAATATATACACCCCCTTAAATCCCCCAGTATAGACAAACAAAAATAAAATAGAACCCCCACCCCCGGGTTGCTGATGCTGCTGACCACTGTCTACCGTTCTGTCAGGAAGTCCAAGTACGGTTGGCACCGCCTGAAAAACCCTTGCACCGATCCCCTTAAGGCAAATTTCACCCTCTCCAATTTAATAAACCCCGCCATATCGTTGATCCAGGATTTCACGCTTGGGGGCCTCGCATCCTTCCACTGAAGGAGAATCCTTCGCCGGGCTACCAGGGACGCAAAGGCCAGAATACCGGCCTCTTTCGCCCCCTGCACTCCCGGCTCCCCTGCAACCCCAAATATTGCGAGCCCCCAGCCCGGTTTGACCCTGGATCCTACCACCCTCGACACCGTCCTCGCTACGCCCTTCCAAAATTCCTCCAGCGCTGGGCATGCCCAGAACATATGGGTGTGGTTTGCTGGGCTCCCTGAGCACCTAACACACCTGTCCACGCCCCCAAAAAACCGGCTCATCCTTGTCCCGGTCATGTGTGCCCTGTGCAGCACCTTAAACTGTATGAGGCTGAGCCTCGCACACCAAGAGGAAGGGTTCATCCTCCCAAGGGCATCTGCCCACGTCCCCTCCTCGATCTCCTCCCCCAACACCTCCTCCCACTTACCTTTCACCTCCACCACCGAGGCCTCCTCATCCTCCTGCATCACCTGGTATGTTGCCGAGATCTTCCCCTCTCCAACCCAGACCCCCGAGAGCACCCTGTCCTGTACCGTGCGTGGCAGCAGCAGCGGGAATTCCACCACTTGCCGCCTGGCAAACGCCCTTACCTGTAGATACCTAAAGGTGTTCCCGGGGGAGAGCCTGTACTTCTCCTCCAGCTCAGCCAGGCTCGCGAACTTCCCATCCACAAACAGGTCCCCCAACCTTCTTATCCCTGCCCTGTGCCACCCCGAAAACCCTCCATCTATTCTCCCTAGGACAAACCAGTGGTTCCCCCATATCGGGGTCCACAGCGAGGCCCCCACTTCCCCCTGTGCTGCCTCCAATGCCCCAGATTTTGAGGGTAGCCACTACCACTGGGCTCGTGGTACACATCATTGGAGGGAGCGGCAATGGCACTGTTGCCAGCGCCTCCAGACTCGTACCCTCACAAGACGCCATCTCCATCCTCTTCCATGCAGCCCTCTCCCCCTCCATCACCCACTTGCACACCATCGCCGCACTGGCGGCTCAGTAGTACCCACAGAGGCAGCGACAGCCCCACCCCCCAACCCTACTCCGCTCCAGGAACACCCTTCTCACCCTCGGAGTCCCTCGCGCCCACACAAACCCCGTTATGCTCCTGTTGACCCGCCTAAAGAAGGCCTTCGGGATAAGAATGGGGAGGCACTGGAACAGGAACAAAATCCTTGGGAGCACCGTCATCTTGACTGACTGCACCCTACCTGCCAGGGACAGCGGCAACGCGTCCCACCTCTTAAACTCCTCCTCCATTTGCTCCACCAGCCTCGTGAAATTAAGTCTATGCAGGGCCCCCCAGCTCCTGGCCACCTGGACCCCCAAATACCTGAAGCTCCTCTCCGCCCTTCTTAATGGGAGCTCGCCAATCCCCCTCTCCTAGTCCCCTGGGTGATCCACGAACAACTCGTTCTTCCCCATGTTGAGCTTGTACCCTGAGAAATCCCTGAACTCCCGGAGGATCCTCATTACCTCCGCCATTC
Source organism: Scyliorhinus torazame (assembly GCF_047496885.1). Taxonomy (NCBI): domain Eukaryota; kingdom Metazoa; phylum Chordata; class Chondrichthyes; order Carcharhiniformes; family Scyliorhinidae; genus Scyliorhinus; species Scyliorhinus torazame. The sequence continues at coordinate 84,697,001 of NC_092728.1, read as the reverse complement.
CCCCCACCGGGTCCGCCACACATAGCAGCAAGTCGTCCGCATATAGCGACACCCTGTGCTCCTCCCTACCCCGCACCAACCCTCTCCAGTTCCTCGACTCCCTCAGTGCCATAGCCAGGGGTTCAATCGCCAGTGCGAAGAGCAGGGGCAACAGGGGACACCCCTGCCTCGTCCCTTGATGCAACCGAAAGTACTCAGACCTCTTGTTCGTGGCCACACTCGCCATCGGGACCTCGTACAACAGCCTAACCCACCTGACAAACCCCTCCCCAAACCCGAACCTCTTCAGCACCTCCCACAAGTACCCCCACTCTACCCTATCGAAGGCCTTCTCAGTGTCCATCGCCACCACTATTTCCACCTCCCCCTCCCTCGCCGGCATCATAATAACGTTCAGGAGTCTCCGCACATTCGCATTCAACTGCCTCCCCTTCACGAACCCCATCTGGTCTTCGTGGATAACCTGCGGCACTCAATCCTCAATTCTCATGGCTAAGACCTTCGCCAGCACCTTGGCATCTACATTTAACAACAAAATCGGCCTGCAAGACCCACACTGCAGGGGATCCTTGTCCCGCTTCAGGATCAAGGAGATCAGTGCCCGGGACATCGTCGGGGGCAAAGCTCCCTTGCCTCATTGAAGGTCCTAACCAGCAATGTCCACATATTTTTTGTAGAATTCGACCGGGAAACCATCCAGCCGCCTGCATGTTCCCTATCCTTTTGGTCAGCTCCTCCAGCCCAATCAGGGCCCCTAATCCCGCCACCAGTCCCTCCTCCACCTTCGGGAACCTCAATTGGTCCAAAAAGCGGCCCATCCCTCCCTCCTCCAGTGGGGGCTCGGACCGATACAGTTCCTCATAAAAGTCCCTGAAGACCCCATTGATGCCAACCTCACTCCGCACCTCACTCCCTCCCCTATCCTTAACTCCCCCGATCTCCCTAGCTGCCTCCTGCTTCCGAAGCTGATGCGCCAGCATCCGGCTTGCCTTTTCCCCATATTCATAAACCGCCTCCCTGAGCCTTCCTCCCTCAACAGTCCCTCTTCCGGCACCTCCGAGTACCTCCTGTCTACCCTCACCATCTCCCCCACCAGCTTCTCCCTCTCCCTCTGCTCTCTCCTCTCCTTGTGGGCCCTAATGGAGATCAGCTCTCCCCTAACCACCGCCTTCAGCGCCTCCCAGACCATCCCCACGCGGACCTCCCCGTTATCGTTGGCCTCCAGGTATCTCGCTATGCTTCCTCGGACCCGCTCACTCACCTCCTCGTCTGCCAACAGCCCCACCTCCAAGCACCACAACGGGCGCTGGTCCCTGTCCTCCCCCAGCTCTAGGTCTACCCAATGCGGGGCATGATCCGAAATGGTTATCGCCGAATACTCGGTATCCTCTATTCTCGCTATCAGCGCCCTGCTCATAATAAAAAAGCCGATCCGGGAATAAGCCTTATGAACGTGCGAGAAGAATAAAAATTCCCTAGCACCCGGCCTTGCAAATCTCCAAGGGTCCACCCCTCCCATCTGGTCCATAAACCCCCTCAGCATTTTAGCCGCCGCCGGCCTCCTACCCGTCCTAGACCTGGAGCGATCCAGTGCCGGATCCAACACCGTGTTAAAGTCCCCCCCCCCCATTAGCAGGCCCCCCACTTCCAAGTCCAGGATCCGACCCAACATGCACCGCATAAAACCCGCATCGTCCCAGTTCGGGGCATACACATTGACCAGCACCACCCTCTCCCCTTGCAGCTTACCACTTACCATTACGTACCTGCTGCCATTGTCTGTCACAATGCTTGACGCCTCGAACGACACCCTCTTTCCCACCAAGATCGCCACACCCTGATTTTTGGCACCCAGTCCCGAAAGAAACACCTGACCTACCCACCCCTTACTCAATCTTACCTGGTCTGCCACCTTCAGGTGTGTCTCCTGGAGCATGACCACATCCGCCTTCAGCCCCTTCAGGTGCGCGAACACCCGGGCCCGCTTGACCGGCCCGTTCAGTCCCTTTACGTTCCAGGTTATCAGCCGGATCAGGGGGCTACCCGCCCCCCTCTCCCGCCGACTAGCCATAACCCCTCCTCGGCCAGCCACGCGCCCGCACCCCATGCCCGGCCCGTTCCCCACGGCGGCAGACCCCTGTCCCAACCTCCTCTACTCGCTCCAGCTCCCCCTTGACCATACCAGCAGCAACCCGGTTCCCCCCCACCCCCCTCCAGCTAGGAGCCCTCCTAGCTGCTTTGCTCCCCCCATTGCACTCCCGCAAGTCAGCTGACTCCTGCTGACCCCGGCCAATCCCGCCTCTCCTTCGACTCCTCCCATTGTGGGACTTCCCCTCCCCCTCCATTACCCACCAGCAGGCTCCCCGCCTCCCCCTTCCATCCCAAGCACTGGGAAAAAAAACGCGCTTCCCCGCCCCGCCCCCTCCAGCCCTCAGCGCGGGAAAAAGCCAGCGCTTTCCACCTGCCTGGCCCCGCCTCCTATGGCACAGCTCCTTTTACAGGCCCAGTCCCCTCACCCCCGACTCGGGCCTCACCCTCCCCGTGGGGCCCCATCCCCCCTACCGGCTATCCACCCCCTACACCGTTTACTTGCCCCCCTCCAAGAGCCTACTCAACAGACCCAACCAAAACAGTGCCCAACCCACCCTAACCACCCACACCGAACCAAAAAGAAACAAGAGCAAAGAACCCCCCCTCAAAATGTAACACAACAACACCAATCCCCGACCATCCCCATGCCCGACCCCCCCATCCCGACCCTCAGTTTGTGTCCAGCTTCTCGGCCTGAACAAAGGCCCACACCTCCTCCGGGGACTCAAAATAATGGTGGCGGTCCTTGTAGGTGACCCATAGTCGCGCCGGCTGCAACATGCCAAACTTCACCCCCTTCCTGTGCAGCACCGCCTTCGCCTGGTTGTACCCGGCCCCCCTCTTCGCCACCTCCGCGCTCCAGTCCTGATATATTCGAACCTCCGCGTTCTCCCACCTGCTGCTCCTCTCTTTCTTGGCCCACCTGAGTACTCACTCCCGATCAGTGAACCGATGAAACCGCACCAGCACCGCACTCGTTAGCCTTGGGCCTCCTCGCCAGCACTCTATGGGCCCCTTCCAGCTCCAGGGGCCCCTGGAAGGACCCCGCTCCCATCAGCGAGTTCAACATGGTGACCACATAGGCCCCCACGTCCGACCCCTCCAGCCCCTCCGGGAGGCCCAGGATCCGCAGATTCTTCCGCCTCGACCGATTCTCCATCTCCTCGAACCATTCCTGCCATTTCTTGTGGAGCGCCTCCACCTTTACCGCTAGGCCCAAGATCTCGTCTTTGTTATCTGAGATCTTTTGTCGGACCTCGCGGATCGCCACCCCCTGGGTCGTCTGGGTCTCCAGCGGCTTATCAATGGAAGCCTTCATCGGCTCCAGCAGGTCCGCTTTGAGCTCCCTGAAGCAGCGCTGGATAACCTCCTGCTGCTCCTGCGCCCACTGCATCCACGCTGCCTGGTCCCCGCCCGCCGCCATCTTGCTCTTCTTCCCTCGCACTTTCTTTGGGTTCACCATCACTTTTTAAGTTGCCCCGCTTCTGGTCCAAGCCATACACTGTCGGGAGAATGTTGCAGTCTTGTTCCCACACCGGGAAATGTCGAACAAATGCCGTTGGGGGCCCGAAAAGAGCCGAAAAGTCCGTTCCAAGCGGGAGCTGCCGAACATGCGACTTAGCTCTGCATAGCTGCAACCGGAAGTCGTGGCCGTTGATTTTAACCATTGTCGCCGCGGTGGCCAGGTTGTGCGGGCGAGATTGGTCCAGCGTCATCAAAGCGAGCTGAGGTTGCCATCGGATGCTTCAGGTGGCGAGCGAGTGCGGTTCCGATGTCGGGATGTCCGGAGACCCTGTGGGGGACAAGATGGCGGCGCCCATGGTGCTCACATTGCGGGGTCGGGACAAGATGGCGGCGCCCATGGGGTGTACGTGGCCGAAGGGGGACAAGATGGCGGCGCCCATTGGTCGCACAAGGAACCGGGAGGAGAAGATGGCGGCTCCCATTGTACGTCTGGCGTGGGGGAGGGGGCGATAGCGGGCACGATCGCAGCGACTGCGCGGGCCTGGCACACAGCCGCGAAGTGGCCCTTTTTACTGCAGGCTTTACAAACTGCGGGCCGGGCAGTGTTGGCGGGGGAGCTTCTGCTGACCGCAGAAGTAGCAGCGGGGATCCCCGGGGTGCGCGGATCGGCGTGCGACGCAGGCGTATTGGGAAGGCAGGGCCCCGGCTGAAGAGGTTGTCGGCGGGGTCCAGGAGGGGTAGGAAGGAGTAGAAGGGTGGGCAGCACGGTGGAGGGGTATGATTGTACGTTACGGGATGCGACCGTCATGGAGAGCGCCAAGGTTTGCGTCTCCGCCAGTTCTAGCGTGGCCCCTTCCAATAATCATTCTCGGATGCGGTCCGACGCAATCCCCGTCACCAAGGCATCGCGCATGAGGAGATTCACGTGTTCGGCAGCCTTAACGGCCTGACAGTCACAGTCCCAGACAAGTGGAATTAGGGCCCGCCAGAAGTCTTCGATGGACCCACCAGGTAGTTGCGAGCGGGTGGCGAGTACATGCCTGGCGAAGAGCGTGTTCGCCTTCTGCACATAGTGTTCCTTCAGGAGTTCCACTGCTTTTGTGTAATTCGTGGTGTCTTGGATCAACGGGAACACGCTGGAGCTCAGTCTGGAGAACAGGACATTTATCTTCTGAGCGTCCGTTGGCTCAGGTTCCGCAGCCTTGATGTAGGCCTCAAAACATGCTAGCCAGTGAGTAAAGTCTTTTCTGGCATCGGGCGAGTGCGGATCCAGCTGCAGGCGATCGGGCTTAATTCTGATATCCATTCTGTGGAAAATCTGACTGTAATAAATTGATGCGCGATCAATTGCACAAAGACTAAAGTTGGGTACAACTGTGGCTTTATTACAGTCAGATGCGTGGCCTCCTGCTGCAGCTGGCAAAAATGGCAGGGCACTGGAGGTCATGCATATTTATAGAGTTCTCCGTGGACGGAGCCAGCCGGTAGGAGCTACCGGCGAACCTGTAGTGCAGGTCCTACCTGACATCTCCTATTACAGTGGTTCACCACAAGTTTTGAGAATGGGGAGTTTGGCTCTCATTTTGTTTCGAAGAGAATTTTGCCCTTACTACTAGAGGTTGCATTCTAATGGAGGCAAACATTTGTCCACCCCATATATTGGACTCTTTCCCAACACATTTGCAGAGTGCGAGGGAAGGCCGCCAATAACCACATTTACAAATGGAATGTATTTGCTGCACTAAACAAAATCTTCAGTCTGCCTTTGTAACGCCATCAACTCAGCAGTACAGCTGTGTGTATGTCTACCCTCTGCAAGTATCCGGGCGCTCTCGGGGAGAAAGAAAATCTTTAGCAATCAGGAATCGGACAAACGTGGAACAAAAGTTTAAACAATTGCGGCAGACACTTCAAGCCACTGCCCGCTGTGTCCGCTACACCAGCAGGCCACCGTAAAGTGTAGAAACCTCTCCCCAGGTGCACACTGTCCTCAGCATGCCTCGCCCTGTGATAGCCATAGGCCTCACAATAGAGCCTGCAGCTCGCTTAACCCAGTAGCCGGACAGGGAGGCAAGTGAGACAATGATCTTAAACCCTTGTACTTTTCTGGAAACCTCACAATTCTCACTTCAGTCAGCGATATGGAGATAAATTTCAAAATTCCTTGGCAGTTACAGATGTTTGTACTGTTTACAAGATCCCTCTGATTTATTCCTCACTTCACCTCACAGCTGCATCCATTTTGTTGCTGTTGGTATCTTCAGAATGGAGCTGGGGGGGTGGGGTGGCGGAATACAGGAGTAGGTCCCTATTGATTTCCCATCATTCCCACTGTGGACATTTTATGGTCTATTATGCAGCAGTCATTGCTTATTCCCATCACAGCTGTAAAAAAAAAATATGGGCCGTCTGACCTTGGCAATATGTAGATATTGAAATATTATTAACAGCCTGACTTGAAGGATTTTGAACTGGCCTTTAAATAAAATGCCAGCCAGCGTACAATAAGCATTTGCTAAAAGTTATGAAAAATAGACGATTACTCAATTTTTTTCTTAAAGCCGCAAATGTACAGGCATGCGTAGTTCCTCATGGCTATTTATCAAAGTATTGAATATCATTTTAAGAATCCATATTATTTGTGAGAGAATGAGTGAAGGACAACCTTTAGAAACATATTAAATAATGTGAAATTACTTCGGGAATTGCTTTTGTAGCACGGACACTCGAGCATGTTGCTTACCCTCTCTGACTGGTCTAGTACGATATGGTAGAGAACACATAATCCCAGCTTCCATTCCCAGTCTGTGCTGAAATCATCGATTCATTCTGACTACTACAAATGGCAACAGTATTCCTGAGTGCGAGAAAAAGTTTTTTTTCTAAAGTTCAGCCAGGGTTTTACTTGCTGAATAGCAGGCAATGCCTCCTGCTGGACATTGGGCACAGGATTGGGCACAGCTGGAATGTTCTCCATCGTGGGTCAGTCTGTCAACGCTGTCAATGTGTGATTCATGTGGTGAATGTATAATTACTGATAATTCACCAGTGCACTGTGTTATGTTGTTAACCCTGTGGGCTCTACCTATGGGCCATTGTGTGGCTTCACCCACAGGGGATATGTTGTGGCATGTACGGGCCCCGCCCAGGGCTCCACCCCCTTTACAGGAAGTATAAGAGCTGCTGACCTGCGGGGCCGCCTTCAGTGTTGTACCGGTCACAGGCAGGCTCAGTTCTAAGCTGATTCAAACCACGGTTTACTTCTCCACGTGTCTTCGAGTGAATTGATGGTCGCATCAATTTAATCAGCTTAAAATACTACTATGGAATACTGTCAAACCTGACAGACTGGAACACGATCCACAGGCCGCGGAGGCGAAAGAAATTTTTTCACATTGGCTTCGATGCTTCAAGGCCTATCTCGCCGCGTCGTCTTTGCCATCCGTCACTGACGAACAGAAGCAGAGCCACCTCCACGCACGGGTGAGCCATCGCATTTCTGTCCAGCTCGACGAAGCCGCTTCCTATACAGAGGCCCTCGCACTACTCGAACGCCTCTATGTGCGACTGTGAACGAGGTATACGCGCGACACATCTTCACCACTCGCTGCCAATGCCCCGGGGAGTCGCTAGATGATTACCTACGCGACCTCAAAGCCCTCGCGCGCAACTGTACCTACCAGGCCGTTACGGCCACTCAGCACATGGAGTTTGCCGTCCGAGACATTTACGTGGCGGGGGACCGATCGAACTATGTGAGACAGCGCCTGCTCGAAAAAGGGGCCCAGGACCTCGACGACACGGTAAAACTGGCTACCTCTCTGGAGGCCGCTTCTCAGAGCCTTACTGCGTTCCCGGCCGATCACGCGACCCCCCTCGTGGGCCCCCGACCTGAGACTACTCCAGGCCTGTGCCGTGCGGCCTCCCGCCCATCATGGGGGGGCTACCCTGCTACTTTTGCGGCCAGTCCCAACATCCCCGACTGCACTGCCCGGCCCGCAACGCGAACTGCAGCAGCTGCGGGCGAAAAGGACATTTCGCCAGAGTCTGCCTGGCCAGGTCTAAGAACTCGAACTCACAGACCCGATCCACAGACTCACAGGCCCGCAGACCCCGCAAGGTGGCAGCGTGTCTGCCGCCTCCGCATAACATGTGCGACTCATGGGGGCCACCATCTTGGCCATCCTCCCCCACGCGGCCGGCCACCTGTGGTCCATGGGGGCCGCCATCTTGGACACCATCTTCCTCACCGCCTGCCACGCTCGACCAACGGGGGCCGCCATCTTGGCTGCCATCTGCTACGCCGCGTACGACCTACACGGACAGCCATCGCGGGGCCGCCCCAGCACCTCCGATCACGCCGGCGGCTACCCACACCTCAGCGTGGTCACCCTGGACCAGTCGCGACGTAAGCACCTCCGGAGCTCCATGATGGCCGTCCGGGTTAACGGGTACAACACACCTTGCCTCTTCGACTTCGGGAGCACAGAGAGCTTCATTCACCCGGACATGGTAAGACGCTGCTCGCTCCCAATATTCCCGATGCAACAAACCATATCCCTCACCTCTGGGTCGCACTCGGTGCAAATCCAAGGGTGCACTACTGCAACCCTAGCGATACAGGGCGCTGAGTACGCTAATTTTCAACAAAATGTGTTCCCAGACCTCTGTGTTCCTCTCCTTTTGGGACTCGACTTCCAATGCAACCTCAGGAGCCTAACTCTTATGTTCGGGGGGCCCCTGCCACCGCTCACCATATGCAGCCTCGCAACCCTAAAAATCGACCCACCCCCCCCCCGCCTTCGCAAACCTCACCGCCGATTGCAAGCCAGTAGCCACCAGAAGCAGGCAGTATAGCATGCAGGACAGAACGTTCATTAGGTCCGAGGTCCAGCGTCTCTTGCGGGAGGGGGTCTTAGAGGCCAGCAAAAGCCCCTGGAGAGCTCAGGCGGTGGTCGTCAAGACCGGGAAAAAGTTCCGGATAGTGGTTGATTACAGCCAGACCATTAACAGATTTACGCAATTCGATGCGTACCCCCTTCCCCGGATTGCAGACATGGTAAATCAGATCGCGCACTACCGCGTGTTCTACTTCTCCACGTGTCTTCGAGTGAATTGATGGTCGCATCAATGAATAAACATTTGTGCAAGATACCAGAGGGTTTCTGTGCCCATGGGCCTAAAGCACATCATGAAATGGGGCGGTACGGTGGCACAGTGGTTAGCACTGCTGCCTCACAGCGCCAGGGACCCGGGTTTGATTCCGACCTCGGGCGACTGTCTGCACTTTCTCCACATGGCTGCGTGGGTTTCCTCCGGGTGCTCCGGTTTCCTCACACAGTCCAAAGATCTGCAGGTTAGGTGGATTGGCCATAATAAATTGCCCCTTAGTATCTAAATGTTAGGTGGGGTTACTGGGAGTGGGCAGGGGTTGGGCCTAGGTAGGGTGCTCTTTCGGAGGGTCGTTGCAGACTCAATGGGCCAAATGGCCTCCTTCTGTACTGTAGGAATTCTATGATTCTATGAAATAGTTTTGATGAGGAGAGAGGAGGGAAAAGGAAATCATTGAAATTTTGATATCTGCCCAACTATTAAAAATGGTACTTTGTAACCAGCAAATTGTTAGCATTGACCAAGCTACATTATGAATGTTATTTTTAATGTGAGATTGCAACAAAGCCAAGAGAGAACTTCGTCCGCAGAACCACCCAATGGCTGAAGGTTGCAATGGCGTTGTGACAGTTGACATTGTAAATGTCAGCACAGAGCGTGACTAGATATTGTGATGATGTGACTTTAACCTTTTCAAACAGGAAGTCATCTCGCTGCATCGGGCTTTTAATAGTAGAATTGTGCAGTCTTTAACACCATTAGCCTAATATCAGAAGCATCTGGAGGAATGGAAATTATTTAAAATATAGTACTAACATAGTAAGAAATATAAAGTTTGGATTTAGAATGAGAAGATTCTGCTTGACAAATCTTATTAACTTCATGGGCATTACAGATAAACTGAGCAGTGGCACATGGTAATGTAATAACCCAGAATTTCTGGGGGGAAATAACAATAAGTTAAAGACACATGCCTTTGTAAATGTGTTAGCTGAGTAATTTGTGGTGAATCAGAGATATGTGAAGGCAAAGGGTGTTGCAAATTACCATAATTTATTGGGTGATTTACATCTCACTGCCATTAATCTTTCAAAAATCAAAATCCATCCATAACCTCATCAAGAGTTGCAAGAAATTATTATTTAGCACTGTTAAAACAAAGTAAACTCACTACAGAAATGGGATTCTCCAGCCGCGCCTGCCCAGCGACCGGACAATCCCACCCAAGGTCAATGGACTTTTCCATTGTCCGCTTCCCGCCCATGGTGATCTTCCGGCGTGCGAGGAGGAAGAATCCAGCCCTTAGGGTTTGGTATTGCAGCACATAAATCACATTATTTAAACATTACAGAGCAGAAGGAGGCCATTCGGCCCATCAAGTCTGCACCGACCCACTGAAAGGGTACCCTACCTAGGGTCAGGCCCCCACCCTATCCCTTAACCTGGTAACCCCACCTAACTCTAACCTTCTGGACATTAAGGGGCAATTGATCATGGCCAATCCACCTAACCTGCACATCTTTGGACTGTAGGAGGAAACCGGAGCGCCCGGAGGAAACCAACGCAGATACAGGAGAAAGTGCAAAATCCACATCGACAGTCACGCAAGGCAGAAATTTAACCGGGGTCCCTGGCGCTGCGAGGCAGCAGTGCTAACCACTGTGCCACCGTGTCGCCCCAGATTCCTTATGTCCCTTCAAAGCCACTCAATCTCTTCCATCCAGAAGGTGAACACCTGAACCAATGGAGTAACATTCCCGCAGGTAGCAAATTGTCCCAGGAGGCTTTAAAATTTTTATTTTTCATATTTATTTCTTAATTTCCCTTTTTGTCTCTTGTTTCATTCTTTCTTTATCTAATTTTATTGCCCAATCTTTATTCCTCTTTCTGTAACTGATTTGACTTTTGTTACGATCCCCACAGGAACTTAAAAAAAAAAAATTCCAACATAGAGTGACTGAAAGGATTACACAACGAGATTTCTAGTTTTAAGACTTTTACTGTAACAAACAAATTAAAATTAACAATGACTAAACACTAGTTTAGTACAAAACCTCTACTCTAAATTACAGAAAGATTTCGCATTAACCTTTGAAACAACAGGAAATTTGCACCCCCTCCCCCCACCCCCCAGTGGCCACTTCATTTTCCAGGAACCGATCCAACGTCATTCCTAGACTCAACAGACTTGCTTCCTTTTTCTTTATATTTCCAGGCAGTAACTCTTAATCCCAAATAGGGACTTTCACAGTGAAGGATGAATGGTAGATTCTTCCCTCTTCCACCTAGATGAATCTTCCAATCTCTTTGGATTCCTCATAAACTCAGCATGTTCAACTCAAGTACATGCTCCCACCTACATTTCCTGTGCTGACTGACTGAGCCAGCATTTTCTCTGCTTCTATCTCTCTCTGCTGTTCTGTCAGATTTCTGCAGACTACCCAACTCAGAAGTTCAGAATATTTTAGGAAAATCCTGTAAGTCGACACTATAATGATGTCCGATGGTCTGTTCCCTTCTTAAGGCCTATCTCCTTGGCAATATGAATTACATGGGTCTTGTATCCAGGCAGAAATGCTGATTAACTATCTTCTAAACACCCACTGCTGGATTATATAGGAATGAAATAAACAGTTTGAAGTAATTTATAAAACTTTACATTCCTAACATCTCCCTGTGAGTTGGAGACTAAGGGCAGAATTCTCCCACCTGGGAAGGAAGTTCTATGGCAGGGGTGGGAACATGGAGTGTTTCCCTCTGTGTAAGCCGGACAGAAAACGGCAACAAATCTTCTGGCCCCCAACATCATTAATTATGCAACAGGGTGTTTTGCGCCATATACCATGGCAGGGCAGGTAGTAGTCCGGCATTCTATCCGAGTGCCATATTGAAAAGGCGCCCAACACCACTGACCCACCATTGAAGAAAATGAAAATGCATCTCTGGGAGTGCTCTGATGCTGGAAGATGGCCTCCTGAGGAAAAGAATGGATCTCCAGGAACATTCCAGGGCTGGAGGATCGACCCTTTCCAGGATACAAAATCTGGTATGCCCACCTGCAGATGCTCCCCACCCCCACTATTGTGATGTTCTGGGGTCCAGGGTTGCTAACGACCTCCATACTGAACTTTGGAGGGAGCCCAATGCATTGTTCAGGTGAGTCCTGGCATCTGCACACCACGTTATTCCAAACGTGTTTCACACCGGCATGTTTTCCCGGTCGCCAGCTGTGGAGAATCGGGCGTGGGCTTTCATCTGCATCCCATTAGGGGGCGCAAGTGAGCTTCGCTCTGGCTTACAATGGGTTCCTTGATTCTCCACCAGCGGGAACCAGCTGAAGATCCCGCTGTAAATTAACACCGTGTAAAATCAAATTTAGGGCCTCACGCTGAATCCTCCCCACCCGCCATCGAAGCCGCTGAGGGGGCTTGGCGGAATTCAGCCCTAACAGTCTATCCACTGATGTCAACATAGCTGCCCTGGCCACTGTTCACAGGTGTGAATATCCCACCCCTTTTCTCAGGAAGACAAGTTCTATATTGTAACACATTGAATTCACCCCCTTGAATTGATCCTCCTTTTAGGTCCTTTCTGTGTTTATTTTCCAATCTGTATATCTCACTGATTAAAGAGGTACTGTGTCAGTTGTTCTGTGCACTCACAGTCCCAGATGTCCCATTTTCCTTGCTGTGTTGTTGTCAGCTCGAATTTTCAGAAAATTGCAGGTAGTAGTCTTTTGAACTGAAGAGTGCAGGGACAGTTTGAACACTCCTGTCAGAAGACCATAGGCTGCTTTCCCCTTTGAGGGGGAGAGCTTACTGGTGGTGATTTAACCTGAGGATCGCCACACCTCAGGCGAGAAGTAAGGTTGAGAGGGAGGAGACTTCATGAATAAAAGTATAAGAGTTCATGGTGTCATAACAATTTCCTTTGCTTATTTCTCTCTCCTTAATCTTCATTGGTAGTTTGCCAAACTGGAGGAAGGCGGGATCAGGGTGTTGAACTTAATGATCAGCCATGATCATAATGAATAGTGGAGCAGGCTCGAAGGGCCGAATGGCCTCCTCCTGCTTCTATTTTCTATGTTTCTGGGTCTAAACTCCCAGATGATTCATTGGCCTCATGCTTCCAACATCTTTGGCAACTCCAAAGATTTGAGACAAAGTGCGTAGAAAAATATCCACCCCTCCCGCCCGATCCCCGGCAGGCCAAAAGATGCCCCTGTCCAGCAAATTGTGGCCCGCAGTTTTCTGTGAGCTTTCAGAACCCCCACAATACCCATGGGGAACGACCCGGTTAATCTCCCCATGAGCCTTGTGCAGTATGAGCTCCCATGTTGAAGGGAGGAGTTAGCTCAGTTCCTTAAAAGTCGGCACAGGTAAAAGCCATGCTGCAGACTAGTGCCAACTGGGACTGTTACTTGTAAATACTTTACATTGGTAATAAATCACTCTTTTGACTCGGACTCCTCCTTGACGACCAAAATAGACTTCTGACTAAGTCGTGAATGGAAGACTGTTAATAAAGCTTCAGAACAGAACAGGTAGAACATGAGGTAAGACGGTGAAATGATATGAAGCAGTGAATGTTTGCACGTGATTTCATTTTGGTGGGAAGTATTGATTGGAGCGTTGAAGGGATCAGTGCTTGGTTTGTTTTCAATCTATGATTATGACCCCGTGAATCAAAACCAAACGTAAAGATGGAAAATTCACTAATGACACAGAAATAGGGAGATTAGTGGAAGCAGAGAATGTAGCAACAGACCTCGATTAGTTGAGCAATTGGTAAGATAAATAACATTATTAAATGTAATATTGATAAATGTAAAGCACGATGCATTGATCCAAAGTACGTTCTCATTGATCAAAAATATGCCTCGTAAATATAAAATGAATTAAATTGGCAGATGGAGACTTTAACAAATTCTCAGGAGTGAGGGTATTTTCTTCACGTTCAATGTCTGTTCAATGTGGTGGCGCATTTGAAAAAGCAAATCGTTTGCTGGCCTGGTTATAGGTTACAGCGCAAGGTCTCCAGGGGGGGCGTCTGAACTCATTAATGCTATAGTCAGATAACTCACTGTTCAATTCTGGTGACTGAGATGGGGAAATTGTATTCAAGTATTGCTAAAGGTGCTGAGGTGAATATTAGGGACATTCAAAGTGCTGCTGGTACTTCAATGGGAAGAGTTCGATACTCAAGGGATGAACTTCAATGAATGGTGTTGTCCTTTTATTATACACGGACCTTTCTTCCACTCTCTGACTGAGGCACCTTATTCAAAAACTAATGGCAGATCTATTTAGAAACATATCTATTTAATTGAACATTCAGCCCATGTGCACATGCCAATACATTTGGAAAGTTCATTATTCAACCCCACCCACTTCTTGGGTGTCGAAATTTAATAGAAATATACATTGACTTTTTCAGATTGCTATCAAAATTGCAACTGAAAACTGAACGATGCTTAACTGAGGGGCTTTGGCTTTTTTAAAAAATCACTATGTCAAAATTATGCAGAATAATTCAGTGTCAGAATTGAGAAAATCTAAAACGATCTTCTCCTTTGGCGATCACTCGCTAACGGGTGTGATTGTCCACCGAAGAAACTCCGTATTACTGGTTATGGGTGTAATGATATGTATATAGGTACGCCAGTGAAGGGTTAATTATTACATCTCAGTGTAATTCAAACACTAGCGGGCACCACCAGCTCCCAGTATAAATATCAGAACTCAGGGACTGCTGGGTAGAAGAAGATTAGTAGCAACCAGCACGAGGAGTAGTTTGGATTAGAGAGAGATACTAGATTATATAAATGTATTCTCGTTAATCAGATGCAACCTTACCTTCTTAATAGATATAGCTAAGTAGAGTGTTCGAACTCTATTCAATTAATCGTTATTCAATAAATTAGTTTTGCTTTAATACAAAGATTGGTGGTTTCTTTATCATCAACTCAACGGACCATTCTGAATCAAAAGGCGAAGAATAACAACATATTACCGCAAATGGTAATATAACAATGGGTTCTGAGGGTTCTTGCGTGGCTGATGATCCCTATCCTAGAGCGGCATCTTCGACCGCACACTTGGCAGGTGTTTCCGGGAGGTGGGATTGGTCCTTGGACTCTAGGTTGCTGGTATTCCTTTCTCAGGCTCCTTTTCCAGGCCTCCTGTTGCTCTTGGGTGTCCTTGAAGAATTGTGTCCTTTCAATCAGGAGGTTCCTCCAAGCAAGTCCCGTCTGAGCGAGGGTCTCTCAGGCATTGACATCTGTGTTGCGTTTCTTGAGGTAAACCTTCAAGGTGTCTTTGAAGCGCTTCTTTTGTCCTCCTCTTGTTCAGAAGCCTTCCTTGCCCCTACTATCCTCTGACAAACATTAACCCACATTAATGACACAAGCCTTCCCCTATTTTGAGATACATGGCAAGGTCATGCACTACTTGATCCAAAACACACCAACATTTGGTTAGCATTTGTTTGCTGCTCATGGGCAATGCTGAAAGACGTCAATTAATGCAATCTTAAAGATAGTGCTGGAGCTTCTATATCAATTGTTTTTATAACTCAGTATCTTCTTGGTGCGTTTTAAACAGCGACAGTGAAGAAATGACAAATTAGTTCCAAGTCAGGATGTTGCGAAACTTGGCGGATGAGGTACCCTCAATAATGATGCTTAGAGATTAAACTGTAAAGAAGGCTTTATTAGGCTAATAACTATGCTACAGATTTGGACGAGAGCTGACTGCTATACAGACCATGAGGCAGGCCTTTATGTATGGCTCCCAGATGGGCGGAGCCAGAGGCGGAGTCCCCAGTGTTCCAAGCCTGGTCTTAAAGGGGACATCACCTTACATGATGATAAGGCAGTAACCGTTCATCACATTCACCCCCTGTTTAAAAAGGAGTCCGGCGGGGGTGAAGTGCCATCATAGGTCCATCCGTCTCGGCGGCCGGATCGTCCTCCTCGATCTCCTCAGTTTGGGCGGTGGTGCGGCGGGCACGGATGTCCCGGTTGAGGGCACATCTGGGAGCACAGCGGTCAGAGCTTCGGTCCGGGTTGGGGCGGAGGAACTAGGCAGGGCCGGGGGTAGTGGAGCCGGGGCAGAGGAACTAGGCAGGGCCGGGGGTAGCGGAGCCGGCGCCGGCGGGGTGTGTAAGGGGGGGCGCAAGGGGGGGCGCACGGTAGGAGCTCACCAACGGGTGGTAGGGCCGGAAGGGGGTGTGTTGTAGGGGGCGACGGGTCCTGCAGGAGAGCGGCGTGGGAAGGGGCGTCTGTGGTGGAGGATCCAGCGGGCTCCAGATCCCGGAGGGAAACCGTATCTTGCCTGCCGTCGGAGTACTCCACGTAGGCGTAACTGGGGTTGGCGTGGAGCAGTCGGACCTTTTCAACTAGGGGGTCCGTTTTATGGCTCCTCGCGTGCCTCCGGAGAAAAACAGGTCCCGGAGCCGTCAGCCAAGGTGGAAGCGAGACCCCGGAGGTAGACTTCCTGGGGAAGCGAAACAATCGCTCATGAGGGGTCTCATTTGTGGCCGTGCAGAGGAGTGACCTAATGGAGTGTAGGGCATCGGGTAGGACCTCCTGCCAGCGGGTGGTTGGGAGATTTCTCGACCGCAGGGCCAGAAGGACAGCCTTCCACACGGTCGCGTTCTCCCTCTCCACCTGCCCGTTTCCCCGTGGGTTATAGCTGGTCGTTCTGCTCGAGGCGATGCCTTTGCTGAGCAGATACTGACGCAGTTCATCGCTCATGAACGATGTACCCCGGTCGCTGTGGATATAAGCAGGGAAACCGAACAGGGTGAAGATGCTGTGCAGTGCCTTAATCACCGTGGCTGAGGTCATGTCGGTGCAGGGAATGGCGAATGGGAAACGGGAGAACTCATCGATCACGGTGAGGAAATAGGCATAACGGTTGGTGGACGGGAGGGGCCCCTTGAAGTCCACGCTCAGTCGCTCAAAGGGGCCCGAGGCCTTCACGAGCCGAACCTTGTCTGGCCGATAGAAGTGCGGTTTGCACTCCGCACAGACCTGGCAGGCTCTGACCATGGCCTTGACCTCCTTGGTTGAGTAAGGTAGGTTGCGGGACTTGATGAAATGGACGAGCCGGGTAACCCCCGGGTGGCAGAGGTCATTGTGGATGGCTTGCAGGCGGCCCTCCTGCGCGTTGGCGCATGTGCCGCGGGACAGGGCATCTGGGGGCTCGTTGAGCTCCCCTGGACGATACTTGATATCGTACGAGTAGGTGGAGAGTTCGATCCTCCACCTCAAAATTTTATCGTTCTTTATTTTGCCCCGCTGCGTGTTATCGAACATATAGGCGACCGACCGTTGGTCGGTGACGAGGGTAAACCTCCTACCGGCGAGGTAGTGTCTCCAGCGCCGCACAGCCTCCACAATGGCTTGTGCCTCCTCCTCGACTGCAGAGTGTCGAATCTCGGAGGCGGTGAGGGTTCGGGAGAAGAACGCTACTGGTCTGCCTCCTTGATTGAGGGTAGCAGCCAGGGCGATGTCTGATGCATCGCTCTCTACCTGGAAAGGGATGGTTTCGTCCACCGCGTGCATGGCGGCCTTGATGATGTCGGCCTTGATGCTGTTGAAGGCCAATTGGGCCTCAGCCGTGAGGGGAAAAGTGGTGGTCTTTAGGAGTGGGCGGGCTTTGTCCGCATACTTGGGGACCCACTGGGCGTAATAGGAGAAAAGCCCCAAGCACCGTTTGAGGGCCTTGAGGCTGCGGGGGAGAG
Source organism: Scyliorhinus torazame (assembly GCF_047496885.1). Taxonomy (NCBI): domain Eukaryota; kingdom Metazoa; phylum Chordata; class Chondrichthyes; order Carcharhiniformes; family Scyliorhinidae; genus Scyliorhinus; species Scyliorhinus torazame. The sequence continues at coordinate 84,679,586 of NC_092728.1, read as the reverse complement.
GGAGTTCCTTAAGGGGGCGCATACGGTCGGGGTCGGGACCTAGGACCCCGTCTTCCACGACATAGCCGAGGATGGCCAGCCGGGTGGTGTGGAAAACGCATTTGCCCTCGTTATAGGTCAGGTTAAGGGCTCGGGCGGTCTGGAGGAACTTTTTGAGGTTAGCGTCATGGTCCTGCTGATCATGGCCGCTGATGGTGACATTGTCCACGTACGGGTATGTAGCCCGCAAACCGTACTGGTCCACCATTTGGTCCATCGCCCTTTGAAAGACGGAGACCCCATTCGTGACACCAAAGGGGACCCTGAGGAAGTGGAAGAGCCGGCCGGCTGCTTCGAAGGCAGTATAGGGGCGGTCTTTTGGTCGGATGGGGAGCTGGTGGTAGGCAGATTTGAGGTCGACCGTGGAAAAGACTCGGTATTGGGCGATCCGATTTACCATTTCCGCGATGCGAGGAAGGGGGTACGCATCAAGCTGCGTGAATCGGTTTATAGTCTGGCTATAATCCACGACCATCCGTTTCTTCTCCCCGGACCGGACTACCACCACTTGCGCTCTCCAAGGGCTGTTGCTAGCCTCGATGACCCCCTCTCCCAGTAAACGCTGGACCTCTGACTTGATAAAAGCCATATCTTGGGCACTGTACCGCCGGCTCCTGGTGGCGACGGGCTTACAGTCAGGAGTGAGGTTAGCGAATAGCGAGGGGGGTGCGACTTTCAGAGTCGCAAGGCAGCACACCGTGAGGGGGGGCAAGGGTCCGCCGAACTTCAGTGTCAGGCTTCGGTGGCTGCACTGGAAATCCAGTCCGAGCAGCAGGGGGGCACAGAGGTGAGGGAGGATATAAAATTTGAAACGGGTGTATTTGGCACCCTGGATCGAGAGATCCGCAATACAGTACCCCGTGATTTGTACCGAGTGGGACCCAGATGCGAGGGCTATGGTTTGGGATGTGGGATGGGTGCGTAGGGAGCAGCGCCTTACCGTTTCAGGGTGGATAAAGCTCTCCGTGCTCCCGGAGTCGAAGAGGCATGCAGTGTCGTGCCCGTTGACCTGGACCTGCATCATGGAGTCCTGCAGGTGTTTTGGACGAGTTTGATCGAGGGTGATCGCACCCAGTCGCGGGTAGTCGGAGTCGTAAAATGGCCGCTGCCGTTGGTCGCACGTGTCGGGTCGAGAAGATGGCCGCTCCCATGATTCGCACGAGGCTGATGACGCGTCAGAAGAGGACGCGTCGGGTCGGTGCGCAGCAGCATTGCGAGGCCTGCGGGCCTGGGAGCCCGATTTTTGGGCCGGCTGTTCTTTGTTTTTCTGGCCCCTGGGTCTGGCCAGGCAGACCCTCGCAAAGTGCCCTTTCTTCCCGCAGTCGCTGCAGATCGCGGAGCGGGCTGGGCAGCGTGGGCGTGGGTGCTGGCCCTGCCCGCAGAAGTAGCAAGGTGTGCCCCCATGGTGAGCGGGTCGCCGCGTGGCGCAGGCCTGTAATACGGGCGAGTCTGAGGAAGTCCGGGGGGGGGCTGGCAGAGTCCGCGGGGTACGTACCCAAGTTGTGTCGGGCCACCTCCAGCGAGGAGGCGAGCGTTAGCGTCTCCTGGAGGTCTTTTGCCCCGTTTTCGAGCAGTCGCTGCCGGATGTAGGTCGAGCGGATGCCGGACACGAAAGAATCTCTGATGTGCAGGTTCATATGGACTTCCCCTGTCACATCCTGATGGTCACAGTCCCTGGCCAGCGCGGTGAGTTTCTCAACAAACTCGTCGAGCGATTCCCCCGAGCGCTGCCGGCAGGTAGAGAGCAGATGCCGGGCGTGCACCTCATTGACGGGTTTGACAAACCGCTTGCGGAGCAACTCAATCGCTTCCTCATAAATCGTCGCCTTTTCGAGCGTGGCGGAGATTCTGTGACTCACCCGGGCGTGGAGTAGACGCAGCTTGCGTGGCCCCAGGATGGGAGTCTCTGCGGAGTCCAGGTAGGCCTCGAAGCACCGCAGCCAGTATTTAAAAATTTCCTTTGCCTCCGGCGTTCGTGTTTCCAGATTGAGCTTCTCTGGTTTTAGGCCTGCGTCCATCCTGAATCTAGTTTAGCCTAATAAATTGAGGTACCCTCAATAATGATGCTTAGAGATTAAACTGTAAAGAAGGCTTTATTAGGCTAATAACTATGCTACAGATTTGGACGCGAGCTGACTGCTATACAGACCATGAGGCAGGCCTTTATGTATGGCTCCCAGATGGGCGGAACCAGAGGCGGAGTCCCCAGTGTTCCAAGCCTGGTCTTAAATGGGACATCACCTTACATGATGATAAGGCAGTAACCGTTCATCACAGAGGGGAAATTGCAGCCACAGCCCTTGCTCTTCCAGTGGTAGAAGTGATTTTGTAAGGTGTTGCCAAAGGAGCCTCCATTGCTGCAGTGCATCTTGGAGATGCTATACACTGCTGCCACTGTGCGGCGGTGGTAGAGAGAGTGAGTGTTTAAGATGGTGGATGGGTTGCCAATCAAATGGGCTGGTTTTTCTTGGATGGTTTCGAACTTCTCAAGTTCCTTTGCATCTGTACTCCATCCAGGCAAGTGGAGAGTACTCCATCACACATCTTGTGCCTTGTAAATGGTGGACAGGTTTTGGGGATTCTGGACTCCCAGCTTCTCTTCTAGCAATAGATATTTATAACCAATTAAGTTTCTGATCAATAGTAGCTCACTTGATGATGATGGCATTTCAGCAATGGTCATTCTGTTGCATGTCAAAAAGAGGTAGTTTGATTGTCTCTTGTTGGTAATAGTCATTGCCTGCCATTTGCAGGGCACAGACTTTTGTTGCCACTTATCAACCCAAGCCTCGACGTTGCCCAGGTCTTGTTCCATGCAGGCATAAACTGCTTCATTACCTGATGTGCTACGGATGGACCTGAACTCTGTGGAATCATCAACGAAGTTCCCAAATTCTGAAGATTGGTCCTGTAACACTAGTCTGAGGAACACCAGCAATGGTATGCTGGGAATAAGATGATTGGCTTCCAACAACTACGACCATCATTCTCCTTTTGTGCTATGTATGACACCAGCCAGCGGAGAGCATTGCCCCTGATTCCCATTGACTTCAATTTTTCTTGGGATCTTTGATGCCGCACTCGGTTAAATGCTGCCATGCTGTCAAGGGCAGTCACTCTCAGATCAACCCTGGCGTTCAGCTTTTTTGCCACTGTTTGGACTAACTTGTACTTTGGGGCCGAATAATGGCAGAACCCAAACTGAGTGTTAGTGAGTAGGCTAATGGTGAGTAAGTGCTGCTTGATAGCACTGCCCACAATTTTGCTGGTTGTTGAGAGTAACTGGATTGAATTTGTCCTACTTTCCATGGGCATTTTCTTTCACTTTGTCAGGTAAATGTCTGTATTGTATTTATACTGGAACAGCTTGCACAGGGGCAGGACTAGTCCGGGAACACAAGTCTTCAGCACTCCAGCTGGGATTTTGTCAGGGCCTCTCGGCTTTGCTGCACCCAACATACTCGGCTGTTCTTGCTATCACACGGAGTGAATTAAATTGGCTGAAAACTGGCATCTGTGAGGCTGGGGATCTCAGGAGAAGGCAGGTAATAATAATCTGTATTGTCACAAGTAGGCTTACATTAACACTGCAATGAAGTTACTGTGAAAAGCCCCTAGTCGCCACATTCCGGCGCCTGTTCGGGTACACTGAGGGAGAATTCAGAATGACCAATTCACCTAACAGCATGTCTTTCGAGGCTTGTGGGAAGAAACCGGAGCACCCAGAGGAAACCCACGCAGGCACGGGGAGAACGTGCAGACTCCGCACAGACAGTGACCCAAGCCAAGATTCGAACCTGGGACCCTAGCATGTGAAGCAACAGTGCAAACTATTGTGCCACCCTGCCGCCCGCTCATGGATCATCCACTTGCCATTTTTGTCTTTGGCATCCACATGCTGCGCTCTGCCATCATTGAAGGAGCATCATCTTCCCATCGGTTGTTTATTTCCATCAAAGCTTTGATCTACATTGTTGGTTGTGCAATCACTACAATATCCTATTGAGCTTGCGTGTAGCACTGTGTTGTAGCATCACCAGCAAAGCACTTTGTTTTAGGTATGCCTGTTGTTATGCTTGGCACGCCCTCCTGCACTGTTCACCGGACCAGGGGTGACCTTCTGGTTTGATGGTATTGGTAGAGTGAGCCATGAGGTTGTAGATTGCGGTTGATTGCAACTCAGTGCTGCTGATGACTCACTGTGTCTCCTAGATGCCCCCTTCTGAGCTGCTGGATCTGGTCTGAATCTGTCCCGTTTGGCCAGTGACAGTACCACACAACACAGTGGAAGGTTTCCTCAGCTTGAAGGCAGGACTGACTCCACCAGAACCTTGTCGTCATCATTCCTACAAACACTCTCATGGACAGATGTACTTGTGACAGATGTATTGGTGGGAACGAGATCAAGCAGACTTTTCGTTCACGTTGGTTCTTTCACTACATGTCACAGGCAGTATCTGACAGTCATGTTCCTCAGGATTTGATCAGCTGTTATTGGTTCTCACGAGCTAATGTTGGGTGCCCCGGGAGGAGGAGCAGGAGGTGGTGGTTTTGGCAGTCATGGCAGCCCTGACTCAGCTGGTGACAGTTAACAGGAGGCGGGAGGAGGGTTTGGTGCACAAGGGGTGCAGCTTTACTTGTGCTTGAGCGCAGCATCACTGACTGACTCGCTGCCACTTCACCTGACGGAGTCAACACACACACTGGTTTCAAATGCCCAGATAGTTTCTGATGAGAGGGGGACGCACTCTTCAATGTCTCACAGAAAGCTGTGACTCTCTCACAACTGTGATGAGCTGAGGAAAGATACTGGGGAATTTGTAATCTGTTTGGCGGTGTTTCTGCCAGATGACACAAAAGTTTGACTTCCTCGTCTTTGTATCCACCAGAACAGTACTCCTTCTGTGTCAGCATTAGTGCCAGCACACCTCTGATGGAAAAGGTAGAGCCATTGAACAAGGCAAAGATCCTGGAAGCGGGGAGGAAACTCAACTCACTGCTACATCACCAGAGACTAAACAATTGTGGGTATCCATTGCTTAGAGCGGCACGGTGGCACAGCGGCTAGCACTGCTGCCTCACAGCGCCAGGGATCAGGGTTCAATTCTGGCCTCGGGTCACTGTCTGTGCAGAGCCTGCACGTTCTCCCCATGTCTGACTGGGTTGCCTCTGGGTGCTCCGGTTTCCTCCCACAGACCAAATGTCATGGGAGTTTCCCTTTAAGAAAGGTCTCATCACATAGCTTCAGTGATGTCATGTTTGTGGGTGGAGCTGAGCTGTGGTTCTGAGTTTTACTTTTGCTTTCAGTTTTTGGACTGCTGTGGACACAGATAGGAGAAAGATGTGTTTTGGCCAGTTTCATTTTAAATATCTGTTCCAGTAAAAACCACCATGGTGGTGGCTTTTAAGATATAGATTGCTTTCCGGAAGGATTTAAACCTGCTGGTGAGATGGGGTCAGAATCTCCGGGAAAAGAAAGCCAGTCCGATTCAAATGAGAATGCAGAGTGCTGGGCCACGCCCTTGAAAAGAGGTTTTGGTTTATGGGATTTTGTTTTTGAATGGGAACAGTTAAGGGGGAATTCATTAAGTGTTATACATAGATTACGGTAGCTGTGGGCTATCTTTATGTTTGTTTTTGACAGAAATGATTGCTGCTTGGGTGTATATTGTATATTGTATATTATGGGTGTATATTGTTAAATAAGTTCTTAGAATAAAGCTTATTTTGATTAAAGTGTCTGGGAAGACTGTTGAATCACACCTAAAGGGCAGGCTTTTGTGCTCACCCTAGACAAATTCAACACAAAAAGTTATAGGTCAGGTGAACTCCATAATACACTTTGGAGTTTTTAAACCTTGGCCCATAACACACAGATGTGTAGGTTAGGTGGATTGGCCATGCTAAATTTTCCGTCAGTGTCTAAGAGGTTAGGTAGGGCTACTGGATTATGGGGATAGGATGGGGCCTGACCCTAGGTAGGGTGCTCTTTCAGAGGGTTGGTGCAGAACCGATGGGTTGAATGGACATCTTCTGCCCGATGGGTTGAATGGCCTCCTTCTGCACTGTAGGGATTCTATGATTCTCACGTTCCTGAGCCAAGCTCCCTGGAAGACTTTCACCTTCCAACACATCCCCCACACAGCCCTCACGGCAAGAAGTATAATTTGTTGTCAGTGTATGTATGTGTTGTCAGTGTATGTCTGTGTTGTCAGTGTCAGTCTGTGTTGTCAATGTATGTCTGTGTTGTCAGTGTATGTCTGTGTTGTCAGTGTACGTCTGTGTTGTCAGTGTATGTCTGTGTTGTCAGTGTACGTCTGTGTTGTCAGGTATGTCTGTGCTGTCAGTGTATGTCTGTGTTGTCAGTGTACGTCTGTGTTGTCAGGTATGTCTGTGCTGTCAGTGTATGTTCGTGTTGTCAGTGTATGTTTGTGTTGTCAGAGTATGTCTGTGTTGTCAGTGTATGTCTGTGTTGTCAGAGTATGTCTGTGTTGTCAGTGTCAGTCTGTGTTGTCAGAGTATGTCTGTGTTGTCAGTGTCAGTCTGTGTTGTCAGAGTATGTCTGTGTTGTCAGTGTCACTCTGTGTTGTCAGTGTCAGTCTATGTTGTCAGAGTATGTCTGTGTTGTCAGTGTATGTCTGTGTTGTCAGTGTATGTCCGTGTTGTCAGAGTATGTCTGTGTTGTCAGAGTATGTCTGTGTTGTCAGAGTATGTCTGTGTTGTCAGTGTCAGTCTGTGTTGTCAGTGTCAGTCTGTGTTGTCAGTGTCAGTCTGTGTTGTCAGTGTATGTCTGTGTTGTCAGTGTATGTCTGTGTTGTCAGTGTCAGTCTGTGTTGTCAGTGTATGTCTGTGTTGTCAGTGTCAGTCTGTGTTGTCAGAGTATGTCTGTGTTGTCAGTGTCAGTCTGTGTTGTCAGAGTATGTCTGTGTTGTCAGTGTATGTCTGTGTTGTCAGTGTCAGTCTGTGTTGTCAGAGTATGTCTGTGTTGTCAGTGTATGTCTGTGTTGTCAGACTATGTCTGTATTGTCAGAGTATGTCTGTGCTGTCAGTGTCAGTCTGTGTTGTCAGGTATGTCTGTGCTGTCAGTGTATGTTCGTGATTTCAGTGCATGTCCGTGTTGTCAGTGTATGTCCGTGTTGTCAGTGTATGTCTGTGTTGTCAGAGTATGTCCGTGTTGTCAGTGTATGTCCGTGTTGTCAGAGTTTGTCCGTGTTGTCAGAGTTTGTCCGTGTTGTCAGAGTATGTCCGTGTTGTCAGTGTATGTTTGTGTTGTCAGTGTATGTTTATGTTGTCAGTGTATGTCCGTGTTGTCAGTGTATGTCCGTGTTGTCAGAGTATGTCTGTGTTGTCAGTGTATGTCTGTGTTGTCAGAGTATGTCCGTGTTGTCAGAGTATGTCCGTGCTGTCAGTGTATGTCCGTGCTGTCAGTGTATGTCTGTGTTGTCAGAGTATGTCTGTGTTGTCAGTGCATGTCTGTGTTGTCAGTGTATGTCCGTGTTGTCAGAGGATGTCTGTGTTGTCAGTGTCAGTCTGTGTTGTTAGTGTATGTCCGTGTTGTCAGAGTAGGTCTGTGTTGTCAGTGTATGTCTGTGTTGTCAGTGTCAGTCTGTGTTGTCAGTGTCAGTCTGTGTTGTCAGTGTCAGTCTGTGTTGTCAGTGAATGTATGTGTTGTCAGTGTATGTCTGTGTTGTCAATGTATGTCTCTGTTGTCAGTGTATCTGTGTTGTCAGTGTATGTCTGTGTTGTCAGTGTATGTCTGTGTTGTCAGAGTATGTCTATGTTGTCAGAGTATGTCTGTGTTGTCAGTGTATGTCTGTGTTGTCAGTGTCAGTCTGTGTTGTCAGTGAATGATTGTGTTGTCAGTATATGTCTGTGTTGTCAGTGTATGTTTGTGTTGTCAGTGTATGTCCGTGTTGTCAGAGTATGTCCGTGTTGTCAGTGTATGTCTGTGTTGTCAGTGTATGTCTGTGTTGTCAGTGTATGTCTGTGTTGTCAGTGTATGTCTGTGTTGTCAGTGTATGTCTGTGCTGTCAGTGTCAGTCTGTGTTGTCAGGTATGTCTGTGCTGTCAGTGTATGTTCGTGATTTCAGTGCATGTCCGTGTTGTCAGTGTATGTCCGTGTTGTCAGTGTATGTCTGTGTTGTCAGAGTATGTCTGTGTTGTCAGTGTATGTCTGTGTTGTCAGTGTATGTCTGTGTTGTCAGTGTATGTCCGTGTTGTCAGAGTTTGTCCGTGTTGTCAGAGTTTGTCCGTGTTGTCAGAGTATGTCTGTGTTGTCAGTGTCAGTCTGTGTTGTCAGTGTCAGTCTGTGTTGTCAGTGTATGTCTGTGTTGTCAGTGTATGTTTGTGTTGTCAGTGTATGTCTGTGTTGTCAGTGTATGTCTGTGTTGTCAGTGTATGTCTGTGTTGTCAGTGTATGTCTGTGTTGTCAGTGTATGTCTGTGTTGTCAGTGTATGTCTGTGTTGTCAGTGTATGTCTGTGTTGTCAGTGTATGTCCATGTTGTCAGTGTCAGTCTGTGTTGTCAGTGTATGTCTGTGTTGTCAGTGTATGTCTGTGTTGTCAGTGTATGTCCGTGTTGTCAGAGTATGTCTGTGTTGTCAGTGTATGTCTGTGTTGTCAGTGTATGTCTGTGTTGTCAGTGTATGTCTGTGTTCTCAGTGTATGTCTGTGTTGTTAGTGTATGTCCGCGTTGTCAGAGTATGTCTGTGTTGTCAGTGTATGCCCGTGTTGTCAGAGGATGTCTGTGTTGTCAGTGTCAGTCTGTGTTGTTAGTGTATGTCCGTGTTGTCAGCGTACGTCTGTGTTGTCAGCGTACGTCCGTGTTGTCAGTGTATGTCTGTGTTGTCAGTGTATGTCTGTGTTGTCAGTGTCAGTCTGTGTTGTCAGTGTATGTCCGTGTTGTCAGTGTATGTCTGTGTTGTCAGTGTATGTCTGTGTTGTCAGTGTATGTCTGTGTTGTCAGTGTCAGTCTGTGTTGTCAGTGTCAGTCTGTGTTGTCAGTGTATGTCCGTGTTGTCAGTGTCAGTCTGTGTTGTCAGTGTCAGCCTGTGTTGTCAGTGTATGTCTGTGTTGTCAGAGTATGTCAGTGTTGTCAGTGTATGTCTGTGTTGTCAGAGTATGTCTGTGTTGTCAGTGTCAGTCTGTGTTGTCAGGTATGTCTGTGCTGTCAGTGTATGTTCGTGATTTCAGTGCATGTCCGTGTTGTCAGTGTATGTCCGTGTTGTCAGTGTATGTCTGTGTTGTCAGAGTATGTCCGTATTGTCAGAGTATGTCCGTGTTGTCAGTGTATGTCTGTGTTGTCAGTGTATGTCCGTGTTGTCAGTGTATGTCCGTGTTGTCAGAGTTTGTCCGTGTTGTCAGAGTATGTCCGTGTTGTCAGTGTATGTTTGTGTTGTCAGTGTATGTTTGTGTTGTCAGTGTATGTCCGTGTTGTCAGAGTATATCTGTGTTGTCAGTGTATGTCTGTGTTGTCAGTGTATGTCTGTGTTGTCAGTGTATGTCCGTGTTGTCAGTGTATGTCTGTGTTGTCAGTGTATGTCTGTGTTGTCAGTGTATGTCCGTGTTGTCAGTGTCAGTCTGTGTTGTCAGTGTCAGTCTGTGTTGTCAGTGTATGTCCGTGTTGTCAGTGTATGTCCGTGTTGTCATTGTATGTCCGTGTTGTCAGTGTATGTCTGTGTTGTCAGAGTATGTCCGTGTTGTCAGAGTATGTCCGTGCTGTCAGTGTATGTCTCTGTTGTCAGTGTCAGTCTGTGTTGTCAGTGAATGATTGTGTTGTCTGTGTTGTCAGTGTATATCTGTGTTGTCAGTGTATGTCTGTGTTGTCAGAGTATGTCTGTGTTGTCAGAGTATGTCTGTGTTGTCAGAGTATGTCTGTGTTGTCAGAGTATGTCTGTGTTGTCAGTGTCAGTCTGTGTTGTCAGTGAATGATTGTGTTGTCAGTGTATGTCTGTGTTGTCAGTGTATGTCTGTGTTGTCAGTGTATGTCCGTGTTGTCAGAGTATGTCCGTGTTGTCAGAGTATGTCCGTGTTGTCAGAGTATGTCCGTGTTGTCAGAGTATGTCTGTGTTGTCAGTGTATGTCTGTGTTGTCAGTGTATGTCTGTGCTGTCAGTGTCAGTCTGTGTTGTCAGGTATGTCTGTGCTGTCAGTGTATGTTCGTGATTTCAGTGCATGTCCGTGTTGTCAGTGTATGTCTGTGGTGTCAGAGTATGTCTGTGTTGTCAGTGTATGTCTGTGTTGTCAGTGTATGTCTGTGTTGTCAGTGTATGTCTGTGTTGTCAGTGTATGTCCGTGTTGTCAGAGTTTGCCCGTGTTGTCAGAGTATGTCTGTGTTGTCAGTGTCAGTCTGTGTTGTCAGTGTCAGTCTGTGTTGTCAGTGTATGTCTGTGTTGTCAGTGTATGTTTGTGTTGTCAGTGTATGTCTGTGTTGTCAGAGTATGTCTGTGTTGTCAGAGTATGTCTGTGTTGTCAGAGTATGTCTGTGTTGTCAGTGTATGTCTGTGTTGTCAGTGTATGTCTGTGTTGTCAGAGTATGTCTGTGTTGTCAGTGTACGTCTGTGTTGTCAGTGTATGTTTGTGTTGTCAGTGTATGTCTGTGTTGTCAGAGTATGTCTGTGTTGTCAGTGTATGTCTGTGTTGTCAGTGTATGTCTGTGTTGTCAGTGTATGTCTGTGTTGTCAGTGTATATCTGTGTTGTCAGTGTCAGTCTGTGTTGTCAGTGTCAGTCTGTGTTGTCAGAGTATGTCTGTGTTGTCAGTGTATGTCCGTGTTGTCTGTGTTGTCAGTGAATGATTGTGTTGCAGTGTATGTCTGTGTTGTCAGTGTATGTTTGTGTTGTCAGTGTATGTCCGTGTTGACAGAGTATGTCCGTGTTGTCAGAGTATGTCTGTGTTGTCAGTGAATGTCTCTGTTGTCAGTGTATGTCTGTGTTGTCAGTGTATGTCTGTGTTGTCAGTGTATGTCTGTGTTGTCAGTGTCAGTCTGTGTTGTCAGTGTATGTCTGTGTTGTCAGTGTATGTCTGTGTTGTCAGTGTATGTCCGTGTTGTCAGTGTCAGTCTGTGTTGTCAGTGTATGTCTGTGTTGTCAGTGTATGTCTGTGTTGTCAGTGTATGTCCGTGTTGTCAGAGTATGTCCGTGTTGTCAGTGTATGTCTGTGTTGTCAGTGTATGTCTGTGTTGTCAGTGTATGTCTGTGTTGTCAGTGTCAGTCTGTGTTGTCAGTGTCAGTCTGTGTTGTCAGTGTATGTCCGTGTTGTCAGTGTCAGTCTGTGTTGTCTGTGTCAGTCTGTGTTGTCAGTGTATGTCTGTGTTGTCAGAGTATGTCTGTGTTGTCAGTGTCAGTCTGTGTTGTCAGGTATGTCTGTGCTGTCAGTGTATGTTCGTGATTTCAGTGCATGTCTGTGTTGTCAGTGTATGTCTGTGTTGTCAGAGTATGTCTGTGTTGTCAGAGTATGTCTGTGTTGTCAGTGTATGTCTGTGTTGTCAGTGTATGTCTGTGTTGTCAGTGTATGTCTGTGTTGTCAGTGTATGTCTGTGTTGTCAGTGTATGTCTGTGTTGTCAGTGTATGTCCGTGTTGTCAGAGTATGTCTGTGTTGTCAGTGTCAGTCTGTGTTGTCAGTGTCAGTCTGTGTTGTCAGTGTATGTCTGTGTTGTCAGTGTATGTTTGTGTTGTCAGTGTATGTCTGTGTTGTCAGAGTATGTCTGTGTTGTCAGTGTATGTCTGTGTTGTCAGTGTATGTCTGTGTTGTCAGAGTATGTCTGTGTTGTCAGTGTACGTCTGTGTTGTCAGTGTATGTTTGTGTTGTCAGTGTATGTCTGTGTTGTCAGAGTATGTCTGTGTTGTCAGAGTATGTCTGTGTTGTCAGTGTATGTCTGTGTTGTCAGTGTATGTCTGTGTTGTCAGAGTATGTCTGTGTTGTCAGTGTACGTCTGTGTTGTCAGTGTATGTTTGTGTTGTCAGAGTATGTCTGTGTTGTCAGAGTATGTCTGTGTTGTCAGAGTATGTCTGTGTTGTCAGTGTATGTCTGTGTTGTCAGTGTATATCTGTGTTGTCAGTGTATATCTGTGTTGTCAGTGTACGTCTGTGTTGTCAGTGTATGTCTGTGTTGTCAGTGTATGTCTGTGTTGTCAGTGTATGTCTGTGTTGTCAGTGTCAGTCTGTGTTGTCAGAGTATGTCTGTGTTGTCAGTGTATGTCTGTGTTGTCTGTGTTGTCAGTGAATGATTGTGTTGCAGTGTATGTCTGTGTTGTCAGTGTATGTTTGTGTTGTCAGTGTATGTCCGTGTTGTCAGAGTATGTCCGTGTTGTCAGAGTATGTCTGTGTTGTCAGTGTATGTCTCTGTTGTCAGTGTATGTCTGTGTTGTCAGTTTATGTCTGTGTTGTCAGTGTATGTCTGTGTTGTCAGTGTCAGTCTGTGTTGTCAGTGTATGTCTGTGTTGTCAGTGTATGTCTGTGTTGTCAGTGTATGTCCGTGTTGTCAGTGTCAGTCTGTGTTGTCAGTGTATGTCTGTGTTGTCAGTGTATGTCTGTGTTGTCAGTGTATGTCCGTGTTGTCAGAGTATGTCTGTGTTGTCAGTGTATGTCTGTGTTGTCAGTGTATGTCTGTGTTGTCAGTGTATGTCTGTGTTGTCAGTGTCAGTCTGTGTTGTCAGTGTCAGTCTGTGTTGTCAGTGTATGTCCGTGTTGTCAGTGTCAGTCTGTGTTGTCTGTGTCAGTCTGTGTTGTCAGTGTATGTCTGTGTTGTCAGAGTATGTCTGTGTTGTCAGTGTCAGTCTGTGTTGTCAGGTATGTCTGTGCTGTCAGTGTATGTTCGTGATTTCAGTGCATGTCCGTGTTGTCAGTGTCAGTCTGTGTTGTCAGTGTATGTCTGTGTTGTCAGTGTCAGTCTGTGTTGTCAGAATATGTCTGTGTTGTCAGTGTATGTCTGTGTTGTCAGTGTATGTCTGTGTTGTCAGTGTATGTCTGTGTTGTCAGTGTCAGTCTGTGTTGTCAGTGTATGTCCGTGTTGTCAGTGTCAGTCTGTGTTGTCAGTGTATGTCTGTGTTGTCAGAGTATGTCTGTGTTGTCAGTGTCAGTCTGTGTTGTCAGGTATGTCTGTGCTGTCAGTGTATGTTCGTGATTTCAGTGCATGTCCGTGTTGTCAGTGTATGTCCGTGTTGTCAGTGTATGTCTGTGTTGTCAGAGTATGTCCGTGTTGTCAGTGTGTGTCTGTGTTGTCAGTGTATGTCCGTGTTGTCAGAGTTTGTCCGTGTTGTCAGAGTATGTCCGTGTTGTCAGAGTATGTCTGTGTTGTCAGTGTATGTCTGTGTTGTCAGTGTATGTCTGTGTTGTCAGTGTATGTCTGTGTTGTTAGTGTATGTCTGTGTTGTCAGTGTATGTCCGTGTTGTCAGTGTATGTCTGTGTTGTCAGTGTATGTCTGTGTTGTTAGTGTATGTCTGTGTTGTCAGTGTATGTCTGGGTTGTCAGTGTATGTCTGTGTTGTCAAAGTATGTCCGTGTTGTCAGTGTCAGTCTGTGTTGTCAGAGTATGTCTGTGTTGTCAGTGTCAGTCTGTGTTGTCAGAGTATGTCTGTGTTGTCAGTGTATGTCTGTGTTGTCAGTGTATGTCCGTGTTGTCAGAGTATGTCTGTGTTGTCAGTGTATGTCTGTGTTGTCAGTGTATGTCTGTGTTGTTAGAGTATGTCTGTGTTGTCAGTGCATGTATGTGTTGTCAGTGTATGTCTGTGTTGTTAGTGTATGTCCGTGTTGTCAGAGTATGTCTGTGTTGTCAGTGTATGTCTGTGTTGTCAGTGTACGTCTGTGTTGTCAGTGTATGTTTGTGTTGTCAGTGTATGTATGTGTTGTCAGTGTATGTCTGTGTTGTCAGTGTATGTCTGTGTTGTCAGTGTCAGTCTGTGTTGTCAGTGTATGTCCGTGTTGTCAGTGTATGTCTGTGTTGTCAGTGTATGTCTGTGTTGTCAGTCTGTGTTGTCAGTGTATGTCTGTGTTGTCAGTGTATGTCTGTGTTGTCAGTGTATGTCTGTGTCGTCAGTGTCAGTCTGGTTGTCAGTGTCAGTCTGTGTTGTCAGTGTCAATCTGTGTTGTCAGAGTATGTCCGTGTTGTCAGTGTCAGTCTGTGTTGTCAGTGTATGTCTGTGTTGTCAGTGTCAGTCTGTGTTGTCAGTGTCAGTCTGTGTTGTCAGTGTATGTTTGTGTTGTCAGTGTATGTCCGTGTTGTCAGTGTATGTCTGTGTTTTCAGTGTCAGTCTGTGTTGTCAGTGTATGTCTGTGTTGTCAGTGTCAGTCTGTGTTGTCAGTGTATGTCTATTTTGTCAGTCTGTGTCGTCAGTGTCAGTCTGGTTGTCAGTGTCAGTCTGTGTTGTCAGTGTCAATCTGTGTTGTCAGAGTATGTCCGTGTTGTCAGTGTCAGTCTGTGTTGTCAGTGTATGTCTGTGTTGTCAGTGTCAGTCTGTGTTGTCAGTGTCAGTCTGTGTTGTCAGTGTATGTTTGTGTTGTCAGTGTATGTCCGTGTTGTCAGTGTATGTCTGTGTTTTCAGTGTCAGTCTGTGTTGTCAGTGTATGTCTGTGTTGTCAGTGTCAGTCTGTGTTGTCAGTGTATGTCTATTTTGTCAGTGTCAGTCTGTGTTGTCAGAGTATGTCTGTGTTGTCAGTGTCAGTCTGTGTTGTCAGAGTATGTCTGTGTTGTCAGTGTCAGTCTGTGTTGTCAGTGTATGTTTGTGTTGTCAGTGTCAGTCTGTGTTGTCAGTGTACGTCAGTGTTGCACTGTGGCAACATGGGATTTTACATTGCTTATTTGTGATGTCATTCATTTTTACAGATTGTTAGTTGTTTGTGTGTGATTTTCAATGAATGAGTAGTGCACCCGCAATTAATGTCCAAATGGACAACAAATATTGGAAATTAATTGAAGCGATGGATATTATAGCCCCCCACATTCTGAAGATATTCTGTGCCCTTGTTACCCTCAGTGCTCCTTCCAAGTTGTGTTCCACATGGATAAATACTGATTCACTGAGAGAGGCTGATGGATGGTAATCAGCTGAAGGTTTCAATGCCCATGTTTGATGCAATGAGACTTCATGGGGTTTGAAGTCAATGTGGGGATTCTCATGACCACCCCTTATAGAGTGTGCACCAGTGTGCTGCTACCTCTGATGGATCTGTACTGCCAGTGAAAAGGACCTATGTACCCAGTTGCGGTGATGAAAGACCTGGCTGGGATATATGATTCTGTGAGTATGACTGTGTCAGGTTATTGCTTGAATAACCCGGGGAATAGCTCTCCAGGTTTTAGCAAAAGTCCCCGGATATTAACGAGGAGAACTTTGAACTCTCAATTTCTGGGATGTCAATCCACTGCCATAGCCACTACATTACCTCGGATGGAAACAAAATTAGCATCAGTTGAACATGATACCATGCAGGTCCTGATCGAGAAATATCAACATTTAATGATGAGAATAAATAGCACAATTACACCACCACTGGTATTGCACAATGTGAGAAAGTTGAGCACATGATGGGTGCTACAAAAGTAATTACGGGACCAGTCTCACATCTTAATAATCCAATTTTATTAAAAGAGCAGAGTTAGAATTTGTGAAAACACTGAATATTTTAGCAGCATACCATCCAATGCTCTTTCCCAGTTTCATCAGATCAATGTAAAACTCAGAGGCACAATTAAAGAGTGAACAGACATTAGCATAGATCTTCCAGACAGACGTTTTCAAAAGCCCTGCAATGTTTTGATTGCTTTGATATTTCCATTTCTCTTGGAAATCTCAGTTACAACGTATTTTCCACAATGCGAGACAGCCTCAAAAACAAAAACCCGATATAATTTGTGCCTAAACTGGGTGCATTTTAACAGGGCAGGGGTTTCCCCACGATCTGAACAAGAATTTGGGTCACCGGTAAATTAGCCATGTCCTTTGTCTCCAGCAAAACGGGGTCCTGTGATGATTTTTGACTCAGGTTACAATTAATTTACCCCAGTCGGTGGTCCAGGTTCTGACAAGTATTTTGGCATTTGAGTCGCCCTTTGACCTTTACAAGGGACTGCTGGCTGTCACTCAGAAGAGGCCCTGGAAACCATTTAGCAGTTTGTGGAATTGGAAGAAGCCAGAGTATTCCTCTTGTCCTGTTTTACAACCCTCAGCCACCTCCAGCCCACTCTTCCTCCCCCCTCCTGAATAGAATCTCTGCAGTGCAGAAGAAGGCCATTCGGCCCATTGAGTCTGTACCCACCCTCTGAAAGGGCATCCCACGTAGGCCCAATCCCCCACCCTACCCCCGTAACCCCACCTAGGGGAAATTTGGGATGGCCAATCCACATAACCTGCACATCTTTGGACTGTGGGAGGAAACCGGAGCACCCGGAGGAAACCCACGCAGACACGGGGAGAACGTGCAGACTCCGCACAGTCATCCGAGATTGGAATCGAACCCGGGTCCCTGGCACTGTGAGGCAGCAGTGCTAACCACTGTGCCACCGTGCCGCCCTAATGTCTTGTCAATTACATTGTTACAGTTAAGAGGAACAGCTGATGGGTATTATTGTCTTTGAATGCACATAACTAGGGGATAGCTGGGACACTGGGTGGAGTGGGCGGAGAGCTGAACAAGTCAATAAACTCTCTCAATAAAGAAAATCTCTGTATCTCTTTGGATGCAGTGAAAGCCTTTGATCGGGGGGAGTAAAATTACCTGTTGTACGCACTGTGGAGATTTGGACTTAGTGAGGAATATACTAAGTGGATTCAGGTGCTTTAACCATAGACCCTCGGCGGCAATACTCACAAATGGTTTTAGGTCCAAGAACTTTGATCTGCAGATTGGGACTAGACAGGGTTGCCCCCTATTCTCCTTGCTGTTAACATTGGCCCTACAGCCATAGGTGGAGGCTGTTAGGCAGAACCCCTTTATATGGTGGCTAAGTTGTGGGGAGCAGAAGCGTAAGTTTACACTTTAATCGGGTGATGTACTGCTGTTTGTGTCGAAGCCAGATGGCCCGGCTCCCACTCTCATTGATGCGGTGGATAGATTTATCGCCTTCTTCAGTAATAAGGTTAATCTTACAAAATTGGAGGCTGTGTCTGTGGGAAAGCTGAGGGGCAGACCTCCCCCCCCCACCTTACCAATCTCCCTCCGAGGCGGTCCCCATTGGAGTGTATGTACCTGGGCATTACTATTGTCCCTTCCTTATATGGGGCTAACCTTCTTCAATTGATTACCTCCGTTAGGTGAGATTTGACTGATTGGTCATCCCTGCTGGTCTCTGGGCCAGACAGGATTGCCTTGATGCATATGACTGCACTGCCGGGCAGCACGGTGGCGCAGTGGGTTAACCCTGTTGCCTCACGGCGCCGAGGTCCCAGGTTCGATCCCAGCCCTGGGTCACTGTCCATGTGGAGTTTGCACATTCTCCCCGTTTTACGTGGGTTTCGCCCCCACAACCCAAAAGATGTGCAGGCTAGGTGGATTGGTCACGCTAAATTGTCCCTTAATTGGAAAGAATGAATTGGGTACTCGAAATTTAAAAAAATAAAATGACTGTGCTGCCCAGATTGCTATATCCTTTGCAGATGTTGCCAATACTGTTGCTAGCTAGAGTATTAAAGGAGATTAATGTTTGGTTATTTGGAAGCCTTGTCGAAAGTTTGCCAAGCTACTACTCCCAAGTTCCAAGGAGGAGGTTTGGGTGTCCCGAATATTCAATTATAATCAACTGGCCTCTCACCTGAACTTTATTAGGGATTGGGCTCGGAAAGACCCTATCACCATTTGTCTCGATATTGAAGCAGATCAATTGGTGTTCCCGTTGCAGGTCTTGTTAATATATGAGGACATGAGGGCAGGTTCTGCTAGATGCGAAAATCTTATTATTATTAATACTCTTGGAGCATAGAGAATGGTTCACCAACTAAAAGGGAAATTAAAAGTGACTGCCGCTCTTTCTCCTACCCAGGGCAGCCCAGACTTCTCACCGTGGGTTATGGATCATGGATTGGATATTTGGAAAGATAGAGGCATTAGTGGGCTGGGAGGTATGTTCAGCGGTGCCTCCTTGTCAACCTTTGAACAACCGTGCCAACAATCTGACAAACTGAGACATTCCTTTTTAAATTATCGACAACTCAGAAACAATAAGACAACCGTACATCTTTTTAAAAAATATTTTTTTATTCTCTTCCTTTTTCACATTTTCTCCCAAATTTACACCCAGCAATAAACTATAATTAGTAAAGAATGCAATGTCAATCCCCATATCAATAACAACAATCCCATCCTCCAACCAAGTTCCAAACATTAGTTTCCATGTTAACATAAACAAATGACAAAAAGGAATCAGGAATCACCCAGAGACACCATTAATACATACAGTCCCCCTCCCCCAACCCTCCCAGCCACCCCCCCCTAATGTTCGATGTGATCCAATTTTCAAAAGTGCATAATGAATAACGCCCATGAATTGGAGAATCCCTCCATCCTTCCCCTCAGTTCAAATGTGACCTTTTCAAGCGTCAAGAATTCTAGCAGGCCCCCCCGCCACGCCAGGGCACAGGGTGGAGACGTTGATCTCCACCCTAACAGGATCCGCCTTCGGGCTATCAACGAGGCGAAGGCTACAACGTCTGCCTCCGCGCCCGTTTCTAACTCCGGCTGGTCCGACATCCCGAACATGGCCTCCCGAGGGCTCGGGTCCAGTTTCACGTGCACCACTTTAGAGATTACCCTAAAAACCTTCCAGTAATCCTCCAGCTTTGGACAGGACCAAAACATATGAACGTGGTTTGCGCCGCCCCCCCCCCCCCCCCCCCCCCCCCCCCCCCCCGGCAATGCTCACACACATCTTCTACCCCTTCAAAGAGCCGGCTCATCCTCGCCCTTGCAAGGTGTGCTCTATACACCATCTTCAGCTGTATCAGCCCCAACCTCGCACAAGAGTTGGGGGCGGAGATGGAGGTGCTCACTCTCCGGAGCACCTCACACCAGAACCCCTCCTCCATACCCTCTCCCAACTCTTCCTCCCACTTTGCCTTGATCCTTTCTAGCGCCGTCTTCTCCTCCTCCAAAATAGCCCCGTAAATCGCCGATACTACCCCCTTCTCCAGTCCCCCTGTCGTCAGCACCTCCTCCAGCAATGTGTAAGCCGGCTCTACTGGGAAGCTCTGTATCTCCTTTCTGGCAAAGTCTCGAACCTGCATGTATCTAAATATTTCCCCCTGCTCCAGCCCATACTTCGCTCCCAGTTCCTGGCAACCGTACATCTTAACTCTATTTCCTTGATGGAAAACAATCCTGATTTCTGCGGAGCCTAAACAGCTAGTCAGCAAGTTTATGATAACGTGTGTTCTAGACCCTGTGTTAGTGCATTGAGTACCTTGCAGTCATGGGAAAAAGAACTTGGCAAATAATACTGATGAGGAGACATGGGGTAAGATATAGGATTATGCCAATACAATTTCAGTGTGCAATTGATTGAAGAAGACTCAGTTTTAGATACTACACCGTTTGCATATCACGCCGAGTCGGAGACATAAGTTTGATCCTGCTATATCCCTGATGTGCTGAAAATGCCTGGTAGTCAAGTACGATTTTATATACACCGTGTATGGACCTGTATTCAATCCTATTGCTCTGGTGTAGTTAGGGAGCTTGAGAAGATCTTTGACGGAGCCTTAGAACTGAATCCTTTGTTCCTACTGCTGTGTCTTCCAGATGAGAGAATTACTGATGTTAATGAAAAAAGGCTGTGCAACATGAAGCTCGTAAAAATATTCTCTGCTCCTGGATCAGCGACAAGAATCCTCTGATTCAAAATTGGCATAAATTAGTCATGGAATGTGTCCCTACGGAATTGCTGACTTCTGTGATTCATTCCAAGTCTGATGCATTCCATAAAGTGTGGGACCCTTATCTTAAATTTATAGACTCCGCTTTGTCTGATCTACGCCTGTTAGGCTTCCCATAAGATCTTGCAAGACTTAAAGGTGTTCGGCCTGAGATGTTATCCTAACTTATTGTTATGGCCTTATCCTTTTTCTCCACCAATTGTTTTTTTTTTGATTGAACAAGATTAAAACTGGAGGCACCAGTTCACAAAGTCTGTCTTGTTTGTTCTTATATTTGCAATAATGCTTGTTCTGCACTGTACATGTTTTGCATTTAACTGTTCTTATTCCATTATTTGTAAAACAAAATGTAAAAATCTAATAAAAATATATATGAGAAAAAAGAAAGACTTTGGGCGGGCGCTGGAATCCAATTGGGCGGAGAATCACGCGTGAGTCAGAAATCGTGGCCGGCGCCGGGCGCCTGACGGAATCCCGTGCTCCAGGACCACGACAGTGGCGTCAATGCGTTCTACTCCACACATATAGTTAATGCTCGGCCCGGCCCAGAATTTTCCAGGGCTCCCGCGATGCTCCGACTCCGACAGGAGGAATTACCGATGGCGAGGTTCACTTGTGGTTTTAAAAATCGGGGAACAGGCGCCATGGCTGCTGAGGAGGTTAGAGGCGCGACCATGGGCTGCTTGTCCTGCCGCTGGCAGGGCTGAATGAGGGGGGTTATGCCAGGGCTGGAGGGGGGAGGGGTGTAATGGGGGGGCGACCAGGGGATGGGCGTCAGGGTGACACCTCCCACTCCCCGGACTGGGGTGTCCAGGCACAAATCACCATTGTCACAACCTACAAGGCAGCCACCTTGTTGCGCACCCCACTGTGGCCAGTGGTGGCGCAGAGTGACACCGGCCATATCGGTGACCTCACCCCATCGCCACCTCACCCCACCAACAACCCCCCCACAACTGGGTGTCACTCGCTGGCAGCGCATCACGTGGCCCACACAAGGGGACGCCCACAGTAGCCCCTACAGGAGGGCGCCAGACAGGGGCTAGGGAGCCTATCTCTGGCATGGACAGGGCCACCCGGCAGGGATGGGTACCAGGGCCAGAGGCTCCCACTGTGCTGGGCACCAACGGAGCCAAAGGTGCCAAGGGCAGCGTGCCAGGGGGAACGGCCGGGGGTGGGATGGGGAGAGGAGGGGTGGGAGAGGAACATGTGAGGGCAAGGGCTGCAATGCAAGCTTGGGTCACCCTGTAGCCCGGGGCACGGGGCTACACACCATGCTAACATGTCTGATATTCACCCCCTGCAGACAATGGATTTTCCGAATCCAAACAGGAATGGTGGCCTTGATCCTAGTCGCCGCAGCCCTGGGGGATGCACTGAGGCTGTCTGAGCAGGACCCTGAAGCAGCGGAGCCTGCCCCTGAGGCCAGCCGGTAAGCCTGGCGAACCGGCCACCCTACATGCCGAGGAGGAGGTGGGAAGGAGGCATCAGGCATCATGTGTACCCGCACCGCCTGTCATTCGAGGACCTGCCGGACCGGGTATGCAGTCGAAGACTCCAGCTGATCAGGGGGACGGTACGACATATCTAATAATCATAATAATAATCTTTGTTAGTTTCACAAGTAGGCGTACAGTAACACTGCAATGAAGTTATTGTGAAAATCCCCCAGTCCGGGTATGGGGGAGGGCACCAGTGGCCATCAAGGTGGCAGTAGCCCTGAGTTTTAATGCCACTGGGTCCTTCCAGGTGGCGAGTGGGAATTTCACTGGCCTCGGTGCACAGGGGCATCCACGCCGTCCCGGAGGCCCTGTATGCCCACACGGAACAATATGTGAAACTCAATGTAGACCAGGCCCGCCAGGAACCCTGGGCAGCGGGGTTCACCGCCATCACCGAGGTACCCCTGGTCCAGGGGGTGTTCGACGGGACGCATGTTCCCCTACGAGCAGCGGCCCATGATGGGCTGGTCTTCACAAACTGAAAGGGGTTCCACTCGATGAATGTGCCGCTGGTGTGTGACCGCGAGCTGCACACCCTGCATGTCTGCGCCCGATACCCGGGAAACGTGCACAACGCATTCATCCTGGCACATTCAGTGGTTGCTGACACCTTTGTGGTGCACTTCCGGTTGAGGGGTTGGCTCCCGCGTGACAGGGGTTATCAGCTGTGGTGGTGGCTGAAGACGCCTATTCAGACTGATGTGGAGATCCACTACAACGATGCCCACGACGCGACCAGGGACGTGAACGAGCGGTGCATGGGATGGAGGATGATGACAACCCACTCTGAGATGAGCTCTGGTGCTATGCCTCGTTTGACGTCTGACTCCTGCCCGTGGTAGCGCGACCCACCATCCAGCTGGGTGATCCCTGCATGCAAGCTGGTCATTCCATCACACAGTCCCACTGAACACTTGGGGTGGCAGAGGTGGGTACGGGTGCGGGGGAGGTGGGGGGGGGTCGCGATTGAGAGGGAGGGGGAAGGACGGGGTACCGGGCCGATGTGCCCCAGCCCATTGCCCAGCTCCAATGTCCGCCCATCTCTCCCCCCCACTCCATCCCACCCCAACCCCAGTGCCCCCTCTGCAGCTAGCCCAGCCCATCCGTCACACCCTTCTGAAAGAGCACTGAGGCAGTTTGGAGCTTTTGTGCACAGGTGTTTATTTTGAACATAACAGGTGAACATCTCTATAACAGTTTGTACCCTAGCCCCTAACGCTATCATGTGCCCTGCACTAGTGCCAACTTAACTAGGATCTAACTTTCTGGCCTTGCGGGCCCTAATACTACGCCTAGGTGGATCTCCAGGTGATACATCAGGAGTGGAGGCGGCCTGCAGCGATTCCCGCCCTGTGACCTGGGTCCCCTTTGGTAGCTGTCCTCTGGAGCAACTGAGCCTGGATGGGCCCGGCAGTCACTCAGGTTTCCCAGGTGGAGTGGTGCCACCCTGTTCGGCCTGCTGCCCATCGGATGTGCCAGGGACAGGAGTGGGAGGGCCGGTGGTGTTCCAGCACCACCCCTGCAGGAGTCACCAGCACAGGCCCCATCACGACCTCATCCCTCGAGGTGCCTAATGGCCCCCACGCTGCTCTTTGGGATGGGGTGTGACTGGAGTGAACTCCTGGGGCTATCCCTTCACCTGGCGTTGCCAGTTGTGGAGGCCCGCTCTCGTCTCGATCAGGGTCTCCATGATCGCGGCCGTGGAACACAGGAACTGGGCCACCTCCCTTTGGGACTGGCTCAGGTCATCCAGCGCCCAGGCAATGCCATCAACGCCCTCAGGCATAACCAGTTGTGACTAAGCCAAGCTCTAGAGCGCCGCTGCAATGTCCAGGTGGCCCTGGCCCATAGCTGCCTGTGACACAGCCACCGCCCGCACAGAATGTCCCAGGCCTTGGAATTCCTGATCCATGGCCGAAAACCTTCGCCCCCCCAAGGCCTCTACAGCAGATGCCACCCGTGTGGTTGGCCAGACTGGCGGTTCGAGATGTTTCGGGCTGGCGTTTGGGGGCTCCTGGTGCTGTCCGTTGCCGACTCCTGGATGGAATCCGCTTGGGGTTGGGGCCAGGGGTGGGGGCACCAGAAGGGCCCGCCTCATCACCAGGAGATCCTGCAAGACACAAGACATGATGCATGATTGGATCATGGTTGGGGGGAGGTGGGGTGGTGAGGGGGTGATGTGGGGGTCATGCCATCCGTGCCATTGGGGCGCCGCAACTCAGCAGGTGCTCACGGTTGCCGGATACCAACCTCCGCCTCGGCAACTGCCTACTCTCCAGGCCCGTCGACCAGGTCCAGTGCCCACTGCTCCTTGATGGTGAGGGGCCAGTCTTCCAGTGTTCTCTCTCCCGCTGCGGTTATGCACCGCCTTCTCCGGAGGGAGGGGGGCAGAAAGCGCGCAATGTTAGGCAGTTGGATGCGTGTAGCACAGGGGACGGGCAGCTGGTGGCCTTCGTGGCCAGGGAACACGGACTAGGTGGGCGGTATGGGTGTTGGCTTGTGCTGCAGGGTAGGAAGCTCACACACTGCTGGTCGGTGAGGTTCAGTCATTCGCTGGGTGGTGGGGTGGGGGGGGGTTACAGGTATTTGGCTCTGGCGTTGGTGCCAGGGGCTTGGTGCTGCCTACTCGCCCTGGCCACCCTGAGGAGGTCATGCAGCTTCATCCTACACTGCTGTCTGGTCCTGGCAGTGGGGCCCACACCGCTCACAGCCTCTACCATCTGCGCCAGGCCCGGGGTACAGCGGCGGGTGGCAGCCTCCTTCACACCCCCAGGAACAGGGTGGCTCACCTCTTCTCCACGGTGACCAGCAGGGTCTCGAGCTGTGCGTCCGCGTACCAGGGTGCCACCGTCCGTGCTGCCAGCTTGTCGGCCGGGAAGAGTGTGTGTGGGAGTGGAGTGCTAATATGTGGCTGCAGCTTGTCAGCCTCTCGAGTGTCAATCGCGACCCCGACGAATACCAACACCGTTTTTCACTGGAATCGCTCGTGTTCCATGTGGCGCCGGTGCCAGACAGTAAACGGATCATGAATTGCTCCGGGACCGGCGCTAATTTAGATGTCGCACAAGTCCACCGATTAGTTTCTGAAACGGGGAAACCCGCCCTCTGTGTTTCGGTTTCAGCTTCACCAAGTGGCTGGGATCCGATTAACATCGATCACCTCCCGCCTGCATTTGCCTGTGAGCTCAGTGGTGAGTGAAATTTATATGGCTTCAACAGATGAGCTGCCCAGGGCTGTGTGGTTGACACCTGCTGTTGGCCCAATTTATTCTGGAAGCTCAAGGATGAATTGACTTTGGGCTTGCTATTCCCCATTCTGGCAAATAAGCGTCAGAATGGAAAAGCACAAGGACTTTGTGGGTAAATTCCAATCTGGCACTGCCACGATCTCGCCCAATTTGCGATGCTCGGGAATTTGATGCTCAAAATATCCCCTTTTCCTGTTACATCTCGGGAGAACTTTCCTCCTCGCTATTTTCTACCTCCTCACCAACATGCTGTCATAGAGGTAAAAGCTCCTCATACGTAAAGACTACTTTGTCCTCTTAGAAATTCCATTTACAAGGTGAAGTGGATGGGTTGGTTGCTGAGAAAATTATAAAAGATTAAAAAACAGAGTCCAACTTTCAGACAATCATCATAGTGAGGTCAGTAATACTTAAAGGCATAATAACCATATTTAGATTTATTGTCACGTGCACCGAGGTACAGTGAAAAGTATTGCTCTGTGTACAGTCCAGGCAGATTGCTCCAAAACATGAAAACAGAATACACGATAAATACATGAGGATACATAATAAAAATACATAAATATAGACAGCAGGTGAAGAATGAGTGCTACAACTGCAGAGAAGATGCATGGAAAGATCAGTTCAGTCCAGAAGATCAGTTTGACCCATAAGAGGGTCATTTAGGAGTCTGGTAACAGTGGGGAAGAAGCTGTTTTTGAATCTGTTAGTGCGTATTCTCAAACTTTGAGATCTTCTGCCCGATGAAAGAGGTTGGAAGAGAGAATAGCCCGGGTGGGAGGTTTGATTAAGCTGCCCTCTTTCCCCAGGCAGCGGGAGGTGTAGACAGAGCCAATGGATGACAAACGGGTTTGCCTAGTGGACTGGGCGGTGTTCGCGACTCTCTGTAGTTTCTTACAGTTTTGAGCCGAGCAGTTGCCATACCAGACTGTGATGCAGCCAGATAGGATGCTTTCTATGGTGCATCTGTAAAAGTTGGTAAGAGTCAATTTGGACAGAATAATAATAATAATAATCCTTATTATTATTGTCACAAGTAGGCTTACATTAACACTGCATTGAAGTTACCGTGAAAATCCCCTAGTCGCCACCCTCCGGCGCTTGTTCAGGTACACTGAGGAAGAATTCAGAATGTCCAAATTACCTAACAGCACGTGTTTTGGGACTTGTGGGAGGAATCCGGAGCACCCAGGGAGAACGTGCAGACTCTGCACAGACAGAGACCCAAGCCGGGAATCGAACCTGGGACCCAGGCGCTGTGAAGCAAAAGTGTTAGCCACTGTGCTATCGTGCCGCCATGCCAAATTTCTTTAATTTACTGAGGAAGTATAGGCGCTGTTGTACTTTCTTGGTCATAGCGTCCAAGTGGGTGGACCAGGGCAGATTATTGGTGAAGTTTACACCTAGGAATTTGAAGCTATCAACCATCCCCACCTTGGCACCATTGATCCAGACAGGGGCGTGGAACGACACTTCGCTTCCTGAAGTAGAGCGGTTCTAAACCTTTTCCTTTATGCCTCCAGCTGATGGGAGTCAAACTCAAAGGACATTGAAAACACAGTTATCTCTAATAGTTCATGATGCACACTCACAGATACATTACGGATTATATTACACAAGGATGTTGGTGAAGCAAATTGCAGATAATAATGTGACGGAGAATTCCACTGCAGATGTCGGAGGGGAGATTTATTTGCCATTGCTGCTATCTCACATCTGCTTTGGGATCACGACAGCTCAAAGATATTGATCCCACTTTCGCAACTCGTTCTGAACACAAGTAGGAATGAGACGCTTTTTGAGTTGGAGACAGTTCACACGAAAGGCGCCCGGGCCACCCCATAGTCAGGAGAGCAGCTCAACAATGGGGTTACCCACACCACTCAAAGGGAGCATTATGGCAGGTCAGCAATGGGGAATCATTCGGGGGTGAATGGATACAATTGCGGGATGGAATATCCTAATCAGCCAATCTGGTGAGGATCTGGAAGATGGAGGCGAGCGAGGAACTGGGGCAAACGTAGTAAAATAAAACAATTCGAAGACAGCCCTTCCCACAAAGAATAAAGAGATACAAAATGACCAGACCTGGCCAACACCGTTGATATGCCCAAAGATGAGCCAGAGGGTTAATTAGTAAATGATGTTGGCCATTTAAGACAGGTTCCGAAAGTGTGCGCCATCACTCAAAAAGGTGCCAATTTTCCTTATTAATATGACATGAACAAACATTAAAGTGACTTTGCCAAATATCTTCCCCCCCCACCGAATAACAATAAGCTACAACAATTAATTTCATAATGTGAGGCCCAATTCTTTGTGACCAGTTAGCTCCACAAATTGAGTAAAAGAGGCCCCGACACTGAGAGAAATTAATGCAACTTCTAATTAAACCTGAGAAATGTGGAACACATCAGTTCGTGATGAGCAGAACTAACAGCTGTTTTCCATTTTGTCATTAAAAGAAGCCCCTCTTTTTAATTTTTTTTTTTGCTTCACGCTCGCAACTCATAAATATATTACACGTAAATGATACATCACTGTGAGGGATCGGCACCAACCCATTTGTAATCCCGACATTTTGACGTCAGATTTTTAAAATTCCTAAGTAATCTTTTTGATTTATTAAAAGGTGTCCGGGTTTATCGAATGTGATTTCAGATTTATCATATCCTGTTCAGATTTATTAATGATTTGCAATTTGTAAATCTGATGCTGACATGTCGGAGCTCTGACAGCAGAATCTCGCTGGGCTCGGAAGAGCGCTGTGCACAAGCTACAGGTTTGACACAAACAAACTCGTGTCATTTAGGTGCAATAAGCCCCCCCCCCACCCCCCCGCCAAAATACACTTTCCAATCGATGGCTGATTTTTTGTGAAATGGACTGAGGCTTAGGAAAGAGACACAGCTACCATCACTGTAACCAGTGTCATTGATTTGCACGCAGATTGCAAAGAAATCTCAGTATTTAGTCAGTTTAGCACAGGGTGGAACAGCTAAAGGAAAGTCACATGGGAGGAGAATGAAGTCATCTGCTTCACAAAAAATTATGGAAAATGATAATAACCTGTTTCTATGTTGGGCAGCAGGGTGGCGCAGTGGTTAGCATTGCTGCCTCACGGCATCAAGGACCCGGGTTCGATCCTGGCCCCGGGTCACTGTCCGTGCGGAGTTTCCCCGTGTCTGTGTAGGTCTCACCCCCACAACCCAAAGATGTTCAGGGTAGGTGGGTTGGCTGTGCTAAATTGCCCCTTAATTGGAAAATAAAGAATTGGGTACTGTAAATTTATATTTAAAAAAAACTTGTTTCTATGTATAACCAATATGAAAGCTGCGTGGCTTAAGTGACATGACAGAGCCAGATCAGTATTTGGACGAACGAGAGGGATTTCAGTGAGGACTTGAGGCTCGGTAGATAGCACTCCTACCTTTGGAACAGCAGTCTGGGTTTGCCTGTAGCACTGCAGGAAGAGCGTTTATGATGTGGACAGATGGGTTGATAATCAGCCTGCCGATCCTTCCCACGCACCCATGGCAGATGGTAAGAGCTGGAGAAATTCCTGGTCAGCCATCTTTGTTGTGGAGTGTCACCCCTCAAGCTATAAGCACTTGTCTCTTTCGGACATATGTTGGGATTCTCTGGTCTTGTCATTGGCGAGCGAGAATGGACTATTTGGCTTTCCAGCCAAAACTCCATTCATTTTCAGCGGCCCCGGAACATCCCAGCCACGACCGAGAACGAAAGATTTCGGCCATAAAGACAGAGAGATGTCTATTATTGTTAGAGTCCCTGGCAGACTCCGGTTAAGAGCAGATGGAATTCACATCACTGCATTCCATCTTGATAAGAGGAGGCCAAGCGCACCCTAAGTGACCTTCTGAAGAAATACTGTTCTGCAGAAATGCTGCTCGACAATATTGTGCTATGTGACCCCATTCTGACATCTCGCTGAGTGGGTTTGTATTGCATAGTGTTACCGCCGAAAATCACTTCTGATTTGGAGCGAAGCTGGACCCCGCGCTAACCTTGCACAACCACATGAGGAAAGGCAGCTGCCCCTAACTGAAGATGAGGGTTAACCTGGTCCAGGAGGTGCTCGGGAAACCCTCAACCACATCTTCACAAACCATTGCAGATGCATAAGATGCACAAATGGAGCATTGAAAACTGTGCGACAGTGGTCATATCAATAGATATATAGCGATTCATTGCTCACAAATAAAAAGGACCATCCCAGCGATGTGCTCTGCTGCGCTCAACTCAGTTGCCTGGCTTAACCATCCCAGTATAAAATGAAAGTTGCTGCCCCACACCTACATCAGCCATCAAAGGATATGAAGGGGTGGGGGAAGCGGGATTTGGCTATTGAGTTGGATGATCAGCTATGATCCTAATGAATGGTGGAACAGGCTTGAAGGGACTTATGGACTCCTCCTGCTCCTCCCTTCCATGTTTCTATAAGCAAGTGACCTCCAAGATCATGGACGAATGGCAGAAATGTTGGGAAATAGCATCTGTGAGGAATGAGGCAGACCTGTTCAGCACCCCAACACCTTTTAAACTAATGGCTGGTTTAGCATGAAAGATGTCGCAGAAATCTTACACCAGACTATCTGAGGTATGTTTCCAGCAATGAATAAGTGTCCTTTAGAAATGATTCCAGTTTCCAGGCACATTGTTGTTGGGACGACCCACCCCGAATCCACAGTTTTATGACTGTCACACAGGTCACGAGCTGCTTTAGAAAATGGTGTCTTCTGTAGTCGAATCCCACTCTGATGAAAGGTGACTGCTAAATGTGTTATTTTGTTTTAAATGTCAGACGTGATCAGTGTTATAGAACATAGAACACACAGTGCAGAAGGAGGCCACCTGGCCCATCGAGTCTGCACCGACCCATCCAAGCCTCCACTTCCACCCTATCCCCATAACGCAATAACCCCTCCTAACCTTTTTGGTCACTAAGGGCAATTTATCATGGCCAATCCACCTAACGTGCACGTCTTTGGACTGTGGGAGGAAACCAGAGCACCCGGAGGAAACCCACGCAGACACGGGGAGAACGTGCAGACTCCGCACAGACAGTGACCCAGCCAGGAATCGAACCTGGGACCCTGGCGCTGTGAAGCCACAGTGCTAACCACTGTGTACCGTGCTGCCCCACAGTTTGCAAATCTGAGATACAGGAGGAAATGGAAACCAAGATGTTATAACCCCCACGAGGCCCACAGGGACGACCCCAATTAATCTCCCCGTGAGCCTCGTGGAGTACAAGCTTCCCCACTGAGGGGCGGAGGCCCATCCGCAGGCTCATTAATTCCACAGGATAAAACTTGGCCCAGTTAGGAGCCGGGATTCTAGAATAGTCCCGGTTGGGACTAGGGATCCCAGACAGACCTGGCTGGGACTTGGACTTTTATACAATTCCTAAACCAAGGTTTAGTAATAAACCATTTTTGACTCTCCTTTTCAGACTTCTCCTTGACTGCCATATTGGCGATGAGGCTAAAGTGGAACCGCGGTTGGTGCTGCTCGGCATTTGGAGTAGAGCCACCTTTCTGCATGAAGGAATAAGGTTTGCGCCATTTTGAAAATGCCGCTCTTTGGCACACTCAATGAATTTGATACGGGGGTGGCGGACTGGGCACAGTACGCGAAGCATGTGCGCTTTCTTTTAAGGCAAACGCTATCATTGGGGATGATCGCCAGGCAGTAATTCTTCTGACTGCCTGTGGGGCCCCCACCTTCAGCCTGACATACGCCACAGCCCCAGACTCCAAGACGTTCGAAGAGCTAGTGGCACTCCTGACAAACCACTACGACCAGCCATCAGTCATTGTACAAAGATACCGATTTAACACGGCCAAGGGAACCCCAGGGGAGTCCGTTATTGAATATCTGACATGATTACGCAAACTGGCAGAGTGTTGCAACTATGGACCGTCTCTGCCCGAAATGCTACGGGTAAATAATATGCTGACCAAGTGGAAATTGACAATCGAGCTGTTGCTGGATCTAAAAAAAGCCATTGTGATCTCCCTCTCACAGGAGAGTGCAGAGAAGGAAGTCCAGGAACTCCTGGGGGTGTCAGGGATGGAGGTAAACAGCATCAGACGCCCCCCATTCAGATGCACAGTGTGATCCCTGGAACCCCACTCTGGCCCGAACAAGACAAGGCCTGTTGGCCGAGGAGCCCTGTAACCAGGCAGGACACCTCCTCGGAGTCGATGGAAGATGATTCGCAACAGTGCGGCTCTTGTGGCCAGCGAAGCCGCACAGATAGGGTCAGTCAACAAACCCGCAGCCCACAGCCAGGATCCTCCACCTGGGACATGCTGAAGATGAGTGCATGCAATTAAATTGCATTGCCATACCACGGTTGTATCCAGCTGAATACCTGTCCAAATAAACAGCCACCCATTGGATATGGAGCTGGACGCGGGAGCTGCGGTTTCAGTAATAAAGAGACATACATTCGAGGAAATTTGAACGGGGATTCAACAGCGGGCTGTGCAGGGCACCGAGGCAAGACTAGCAACCTACACGGGGGAACTCCGAAGTATAGCAGGCACGACTGTGACCCGGTCTCCTTTGGGCAGGAGTCCATTAGGCTACCGTTAATAATATTGCGGGGCCCTGGCACGAGTCTGCTGGGCTTCGATTTGAAAAAAAACCTCCGGCTGGACTGGCACGGATCTTCCGTATGGGACTGGATGACTTTACAAAGTCTTGGGGAAGTACCCAGAGGTCCTCCAGGAGGGCCTGGGCAAAACTAAGGGGGCCGTGGCCAAGATCAACGTAGACCCTGAAGCACAGCCAAAATACTTCAGGGCCCACCCAGTCCCCTATGCATTACTGGTAAATGTCAAGGATGCGCTCAGCCGATTGGAAGGCCTCGGTATCATCCAGCCGATATGTTTTGCCAATTGGGCAGCACCAGTAGTCCCGGTACTAAAACTTGACAAAACCGTACACCCGTGTGCGGATTATAAATTGACCGTAATTAAGGCCTCTCGCCTGGACAGGTATCCGATGCCGAGGATAGAAGACCTTTATGCGAAGCTAGCTGGGGGTCATTCCTTTTCCAAGCTCGATATGAGTCACGCCTGTCTCCAGTTGGAGTTGGACGCCGATCCCAGACATTACTTGACCATCGACACCCACAGGGGCCTCTATGAATATACAAGGTAGCCATTTGGAGTGCCATTGGCTTGTGCAATTTTCGAGCATGTCACGGAGAACATCCTCAGGGTTACAAAGTGTGGCGGTCTACTTGGACGACATCCTAGTCATCGGAGCTACGGAAAGGGAGTACCTGAGCAACCTGGAGGAAGTCCTCCACCGGTTTTCCGAGACCGGCATCCGCCTCAAAAGGGGAAAGTGCAATTTCCACGGCAAGGAAGTGATGTACCTGAGGTATGGAGTTGATCGAGACAGCCTACACCCGGTTGAGGAGGAGGTGCGAGCGACAAGACAAGCCTCCATTCCGGAAAACGTGACAGAGTTGCGGTCGTTCTTAGGTCTCATAAACTACTGTGGGAAATTTATTCCAGCAGTAGCCTCCCCCAGATGGTCATTGCGGAAACGGCGATCCCCGACACGCTACCCCCCCCCCCCCCCCCCGCAGCCCTGCAGCCGCCAGAAGTGCAGCTGTGGGCAAAGAGGAGAAGACGACCTCCTACACTGAATATTATGGACTTTGGGCGGGAGGGATGTTATAATCTCCAAGAGAACCACATGGACGACCAGGTTAATCTCCCCCGTGAGCCTCGTGGAGTACAAGCTCCCCTCTGAGGGGCGGGGGCTTGTTAATTCCACAGTATTAAACTCGGCCCAGATAGGAGAAAGAGTTCCAGAATTGTCCTGGCTGGGCCTTTGACTGTTGCTTGTATATATATTTACTTTTCCTAAACCAAGAGTTGGAAATAAACCTTTTTTGACTCTCCTTTCCGGACTCCTCCTTGACCATCATACAAGCTAAGCAAACAGCTGAGAGGGAAAAGAAAGGTTTCAATAAAGTTGGGGTTTCAGCAGAAAGATTCACATCTGAAATGCTTTTCTTCCTCTGTCACAGGTCAGATTGGCTGTCTACATATCGCCAGCACTTCCTGTTTGTCAGAATACCAGCATCCGCAACATTTTACTTTTATTCCATTGTTAATGTAGCACTTTTTACGTAGACGCAGGTGTCTGCTTCTGTTCACACACTTGGTAAAATGGCACGCAGGTCACCTTAACTCTACCTTCCTTTAAATGGCTCAGTTACAAGGAGTTGTGATTCACTTCAACAGATCTTTACTGCGATCCGGGGTGATTTTGGCCGGAGTACCTTTGTTCTGGCATTGAGCACAGATGAGTTATTGAAGCTGACAGCTCGAGGACATGTGTAGAGAGGCACTGGCCCAGGAGGTGCGGCCGTGTTAACTGAGCCCATAATATTCAGCTCATTTACACCATCGGACTAGCACCCCCCACTCACCCCCCCCAAATTAATATATCCGATATCACCAATGTTTAGAAGGTTTAAGCAAAAGCCTTGCACCAAATGGATTCACGTGAAACCAAGCAGAAACAAACAATTGTACCCTTAAGTAGCAATTGTTAAAACTTTTTTTTTGCCAATCTCCCCCAATCTGAAAAAAAAGCCTTTCCCTTCAGCTGAACTCACAAAGCATGCGCCTGGCTAGTAACAATGCACACATTTCTTAATTTGAAGTTTTTGTGGCTAATTATCACGCAAGATTGAATAAAAATTAATTCCTATTAACATTCAAAAATAACCTTATAGACTGGTAGCTGTTCAACATCAACATCCAAATTCCCAAGTCTGGCTGTCCGGCTGGAACAAACTGCATTAAACTAATTGCTTAATTGATATATACTGATTGTTGGGCCTCTAATTTACACTCAAATTCATCTGAAACGCTGACTTATTGAATAAGATGCCTTTATATCATCACGCATATGTTCCTCAGGGTGAAGCTCACTTTAAGTCATTCTGAAAAAGTATAATTGTGATGTTTTAATTACTGATGCAGTGGCCCATGGCCTAAAAGGTTGATGATACTGTGCTGCTGTTACAGACGTGGAATGGGCACAGAAATATCAAATATGCTTTTGCACCAAATAAGCACCACCCCAAGTGAGTACAGCAATTTTAGGTAATTAATCCAACTTGGCATTATCTCTTTTCTGGGAAATAAGCATTTCTAATCTGTAATTTCACTTAAGCCTCATTTTACATGTAATATTAAAAAGTGTCAGCCCCAGTCAAGAACCCAGCTTAGGTACATTGGCAAGGCTATGGTGGTCACTTCCAAGACTGTAACACTCGCCGTGTGTGTCCCTCTGCTGAGATCAGAGGCAGGATCCACCGGCCTCCCAGCTACGTGTTTCTCAGTGGTAGCCACCATTTGCTGGAGCTGGGATTCTCTGCCTCCGCCGCTGTCAATGGGAATTCCCATTGAAGCCACACCACACCACCAGGAAACCCGCGGGCGGACGGGACGGGGCAGGGTGGGGGGGGGGGGGGGGGGGGGTGGCACTGCCGGCGCGACCAGAGTGTCCTGCTACCAGCGAACGGTCGGAGAATTCCAGTCCAGATTTGCAGCCTGCACTGATCTCAGGTGGGGATAACAGCAATCAATTGGCTTCCCATTCCATATCATTATCCTTCACTTCCTGCTGTAGGTGGGCAAGTCGCAGGCAGCACATGATCAGGATCAGCTGTGACACTGTATCAAACTCACCAACCAGGGTCACACATTAAGAATATCCATTCAGGTTTCGCTACAATGCTCTCTGCCACTTTCATGGTTTTCTATTTCCTGGCCCTAACCGTCTCCAGTTATTATGGGTCCTGCCACAATCCTCTACACCTCTGTCATGGTATGCATGTGTTCTTTAAATGGCATCTAACTGCTGTGGTGTCTCAGTGATGAGATCTTGAGTGTTGTATGTTTAAACATGAACACTTTATTGGTAGTCTTTAATTATTTACAGATCCAGGGCATGGTTGTGCATGGTACTGCTCCACTATGGAGGCTGGCTGCTTGCTTATAGAGTTCTGTTTCCAGTCTGCTCGCTGAATCCATGATACCATGTGACTGTATACATCATTCCGTGCTGTTCCTCAGTCTCACGTTCACCTTTGCTCTGCCAAGCACCTTTACATTACAATATTGGGGAATGGTATTGGTATTGGGGAATGAGCCCGGCCAGGTGGTAGATGTTTCAGTAGGGGAGCATTTCGGTAACAGTGACCACAATTCAGTAAGTTTTAAAGTACTGGTGGACAAGGATAAGAGTGGTCCGAGGATGAATGTGCTAAATTGGGGGAAGGCTAATTATAACAATATTAGGCGGGAACTGAAGAACATAGATTGGGGGCGGATGTTTGAGGGCAAATCAACATCTGACATGTGGGAGGCTTTCAAGTGGCAGTTGAAAGGAATACAGGACCGGCATGTTCCTGTGAGGAAGAAAGATAAATACGGCAATTTTCGGGAACCTTGGATGACGAGTGATATTGTAGGCCTCGTCAAAAAGAAAAAGGAGGCATTTGTCAGGGCTAAAAGGCTGAGAACAGACGAAGCCTGTGTGGCATATAAGGAACGTAGGAAGGAACTTAAGCAAGGAGTCAGGAGGGCTAGAAGGGATCACGAAAAGTCATTGGCAAATAGGGTTAAGGAAAATCCCAAGGCTTTTAACACGTACATAAAAAGCAAGAGGGTAGCCAGGGAAAGGGTTGGCCCACTGAAGGATAGGCAAGGGAATCTATGTGTGGAGCCAGAGGAAATGGGCGAGGTACTAAATGAATACTTTGCATCAGTATTCACCAAAGAGAAGGAATTGGTAGATGTTGAGTCTGGAGAAGGGGGTGTAGATAGCCTGGGTCACATTGTGATCCAAAAAGACGAGGTGTTGGGTGTCTTAAAAAATATTAAGGTAGATAAGTCCCCAGGGCCTGATGGGATCTACCCCAGAATACTGAAGGAGGCTGGAGAGGAAATTGCTGAGGCCTTGACAGAAATCTTTGGATCCTCGCTCTCTTCAGGGGATGTCCCGGAGGACTGGAGAATAGCCAATGTTGTTCCTCTGTTTAAGAAGGGTAGCAAGGATAATCCCGGGAACTACAGGCCGGTGAGCCTTACTTCAGTGGTAGGGAAATTACTGGAGAGAATTCTTCGAGACAGGATCTACTCCCATTTGGAAGCAAATGGACGTATTAGTGAGAGGCAGCACGGTTTTGTGAAGGGGAGGTCATGTCTCACTAACTTGATAGAGTTTTTCGAGGAGGTCACTAAGATGATTGATGCAGGTAGGGCAGTAGATGTTGTCTATATGGACTTCAGTAAGGCCTTTGACAAGGTCCCTCATGGTAGACTAGTACAAAAGGTGAAGTCACACGGGATCAGGGGTGAACTGGCAAGGTGGCTACAGAACTGGCTAGGCCATAGAAGGCAGAGGGTAGCAATGGAGGGATGCTTTTCTAATTGGAGGGCTGTGACCAGTGGTGTTCCACAGGGATCAGTGCTGGGACCTTTGCTCTTTGTAGTATATATAAATGATTTGGAGGAAAATGTAACTGGTCTGATTAGTAAGTTTGCAGACGACACAAAGGTTGGTGGAATTGCGGATAGCGATGAGGTCTGTCTGAGGATACAGCAGGATTTAGATTGTCTGGAGACTTGGGCGGAGAGATGGCAGATGGAGTTTAATCCGGACAAATGTGAGGTAATGCATTTTGGAAGGGCTAATGCAGGTAGGGAATATACAGTGAATGGTAGAACCCTCAAGAGTATTGAAAGTCAAAGAGATCTAGGAGTACAGGTCCACAGGTCATTGAAAGGGGCAACACAGGTGGAGAAGGTAGTCAAGAAGGCATACGGCATGCTTGCCTTCATTGGCTGGGGCATTGAGTATAAGAATTGGCAAGTCATGTTGCAGCTGTATAGAACCTTAGTTAGGCCACACTTGGAGTATAGTGTTCAATTCTGGTCGCCACACTACCAGAAGGATGTGGAGGCTTTAGAGAGGGTGCAGAAGAGATTTACCAGAATGTTGCCTGGTATGGAGGGCATAAGCTATGAGGAGCGATTGAATAAACTTGGTTTGTTCTCACTGGAACGAAGGAGGTTGAGGGGCGACCTGATAGAGGTATACAAAATTATGAGGGGCATGGACAGAGTGGATAGTCAGAGGCTTTTCCCCAGGGTAGAGGGGTCAATTACTATGGGGCATAGGTTTAAGGTGCGAGGGGCAAGGTTTAGAGTAGATGTACGAGGCAAGTTTTTTACGCAGAGGGTAGTGGGTGCCTGGAACTCACTACCGGAGGAGGTAGTGGAAGCAGGGACGATAGGGACATTTAAGGGGCATCTTGACAAATATATGAATAGGATGGGAATAGAAGGATACAGACCCAGGAAGTGTAGAAGATTGTAGTTTAGTCGGGCAGTATGGTCGGCACGGGCTTGGAGGGCCGAAGGGCCTGTTCCTGTGCTGTACATTTCTTTGTTCTTTGTTCTTTGTAATACATGCCGTACGTCACAACAACCTGAATCCTCTAGTATGGCAACCTGAACACCTTCGGCTTGTTTCTTAAATGGAAGCCCGATGGCACCATCCTCCTCCACCTGGCTGAACTTGGTCTCACATTAAACAAGATACTCCCAAAAGGGAACAAAGCCCATAGCGAATGCGTTTAGCCGCGTGTTTCCCGCCGCTCAGTGCAGAGAAACACATGACTATTCAACCCGACTCGTGTTGCATAATGGGTCTGAATGGGGAACGTGTGGCTGAGGCCACACATACTCCATTTTGTACAGTGGGGAGCTCCGCACGCTGGAACTCTCTCATGTAGCGAGAGATCGGGACACCATTTTTAAATGGCATCCTGATCTCCGAGGCCCCTGAGGCGATCACCAACCTCCCCCCAGCCCGAATGCACTATGGGAGGGTCCACGGTTCCTCCAGCCCAATCACACACAAAAATGCCAGCTTGGCAATGCTAACCTGGCAGTGCCCATGCCAGCTGGCAATGCCACCTGGGCACCTTGGCATTGCCAGGTTGGCACCCAGGTGGCACTGCCAAAGTGCCAGGCTGGCACTTCCAGGGTGCCTAGGTGGTCCAACTGTGCCAAGGCACCACCCTGCCCAAAGGGCAAGCAGCTGGGGGCCTCCAATACCTTGGGAGACCCCCACAAGTGCTATTCAGTCTGGTCCCCGTTTGTGGAAACCAGTGCAGAATGGCGCTTGCCTGAGGACTCTGAATTAAAGGGGATATATTCCAAAGCCTCAGGTACCTCAGGAATTTGCACGTTAGAGTGCGGCTAGCTGTCTCGCTCTAATATGCAGATTTGCAATGGGCGTGATTTACATCGCAACATTTGGGCAGCACGATTAGCACTGTGGCTTCACAGCGCCAGGGTCCCAGGTTCGATTCCCCGCTGGGTCACTGTCTGTGGGAGTCTGCACGTTCTCCCCGTGTGTGCGTGTGTTTCCTCCGGGTGCTCCGCTTTCCTCCCACAGTCCAAAGATG
Source organism: Scyliorhinus torazame (assembly GCF_047496885.1). Taxonomy (NCBI): domain Eukaryota; kingdom Metazoa; phylum Chordata; class Chondrichthyes; order Carcharhiniformes; family Scyliorhinidae; genus Scyliorhinus; species Scyliorhinus torazame. Next base: position 84,641,395 of record NC_092728.1, on the reverse strand, counting down.
TGCAGGTTAGGTGGATTGGCCATGCTAAATTGCCCTAAGTGACCAAAGGAGGGGTTATTGGGTTACGGGGATAGTGCGGAAGTGAGGGCTTAAGTAGGTTGGTGCAGACTTGATGGGCCAATGGCCTCCTTCTGCACTGTATGTTCTATTGTTCTATTTCGCGTGATTGCGTTGGATCTCACGAGGTGCTGTGAGCCGGGTAAATCCTGAGAGCAGCGTCTCCCAGCTTTTATCGGCTACGCTATGCCATGACGAGCTGCTTTTCCGGTGCAAAGTAGCCATTGAATTGTGCCCGATGTCTCCTTTGATACCTTTCGCTTCCTGCAAACAAGTGATGTTTAATGGGAACCCCTGTGGGTCCTAAGCTGAGGCTGTCTCCTTATGGGTCAAGTGGAACATTCTTTCTTCCAGTTCTATTCAGATTGCCTCCTTCACCTCTTTATCTGGATACAGGTGACTCTATCTTTCTGCTCTTGCACTTTTAACTTCAGATTCAGCTCACTGAAAAACACAGACACACCCAAGCTCTTTCTCAAACTGAAACTAAAAAAGCAGAAGTGGAGATCAGCTACTCCCACACTCTGACATCACTCCAGTAAAATTTCTTAAAGGTACATTTCTTAAACACCCATTTCTTAAAGGGTACTCTCACATGACACCTCCCCCCCCCCCCCAAGAAAAAAAATAAACCATCAACTTCAAGATGGTTTCATTTTTCATCTTTTCACCATCCTTTAAGAAATGCACACAGTAAATGCACTTTCGTTTCAAAAGACAACACACGCAAACAGGTACAATAATACACTCCATTTTTGTTCTCCTTCCTCCAGCTGAAATCCTTCTCAATTAAAAGTCTCTTTGAACAAGAAGGTCTCCGCACGATCCATCCATTGCTCTACGCCTCAGCATTTCTCTTTAAAGTCAGATAATTTAGTTCAATTTGATCATAGAGTCCCTTGCAATTCTCCAACACATGCACATTGGTTATCCCAGCTTTCAGGCAGTCAAATGGCTGTCGAAAGTCCGCTGTCCATTATTGACGTTTCTTAAGCAAGTCCATCAGTGGAGCAATCACACTACAAAACTTTTTCACAAATGTTCGATCAAATCCACTCGGGCCAAGAAATCGCATTATTTCCCTTTGTCTCGAGGGTAACGAAAACTCCTCAAGGAAAGGGATTTGGGCTTTTCCAAATTCACTTTTGGCTAGGTTTATCACCAAACCCGCCTCCAGAAGTCGATCGAATAACTCCATCAGATGTTTCAAATGTTCTGTCCATGTCTGGCTGAAAGTTACCAGATCGTCGATGTATACCGCACAATTGGGTAATCCTGAAACGACTGTGTTAGTTAACTGTTGAGTACCATCTGGTTTAGGCACCATCACTATGGGTGAGCTCCATTGGCTGCAACCCGCTTCAATTATGCCATTTTTAAGCATACTCTCAATCTCTTTGTTAACCTGTGCCAATTTTAACGGGTTAAGTCTATATGGATGTTGTTTGATTGGAACAGCATTTCCCACATCTACATCATGTATAGCCATTTTAGTACTTCCCAATTTATCTCCACAAACTTGCCTATGATATTAGTAATTCTTTCACGTCAGTTCGCTTTTCCTCTGGAAGATAACTCAACAATTTATCCCAATTTTTAAGAGCATCCTCATTTTCCAATCTAATTTGAGGTATGTCAAATTCACAGTCATCTGGATTTGGTTTGTCACTTTGAGTTAGAATCATTAAAACCTCCTCCTTTTTCTCTCCTTCCCTTTCAAAGTACCTTTTAAGCATATTCACATGACACACTCGGTGAGTTTTCCTTCTATCTGGTGTTTTTATCCATATAATTCACCTCACTTAATTTCCTTTCAATCTGATACGGTCCACAAAACCTTGCTTTTAAAGGTTCACCTGCCACTGGTAGCAATACTAAAACTTTATCTCCACTGGCAAAACTACGAACTTTGGATTTCTTGTCCGCGACCCGTTTCATCACATTTTGTACAACTTTTAAATGTTGTCTAGCCAATTCTCCTGCTCTATTTAATCGTTCCCTAAAATTTGACACGTCATTCAATAATGTAATTTCCGATTTCTCACCCACCAATTTTTCCTTAATCAATTTAAGTGGTCCTCTTACCTCATGACTAAAAGGACTAAATTTGGTTGACTCATTAGGTGCGTCCCTGATTGCAAACAGTACGAATGGAATTCCTTTATCCCAATCCTCTGGATAATCTTGACAATAAGCCCTCAACATTGTCTTTAATGTCTGATCCATCCTTTCTAACGCTCCCTGCGATTCTGGATGGTACGCAGTTGCTTTAAATTGTTTTATTCCTCAGCTATCCATAACTTCTTTAAATAACTTTGAGGTAAAATTTGATCCTTGATCCAGTTGTATTTCTGTGGGTAGTCCATATCTAGTAAAGAATTCAAGTAACTCCTCCACAATCTTTTTAGCTGTAATATTACGTACTGGAATGGCCTCTGGAAACCTAGTAGACACATCCATTATAGTCAAAACATATTGATTCCCACTTTTTGTTTTAGGAAGTGGTCCTACGCAATCAAGTAGGACCCTTGTAAAAGGTTCCTCAAATGCTGGAATGGGTATTAAGGGCGCTGGTTTTATCACTGCTTGAGGTTTCCCTATCACTTGACATGTGTGACATGATTGACAAAGTTTAACTACATCTTTATGTAGTCCAGGCCAATAAAAATGTTTCTGGATTTTAGCTTGAGTTTTTCTTATTCCCAAATGACCTCCCACTGGTACCTCATGTGCAACTCGCAAAACCTCCTTTCTATACCCTACCGGCAATACTACTTGATGAACTTCTGCCCACTTTTCATCCGCTTGCATATGTAAAGGTCTACATTTTCTCATCAAGACATCACTTTTACAGTAATAACACTCTGGTATACACTCAGATTCCTCTTCCGTGTATGCTTTCTGATACATCCGTTTTATTTCTATATCTTTTTGTTGTAACTCTGCCAATTTTCCTGAACTAAAAATATCCGCCTCGTCCTCCACCTGTTCTTGTTCTTTTTCAACCATCTGATCAAAAATCGTTTCTGATAATTTCACTTCAACGACATCTTCACTCTTTGATTTCTCCTCTTGTCTTAACCTGTGACTTTGCGACCTTGTTACTACACAATCCGGAAAAATCCCAGGATATGCGTCCTTCAACACTTCAGTTGCCTGATTTTCCACTGGCTTATCAACCACGGTAGGCATCACTCCCACCTGAAATCCAGCTATATCATTACCCAAGATAAACTGTATTCCTGGACAAGATAGTTTGCCTATTACCCCTACTACCACTTCACCACTCTTCACTGGACTTTCCAACCTTACCTTATATAATTGAACACTACTCCTCTCACCCTGAGTTCCACATATTACCACCTTTTCTGGCAACATTCTTCCCAAACTACATAACTCCTCATCTCTTATCTTCAAAGATTGACTAGCTCCTGTATCTCTTAAAATTATGACTTCTTTACCTACTCCTCTTGACACACATGAGTAAACTTTACCCACACAAGTAAATTCTTTAAATAGATCTGGCACCTTCTTATCAATCACCTCTTGGTCAGGCTGTACAATCTTTTGCACCTCCTTCGCTTCACTTGGGCTTTCCTTTACCACTTTAACAAACCCCACTGTCTTATCCTGTTTTACCACATCAGCCTTCCCAGTGCTTTTCTTCAACCACCAACACTGTGACTTTACATGGCCTAGTTCATTACAGTGAAAACATTTTAAACTTTTCATTCCTTTTCCACCCTCCTGGATTTATTTTTTAATCTGAGGTACACTCTCCTTATTATCTCCCATCAGATCACCTTTACCTTTACCACTTGAGTATTTCTCATGTCCCCAGTTTCTTTTCCTCACAGGCTGAAACTGATGTCAGAAACCAAGCTTTGATTTATGAACTAATTCATAATCATCTGCCATTTCGGCTGCTAACCTCGCAGTTTTAACCCTCTGCTCTTCCACATGAGTTCTCACTACATCAGGAATTGAATTTTTAAACTCCTCCAAAATTATACTTTCGCTGAGAGCTTCATACATAGAACATAGAACATAGAACGATACAGCGCAGTACAGGCCCTTCGGCCCACGATGTTGCACCGACATGGGAAGTCAAAAAACAAAAGCCATCTAACCTACACTATGCCATTATCATCCATATGCTTATCCAATAAACTTTTAAATGCCCTCAATGTTGGCGAGTTCACTACTGTTGCAGGCAGGGCATTCCACGGCCTCACCACTCTTTGCGTAAAGAACCTACCTCTGACCTCTGTCCTATATCTATTACCCCTCAGTTTAAGGCTATGTCCCCTCGTGCTAGCCATTTCCATCCGCGGGAGAAGGGTCTCATTGTCCACCCTATCTAACCCCCTGATCATTTTGTATGCCTCTATTAAGTCTCCTCTTAACCTTCTTCTCTCTAACGAAAACAACCTCAAGTCCATCAGCCTTTCCTCATAAGATTTTCCCTCCATACCAGGCAACATCCTGGTAAATCTCCTCTGCACCCGTTCCAAAGCTTCCACGTCCTTCCTATAATGAGGTGACCAGAACTGTACGCAATACTCCAAATGCGGCCGTACCAGAGCTTTGTACAGCTGCAACATGACCTCATGACTCCGGAACTCAATCCCTCTACCAATAAAGGCCAAAACTCCATAGGCCTTCTTCACAACCCTATCAACCTGGGTGGCAACTTTCAGGGATCTATGTACATGGACACCGAGATCCCTCTGCTCATCCACACTTCCAAGAATTTTACCATTAGCCAAATATTCCGCATTCCTGTTATTCCTTCCAAAGTGAATCACCTCACACTTCTCTACATTAAACTCCATTTGCCACCTCTCAGCCCAGCTCTGCAGCTTATCTATGTCCCTCTGTAACCTGCAACATCCTTCCGCACTGTCGACAACACCACCGACTTTAGTGTCGTCTGCAAATTTACTCACCCACCCTTCTGCGCCCTCCTCTAGGTCATTTATAAAAATGACAAACAGCAACGGCCCCAGAACAGATCCTTGTGGTACGCCACTTGTAACTGAACTCCATTCTGAACATTTCCCATCAACCACCACCCTCTGTCTTCTTTCAGCTAGCCAATTTCTGATCCACATCTCTAAATCACCCTCAATCCCCAGCCTCCGTATTTTCTGCAATAGCCTACCATGGGGAACCTTATCAAACGCTTTACTGAAATCCATATACACCACACCAACTGCTCGACCCTCGTCTACCTGTTCAGTCACCTTCTCAAAGAGCTCGATAAGGTTTGTGAGGCATGACCTACCCTTCACAAAGCCATGCTGACTATCCCTGATCATATTATTCCCATCTAGATGATTATAAATCTTGTCTCTTATAATACCCTCCAAGACTTTACCCACAACAGACGTGAGGCTCACCGGTCTATAGTTGCCGGGGTTGTCTCTGCTCCCCTTCTTGAACAAAGGACCACATTTGCTATCCTCCAGTCCTCTGGCACTATTCCTGTAGCCAATGATGACATAAAAATCAAAGTCAAAGGCTCAGCAATCTCTTCCCTGGCTTTCCAGAGAATCCTAGGATAAATCCCATCAGGCCCCGGGGACTTATCTATTTTCAGCCTGTCCAGAATTGCCAACACCTCTTCCCTACGTACCTCAATGCCATCTATACTAATAGCCTGGGTCCCAGCATTCTCCTCCACAACATTCTCTTTTTCCTGAGTAAATACTGACGAAAAATATTCATTTAGTATCACGCCTATCTCTTTAGACTCCACACACAACTTCCCATCCCTGTCCTTGACTGGCCCTACTCTTACCCTAGTCATTCTTTTATTCCTGACATACCTATAGAAAGCTTTTGGGTTTTCATTGATCCTACCTGCCAAATAATTCTCATGTCCCCTCCTTGCTCGTCTTAGCTCTCTCTTTAGATCCTTCCTCGCTACCTTGTAACTATCAAGCACCCCAACTGAAACTTCACACCTCATCTTCACATAGGCCTCCCTCTTCCTCTTAACAAGAGATTCCACTTCTTTGGTAAACCACGGTTCCCTCGCTCGACGCCTTCCTCCCTGCCTGACCGGTACATACTTATCAAGAACACGCAGTAGCTGTTCCTTGAACAAACTCCACATATCCAGTGTGCCCAACACTTGCAGCCTACTTCTCCAACTTACCGCCCCCCCCCCCCCAAGTCATGTCTAATGGCATCATAATTGCCCTTCCCCCAGCTATAACTCTTGCCCTGCGGGGTATACTTATCCCTTTCCATCATTAACGTAAACGTCACCGAATTGTGGTCACTGTCCCCAAAGTGCTCACCTACCTCCAAATCTAACACCTGGCCTGGTTCATTACCCAAAACCAAATCCAAAGTGGCCTCGCCTCTTGTTGGCCTGTCAACATATTGTGTCAGGAAACCCTCCTGCACACATTGTACAAAAAATGACCCATCTAATGTACTCGAACTATATCTTTTCCAGTCAATATTTGGAAAGTTAAAGTCTCCCATAATAACTACCCTGTTACTTTCGTTCTTATCCAGGATCATCCTCGCCATCCTTTCCTCTACATCCCTAGAACTATTTGGAGGCCTTTGGAAAACTCCCAACAGGGTGACCTCTCCTTTCCTGTTTCTAACCTCAGCCCATACTACCTCGGAAGAAGAGTCCCCATCTAGCATCCTCTCCGCCACCGTAATACTGTTCTTAACTAGCAGCGCCACACCTCCCCCTCTTTTGCCTCCTTCTCTGAGCTTACTAAAACACCTAAACCCCGGAACCTGCAACATCCATTCCTGTCCCTACTCTATCCATGTCTCCGAAACGTTTGATCTATTTTCAAAGCCCTTATCCACCTATCAAAATTACTCTATTTGAGCCTTTCAAACTCCAGGTATGTTAGGACCAAATTCTTTCCTTAAATTTCTAAACCTTTGTCTGTAAGCTTCAGGCACTAGTTCATATGCACCCAAGATGGATTTTTTCACCTCCTCATACGTCCCAGATACCTCCTCCGGTAGTGATGCAAAGACTTCACTAGCTCTACCTCCCAGCTTTGTTTGAATCAGTAATAGCCACATGTCCTGTGGCCATTTCATTTGTTTAGCTCCCTTCTCAAATGAAATGAAAAAGGCTTCCACCTCCTTCTCGTCAAACCTTGGCAATGCTTGGACATATTTAAATAGATTCCCACCAAACCTTCGACTTTGACGCTCTTTCTCACTATCCTCATCACTATCACCCAACTGTACGTTTCTTTTTACGTCTGCCAATTTTAACTGACTCATGTTTCATGTCCATTTTCTGAAGTTCAAACTCTCTCTCTTTATCTTTTTCCCTGATCTGTATCTCCCTTTCTCTTTCTTTTTGTTCTGCTAGGGCTATCCTTTCTTTTCTCCTTTCTTTTCTCTCCTTTTCTTTTTCCTCTCTCTCTCTTTCTCTTTCCGCTCTCGCTCTTTCGTATTCAAGCTGCTTTAATTCTTTCTCATGTTCCATTTGTTTAATTTGCAACTGAATTTTTGCCATTTCCAATGAGTCAAACTGTATCTCAGGCAACTTTAAATGCTTAACCACCGCCATAATTACCTCATCTTTTCGCATTTTGTCAGGTAATGTTAACTGCAATGGTTTTGCCAAATCTAACAGTCTGCTTTTAGTCTCTGTGCGTAAGGTACTGCGTGTGACAGTCTCCACTCCCAAAAACTTCTGAGCCTCTGAAAGAGCCATTGTCCACAACACACTCCCCACTTAAACTAAAATACCACACCTGAAAAGCAACCACAATATGCTCACCCCTCACTGTCTTTAAGTTCACTAAGCCAATCCAATAGATAGACTTTTATCCCCCTCGAGTCCCCAATTGTTATGGGCCAGGGTTTAGAGAATCCCAAAGTGCATCCTGGAGTTCACCTGATCCGCAACTTCTAATAGATTGTGGTATGGGGAGAACACAGCTCATTGTACAGGTATGGCATAGTAGAAAATGGACCAGTGGTTTTTAAAACAAAACCATGTTTTTTCTATGAACTCAAGTTAACCTTTTTAAAACAGACAGTGAATATCTTAGCAACCAGTAAATCAAATACACCCCCCAAAGAATACAACACTAAATAACCTGTATGCTGTCCTTTTACCATCCAAAAGACTTGACAAACCTTCAAACAGGAACACATTAGATTATATTCAATACTGAGACCTTTTTTACAATTCTGAGTTCACCCAAATGATCCATAGATAGTCTTTTGATGGCAGAGATCAACAGCAGTGCAGCTCACTTTTAACTTCAGATTCAGCTCACTGAAAAACACAGACACACCCAAGCTCTTTCTCAAACTGAAACTGAAAAAGCAGAAGTGGAGCTCAGGTACTCTCACATGACAATATACAGATTGGATCTCAAAGACAGCCATTTTTGTTTGAGCCTATGTGTGCTAAGTTAGAAGCCTGCGGAGATTGTAACATTTAAGGTGCAGAATGCACCAATGCTTATTATATTTGTTCCTGCCAGTTAACGAGTGTGGAAAACTCTTGAAGTGTTTTGACAGGTCATCAGATCAGCTCAAGGGTCAGTGAACAGTCAGTTTGGGTCAGCCAGCCAGCCAGCAAGTGCCCCAAGTGAGGGACAAAAACGAGGCCCAGCAACTGGTCCCAAATAAGCTAAAAGAAAGTAGCAGAGAAACTGCCGACAATTTAAAGAAAGGGATGTGGGAGGCAGACTTTAAGGAAAGTGAGCGGGAGAGAAGCCCAGAAGATCCATGAAGGCAACCACAGGTTGGTGGCTCTGTGCTGTGGGCCGCTGGGACATAAGTGCCCCTTTGGAGCAGTTGTATTCTGCTAGGCGTGGCCAAAGAGTTAAAATTGTGCTTGTGATCTAGTGTTTAATAATAATAATCTAATAATAATCTGTATTATTGTCACAAGTGTCACAATATACACCAGTACATCATGATGCAGAGACACACACGGAAGGACACACAGCAAGACCAATCAACACACACAATACCGCAGCCAACCACCAGTTAGAACACACTCACTATATAGACAAAGGGCATCAGAGTTCCCGCTCATTCGGGATGCAGCCTCTCAGAAGGACAGAGCTTGCAGCTTACAGCACAGATCTTCACCATGTGCTGAGTGCATAGACTGGTTAGGACAGGTCTTTAGTTTAATCTAACATTGTGTTAACCCACAGTGAAAGTAAGTTCAACAGTTTCTAACTTAATAAAATAGTGTTGCACTATTTTAAGTGTTGGTGGCCTGTATGTGTTCCACGGATCCAGAGCACCCAACACATCAACAAGTAGGCTTACATTAACACTGCAATGAAGTTACTGTGAAAATCTCGTCGCCACACTATGGCACCTGTTCGAGTACACAGAGGGAGAGTTCAGAATGTCCAATTCACCCAACAAACATGTCTTTCGGGATATGTGGGAGGAAACCGGAGCACCTGGAGGAAACCCACGCAGACACGGGAAGAACGTGCAGACTCCACACAGACAGTGACATATGTCTCACACTTCACTTCAAATGGATGGTAGATTGTTAAGCACCAAAGCAGACCATTTGGAATGCCAAGTCTGCATTTGTAGCTTTCTCTGCCTGAGATAACTATTCTAATTCCACTCCTCGAATCACTCCTCCCCTAAAACTCTCCAATGGGCAGGATTCTGGGGCGGGATTCTCCAACCCCCCGCCGGGTCGGAGAATCGCTGGGAGCTGGGGTGAATCCCGCCCCCGCCGGTTGCCGAATTCTCCGGCACCGGAGATTCGGCGGGGGCGGGAATCGCGCCGCGCTGGTCGGGGCCCCCCCGGCGATTCTCCTGCCCGAATGGGCCGAAGTCCCGCTGCTGGAATGCCTGTCCCGCCGGCGGGGATTAAACCACCTCTCTTACCGGCGGGACAAGGTGGCGCGGGCGGGCTCCGGGGTCCTGTGGGGGGGCGTGGGGCGGTCTGGCCCCGGGGGGTAACCCCACGGTGGCCTGGCCCGCGATTGGGGCCCACCGATCCGCGGGTGGGCCTGTGCCGTGGGGGCACTCTTTTCCTTCCGCCTTCGCCATGGTCTCCACCATGGAGGAGGCGGAAGAGACCCCCTCCACTGCGCATGCGCGAGGATGCCGTGAGCGGCCGCTGACGTTCTCGCACATGCGCTGCCCGGCAATCTCATTTCCACGCCAGCTGGCGGGGCACCAAAGGCCTTTCCTGCCATCTGGCGGGGCAGAAATCAGTCCGGCGCGGACCTAGCCCCTCCAGGTTAGGGCTCGGCCGCTCAAGATGCGGAGGATTCCGCACCTTTGGGGCGGCGCGATGCCGGACTTATTTGCGCCGTTTTTGGCGCCAGTCGGCGGACATCGCGGCGATTACGGAGAATTTTGCCCCTGGTGTTTCCCAGCCGAGTGTTTCTTGGCAGGGCGCCGTGAAGCATGGTGACAGGATTCTGTCTTCCCACCACTTGTCAATGGAATTTCCTATTGTAACCACCCAATGCCACCAGGAATCCCGCCGCAGGCTTGGTGCGCTACCGGCGGGAAAGGTGAATTGCAACAATTGGAGAATTCCGGCCAATATTTCTACTTAAACAACTACATTCATTCCTCCAAAGTGATTGGAGTCTATTTTACTAAAGATTTATGGCGGAGAATTTCACATTCAAATAAAACAGAATTTTTGCAACGTTCCCCTTTAATCCATGTGAACTTTCGCCAAATGTGCGCCCACACGTTTACATCCCGCTGGTCAGTGGATATACTTGATTGCTATTTACTTAACACAGCCCTTCATCATGTCAAAGGCTCTGACCAGCCCTGCAACTGGAGTGAAAAGGTCCCAATTTCCAGGATGGATTGTAAGAAAAACAACTCACATCAGATCCAGTGATGCCTCCCACAATCAAACAGTCTGATTGCACTCATCGTCAGTTCTAACGCTGGAAGAAAGATGACCCAGCTAATGAAGCAGAAGGGGTTGCCACTCGAATGTGGAACCGTACACCAGAATAAGCCAAATTCTTTTCGGAGAGGAAGGGACAAAGGTTGGTGAGGGGACAGAAAGTGGGTGCACGTTATTGACCAATTGGGTGGCACGGTGGCACAGTGGTTACCACTACAGCCTCACAGCGCCAGGGACCCGGGTTAAATTCCGGCCTTGGTTGACTGTGTGGAGTTTGCACTTTCTCCCCGTGGCTGCATGGGTTTCCCCCCGGTGCTCCGGTTTCCTCCCACACTCCAAAGATGTGCAGGTTCGGTGGATTGACCATGATAAAATTGCCCCTTAATGTCCAGGGATTTGCAGGTTAGGTAGGGTTACAGGCATAGGGCCGAGGAGGAGGCCCAGGCAGGGTGCTCTTTCAGAGGGTCAGTGAAGACCCGATGGGCCGAATGGCCTCCTTCTGCACTATAGGGATTCTATGATTTGGTGAAAATGTGTGTGAAGCACTCCCCCAGGGAAGCTGATCCCACTCAATGTGGTCATAGTAGGTCAATTCGCCATTTTAAAAAAAGGCATTTCCAAGACCCAGTGCACTGCTTGTATTCTTGCTGCTTGTTTTATTACCATGTATTACCGGGTCTCTCTGCAACACACTCCACTTCCTTGCACAATGGTCCTTGTTTACTGCTTTCTGTTTAAGTGCCTGGGGAGCAGGAGTCTTCCTGGAGGTAATTAGAAAAGATGGAGAGGTGGCAGCAATTACTGCTAGAATTAACACCCAAGGAGCTGCCACCTTCTCAGTGGAACAGGGACTGGGTTATTTTCCTGGGTGTCAGTCAGTGAAGCAAATTGCTAAATGACTAAATCAGTGTCACACATCACACACACGTTCCACACATCAGCTTTTGTTTAAAGCCTTTATAATCTTAAAATAAACCCTCAGAGACCCAGCCTTGTGTTAATCTACAGCATTGTTGAAAGGGATTTTCAGTATATTAAAAATGCTCTCTTTATTTAAATCAAAGGCACTACCCTCCCTTATTTGCAGTCGGCTGCTTGTAAAATTTCTACAATCTCACATTAGTTACACCCGAGATTCATAGGAATATTTTCCACATCAGAAAACCCGAATATTGTTTTTGATTTCCATTTTAAAATGAAAATGTCTTTGGTGTGTGTCTCACGTCTGGTGGTCTTGAAGGTTTTAACAATGCATGGAATATTTTATCACTATATATAAACACCCTTGCACCTGAACGGCAGCAAGGATATTGAAAGGCCTTTATTTAATTAAGCCACGGTCTCTTCTTATTTTGCATCAGTTTGAAATAAAAGCACAACCCGTTTCTTCAGAAAAAAATGTACTTTTTTTTGCAGCGCATACCCATTGGTGTCAGCTACTTTTGACAATGTGATGGGTAATATGAATAGACGCAGTAATGATAGCCACACTAAATTCATATTAACAGTAATCTTGTCTGACATCATCGTTTTAAAGGGTTATCTCAATGGCTGTTTGGGGCGTACACATGATCAGTGACTGTTTCCATGGGGATGGCATCCTTGTGATGTCACTATTAACTCTGACCAGGAACACAGCTTGCAGCCCAACAGACTCATCATGTGCCTCATGTGGGATTGGTCCTATTTACCCTCTGACCTTCTTGCTTCTTACTATGGCCGCTGGATCAGATCAGAGGCTGGGTATTCTGCAGCAACCAAGCCCATTAAATGCTCCCCACCACCTACAAGACGCACCAAGTGTCTAATGGAATGCATTCTACCTTGCCCGGCTGGGTGCACCTACAGCAACACACAAGGGGACTCAACACCATCTCAGGGCAAAGCAGTCCATTTGATTGGCGTCTGCCACCATCGCCACTGTAGTGCACACTGCGGTTATCTGTAGAATGCACTGCAGCAACTCACCGAGGCACCTTAGGGCGGGACTATGGCACAGTGGTTAGCACTGCTGCCTCACAGCTCCAGGGTCCCAGGTTTGATTCTGGCCTCGGGTGACTGTCTGTGTGGAGTTTGCACTTTCTCCCGGTGTCTGCCTGGGTTTCCTCCGGGTGCTCCGTTTCCTCTCACAGTCCAAAGATGTGCAGGTTAGGTGGATTGGCCATGCTAAATTGTCCCTTCTGTCCAAAAGATTAGGTGGGATTACTGGGTTACAGAGCTAGAGTGGAGGTGTGGACTTAAGTGCGGTGCTCTTTCCAAGGGCCGGTGCAGACTCAATGAGCTGAATGGCCTCCTTCTGCAATGTAAGTTCTATGATTCGTCAGCACATCCCAAACCTGTGACCTCATCGCAGGACATGGGAAACCGACCTAGGGAAACACCATCACCTCCAATTCCTCTTTAAATCACACACCATCCTGACTTGGGACATATAATCGCTGTTCCTCGTAGCCACAGGTTAAAAATCCTGGAGCATTGTGAGAGCACCTTCATCACACAGACTGCAGGGATTCAGGAATACATCCTCCCACCATCCCAAGGGAAAGAGGACTGGGCAGCCAGTAAAACCGATATCGCAAAGGATGGTTTCTTTGAAAACAGTCTCTCTGGTAATACCAGGTATTGCGGTACCAGAGAGAGGAATAGCTCTGGCCGCCACCCTCAACCAAGCAGGAAGGCCCGTGGCTTTCTTCTCCCGCACTCTCCATGCTTCCGAAATTCGCCACTCCTCGGTCGAAAAGGAGGCCCAGGCCATAGTGGAAGCTGTGCGGCACTGGAGGCATTACTTGGCCGGCAGGAGATTCACTCTCCTCACGGACCAACGGTCGGTGGCCTTCATGTTCGATAATGCACAGCGGGGCAAGATCAAGAACGACAAGATCTTGCGGTGGAGGATCGAACTCTCCACCTTCAATTACGAGATCTTGTATCGTCCCGGGAAGCTGAACGAGCCTCCTGATGCCCTATCCCGCGGCACTTGTGCCACCGCTCAAGTAGACCGCCTCCGAGCCCTCCACGAGGACCTCTGCCTCCATGAGGACCCGGTTCTTCCATTTTGTTAAGTCCCGGAACCTGCCTTACTCCATCGAGGAGGTCAGGACTGTCACCAGGGACTGACAAATCTGCGCGGAGTGCAAACCGCACTTCTACCGACCAGAGAGGGCGCATCTGATCAAGGCTTCCCATCCCTTTGAACGCCTCAGCATGGACTTCAAAGGCCCCCTTCCCTCCACCGACCGCAACACGTACTTCCTTAACGTGATTGATGAGTACTCCCGGTTCCCATTCGCCATCCCCTGCCCGGATATGACCACAACCGCCGTCATCAAGGCACTCCAAACTATTTTTACACTGTTCGGTTTCCCCGCATACATCCACAGTGATAGGGGGTCCTCCTTTATGAGCGACGAGCTGCGCCAGTTCCTGCTTAGCAAAGGCATTGCCTCGAGCAGGACGACCAGCTACAACCCCCGGGGAAACGGGCAGGTAGAAAGGGAGAACGGAACGGTCTGGAAGACCGTCCTGCTGGCCCTTCGGTCTAGGAATCTCCCAGTCTCCCGCTGGCAAGAAGTCCTCCCAGTGGCCCTGCACTCCATTCGGTCACTGCTCTGTACTACCACAAACCAGACACCTCATGAACGTCTCCTGGTTTTCCCCAGGAAGTCCTCCTCGGGGACCTCGCTCCCAACCTGGCTAGCAACACCTGGAACCGTCCTGCTGCGGAAACATGCGAGGGCACACAAGTCGGACCCGCTGGTCGAAAGGGTCCACCTGCTGCATGCCAACCCCCAGTACGCCTACGTAGCGTTCCCCGACGGAACCACTGCCACCCCCCCCCCCACCCCACCGTACATGGGTCAGTACTGCCGCCAGAACCCCGACCCAGAGCCGAGCAGGCACCGACGCCCCCTTCAGGCACCCCTTCCTTCTGCCCATCCTTCGACCTTACAGCGCCGACTAGGGGTGATGAAACTGCCTGGGGGGAAGACACCACGTTCCCGGAGTCACTACTGCTGGGGCCCTCACCAGGATCGCCGCAGAAACGTAGACGCTCCAGTAGGATGACCAGGCCGCCCGATCGTCTGATTGCAGCACCATGAAGAAGAATTAACAACGCAAGAAGTTTCTCCGCAACCCTCGATAGCATGGTACCTGCAATACCTGGTCCTACCAGAAAAAGGCGACAGCAATACTGGCCATCACTCCGCTGGCTCTTTTTTTAACAGGGGGTGAATGTGGTAATACCAGGTATTGCGGTACCAGAGAGAGGAATAACCATTGGCTAGACCGCGGGGTCTACCACTGGGCAATGTACATAGCCCCGCCCTGAGAGGCAGGGTATAAGAGCCAGTGCCATCCCCAGCAGCCTTCACTTCTGTAACTTCGCTGCTGGGTACAGTTCTATCTGATTAAAGCTGAATCGATATGACTCCTCGTGGACTCAAGTGTATTGATTGTGCATCAGTCTCTCTGTCCTTTACTTCTCTAAGACCAACTTACGGTTCTCCCCGCCCACTATATTCTGATATTGCAGACAGAGATTTCAGCCTCACATCTACACAGGCAGCTCTCATTTTACAGGCCCCCCAGTACAGCTGATATTTTGGATTGTTATGTGTAAGTTCACTCACCCTTCTGGTTTTTACCTCTCCCCACCTGCCTGACACCAGCCTTGAATCAATCCCTCCCCAAGGTTGACACCCAGCTTCTGTGCATCAAAGCAAAAGATAAGAAAGGATAGACGGTTTCAAGGTTGTCACCCACCAGAATCTACAAGGGCAAAACCAGAGTGACGGTCTGAGTGATCAACATGGTCAGAATCCAAAGCCCCAGGTTCCAATCTCCTAATCACTTGTCATTTTTATTGTAGATCGTTCCATAATTTCATTTTTGTTTGAAGTGTCATAAAAACATTGCTGACCGAAAGAGTTCTTCACTATGTTGACAGCAGACGATGGATAATGGAAGGGACAACATGGAATCACATAGCAGTAACAGCACAGGAGGAGGTCATGCAGTCCATCGGGGCTGTGCAGGTTCCCTGAAGGAAAGATTCACCTAGTGCCATTCCCCTGCCTTCTGTCCCTGGACATGCACATTCTTCCTTTGCAGAATATAACCCAATTCCCTCCTGAGTTTGACTTTCTAATGCCTTACCCAAAAGATGGCTCCAGTATTAACTACCCTCCGTGTGTGAAGAAATGCCTCCTGAAATCAACCCTGAAGTTGCATTTTATTATTTTTGTGACAAAGTCTTGTTAACCTGAAGGGAGTGATTGAAGCAAATAGCATAGAAGCGTTTCAGGGGAAGCTAGAGAGACGGATGAGGGGGAAGGAATTGTTGGCTCCAATGAAGGGTTTCGATGATGAAAGATGGGAGGAGCTCAAGTGGAAATATAAACGGCAGCATGAACTGGCTGGACTGAATATTCCCTTTCTGCACCGATATACCCTGTGGCATACATAATTAAAAGAGTGACTTTGAAGGTAAAGTCATGATGAAGCCCTGCTGAGGAATAATAGTTTGCTTGAAGAATTAGTCTTGTAAGTACCGTTACAAGAGATGCCCCAAGAGACACTTATCTCATTTTTCCCTCCAAGGTACTCTTCTCCCAGCAGAATGGTTTAGAAGGCTTGCGAGGTTGCAGAAAACATGGTGAATGTCAACAGCGGAATAGAACCCGAATCAACCAGCCATCAAAGATTCTGACAAAGGAAGGTGATTCAATAGATCCTGATACCAAGGAAATTGGCACGGTGCACATCCCAGAGAGTTTTCCATCAATCTGTTACAGATTGTTCTGTATGCATCTGTAGTCAACCAGACAACCAGAAACTCATTCAATTGCTATACATAAATATAGTAGGCCACACTGTCTCCTACAGGTTTCCACTGAAAATCTGGGCCAGAATTTCCTTCCCCTTCCATCCCGGTGAGCTTTGAGGCAGGGGGGAATGTGAAATTACACGGACAGGATTCAGACGTTATCTGTCATGGTCTTTCGGATCAGGCTAGATTCTGCTGTTTAGTTTTAAAAAGAAGTAATAAGGTTGGCTGTCTTAACCATGTGCCCTACGACAAGCCCAAAGCCCTTCTTCCAAAAAAAGATAGTGGGTTGAGATGATTCATACGCTCCGCTAGTCTTTCACACTGTGAGAGTTTTTGAGACAGCCATGATTTTGTAACTGAATGACGCCATTCAATTGAAATGAACCTTTTTAATGCTTCTCTAGGATGGGTCCTTTCTCCTCTGGAGAGAGGGGAGTGTTTCAATCGAGAAACAAAGTCAGGTGATCCTCGGATGGTCATCTTTTTGCAGGCTTCTTTGTGTTAAATTTCATTTTAAAATATGACTTTAAACATTCATAACACCTTCATGCCTGTACTGGGCATGACAAAAATAAAAAAGTAAACTTCACTTTAAATAGTTGATATAACAAAACTACATCCTACATAATTACAACTGTTCACATTATTTCCCACACCAATGTGGGGCTGTGGGCTATCTCACACTCTTTCTCCATCTACATTCTGTAGTATCTCCCACCTCCCATTCAACTGTTTTGGCTGAAGTCGCATTCACAAGCAGCTGTATTCCACCTGGAGTCCCCAGATATAGTTACCATCAATAAGACAGGTCTACAAACCTTTCCTCCCTTGGGTGTCAACAGTCCTGATGGTCCAGAATCCCTAGTCTCCCAAAAAGGACCTTTGGCACCACTTCAACAGCAGGAATGGTTTGTGTTTAATCCACAATCTCTTGCTCTTCCTGTCATCGGTGTTCTGTCCTTTCCAACTAAGTAACACATACAGTAATGCAACCTCAGCTCTATTCTCAGGGACCTGCTTCAACCAGGAACTGTTTGAAGACTGTCAAATATAAGATTATTCCATTCAGAGAGAGCCCAGTTTGCTTTCTCCTTGCACAAATGCCTAGTCTTCTGAATTCCCAAGCAGAAAAACAGGCTGAAACCCCACCCCACTGAATTACTTTCTACTTAATCTTTGTACAGTTTGCTTCTTAGCTGTTCATCCCATGGCAACCCCAGGTCACATGATCATCATTTCTTGGAACCTGGTGTCATAATCAGGAAACCAATTACTCCTGTTTCAAAATATTCCCCAGCCCACTTTGCTTTTAAAGGGATGAACATAGAACATAGAACAAACAGTGCAGAAGGAGGCCAGTCGTCCCATCGAGTCTGCACCGGCCCACTTAAGCCCTCTCTTCCACCCTATCCACATAACCCAATAACCTCTCCTATCCTTTTTGGACACTCAGGGCAATTTATCATGGCCAATCCACCTAACCTGCACGTCTTTGGACTGTGGGAGAAAACCGGGGCACCCGGAGGAAACCCACGCAGACACAGGAAGAACGTGCAGACTCTGCACAGACAGTGACCCAGTGGGGAATCGAACCTGGGACACTGGCGCTGGCACATCTACTGTGCTACCGTGCTGCCCAATCGTACAAAAGAAAAGAATAGGCTTTTCCCATAACATGCGTCATCACAGTGAGAGACTATCATGACAACTTTCACCCACAAAATTGTTTAGATGGAATATTATTTGGCAGGAAAGAAAATTGAAATTGGAGAGCAAGGATTTGTTCAATACAATCAGTGAAATATAAAATAGCCAATTCTGAAAAACACAGAAAAAAAACTCTTAACAATGAGGAGGAAAGAAAAATGAACAGAGGATCCCAATGGCCACAAAGTGAATGGCACCCGTGACAAAAACAAGACAATTATTTATTTATTTCTAATTATGGGGCAATTTAGCGTGGCCAATCCACCTACCCTGCACATCTTCGGGCTGTGGGGGGTGAGACCCATGCAGACACGGGGAGAATGTGCAAACTCCACACGGACAGTGACCCGGGGCCTGGATCGAACCTGAGTCCATGGTGCTGTGAGGCAGCAGTGCTAACCACTGCGCCACCGTGCCACCCCTCAACAAGACAATTTTTTTTTTCTTTTTATAAATTTAGAGTACCCTATACATTTTTTCCAATTAAGGGGCAATTTAGCGTGTTCAATCCACCTAGCCTGCACATCGTTAGGTTGTGGGGGCGAAACCCACGCAAACACGGGGAGAATGTGCAAACTCCACACGGACAGTGACCCAGAGCCGGGATCGAACCTGGGACCTCGGCGCCGTGAGACTGCAGTGCTAACCACTGCGCCACCCTGCTGCCCTAACAAGACAACAACAAAGATTTCTATAAAATTATAGTTAAATGAAGCGTCTCTGAGCACCTTTGTGACACTGGAAACATATCCAACCATACGGTGGGCTTTGAAATCATTTATAAACAAACATCCTTTCACGATGTTTCTATAATGACAATTTTAGGTGGATATTTTGTTGTATTATTTCCCTGCTCTGAATTTACATTTGTACTTCTTTTTTCAAATGTGCTCCTTAAACTGATTTCTTCATTACACATATCAATGGGAGGGCATGAAACATATTGGCAAATAACATCAAGGAAATCCGAAAGAGGTTGATAAATATATAATGAGCAAAAAAAGAACCGGGGAAAGAGTAGGGGCCTATTAGAGAGCAAAAAGGTAACCTATGTCTGGAGGTGAAAGATGTGGGAATAGTTCAGAAAGAACATTTTGCACAAAGAAGGGAAACAATGCAAACATAATAATTAAGGAGAAGGAATGGGAAATATTAAATGGGAAAAAAATAGTCAGAGAGGAACTATCAAGGGGCGTTAGCACTTTTGAAATGAAGTAAATAACCAGGCCAGGTGGCTGTTTGAAAGTAAGGGAGGAAATAGCTGAGGCTCTGAAATCATTTTCCAATCCTCCCTGGTTATAAACATGGAGCCGAAGGATATGAGGGACTGCTAACATTGTACCACATTGATTAAAAAGAGGGGAAGGGATCGACCAAGTACGTTTTAGCTATGAGAGAAGATTGGATAGGCTTGGGGTTGTTTTGTTCGTAACGGAGAAGGTGGAGGCAAGATTTAATCGAGGGTTATAAAATTGTAAGTGGCCAAGACAGAGGATAGGAAGGGCTCAGTTCTCTTAGCAAAAAGGTCAATAACCAGGGGACAGATTTGAAGTAATTGGCAGAAAGATTAGAGTGGGGTTGTGGAAATAATTTTCACCTGGGGGTAGAGGGGGTTTGGGACTCATTGGCAGAAAGAGATGTAGAGGCAGAAACACTCATCGGATTTTAAATGTACTTGGAGTGCTGTAATCTATAAGGCTAAGGATCGAGGCCTAGAACGTGCATTGAGGCTGGATAGCTCTTTTAAAGTCGGCACAGATGCAATAGGCTAAATGGCCTCTTTCTGTGCATGAACTTCTATGATCGAATCAGATTTTATTTTGCTAAATGTCAATTTGGCTTCAGTAGTGACCCTCCTACCTCCAAACCATGAGTTTAAATGCTGCTACGGACCTACACTGCAGTCCAGTGCCTCACTGCCGGTGGCGCCATCTTTCAGATGGGACGATAAGTGCGGTCTTGCTCAAACAGAAACAAAAGATCTCATGGCACTTAGTGAAAAAGAGTGCGAGTTCTCCTCCTGTGTCCTAGTCAACATTAACCCTCAGCCAAGACTTAAAAGTAGCTGGTCATTCATCTCATTGTTCACGAGATTCTGCTGTACACAAATTGGTCGTTGTATTTCCGACGTAACAGTGCCTATTCTTTAAAATCATTTTTGGGTATCCAGAGGATGTGAACAGCACTATACAAATTCAAGTTCTTTCCTGCTGTGTTTATCCAGATTATTAAGCAGATTGATGTTTCAGTAAGTAAGACGTACACAATATGGACAAGGAGAGTAATTTGGCAAAGTTTAAGCACAATCTTGTTTCCTCCTGACCAAACAGGCAATTTTTTCCTCCATTACTATTACATTTTTATCAAGGCGTCCAATTATTTTTGTTGTAAATCCATTTATTTTTGTTCAATTCCACTTTGCTTGAGAGCAGGAGCAGTAGAGCCTTTCCCAGAATGAAAATAAACACTTTCTTGACAGAATAATGAGTGGACAGTGTCTCAATGTATGAGCAGTGACGGTGGTGGAGAATGTGCGTTAGGAGATGAAGAATCTGGAGCCCTCGAGACCGACAGACATTGTAGAATCTTTGGAACGATGAAGGAGCAGGCAGACTTAGTTAAAAAATAAATCCTTCCCTTCATAAAAGTAGAGCAAGGAGATGCTGATAAAGGAGATACAAATCCATTTAGGGTTAGTTTATACCAGAAATTAAACACTGGTGCACCTCAGAAGTGAACTTTGACGAATGCTGCTGGCTCTACTTTACCGGCGATTACATTCCTGGGGAGTTTTAGTTTTGATTCGTGGACACATGTAAAACTGATGCAGTGAAATTATAAACAAAGGCCAGCGAAGGAGTATATACAGTCTCCCTCACCAGGTGGTCTACAGTTTTACATGGGAGGTGGTGGCGTTGGGGGTTAGGGGGTGGTTCGAGGGGGGTGGATAGGGGTGGGGGGGTTTGTTAAGGGGTGGGGGAGGGGGGGTTCGGAGGGGGGGGGAAGGGTTGCAGTCAGTCTGACCTTGTTCCCTAATAATGAGCAGTTCAGTGTCTGAAGCAATAAGCTATCACGTCTGACAGTGAACCCAACCCAGGCGACCTTGCACTCTCCAGTGCCACTCAACAACTGACTTTTTTCAGAGTGGGAAGAACACAATGATTAATTGAGGCTGAGTTGCATTAAACCCTTAATTGGAGAAAAAAAAGGCTTTCTGACGTGAGTTGGATGGTTTTCTGTTAACCCAGCGGCGGGTAAATTGCATTTAAATTTATGAAGGGTTTGGCTTTCGAGTCTGCTAACTGTTTTCTAGTATTTCCGGAAAATGCAAAATACATATTACATAGTCTTTTAAATCTCAGGAGATTTCAGCTGTGACAAGGCCAAGAAGATTGCAAGATTACTGGACCTAACGGAGATAATCTCATGGGTGAATGATTGTTTGCCAAAGTTAATAACCTCAGGAACAGAAGACTATCGCATATGTCAAGGAAGACATTTGGAGTTTCAGGTAAAGGGTGATGATCAGCTCTTGGAGTTTACAAAGGGGAAGCCCTTATCCACAGTTTTAAACATTTGGAAACGGGGTGGGGAATTTTGAGAAATGTATACCGCGTCAATGTTGAAATAACTTGTCCCCTAACACTTAGTGGCGGTCGGTAGAATGGGTCACCAAGGTTTGCACGTAAGTGGGAGGTCAAGGGCATCTCAATTCCTGCTTATTTCTATCGAACTTCACAGCATTTTATTTTTAAACGCAGAAAGGCCCATGTGCAATTACTCTTTGACCAGAACGGCACAGAGTAGGGACAGCAATCAACAGGGGAAATTGCAGGAGATGGCAAGATCATCAAGATATTTTGACAACAGCCTCACCCACTACTTAAATGAAGTCAGTGGCAAAACTGGTGCATTGTCCTCACTCCTAGTAAATGGCTATGTACATTAATCTGCAACTGTGACAGGGAGCTGGAAAAAGAATCGCACTGCAAATGCGGTTAGAAGAGGGGGAAATTGATTTACTGGACATATGAGTTATTTTTGAGTGAAGGAGCAAGATGGCTACATGACATGTTCACATATGCCTCAAGATTGCTTTTTCTTTTAGGGAGATGTCATTCAATTTGTTTTAAATAAGGTTCTAACTGCCACTTACAAATAGACACGTCCTGGCAGCATTTATATCCATCAGGTGGGAAATATAAAATTATGATCCGTTCAGAAAAGATGTTGTTCTCAATTTTAAATCATATCCACCATCAGCGGTTAACTTCTATTTTCAGGTCACTGTCGCTGTAATTCCACTGCTAACAATGACTGTTGCTTTGTTAGTGCCAAGATCTCAATGATCTGCAGTCTATTGTAGTAATTCACAGTAGCCTCAGGCGATGTCGGAGGGAAGGTGAAAAGCATTGTTTTGTGCTGTTTATTTATCGTGTGCATGTTACCGCACCCACACACTCGTGTATGTTATGGTTTGTGTCATTTTTTAAAAGCAAAGTAGTTTATAAAGACACAGGCTTGCTGAAGCTGCGGTAGTTTTTAGTGGGCGCGAGCAGTTGGTAGGATCTGCTGATTGCAAAGGAAAGGTCTCAATTTGCACTTGGAAGAAATTGCTTGTTGAAAGGGAAAGGCAGATCTGCCATTGCTGTGTGTGGTGATGTGGTACCGCGCCCCCCCCCCCCCCCCCCCCCCCCCCCAGTGGTAACAGAGGCCCCACGAGTTGACAGCACAAAGATGCATGAACAGAGACAAGATAGGAAGTTAGCCAGGGAACATGCTCCTTCAGAAAATGATTTTATCATACTCAATTTTTCGATGCCTTTTCCCCAGTAACTCCTCTGCAATGAGAGATAAAGTGCATGCTTTGTCAGTAACAATTGCAATCTCATTCAAAATGTGCTCCAGCTGATTTCTCTGGCTCCTTCCTTTCACAACCCGGCTACAATTTGTGTCGTCTGATAATATTCAGTCACAAAACAAAAGAGGGTTTGAGACATGTCACCTCCATTGTCATAGCCGTGGATTGCTAAACAGGCTTCAAGCCGCAGAGGGAATGGTCGAACTTTATTGGTGCATTCACCAAATTTCATTAAAATGGCCACATGTTCTCATTTGTCAAAGGAAATCTATACGGAATGAGCAGGTAATGTTGACCCCAAGAGCAAGAAAGCAGCATTGATTACAGCCGAGAAGGTACATTTCAGAAAATGCATGTTCAATAAAAGATGGGGGGGGGGGGGGGAGGCTGTAGTCATTATTATTATGGTGCAAGATGTATAAGAAAAAGATGGCAGACAGACAAACAGACAGATCAGCTCTCTTTGTGTGCTCTGTATGTTCATAACTTACAATTAAGCCATAGGTCTGCCCCACAATGAAAGAGAGTCTAGAAACTGTATTACATTGCCTCAGAAATCAATAAGATGAGCGGCTAATGTACCAGCTGGATTTGTAGGAAGTTTCATTTAACCTGATTCTGCTTTGGTTGTAGTAGCCTCAGTCCAGCTCCTGCAGTGGGAGAGAGAGAGACACTTGAAGTTATTGTCTAATTTCCAAGGGTCAAAAAGGACCAGGAAAGAAACACCTTTGCACTGGCCTGTTACCAAATCCAACAAAAACTCCAGAGTTTAGGATGAATGAAGTTGGTTCAGGCTGTTGATCGCAAGGCATTTGAAAGTCTGGGAAGGAGAATCAGGAAAACTAGAGTTGTTTCAAACAGCCTGGAATCAGACTGTGACGCCCAGCAGAATGAAGCACAAGTGATGGGAAAACGTACTGGGTGAATTGCAACCCTGCAACCATTTTAATTTTTTTCTCCATTCTTAAAGTTACAAGGCCAATGCACAGACAGGGCAAGCCTTCATTCCATCTCATTGCTTGCTCCAAACACCAATTCAAATTCAAAATTAATGGTCAATTCATGGTCTCCACAAGACAGACATACAAGGTCTAAATTGACAAGAAAAGGTATTGCACCTCATCTTGGGCTCAATCTGACGCTTGATCTTAGCCAAAAGGTCAAGATAAAGTTCTGCATTATTGGTGTGAATTGCAAGAATTTGTGTACCTGAGCGCATCTGGTTCAAAGAAACACAGAATTATGTGAACCAGTCACTATTTTTCCTCGTCCTGACAGGAGTGAATCATTCCTCAATAAGAAGCGATCTCAGGGGACTTGGTAGGGTAGATGCAGAAAGGATGTTTTACCCTTGTGGGAGAGACGAGAGCTAGGAGACAATTTTTTTTTTTAATTCGTTCATGGGATGTGGGCATCGCAGGCTGGGCCAGCATTTATTGCCCATCCCTAATTGCCCTTGAACTTATGTGGCTTGTTAGGCCATTTCAGAGGGCAGGTAAGAGTCATTGCTGTGAGGGTTCGCCAGTCTGGAGGAGCTAAGGGAGAGGGTAGAGCTGCCGAGTGGTATTGAGTTCAGGTATCTACAGGTTAGGGACTTTGCACAAAAGGTCTGGAAGGGGTTCCCTAGATTGCCGGGATACACCCTGCTGGAGCGACTGCTACTTCCAGATGTGGAAGGAGAGGGAAGAATTGGGGATATATATAAGTGGCTGGGGGAGCAGTGAGGCAAGCGGGTGGTGAAGATCAAGGAGAAATGGGAAGCAGAGTTGGGAATGGAGATCAATTGGGGAGTATGGAGTGAGGCACTGCGAAGGGTAAACAGGACCTCCTCTTGTGCAAGGATGAGCCTGATACAGTTTAAGGTGGTGCACAGGGTGCATTTGACTCGGGCGAGAATGAGTGGGTTCTTTCAGGGGGTAGCAGATGAGTGTCAAAGGTGTGGGCGGGGGCCAGCGAATCATGCGTACATGTTTTGGGGTTGTGAAAAATTGGGAAGATTTTGGGCGGGAATGTTCGCGGTCTTAGCCAGGATAGTGGAGGAGGGAGTGGACCCGGACCCTTTGGTGGCGATATTTGGGATTTCAGAGAAGCCGGAGCTCATGGAGAGGAGGAAGGCCGATGTCTTGGCCTTCGCCTCTCTGATTGCACGGCGATTAATTTTGCTGGAGTGGCGGTCGGCATCGCCACCGGGGGCAGCAGCATGGTTGGGTGACCTGTATGTCTTCCTGTGGTTAGAGAAGATAAAGTATGAGTTAAGGGCTCAGCAGGGGAGTTTGAGAAAAGGTGGGGGATGTTTGTGACCATGTTTGTGGAGCTGTTCGTCGCAGGGGACTGGGAGGGTGGGTGATGGAGAGGGGGTGGGGGGTGAAAAAGGAGAAAAATCTATACAAACTGTATAGTTGATTGTTGGGAAGAATGTTTCCCGGGTTGTTATTTGCTGTAACCTACTTTGATACAAGTTTGAATAAAATGCGTTTAAAAAAAGAGTCATTGCTGTGGGTCTGGGGGTCACATGTGGGCTGAACCAGGTAAGGCGACAGATTTCCTTTTCTAAAGGGCATTATTGAACCAGATGGGCTTTTACGACAATCAACAATGGTTTCATGGTCATTATTAGACTTTTAATTCCAGATTTCTATTGAATTCAAATTCCACCATTCAAACCTAGGTTCCCAGACAACATTACCCTGGGTCTCTGGATTCCGAGTCCAGCGACAATATCACTGTGCCACTGCTTTACCTGAATAAGTAGTCTCTTATTTATGATGGAAATGAGGAGAACTTTTTCACTCTGAGGATTGAGAGTCTGAGGAATTATCTTCCCCAGAGAGTGATGGAGGGAGGCACAATCATTGAATATTTTTAAGGCTGAGTTAGATAAATTCTTGCTTGACAAGGAGGTCAAAGGGTATAGGAAAGTGGAGGTGAGGCAACAGTCAGATCAGCCATGATCTTATTGAATGGCGGAGTGAGTTTTTGTAGAGGCTCACTGGCCGACTCCCACTCATAGCTCAAATGTTGGTACAACGGATATCAGGACAAAAGAACGAGGAACAGGAGAAGGCAAAATAGCCTCGGGTCTCCTCCATGATGCAACAACACCATGGCTGATCTTCCTCCTCAACACATTCCTGCCTTAATCCCACATCCAGCAATTCTCACAATGTCAAAACATCTATCAGTCTCAGTCTTGAATGTACTCGATGGCAGAACATTGGATTGGATCTGTTTATTCACAACTATACCGAGGTACAGTGAAAAGTATTTTTCTGCCAGCAGCTCAAACAGATCATTTAGTACATGAAAAGAAAAGAAAATACACAATACGGCACCACAAGATACACAAGCATACAGGAATGTAGTATTAATCAGGTTAGTCCATAAGAGGGCCGTTTAGGAGTCTGGTAACAGCGGGGAAGAAGCTGTTTTTGAGTCTGTTCGTGCGTGTTCTCAAACTTTTGTATCTCCTGCCCGATGGAAGAAGTTGGAAGAGTGAGTAAGCCGGGTGGGAGGGTCTTTGATTATGCTGCCTGCTTTCCCAAGGCAGTGGGAGCTGTAGATGGAGTCAATGGATGGGAGGCAGGTTCATGTGATGGACTGGGCTGTGTTCACGACTCTCTGAAGTTTCTTGCGGTCTTGGATCGAGCAGTGGCCATACCAGGCTGTGATGCAGCCAGATAGGATGCTTTCTATGGTGCATCTGTAAAAGTTTGTAAGGGTTAATGTGGATATGCCAAATTTTCTTAGTTTCCTGAGGAAGTATAGGCGCTGTTGTGCTTTCTTGGAGGTAGCATCGACGTGGGTGGACCAGGACAGATTTGGGTGACGAGCCCTTCGAGCGAAAGATTTCCATTGAGAGAAGACATTTCTCACTCAATCCTAAATGGTCAAGATTACGACATCTAGTTCTGGACTCTCCAGCCAGGGGAAACAGCCATTCTGCATTGACCCTGCCAAGCCCGCTAGGAATTCATACATTCCAGGGAGGTCACCCCTCATTCTCATCCCCTTCTCCTTCCAAGGATCAGACTCAAATAGATCGATTTGAAACTCGGATAGATATATCAGGAAACAGTGGAAAGGGCATAGTTAACAGAAGGCAACTTGAAAGGTAAGGAATTAGCGTATTTTTGTAGCTACAGTTCAATAATCCATCAGGATTCACATAGTAACAAATGACAAATAAATTCTTTACCAAAAGCATTAAAACTGGAGCAGAGATAAACACTGAGACTCGTACACAAGCATATCATTTTTTTAAAAATATTCTTGAGCAGGAAGCTTATTCCCACATTGATAGGTGCAATTTATTTTCTCCCGTACTCTATTTAATTTTAAAGCAGGACACTACATAGTTTTAATTATACACATGTACAATCTCTTTAATGTATCATGTTTAAAGTAATCCCTTTACCGAACCAAGATGCTTATCTTGATTAATTATTTCAAATCTTTGAAGCTCCAGCATTTTCTTGTTTAAAAATTTATCTGAAGGAACAAATTATTCACACGAAAAATGAAAGCCCGTGAAGGGAAAGCCTTATCTAATCTTTCCTTCCCCTCTGTTCTACACCAAGCTAATACTGAGTCGCTAATCGCTGCTGCTAGATACCTGAAGATCGCCCTAATGTTGGGAAAGGTGAAATCCATGCCACAGAAACCATTAGATCTCTATAGGCAACTTTATATAAAGTTCATAGAGTGAGCACCACTGAGTTCCCACTGATCGTGATATCCAGCCCCAATAATATTGTGTAGTAAAGAGCCACATGTTTTGATGAAAATGAGAACTCTGATCTTGTTGGAAGGTTTTGATTCAGTGATCGACTCAATGGCCTCGCCAACATTTTTTCTAAGGATCAGGTGCTATCTCCATAGGTCGAAATTTTCCAGCCCCCCCCCACTGACGGGTCTTCCGGTCCCACCGAGGGTACTCCGGGGCACGTAAAACCTTGTAGACATCAGAGGAACATGAAGGTGCTGTTGATGGTCAATGGCAGGTTGCCTCTGCCACTTTGGAATATGCGGGGGGGGGGGGGGGGGGGGTGGGGTGGGGGGGTGGAGGCTAGGAGCAGGTTTGGTAAATCCTGTCCATATAGTCTAAATAGCAAACCAATGGGGCTGCCAGGGGGATAATCAATTGAGGTCTGCTATTAAATGACAATAGTGACCAATAAAGGCCACAAAACCAGCAAGGAATAGGGTACACTCAAAGGACCAGGTATTGGGAGTTTATAAATTCTGAAACTTACTTTGCTTGCCTTGCAAATTCTCTTGTTGAGATTTTTGACTTCTATAAAAAAAAAGGGATTTTTGCTGAATCTTATGCTGATCAAGGCAAGTGATTTTAGCTTTGGGAAATAAATTATTCTATTTCAGGCAAACAAGGAGAGTGTCACATTTCGCATAGATCACAGTTAGATGCAGAGTAAAGTTCCCCTGACTGGTGTGCATTATATTGTTCCTTACTATTCCTCACATCTGTGCCTTGAGAGCGATTGCTAATTTAGTGCCATATTTGTATTGGGTAACTTGTTTGAGAAAGTCCAGGTTTGCTTCACACAAGATGCATATAATGATCAGGGAGGTAATTCTCTCATCACAGTGGCCAGAACTGAAACCCAGAGCTAAAAGGCTGGTCCGAACCATTGTACCATCAAGTACTCAGTAGGTCATTTAGTTACTGTTTTGAAAGGCTATTTGGCAGTGGTCAGTCAGAAAAATACCAGCAAAAAGAGTTCTCATTTTCATCAAAACATGTGGCTCTTTACTACACAATATTATTGGGGCTGGATATCACGATCAGTGGGAACTCAGTGGTGCTCACTCTATGAACTTTATATGAAGTTGCCTACAGAGATCTAATGGTTTCTGTGGCATGGATTTCACCTTTCCCAACATTAGGGCGATCTTCAGGTATCTAGCAGCAGCGATGTCATCAAACAGGGTGACCATCCAATCACATTGAAGTATTCTCACTAACAGCAAACCAGGAAGTTTTTACAAAACACCAAATTCCCTCACGTTTAATTCTAAATTTTTACAGTGCGAGGAAAGTGGAAAGTTAACAAGATCAACAATGAATTTAAGATGAAAATAAAATAACAGACAAGTAACAAGACTAACAGACATCTATGGGAATAATAAGATGCAATTTGCCCAGTAACAAGATTAGCAGGAGACTACAGACATGGAGGTGCGAATGGCCATATCAGAAGCATTGTTTACCAGAGATCAGTGGGGCTATACAAGAGGTAGACAGCAGAATTCACAGCGGGGAATATCAAAGAGACAAAACTGTGCAGCACCCTCAATGGGGAGGAGGCTAATTCTCCATCCAACAGTCAGACAGGCCAGTTCCATCTATGCTGTAAGCCACGGAGGCCTGTTCCATCTAACATTTAGAGCAACAGCGGATTGCAGATATTCTCCTCTAAACAGTTTCATGGCTATGCTGAACCAGGTAGGGTGGTTTCCCTGACTTGGTCACCCAAGTGGTTTTGTGCGGTAACTATTAACTGGATTTGACCTATAGAGTTACTAAAATTGGAAGTTGTTTGGGAAAAGGGGTGTCTCAGTGAGTTCAGGGAAGGTGGTAATATTTTGAGATCAAGAGGTAACTTCAGAGAACACAGTGTGTTTAGTTATTCATATACTTAAGTGTCACAGTGTATACTTTGTTTTTCGTTTTTTTTTACTTTAATAAATATTCTGTATTAATTGTTCACTCAGTGACTGGACTGGCCCCTCACTGGGTTGTACATGGTTCCTCACAGTATTCCAAACAAAAATACACCACTAAGAACCGGGATTTCATGTTATCGTTCGGGGTTTCACAGGTCATTTCAGCAGGTCATGTGATGAATGATGGGACCATGCACATAGGATGAAGGGGAGATTGCAGAGATAGGGGAGGGTGAGGGAATGGAGGGATTTGATCATAAAGATGAGAATTTTAATGAAAGCGAAACATTGCAAAATGCTGGAATATGAAATAAAAACCGAAAATGCTGGAAAAACTCGGCAGGCAGCACCCGTGGAGAGAGAAAACGGAGTTAACGTTCCGAGTCTCTGTGACTCTTCTTCAAAATGTTAATATCAAGGTGTTGCTTGACCAGGGACTAATGGAGATCAGCGAGCAATGGGATAAAGAGATGATGGGTGACAGGACTTGGTGCAAATAAGGACACAGGCTGCAGAATTTTGGATGACCTCAAGTTTATGGAGGTTTGGATTTTTGAAGATCATTGTGAAGAAACTTGACACTCAACAAGTATAAAATACTCTTTTGGGGCCAATGAGGATGTTTAGCAGCAGATATGAACTTAGTGCAGTATTAAAAGCCAACGTGTGTGTGTGTGTGTGAATGACATTTACCATCTGGCATAAGTCTAAACTGCTGCCTCACTCTGTAACCTGGTCCATAGTCCAGCAGTTCACCAAGCCTCACCATCTCGACTTACGTAATCTAAAAGAACTCACTCAAAAAGGTTACAAAACGGTTGCCACTCTCTGTGAAACTACTCTGACTAGAATTATTGCATTGCGGGGGTAATGAAGAGAAGAAAGCTAACCTGGAAAAAAAAGCTGGATCATTTTATTCCTAATTTACAGTAAGATAACACAGTCTAGAAATGTTTTGGCACCTTGCTCTTCTTACAGGTATAGAACGGGTCTTTTGAGTGTCTGACCTGGTAGGTGTCATTCACACTTACATTCGGTGCCACAATTACCTTGTTCAACATATTGGTAAAGGCCCCAGTATAGGGCGGCACAGTGGTGCCGTGGTTAGTACTACTGTCTCATGGCACCGAGGACCCAGTTTCGATCCTGTTCCCGGGTCATTGTCCGTGTGGAGTTTGCACATTCTCCCCGTGTCTGCGTGGGTCTCACCCTCACAACCCAAAGATGTGCAGGGTAGGTAGATTAGTCATGCTAAATTCCCTTAATTGGAAAAAAAATAATTGGGTACTCTAAATTTATTTTTAGGCTCCAGTATAGAGGTACAGGGCCCACGTTTGCAACAGGTCCTTTGTATAAGCAACTAGAGGACCAAGATCGGACCCAGGACATCTTCCCAAAATGGGCAGCTCTGGACGTAGCTCATGTTGGGCTTGGTTGACATGCAGCCTAACGAATGGACCTTAAATGGACATTAGAGACTGTCACTAAGGTGACACGTTGTGTGAAAAATGGCTGCCTGAATGGGGAGAACTGAGGAACAGTTGTGTTCCTCCTGGCTCACTGTCTTGCCTGTTTCCAAATCCCCTCCCAGGATCACTGCCCAAGTCAAAATTGATATTTGCTTGGCCTGCGTTACCTCGGATCATGTAGCAAATGACTGCAGCATGCCAGCCTAATTCAATTGAGGCCTGAGGTCCAACTTCAAACTAGCCTCAGCCCTTACCTATTCCAGCTCGTGGATCATTCCCTGCACCATGGTTACATCGACAGGAGCAGGCCCAGGTCTCCTTTACTGGAGTCTTAACCAATGCTGCGTGAAGGTTTCTTCCAGCCGGAAGTGAGGACACACAACAGCTGCTCTATTGAAACTTTAGGCTATTGAATATATTCAATTTCTCCACTTACCTTTTTAAACACATTTCACGATACCCGTCACTAGTCCAAACTGAACAGTCAGACAGGTGATCGGTTCCTGAAGCCAAGCAACAAGGTAGCTATTAGGATCATAGGAAACAAAAGCAGGAATAGGCCTTATGACCCGTCAAACATCCTCTGTCAGCCAATTAGATTGTGGCTGACCTTCTCCCTGAACACCATTTTACCGCATCATCCCTATATCTCTTGATGTCTTTATACTATCTAGAAACCTATCGCTCTCTCTTGAATGTGCTCAATGACTGAGTCTCCACACCCCTCTGAGGAAGAGAATTCCAAAATTTACTACCCTTTGGGTGAAGAAATTCCTCCTCCTCTCAACCCTAAATGGCCTGCCCCTTATCCTAAGACTGTCCCGTGGTTTGAGATACCCCCCAACCAGGGGAAGTATCCCTCTTGCATCTATCTTGTTGAGTTCTGTAAGAATTTTGAAAGTTTCAATGAGATCATAGAATCATGGAATTTACAGTGCAGAAGGCCCTTGTAAAGAGCACCCTACCTAAGCCCATACCTCCAGCCTATCCCCACACCTCTACCCTATCCCCGTAACCCCAGCTAACTTTTTTTGGACATTAAGGGCAATTTAGCAAAGCCAATCCACCTGACCTGCACATCTTTGGACTGTGGGAGGAAACCCACGCAGACACGAGGAGAATGTGCAGACTCCGCACAGACAGTGACCCAAGCCGGGAATCGAACTGGGACCCTGGAGCTGTGAAGCAACTTTGCTAACCACTATGCTACCGTGCTGCCCATTCTCTACCCGCCTCTCATTCTTCCAAACTCTTAAGACGATAGGCCCAGACCTCTCATGGGACAATCCTGCCGTCCCAGGGATCAGTTTGGTAAACATTCGTTGCACACCCTCTGTGGCAAGTTTATCCCACCTTAAGTAAAGAGACAAAAACTGCAGGAAATACTCCAGGTGCGATCCCACCAAGACACCAATTGCAACAAGACATCTTTATTTGTTCTCAACTCCTCTTGCAATAAAGGCTGGCATACTATTTGCCTTCCCAATTCTTGCTGTACCTTCATCTTAGCTTACAGTGACTCATAAACTCATGAATTGCAAATCTTAAGAGGATTGAATTTGGAAGATAAAATGAAATAGCCGCATGGGACATACAGAATGGGGGAGATTACCTTCCCCATAGTCCTTGCGGAGTACGAGCTCCCCCGCTAGGGCAGGGGATCTCTATTAACCTTTGCATAGCAGGTCGGCCAGAAGCACTGAACAGAACAGGAACCCGGTAGGGATCTACCAGCCAGTGTCATGTCGCAATAAATCTGCGCTTCTATATTTTACTCGGCATGGATTCCCTGAGTCCTTATTGAATAAACATTGTCAATATCCCAACAAACCCATTGGGCTGGATTCTCAGATTTTGAGGCTACGTCCGGAGGAAGTGTCTGGTTTTACGACAAAAAAATCGTCGAGGTCCCAGCACCGACCCTCCGGCCGCTGAGGGGCTAGCAGCCATGCGCATCAAAGGCACGGCCTTCCCGATATAAACGGCTGTAGAATTGCCGGATTTGTGGCCGCGCATGCGCACGGTGAGCACCTGCAGCAGTTGCGCCATACAACATGGCGCCCGCCGTGCGTGGACCCGACCTGCCAGATAATGCCCCTTCTCGCCACTCCCGGGCCTCCTCCCACCAGTCACCTCAGCCCTCGCTGAAGCCCCCCCCCCCCCCAGCCAGCAGCATGCCCCCCCCCCCACCCCGACTGTGGTGGCACTGGATACAGTCCGCAGCCGCCACGCTGGGTTCACAAAAACTAGAGCACATGTGTCCCGCGCCATCGGGAACTCAGCCCATCGGGAGCGGAGCATTGGGGGAGGGCCTTCAGGTAATGTCCTGATGTGATCCCAATGGCGTGCAGGGTACTCCTCAATGAGCTGTTTTGGAGGGGGCGGAGCATCTGAAAACAGGCGCCGCCCCCGATTCAGTCGTAAACGTGGATTCTCCGCCCGATCGGCGATTACGATATCGGCGTTGGTACAACGGAGAATCCCGCTCATTCTCTTCTGAATTTCAATTCATCATTCGACAGTAACATTTAGACTGATAGGCCGGGATTCGCCAATCCCGCGGCCAAGTTCTGACGCCAGCGTGAAAAGCGGTGCCAACCACTCCGGCATCAACGGTCCCCAATAGTCCGGAATGCTCCCGTTCTTTGGGGGCGAGGTCAGCAGCAGAGTGGTCCCCGCAGCTCCAGCTGGCGCAGAATGGCTGGCGCGAGTTCGCGCATATGCAGAACGGCTGGCGTGATTCCGCGCATGCGCGGTTCCCGTCTCCGCGCCGGCCCCCGGGCAATGTGGCGGAGCCCCACAGGGGCCCGGCGGGGGGTCGGAGAATCCCGGCCATAATGTATTTTAAGATCATCTGAGTTAACTTTCTGCAATAAGCTTTTATTCTCAGTAAAATAAAATTGTGAGGGTTGGGGGTCACCAAAGAAAGTAAAAACATCTCTATTAAAAAGATTTATAACATATTGTTTCCAGGAGCCAATGTTAAATGCCACCCTTCCCAAACCTCTAAAATAGTATCAAAGAAGCACATGCTGGAGAAGATGCTCTCGTTCATTGCTGCCACCTTCTAATCCCACTTCCCAGCCCATTTCCTTCCTTCAGGCCCAGCTTCAAGCTTCCATTTATCACCAGCCTCTTCCCTCCAGGTCCAGTTTCTTCTGGCTCCTTCCATTTCCAGTTAGTTGATCTTTCTTTCAATCACTCCTTGCTGCACCAGATCCTCTGAAAATTCTCTCCCCAGCTCCTTGTTTTTAAATCAAATATATATTGTATTTTTCCTTCAGAGTTCCATTTCTTTCTGGCTAAAATAACAGCTTTTTGTAAGTTCGGTCATTTAAGTAAATTCCAGAGCTGAGCACAATTGCTCTGAGAAGAATTTTCCAAACACTGCTCCTCGGCATTCTTGTTCAATTGACTTTTACCCCTTAAAACCCAAAGATCTATAACTGATTAAACATTGGCCCATATCTTCCGGTCTCCCAATCATCAGAGTTGAACCACAACGCGTATCGAGTCTCAGCAGAAGCCCCAATGTGCTGATCTCCGCAGCAATTGTCGACTAGTTTCAGCTCGGACAATTCCCCAGCTCCCCCTGACCCTCCGCAAGCTTTTCCGACTTGGAGTGTTCCGACAATTCTGTGGGACAATTCTGTGGGACTTACCTGAATATTTGCCCAGGAAACGTTAGACTGGAAAATCGTAGACTAACTCCTGGGTAACAACAGAACTGACTGCCCAATCACCTCAGACTGATCCCTCCCTCCCCCCCCCCCCCACATCCTCCCAGCACCCCCCCCTCCCACACACACACCCCACAACTCCCTGCTCAACCCGCCAGCTCCCTGCCCCACCACACCCCAAATATTAACCCAACTAGCCCCACCACCCGATTACCCCCTGATTCAACCTGACTCCCGCCCTCCAGCCAATCTATCGTGTGTCCCACCTGCTTCCTCTAACCCACCCTGACCACTTACCTCACCCACCCTGTCTGTTCACTCATTCATCCACTCACCCATTCACCACCACTCATCCATTCACTAATATTCCCACTGAACCTTTACACTTACCCTATAGTAGTTTGTGTGGTAAAAACAAAATATGTCCAAAGATGTGCAGGTTAAGTGGATTGGCCATGCTAAATTGCCCCTTAGTAGTGTCCAAAGGTTAGGTGGGGTTACGGGGGTAGGGCGGTCGGATGTGGATGTTCCTTCGGATATCAATGCAGATTTGATGGGCCAAATGGCCTCCTGCACTGTAGGGATTCTATGTCTGGTCTTACCACCCCCCCCGCCGTGGTGGAGGGTGGAGTTCTCTGATGATGGACGGGAGGCTCCGCATTTCTGAAGAAGTCGGGCTCGGAAGACACGGCAAGAAATGCGGAGCAGATTCCACGGGTGAATAAGTTCTAGCAGAGCGGAAAGCCGACGATGATTGCAGATTCGCGGGAGAGCGGGGCCATTATTTTCTGCTGCCTGTTCATAGTTTACCAGAGAACCTCTCGTGAAGATCAGGAAAAATAACTGCAGTCCTGATCCCTGCAATCATACCATTACAGACCAACAGCCAAAGTGCCAAGGGTTGGCAAAGAGCCTAGATTACAGCAGCTTCATTGATAGTCACTCATTAACCTGTCCAATCGATGAGTTCATTAGTGGGCAGACCCCTGTGAACTAACTTCAGCATTAAAGCAAAATTGCCAATGACATCAGCATTCATATGCATATCAGGAATTCAATTAATAACCAAAACTTGTTTTACTACCCAGTTTTTCCCTTCAACTTTCATCCATTAGCTCGTCCAAGATATATCAGTAATTAATTAAGCAGCAGAATAATTTATGCGGCTGCCTTTAATTTTGGACACTTCTACAATCACAGTTCAAAGGTGAGAAGCAGAAGATGTGAATAATGTTTTCATTCTTTGCTGTTTTGACAAAGTTTTTGAGCACCTGTCCTAATATCTCTTCATATGGCCCTAACATAAGTTGACAACACTCCTTGCGATGTTTCACTACATTGAAAAGTGCTTTATAAATGCAAAGTATTAAAACCAAACACACAAGTCCACTCCACCATGTGAACATAAAACCTATGGTGAGGGGACGCTACAGACATTAACTGTGAGACAGATGTCTGGACTACTGTGTGTAAATTTTTGTCCACTTATTTGAGAAGGGATGTAGTTCTATTAGAGGCAGTTCAGAGGAGGTTCATTACTAGATTGATTCCAAAGTTGAGGGGTTTGTCTTATGAAGCGAGACGAGCAATTTAGGTCTACACTCGCTGGAGTTTAGAAGAATGAAAGGAGATCTAATTTAGGTATGAAATGTTTTAAAAGGTATTGACAAAGTAGACGTAGAGCAAATGCTTCCTCTTGAGGGGCAATGCAGAATGAGAGGACATAGTTTTAGGATAAGGGGTAGCAGATTTAAAACAGAGATGAGGAGAAATTACTTCTCTCAAAGAGTCATGAATCTGTGAAATTCACTCCCCCAGAGTGCGGTGGATGCCGGGACAGTGAGTAAATTTAAGGAGGAGATAGATAGATCTTTAATTGGTAATGGGTTAATGGGTTTCACAGCGCCAGGGTCCCAGGTTTGATTCCCTGCTGGGTCACTGTCTGTGCGGAGTCTGCACGTTCCCGTGTCTCCGTGGGTTTCCTCCGGGTGCTCCAGTTTCCTCCCACAGTCCAAAGACATGCAGGTTAGGTGGATTGGCCATGCTAAATTACCCTTAGTGTCCAAAAAGGTTAGGAGAAGTTATTGGGTTCGGGGGATAGGGTGGAAGTGAGGGCTTAAGTGGGTTGGTGCAGACCCGATGGGCCGAATGGCCTCCTTCTGCACTGTATGTTCTATGTTCTATGTTATGGAGAACAGGCAGGAAAGTGGAGTTGAGGCCGAGATAAGATCAGCCATGTTCTATTGAATGGTGGAGTGGGACGAGGGCTTAATTGCCTAATCCTGTTCCTAGTTCTTATGTTCTCATGTGAACATGTTCAGAATCAAAGCCCAGTAACCGCCCTGAATTTGTAATCTGTGTTTGTTTTCTTTATTCTTTCATTGGATGTGGGCATCTCTGGCAAGACTAGTGCACACCTCGAATTCCCCTTGAACTGAGTGGCTTGCTAAGCCATTTCAGAGATCAGTTGAGAGTCAACCACATTGCTGTAGATCTGCAGTCACATGTAGGCCAGACCAGGTAAGGGAAACGAGGCAGATTTCCTTTACTGATAAACCTTAGTGAGCCATCTGGGCTTTTTACGACAATTGCATTCATGGTCACCATCAGCGAGGGCAGATTTCAATTCAAAATTTGTTCACTGAAATTCCTCACCACAGCAGCTGCAGGAATTCGACCCCCAAGACATGAGCCTGGGCCCCTGGATTACTCGTCCGGTGACAGAACCCTTATCCCATCATCTCCCCTTCTGATAATCAAAGTTGTTTCGTATCCATGGGCTTCTATGGAAGAAGATCAGAAGGCAACCCGCTCATCCAATTCCTAAACCACATGCCATGCCACAGTTTTAATTCAGTTACTCTACTTCCTTCCAAAATTCCTTTTATTGCTCCCATTTATCAAAATGCAGTGTGTGTTTACTCTACGGACAATGTGTGCAAACTGTTTAATTCATGAAATGCAGCACTCCAAACTCAGCTGGAGAGAATACATGAATAAGTGGGAACACTGAATTTCATGAATTAAACTGGATATATCTACTGTTCACTGACCAGCACACAATGCATTTTCATAAATGTGACTGGCAAAAGAAAAAGGTGCCTTGAAAGAAATTGGAATAATTACAACGAGACTGGCTCCACCTGCAAACTGGTCTGGGTCAGGTTAATGCTCTTTGTTCTGGATCCACATCCTGAACAGACTCGGCAAGCATCAAGTCCTTGCTGCATTGCACGGCGTAAGCCATCTTAACGACATAAAAGTGAAGATAGTGTTACAAAGCCGACAGTGGCTCAATCTCAGCGTGTGTTCATTTGGGTTAATGAACAGCCAAACTCTTTTATATAATTTATATCATCTACACCAATAACTGTCAAAGCTGTGTACCCCCTCTTATAAATCCTCCATATGAACAGTTAAGTTCCCCCTTTAACTTGAATGGCCGAAACTCAAACTCAGCCCAGACTAAAATGAAGGGAGATCATCTCTCCCTCAGCTGCCCAAAGGTCCTAACTGAATGCTTTTCAGCAGCCTCCACCCATCACCTAATGGGGACAAGCCCAGGATAGAAAGCAGCCCTCAAGATTAGAAATCAGCATCATTTCTGAGATACATTTCCTGTTCGCATTTTCCAAACAGTGTCAAATCACAGAGTCAATTTTAATCTTTGTATGAGTTCCGTTAAGTAAGGCCACGGAATTCCAATAGAACTGCACAGAGGGTGGTGCGGGAGGGGCTGTACAACGCGGCGAGCTGTTCAGACACCCATTGACTTAGGTGCGACTGATCAAGGTTTGATCAGGGTTAGTCAGCGGGAGGTCATGCCTAACAATTTTGATCGAATCTTTTGAGCATGCGACCAAGGTGTGTAGATGAGGGTAGTGCAGTTGATGTAGTTTACATGGATTTCTCCAAAGCCTTTGACAAGGTCCCACATGCGAGACTTATAAAAAAGACAAATGCTCATGGGATACAGGGTAACTTGATAAGGTGGATTGAAAATGGGCTGAGCTGTAGGAGACAGAAGGTGATGACAGATGGCTGCCTTAGTGACAGGAAGCCAATGTCCAGTGGTGTACCACAGGGGTCTATGCTGGGTCCCCTATTGTTTGTCATTTATACAAAAAAAGTAGATAACTATGTGGGGAGTAGGATCAGTAAGCTTGGGGATGACACAAAGATTGGCCGGGTGGTTAACAGTGAGGCTGAGAATCTTGGGTTTCAGGACGTTATAGACGGGATGGTGAAATAGGCAGAAAAGTGGCGGATAGAATTTAACCCTGAAAGGTATGAGGTGGTACACTTTGGAAGGATTAATGTGACAAGTAAGTATTTAGTGAATGGCCTAACACTGGGAAGTTCTGAGAAACAAAGTGACCTTGGCATGTTTGTCCAAAAATCTCTGAAGGCAGAAGGGCAGGTTAAAGGGTGGTGAAAAAGGCATAAGGGACACTCGCTTTTATCAATCGTTTAAAAAATGTTTTTTTTCGAGTACCCAATTCATTTTTTCCAATTAAGGGGCAATTTAGCATGTTCAATCCACACATCTTTGGGTATTGGGGGCGAAACCCACGCTAACACGGGGAGAATGTGCAAATTCCACACGGACAGTGACCCAAAGCCGGGATCGAACCTGGGACCTTGGCGCCCTGAGACTGCGCCACCGTGCTGCCCTCGCTTTTATCAATCGTGGCATAGATTACAAAAGCAAGGAAGTAGTGTTGGAATTGTATAGAACTTTGGTGAGGCCACAGCTGGAGTACTGTGTGCAGTTCTGGTCGCCACATTATAGAAAGGATGTGATTGCACTGGAGGGGGACGGCAGGATGTTGCCTAGGATGGAACATTTAGGTTATGAGGACAGGTTAAATAGCCTTGGGTTGTTTCCGCTGGAGCAGAGAAGATTGAGGGGTGACCTGATCGAGGTGTACAAGATTATGAGGAGCATGGACAGGGTGAATAGGGAGTAGCTGTTCCCCTTACTTGAAGGGTCAATTGCGAGGGGGACACAAGGAGGTTGAGGGGGGGATTTGAGGAAAAGCCTTTTTACCCAGAGGGTGGTGAAGGTCTGGAACGCACTTTCTGGGAGGGTGGTAGAGGTGGGTTGCCTCACATCCTTTAAAAAGTACCTGGATGAGCACTTGGCACATCTTAACGTGGGGCAGCACGGTAGCCTTGTGGACAGCACAATTGCTTCACAGCTCCAGGGTCCCAGGTTCGATTCCAGCTTGGGTCACCGTCTGTGCGGAGTCTGCACATCCTCCCCGTGTGTGCGTGGGTTTCCTCCAGGTGCTCCGGTTTCCTCCCACAGACCAAAGATGTGCAGGTTAGGTGGATTGGCCATGATAAATTGCCCTTAGTGTCCAAAATTGCCCTTAGTGTTGGGTGGGGTTACTGGGTTATGGGGATAGGGTGGCGGTGTTGGCCTTGGGTAGTGTGCTCTTTCCAAGAGCCGGTGCAGACCCGATGGGCCGAATGGCCTCCTTCTGCACTGTAAATTCTATGAATTCTATGAATTAACAGTCAAGGCGATGGGCCAAGTGCTGGCAAATGGGATTAGGTAGGCAGGTGTTTTCCATGTGTCGGTGCCGACTCGATGGGCCGAAGGGTCTCTTCTGTGCTGTATTATTCTGTGACTCTGTGACTGGAAGATTCCAGTTTTGTAACATTCCACACAGAATTTCACAGCACTGGCCCTTCTCATTTGTCTTCTCCACACAAGCCTGCTCCCATCTTAATCTGTCAACATATCCCTTCATTGCTCTCTCCCTTTAGAGCCTTATCTAGCTTTGACTCAAATGTGTTTATGATAATCACCTCAACCATTCCTTGGGGCAGTGAGTCCTGCATTCCTACCACACTGCTGAATCCCCCGTTGTATGGGAGGCACTGATAAATCCATTTATGGACCTCGTTCTGGTCTCCCCGCACAAATGGAAACATCTCCCTGTCCACCTGACCAAAAACCCTCCCATCAATTTTGAAGGCAATAATCAGGTCACCTTTACATCTGGTGCCAAAATGAACCACCTCCCACTTAGCGATGGAGATTAATCTGCCGCTGACACGGCGATTCAGCAAGTTTGTTAATGTCTTCTTGATTTTGTCACAGTC
The DNA here is from genome assembly GCF_047496885.1 of Scyliorhinus torazame. NCBI lineage: Eukaryota > Metazoa > Chordata > Chondrichthyes > Carcharhiniformes > Scyliorhinidae > Scyliorhinus > Scyliorhinus torazame. The sequence continues at coordinate 84,600,117 of NC_092728.1, read as the reverse complement.
TTGCTCATTATTAACAATGCCCCATAATTTGATATCAAGTGCAAATTCTGAAATTGTATTTCCTATTCCCAAGTCCAATCACTTATGCAAATAGTGAACAACAGCGGTGCCAGCGCCAGGTCCTTGTGAATCACCACACTCAGTCAGTCGATGTTTTGCAGTCGGTGTACCATCTATCCCTCTGCCACCGAGCCTCTGATTCCAATGGCCACAACCGGCTCAATCAGAGTCCAATGGCACTCTTACCATTAACGTTTTTGTTTTAGTCCGAGTTGAAATGAAAATCGCTTATTGTCACAAGTAGGCTTCAAATGAAGTTACTGTGAAAATTTGCTGCTAAATTCTCAAAATGCAAATTTGGGGAAAGAATTTTGAGAATGATTATTCAAAATACAGTACAACTGAAATAGCCACGCCCAGGTTATTCTTGATTAGAGTGCTTCTGGCAGTGTCTACAAATATTGTCAGCATCGTTGCACTCCACTGCATGGATTTTAATCAGGTCTGCAAATATTCAGGCTTTAAAAAGACCGTGGACACATTCAACTCGTGAATACCTTTAGCTGCACAGAGCAGCCAGGCAGCACCGTTAGCTTTGATGTTGTGACGATTACTGAATTCAGGTAATTTGACCAGTCTTTTCCTCCGCCCCTCTCGTTCGTGCCAGCAAAACAAAAGGGGGAAGCTACCATGCGAACTGGATGCGACGTGAATGCTACACTTTTTGTACATCCCTGGTCCTGTTCAATATGTGTAGCTCTGTTCAATTACAGAAATCATTCCAAACATTACAAATGGGATTGTAGTTTGTACACTGTATTGAGACTAAGGGGGTTAGATATTTGCTGTATACATTCAGCAGGACTACTGAAAAGAAGTTGATTGATTTTCCGAATGCTCAGCTGTACCAAGGTCGGAACTGGTGTATCTCGGCACCAGGACCACCGTGTCCTTCTTGAGCTCAAGCTGGGTGGGTGGCCTTAAGCAACTCTCAGCCAGACCAGTGGTCAGAGCATCAGGGGGTAGCATAGCATTGAGGAGTAGCGAAGCCTAACACTGTTCTATTCTCACCTCCTCCCTCATTAAATAGCAGACTATCGCAAAGGGACACACTGTAAATATCAAACACCAATGGGGAAAACTACAGCTATTAGAAGCTGCCACAAAAACCCGGACCCTCACCATCAATTCCTTCCCCTTCCAAGACTGCCGTTTCAAACTGCTTTCAACTCCAGCCGAGGTTCCACCTTCATCACAAAGAATTGCCACCCATTTCCGCACAATTGATGTTGAAATCCTCATTCGCTTTCGTCATCTCCAGATTCGACCTTTCCAGTTATCTCCTGAATGACCCACCATTCTCAACCCTCTGGAAACTTCGACTCACCAATACTCTGCTGGCCATGATCCGATTCTGCACCAAATCCCACTCGTCCAGCATCTCTGTTCATAGTGTAATCATGGAGTTTGTATGTTCAGGTGGTGGACATTAACTGCGGGTTTCACTTGTGCTCCCTACATCTCGAAGCAGGCTGAACGTGTTGTGGTTGGGCTTGGAGGTGCATGTTTGATACCTCTAAATAAAAGTTTATAAAGGGTGTAAACTAAGGTTCGGCTCCAGCAGTTCTATCCTTCACCACCCGGCTTTGTGCAGTAAAAAGAAAACATTTTCTGGTGACCTCCATTGCTCCCCATTCTCATGCTTTAATCCTTTAATAGCCTCACCCCCCCCCCCCCCCCAGTGTCTGCTCCAGCCCAGCAGCCTCGCTCTCCACTCCAACCACAAGCTCTCAGTTTAATCTAGTCATGGCCATCCCAGGCTGGAGAGTGGGCCGCAAGATTGAAATCGGGCTTGTTCCCTAACTATAACCCCATGAATAAGATTAAATTATGACACACACTGAATATTTCATGAGAAGTTATACAGAATGCTTCATCATTCATATTTGAATAACTACCTTCAAATGGTAAAAACAAAAGAAATATTTACAGTTTGGCTGCAGAGAGAGGGCAGGGCAGATGATGGGGTTGGAGGGGGGTGTGGGATGGTGTGGGGGCTATGTGGGTGGAGGGGGTATGGAGGTGGTGTGGGGGTGGTGGTAGTGGAGGAGGGGGTTGGGGGGCAGGTGTGATGGAACAGGTGGTGACACCCGTGCCATGGGGAACCGCAACACAGCAGGGTCTCTGCCCCGGCGACTGCCCTCTCTCTGGGTCCACCACCCAGGTCCAGTGCCCGCTGCTCTGCTGTGGTGACGGGCCGCAAGCCTTTTCCCTCTCCCGGGTTGTGGGCCGCCACCTCTTTGGGCCGGTGGGGTGGGGCAGGGCTGAAAACGCACAGTGCTGGACAGTCGGACACATGCAGCACAGGGGATGGGTAGCTGGTGGCCTTCGTGGCCAGGGCAGCCGGCCAAGGCGGCCAGTATGGGTACTGGCATGTGGTGCAGGGTGGGGGTTCAGTCGCCCTCCGGGTGGGGGGAGGGGGAGGTTACGGGTGTGTGAGTTGGGGGATTAGTGTCAGGGGCACGGTGCTGCGTACTCACCATGACCGCCCTGAGGAGGTTGTGCAGTTTTTTCTGGCGTTGCTGGCCTGTCCGGATGGGTGGCAATCTCCTTCTCACCCTGGGTTACAGGGTAGCCCGCATCTCCTCCACGGCGTCTAGCAGGATCTCCAGCTCAGCATCAACGAACCGGCGCGACGCTCTCCATTCTGCCATCTTCTTGGCTGTGATGAGTGTGTGTGTGTGGGGAGCGGAGTGCTAATATGTGGCTGCAGCTTGTCAGCCTCTCAAGTGTCAACCCGACTCCGACGAATCCAACACCGTTTTTCACTGGAATCGCTTGTGTTCCGTGTGCCTCCAATGCCTGCCCATTAATTGGCCCTGGAGAGGCTGTCGTACAAGCCACCGATTCAGTCCCAGAGTCATACCCTAGTTTCTGAAACGGAGAACCCCGCCCACAATCTGGCCCAATTATATTATCAGATTGTCATGATTAACATTTACAGAACTCAGCAAAAGACACCCTAACATCTCTATCCTATTACAATTCCACACCAGCCCCCACAATCCCACACCAGACCCATAATCCCACACCAGACCCCACAATCCCACACCAGACCCATAATCCCACACCAGACCCCACAATCCCACACCAGACCCACAATCCCACACCAGACCCATAATCCCACACCAGACCCCACAATCCCACACCAGACCCATAATCCCACACCAGACCCACAATCCCACACCAGACCCCACAATCCCACACCAGACCCCACAATCCCACACCAGACCCCACAATCCCACACCAGACCCACAATCCCACACCAGACCTCACAATCCCACACCAGACCTCATAATCCCACACCAGACCCCACAATCCCACACCAGACCCACAATCCCACACCAGACCTCACAATCCCACACCAGACCCACAATCCCACACCAGACCCCAACAGTATTAGGATGCTGGACCTAAACCCTAATATTTTTGTTTATTTTGTAAGACAGTGCAGAAAGAACGATTTGCTCCAGAAGTGTTTGCATGAAAAAATAGAGAATTGGTATTTTAAAACAAAACTTTATTATGAATGCAATATTAAACTCCTTATAGAAAATCTACAGAGCACCTTCAGTGCCGAAGGGGGCCATTCGGCCCATCGAGTCTTCACCGACCTTTCAAAAGACCACCCTACCAATCCCCTGCCCTATTCCTACACCTCACCCGAAGGGGTAATTTTTACCATGGCCAATCCACCTAACCTATACATCTTTGGATTGTGGGAGGAAACCGGAGCACCCGGAGGAAACCCATGCAGGCACGAGGAGAATATAGAAACTCCACACAGACAGTCACCCGAGGCTGGAACTGAACCCGGGTCCTTGGCGCTGTGAGGCAGCAGTGCTAACCACTGTGCCACCGTGCCGCCTCTTACTCCCGAAAAAATAATAATGATCTTTTTTAGTGTCACAATTAGGCTTACATTAACACTGCAATTAAGTTACAGCGAAAATCCCCTGGTCGGCATACTACAGCGCCTGTTCGGGTACACTGAGGGAGAATTCAGAATGTCCAATTCTCCCAACAAGCATGTCTTTCAGGCTTACAATAGCTTATAATTACCCCTCTCAATCCATCTTAAAATCAGCATGGCATAGAACAGATTCTGGCTCTTGTTTGAACCCCTTCAGACTCTGGCTGACTATCTTAAGAAATCTGGTTCACTTAATGCGTCTTCACGGACTGCTCTGATTTAACCTATCCTACAGTGAGAGAATTGTGGACTCAGTGTCAGATAGATCAGACTTTAACTCTTCTCTCCAGAAGCTTTTTCAAAATGTCCCGCTCTCTCTCAGCACCACTCAGCACTGACATCATCTCTCCAAGCTGAAAAACAAATTAATATTTCAGCGACTGAAAGCCCATTAACTCCCCACGGACTGCCCCCAGTCAAACCACAGTGTATTAGCCCAGACTGAAAAACACATTCCTCTGTCAATTTCACCTTCTGGCTGCTAAAAGCTCCCAGGACCTGCAAAACAGAATCCTTTTTAAAAGAAAAACAATCAATCTCACCCTAACCCCAGACTTTTAACCCTTAAATTGCACAGTACATTTATAATCCAATCTTCCTAAAATCCTCCATTCGTCACACGCCCATTTTACAAACAGCCAGGAGGAATATAATTATGAATATGCTGTCTGCTGGCATTAGGATTCAAACTCCTAGCCCTGGTTGAAAGAACAATGAGCACAGTGCTGTAGTTACCAGACCAAACAGATGATATATATATATATACTTTTAACAACGTCATTCTCAAAGATGTGTCTCCTTGTGGATTTCAGAGTGATAAATTAGCTGTTCGAAAGGCTGGCTTCCACTAATGATGTTTAGGAAACTGTGTCTCAGAGAAAGAAAAAAATCAATTTAAATTCCAATACTCTGTGCAAATGTAGCTTATATGTGACAACATCCATATGGCCAGTATCGTCCAGATTGAAGGAACGTGTCATTTGAAAAGTTAGAAACATTCAGCTTCTAACAGGAGGGTTTGCCATATTGCCAGGATTCTCCCAGAGTCTTCATGAATTATAGATGAATCACCAGGACACTTGATGCAAGCACCCCGAGAGAAAACACACAGAGGCACTAAACTAAGTTTCACTTTTACTGGTTTACCAACAAAGATGCAAAGAACAGTACAGACAAGTAATGGCCCTTTGGCCCTCCAAGCCTGCGCCGATCATGCTGTCTGTCTAAACTAAAACCTTCTGCACTTCTGGAGTCCGCATCCCTCTATTCCCATCCTATTCATGTATTCGTCAAGATGCACCTTAAACCTCACTATTGTAACTACGTCTACCACCTAGCAGCACGTTCCAGGCACTCACCACCCTCTCTATAAAAAAACTTGCCTCGCACATCTCCTCTAAACTTTGCCCCTTGCACCTTTGTGTCCTCTAATAATTGACTTTTTCACCCTGGGAAAACGCATCTGACAATCCACTCTGACCAAGCCACTCATAATTTTGCAAACATCTATCAGGTCGCCCCTCAACCTCTGTCGTTCCAGTGAAAACAATCCGAGTTTATCCAATCTCTCCTCAGAGCTAATACCCTCCAGACCAGGCACCATCCAGGCATCTCTCCTGTACTCTCTCCAAAGAAACCACACTGCATGTTCTCTTTATGTCTGAGTGGATTTCCTCCGGGTGCTCCGGTTCCCTCCCACAAGTCCCGAAAGACGTGCTTATTAGGTGAATGGACATTCTGAATTCTCCCTCAGTGTACCCGAACAGGAGTGGGGGGGGGGGGGGGGGGGGGTGGTTCAAGATGCGTGCGGTCAAGGGATGAAAGCCCCAGGAGTTAGCAACATAACAATGGAATCTTAGCGCATCACTGACCATAAGAGGTAACAATGTCAATCAATGGTTGCAAATTGGCTTATTCATTTTAGTAAGAATCATTTTAGATAAAATGTTCATTGTTCAAACTTTTATTTTGCCATGAATCACAATTCAAGGTTCAATTTGCCCAATGGAATCATGATTACAAGCAGCTTGGGCCCTTTATTACAATGGAAATATGCAGATTGCTTGTTGGATGTCCTAATGACACAGTGGATTAAATATTAACACATTACGGCACCGAGAACTGAGAGGAGACTGAACCCCATGTAGCTCCTGATCTCTGCTAAGTTGTGACATGGAGGAGAGACAATGAACAAGGAGAGGAAAAGCATCAGGGGTGAAGAAGTGCTTCACGGAAAGAAATGGTGAAGGAAAACAGGACAGTTAACAATCTGGAAGCTCACTTTTCCATGATGACTCCAGGTTGAAATGACCCGTGGGCAAATTCCAAGAAACTGGTAACTTCCATTCCGTCATGGAGGTGATGTATAACCAGTGACCTAAAGGAGGAGAGAGAGAACAAAGTGCACATCAATTAATATAAATGACATGACTCAGACATCCGAAGGAAGATTCCATCTGGAACAAGCACCACCACACGGCACACCAGGCCCCCAGAAAGCTCGGTGAGCCCAAGAACACTACTAGAAAATCAAACAAAGCAAATATGGAGCAGGGTCGAATATAATAAAACAACATTTATTGCTGCGAATAGCAGAAAACTGACATCTGGCCCAAGTAATTATGGACACACACAAAGACACACCCACAGCCACACATAGGGCAGGATTGAGCGACCATATTAGCCATGGGCACAAATCTCGTAATAGCTGCAAATTCTCACTAGAGGCCACAAACCAGGTTTGTGCCAGTGGGATTTCGGAGCGCAAAGTTCTGGGGCCCACCCCAATGACGCAATTTTTCACACAAATTTCACGCCCAGAAAGGGCGCAATTCTGATTTGCATGAATTTGATTCCATTGTAATATACTTAGCGTGGCCAGCGTCGCAGCTTCAGCCCTGATTGAATCGTCCCACCGGCCAAGCATAGCCTCACACGGGCACAAATTACTACAGCTTTTTAGAAAAGGGAACCAGGTCCCATGACATCCAAGAGGGAGGAAAGAGATGAGAACCACTGTCTCCACCCAGCACCAGGGTGTCCAAAGGGACAGAGCCCGCTCTGATGGGAGGAGGTGGGGCTCGCTGATCACTGGGGAGCGGGGAGAGCGGAGGGGGGGGGACCACGGGGGCTTCTGAATGGGGGTCGCGGACGGCTGATATGGATGGTCCTGAAGTATGCTGCCTGTGTTGTTTAAAAGTTCTGAGAGGTTTATGTTAGTCTGATGTATGTGGCATGGGGGTATGGGGTGGCTGCAGCTGCAGGCCACATGGGGTGGAGTGTGTTAAGAGTCAACGAGATGGGACTAATGGGCAGGATGGACGAGACCCCCAAAAGAGAGAAGAAAACACATTGCCCAGCCTGGGAGTGGGGGGAGAGAGGTGGAGGGTGGAAAAATCTCCTGCAGTGGCTGTCCAGGAGGCCTGAGTGTTGAGGCATGACAGCAATGAGATCTCGGAATGATGCAACCTGAATAAGAAGGGTGCCTATTAGCTCTGCCGATCCCTGAAGCTGAAAGCAATTGTGCCTCTAACATACCTGAGGCACATGCTCATCAAACTAACTGGCCATCAAGAGTTAACCCTGAACAATGTCAGCTTCCCACAGGTTCAAACTCAAGGAACCTCAGTTAATTTCTGTTCTTCTATTTAGTTGATTGACCCCAAAACACATCAAACTCAAGGAATGAGATCAATACTCAGGGTTCAAAGCTAAACATTTGTGTACGTGGGATCGAGAGGCACCGGACCTGCCTATGTGCCGGACCCCAACGCCTGCCAGTGAGGATCCATTAGCCCCAAGGCGGACATCACTGTCCAGTTGACCTTGTCCATTAGTGATGTGCGAGCTTATAAATCTCCTGTCAGAACCCCCAGCGAGGTAGAGAATAAGGGAGGGGAGAACCAGACGGGAGGCCAAAGACGACTCTGACTCTCATTCCTCACAGGTCACTGAGCGATATCAGTATGGGGCCAGTGGATCTATTCTTCCCTTCACTGGGCTGGAGGAGCAAAGACTCCAGCAGCAACGTACGGCAGCGCGTAGGGAAGACCCAATGGCAGGAGACGAGGGGGGTCACAGGGCAGGCTCGGGGGCCGGAGACCACACCAGCTGTGCAGGGGGTACGAATTCACAGAAGGAGACCGAGGGTGTGCTGGACCCGAGTGACCTTTATGGAGCTATTGGACAACATATGCCATAGGAGACTCCGCCTCACCAGGGAGACTGTGTGGTCGGTACCTGTGCCACATCCTTACAGACTTGGCACCACCTGGTGGCTGAGGGCACCCGCTCCCTGTGGCTGTGAAGGTCACGGCAGCCCTCAATTGCTATGCAACGGGGTTATTCCAGGGCCGACGGGTGACCTGTGTGGCATCTCGCAGGCGTCCGTCCATTAGTGCATCGGTGAGGTGATGGAGTGCTCAACGCAAGGACTTTGGACTTTATTCATTTCGACCTGGACCAGGCTCAGCAAGACGAGAGGGCCAGCAGATTCGGCACCATAGCTGGCCTACCACAGGTGCAGGGAGTGATCGACTGCACCCATGTTGCATGGGCAGGAGGGCTAGGGATTTCCTCACCCCCATCCCACTTCATGGACTGGTACCAACATGTTCTTGAACAGCTTTAACCACACCCCACCCTCCTGGTAGTCCTGGTTCTGCCTTTGCAACTCCAGCAACTAAGGGATGAATATATCAAAAGGAACGGCACCTTGGTCCTGGGATCCAGTGGACCACCGGCTGTCCAATCCCTTGGACGTTCCTGCCTCCACCTGATGTGCATCAGGAGTGTGTGGTGTTCACCACATAGTGACGTAGAAGCCTATCTGTTAGGTTCTCCCACAAATGTGTGTGTCTCTGTGATGGTGGATGGTGGAGGTGATAACTGTGATTTCTCTGCCACGTCCTCCTCCGAGTTCTGCTCCAAGGTGGTATTGAGGGTGAGTGCTGGGGCACTGCTGGAAGATGGTCTTGCTCTTTGGTTGATGTTCCTGCAAGGCATGTTTTAGTACATGGCCAGGTCAATAGTTTGGACTACACAGAACTCACTTGAGACTGGTCATCTGCATGAATGTTCAGTTGCTTCCAATTTTTCTGTCACAGGCCCACCTCACTGTCAGCGTAGGCCCATTCTAGCTCCTGCTCTTCCCCTGCGAGCTCCATGCCTTTCTCCTCGAATGGAGTCAGGACATTCAGTTTGGGCATTCCATTGCCCGTTTCTTCTCACTCACAGTGGTTGTGGGAGAGCTTCTCCTGCAGGAACACAAAAGGGATCATGTGAGCTGGATGCCTGGCAGGTCAGTGATGGAGTTCCAGGGGGGGGTGAGGATGCTGATAGGAGATTGGGTGCTGGGAACTTGCAAGGTAGCGGCATGTGGGATCGAGGTGACATTTCGATGGGGGGGGGTGACGGAAGGTGGAATGCCGAGAGGATAAAGGGAGCACCCTGGCTGATCGGAGTAGGCCATTCATTTTTCTTCTACGTTGCTGGAAGGCCTCCTGCCAGAACGAGGGTGTATTATCACCGCTTCTCCTCCATGGCATCCAGCAAATGGCTGAGGGCCCACTCCGAGAATCGAAGTTCGGGTTTCCTCGCTGTCATCCTCCTGGCCTGAATGATAGCAAGGGCTGTCGAGCCATTTAAATGTAGTGCCCCATTGATTGAAGTGCTCAGATAACTCCTGAGATGGGCGAATAAGGCGCAGAGATTTTCATGTGAGGAAATAATTTTTTCAAAGTGCCTGAAAATTGCGGATCATGCTGCCAGTGCCAACACAATTTTCCCGCCGAAATTCACAATTTGCCATTTCTTCAGGAAATTTCTTTCAGTGAAGTAGTTTGTCTTCCTGATCAGCATGGAACATTATTGTTCCATGTAATGCATACTCCTTTTTAACAATGTACATTTTTTTTTAAAATTCCAATTCGGGGGCAATGTAGCGTGGCCAATCCACCTACCCTGCCCATCTTTGGGTGTGGGGGTGAGATCCACGCAGACACGGGGAGAATACACAAACTCCACGCTGACAGTGACCACACGGGGCTGGGATTGAACCTGGGTTCTTGGTGCCATGAGGCAGCAGTGCTAACCACTGCGCCACCGTGCCGCCTTATGGATGCTCCTTTTAACAGCTTGACTCCATATTGACGATTTTACCTTTAATTGTATTGGCCCAGCCAGCTAAGATTCAAATCCTTTTGACAATGTTCCTCATTGTTTTCTATGCTGATTTTAAAACCAGCCACAATCTTGGGAATTTTGCTTCCAATGGCCTTCAGACGTCAATTAATGATGGGCCATTGGATTACGCAATTACCACTTTTATACAATCTGAAAAATTTCCATTGGCGAGGATCCTCAGCTTTCCGCTGTCAATTATTCATCCTGCAACAATTTTTGGATCTGGTTTCATGACTTTTTGTTTTAGCTGTTGATCACTTGCGTGGAACTACCCAAGCAATTTTGATCCACTCGGACATGCATTAGATCAAAGACTTCCTGTTTACCGATCTTGTCCTGAATTTACGAATGGCGAGTGGCCACTTACCCATGTGATTCTCACTTTTGTGGTGAAAGGTTTTTGACATTCTGTGCGCCGTTCATCTATTCATTAAAGTGGAAATGTTTCTCTGAAGCAACAAATATGTATCTCATTGGATTGGCTTTACTGTTATTAACTGAGACGGCCTCAGATAAAGATTTCCTTAGATCAGGAATCTGTTTGCATTAGATATGGACATAAATGCGTTTTACTGCATTCACAAATCAATCAAAGGAACAAAATGTGTTAGAGAAAAGCAAGTCACCTGTCATGTAAATGCTCAGTGTTTTACCTCAATTGGAAATATCCCAAATTTACATCCTTCTCTTGGTTTTGGATCTCTTCGGGAGAAGATGGGCTATAGGCGCAATGGTGCAGTCTGTCAGTTTGGCTTTTTGAACGTACTACTCCACATAATTGATGCGACCATCAATTCACACGAAACCAAGAGTAGAAGTAAACTGTGGCTTTAATCGACTAGAACAGTGCCTGCCTGTGACCGGTCTGCTAGTGAGAGCCGCCTACAGGGCTACTGCTCTTTATACCTCCCCTCAAGGGGTGGAGCCAGGGGCAGAGCCCACAAGGCACCAACATGATACATTATAGGTAATACCTTACAATGGTCCATAGGTGGAGCCCACATGGGCAACAGGGTGATACAGTGACATACATGGTGAATGGTTGCTGCAATACGTTCACCACATTCACCCGCTGTTAAAAAAATGAAGTCCGGCGGGGGTGAAGGGTTCATAAGTTCAGCCTGTCCGGCGCACGGATCGTGCGCTGTGATCGCCGAAGTTCTGGTATCGCAGCTGGCCCAGGTGTCAAACTCATCCGTGCTGGCATGGATAGTGAAGTCGCCGGTGTGGGCACAGACGTGGACTCCGGGAGCGTGTCTTCTGGAGCTTCGTTCCTGTGGGTCGGTGAAGGGGGAATGGCGAGCGGGAGGGGGTGCGGGTGCCATGTAGGGGCAGGGGCGCTGGTCAGCGTAGGTTGGGCGGGGTAAGTTGGGGTGGCAGTGGTAGTGGAACTTGCGGGTACCAGGTCCCGGAGGGAAACCGTATCCTGTCGGCCGTCGGGGTGTGCTATGTATGCGTATTGGGGGTAGGTGTGTAGGAGCTGGACCCTCTCTACCAGAGGGTCGGACTTATGGCTCCTGACGTGTTTGCGGAGCAGGACAGGCCCCGGTGTCTTCAGCCAGGACGGAAGCGAGGCCCCGGAGGTGGATTTCCTGGGGAAAACCAATAGGCGGTCATGAGGGGTCTTGTTTGTGGCCGTGCAAAGGTGAGACCTAATGGAGTGGAGCGTGTCGGGGAGGACCTCCTGCCAATGGGAAACTGGGAGATTCTTAGACCATAGGGCCAGGAGGATGGTCTTCCAGACCGTCGTGTTCTCCCTCTCCACCAGCCCGTTTCCGCGGGGGTTATAACTGGTAGTCCTGTTTGAGGCGATGCCCTTACCGAGCAGGTACTGAAGCAGTTCGTCGCTCATGAACGACGAGCCCCGGTCACTGTGAACGTACGTGGGGAAACCAAACAGGGTGAAGACACTATGCAGGGCTTTAATGACGGTGGCCGCGGTCATGCCGGGACAAGGGATTGCAAAGGGGAAGCAGGAGAACGCTTCAATAATGTTGAGGAAATATGTGTTGCGGTTGGTGGAGGGGAGGGGCCCTTTGAAATCGATACTGGGGCGCTCAAAGGGCCGGGATGCCTTTACCAGGTGGGCCTTATCTGGACGATAGAAGTGCAGCTTGCACTCCACGCAGATCGGGCAGTCGCTGGTCATGGCTCTGACCTCCTCAGTGGAGTAGGGCAGGTTGCGGGCCTCGATGTAGTGGAGAAGCCGGGTGACCCCTGGGTGGCAGAGGTCAGCGTGGATAGCCCAGAGTCGGTCCTCTTGCACGCTGGCGCGTGTGCCGCGGGACAGGGCATCTGGGGGCTCGTTGAGCTGCACAGGACGATATACGATATCGTAATTATAGGTAGAGAGTTCGATCCTCCACCTCAAGATGTTATCATTCTTGTTCTTGCCCCGCTGCGTATTATCGAACATGAAGGTGAGGGTTCATGAAAAAAATGCTACTGCCTGCCTGCCTGATTGAGGGTAGTGGCAACGGCGACCTCTGATGCGTCGCTCTCCACCTGGAAGGGGACGGACTCGTCCATCGCGCGCATCACGGCTTTGGCGATATCCGCCTTGATGCAGCTGAAGGCCTGGCGGGCCTCAGCCGCCAGTGGGAAGAAGGTGGCCTTGATCAGTGGGCGGGCTTTGTCCGCATAGTTGGGGACCCACTGGGCGTAATAGGAAAAGAACCCGAGGCACCACTTCAGGGCCTTGGGGCAGTGGGGAAGGGGAAGTTGCAGGAGGGAGCTCATACGGACTGGGTTGGGTCCTGGAACCCCGTTTTCCATGACGTAGCCGAGGATGGCTAGTCTGGTTGTGCGGAAAACGCATTTCTCCTTGTCATAAGTGAGGTTAAGGGTTCGGGCGGTTTGGAGAAATCTCTGGAAGTTGACATCGTGGTCCTGCTGATCATGGCTGCAGATGGTGATGTTGTCCAAGTACGGAAATGTGACCCGCAGCCCGTACTGGTCCACCATTCGGTCCATCGTTCTTTGGAAGACCGAGACCCCGTTTGTGACGCCGAAGGGGACCCGGAGGAAGTTGAAAAGGCGGCTATCTGCCTCAAAGGCCGTGTAGTGGCGGTCCCCGGGGCGGATTGGGAGCTGGTGGTATGCAGACTTCAGATCCACCGTGGAGAACACCCGGTAGTGTGCAATCTGGTTAACCATGTCTGCGATCCGGGGAAGGGGGTACGCATCGAGGTGCGTGAACTGGTTTATGGTCTAGCTGTAGTCTACAACCATCCGGTTCTTTTCCCCGGTCCTGACGACCACCACCAGGGCTTTCCAGGGCCTGTTACTGGCCTCGATGATCCCTTCCCGCAAGAGTCGCTGGACCTCGGACCTGATAAAAGTCCTGTCCTGGATGCTGTACCGCCTGCTTCTGGTGGCAACTGGCTTACAGTCGGCGGTGTGATTTGCGAAGAGCGGGGGAGCAGGGTCGCGAGGCTACATACGGTGAGTGGGGGTAGGGGACCGCCGAACTTCAGGGTTAGGCTCCTGAGGTTGCACTGGAAGTCCAGTCCCAACAGGAGAAGAGCGCAGAGGTCGGGGAGTACATAGAGTTTAAAGTCGGCGTACTCGGCGCCCTGTATTGCGGGGGTTGCGGCAGTGCACCCCCGGATCTGCACCGAGTGCGACCCAGAAGCGAGGGAGATGGTTTGACGTGCCGGGAAGATTGGGAGCGAGCAGCATCTTACCATGTCTGGATGAATGAAGCTCTCCGTGCTCCCGGAGTCGAACAGGCAGGGCATTTTGTGTCCATTATCCCGGACGGTCATCATGGAGCTCCGGAGGTGTTGGGGTCGCGACTGGTCAAGGGTGACGGCACCGAGTTGCGGGTAGCCGGTGTGGTCGGAGGTGCTGGGGTGGTCCCAAGATGGCTGCCCCCGTCGGTCACACCTGTCGGGCGGCGTTGCAGATGGCAGCCAAGATGGCGACCCCCGTCGGTCGGGCGGTGAATAAGATGGCGTCCAAGATGGCAGCCCCCATGAGTCGCACGTGGCGGGCCGCGTGGGCGAGGATGGCCAAGATGGCAGACCCCGTGAGTCACCCACGCTGTGCGGGCTGGAAGATGGCTGCCCCCACGGACATCACAAGCCGATGACGCGTCCGGGGGAGGCGGAGCCGGCAGGCAAGCTGCTACACTGCCGTATCTGCGGGCCTGTGAGTCTGAGGGTCGGTCTTGCGATTTTGAGGGTTTGAACCTGTCCAGGCAAACCTTAGCGAAATGTTCTTTTCTCCCGCAGGCGCTGCAGTTCACGTTCTGGGCCGGGCAGCGCTGCCTGGGGTGCTGATGCTGACCGCAGAAATAGCAGGGAAGCCCCCCCCATGGTGGCCGGGCAGCCATGCGGCACAGGCCTGGGGTACTCTTTGGTCGGGGGTCCACGAGGGGGTCGTGTGATCAGACGGGAACGTGTTGAGGTTTTGGAACGCTACTTCTAGAGAGGAGGCTAACTTTTCTGTCTCTTTCAGGTCGAGGGCACCTTTCTCGAGTAGGCGCTGTCTCACGTAGTTGGACCTGACTCCAGCCACGTAGGCATCCCGGACGGCGAGGTCCATATGTTGAGTGGCCGTAACGGCCTGGTAGTTGCAGCTTTGTGCAAGGACTTTGAGGTCACGTAGGTACTTTTCCAGCGAGTCCCCGGGGCGTTGGCGGCGAGTAGTGAGGAGATGCCGTGCGTATACCTCGTTCACGGGCCTTACGTAGAGGCGCTCTAGCATCACGAGGGCATCTGCGTAATTGGAGGCTTCCTCGAGTTGCACAGAGACTCGAACGTTTACCCGGGCGTGGAGGAGGCTCAGCTTCTGATCATCGGAGATGGAAGGCGAGGAGGGGGCGGCGATGTAGGCCTTGAAACAGCGGAGCCAGTGCGAAAAAATCCCTTTGACCTCCGCGGCCTGTGGGTCGAATTCCAGTCGGTCAGGTTTGAGGGCCGATTCCATTGTGGTGTTGTAGTCGATTAAATTGATGTGACCATCAATTCACGCGAAACCAGGAGTAGAAGTAAACTGTGGCTTTAATCAACTAGAACAGTGCCTGCCTGCAACTGGTCTGCTAGTGAGAGCCGCCTACAGGGCTATTGCTCTTTATACCTCCCCTCAAGGGGAGGAGCCGGGGCGGCGCCCACAAGGCACCAACATGATACATTACAGGTAATACCTTACAATGGTCCATAGGTGGGCAACAGCGTGATACAGTGACATACATGGTGAATGGTTACTGCAAGACGCCCACCACAATAATGAGATCAAATACTATCCTGAAGTCACTCCACTCACACCCACCCTCCCCCCCACCCCTGCACCCCCAGCCCCCCACCCTCCTGTGACTCATCTGGTTGGGAATTTCTCTCAGCCAGGTGGCTACCAGTTAAACCCAATTCTCAGCCGCTCTGTTTTGACAATTGAGAACACAAATGCACCAGATGCCAAACCCTTGACGCTTGTAAACAAAGTGGAATCTGGAACTATTTGATAAAACATGATCCAAAGCCATTGTTTGCAAAAATCCCCACACGTATGACCACTCTGTCCGATCAAAGGCTTCCTCAATGTCAAGGGTACAGGAGGGTATTGGATTGAGTGCAAGGAAGCAAATAAATCTTTCCACATTATCAGGAGGTGCTCATCCAGCAGGCCTTAATTAAACTCTCATGCACCAAGTTCATTTTGGCAGCTTTTTACTGTCATCAGCGAGCGAGCCTATGGACCGGTGGTTCCCTTGGATTCACTGGGCCTCATATTGAGCACGTTTTGTCATTCTTCAAAAGCTCACTGACATAGAATTATCATAGAATCATAGAATTTACAGTGCAGACCCCCGGGAAATGCCTTTAGATATATGCCGGTGAGGGCTTTTGTGAGGCGACAGGTGAGGGAATTCCCGTTGCTCCCGGCACAAGAAGTTCAAGATAGGGTGATCTCGGGTGTATGGGTCGGGGAGGGCAAGGTGTCGGAAATACACCAGGAGTTGAAAGAAGAGGGGGAAGCGCTGGTAGAAGAGTTGAAGGGTAAATGGGAGGAGGAGCTGGGGGAGGAGATCGAGGAAGGTCCTAGACTATCTCGCGGAGCGTTAGAGGAAGGTCGGTCAGCAGCAGCAGCAACCTGGCCGGGGGAGGGGGGGGACACGTCCTGGGAGGGGGGGGAGGGGGGACTGCCTGGGAGGGTGGATGAACAAGAGATAACATGAAGGGTTGGGGAAACTGGCACGTACGGGTGAGGGCCAGTGTACAAAGCTGTGTAAATATATCATTTTGCCATGTATATATCTTGCTCTGCGCGATTTTTTTTTTTTGTTACGGGGGGGGAGCTATTGTTTGTAAGGGAGAAAACTTGTGTTAAAAAACTTTAATAAATATTTTTTTTTTTAAAAGAATTTACAGTGCAGAAGGAGGCCATTCAGCCCATCAACTCTGCACCGGCTCTTGGAAAGAGCACCCTACCCAAGCCCACACCTCCACCCTATCCCCATAACCCAGTAATCCCACCCAACACTAAGGGCAATTTTAGCGTGGCCAATCCACCTAACCTGCACATCTTTGGACTGTGGGAGGAAACCGGAGCGCCCGGAGGAAACCCACGCACACACGGGGAGAAAGTGCAGGCTCCGCACAGACAGTGACCCAAGCCGGGAATCGAACCTGGGACCCTGGAGCTGAGAAGAAATTGTGCGAACCACCATGCTACCGTGCTGCCCTCTAACGTGCAAGTGATGACAATATTTGTGACGTCTCCCGCATTACGGGTGTTGCTTTAAAAACAATAAAGAAAACGAACAAAAGCTGTCGGAGTAAAGTGTGAGAAGTGTTCAGACTGCAATCACAAAGGTTTCTCAGTCTACTAAAACCTTTGCTGTAACTGAGGGTGGAGCCAGCTACAGCAAAGTTACATCTTTCTCTTGCAAGTTAAGAGTCATGGTAACTTAGTTCCAAGATGAATTTCTTGCACCTTGATCATACCGACCCAACTGAGAAGCCTAACAAAGTCTGCGTCCTCAGTGCACTCCTCTACAGTGTTGAAGTCTGCGTCCTCAGTGCACTCCTCTACAGTGTTGAAGTATGCATCCTCAGTGCACTCCTCTACAGTGTTGGGACTCACCACGGTATGCAGAAGACAAAGCTTCACCATCTAAGACACTACCTCGCAGCTCATGGGCAGGACAAGGTGACTGGCTCAGATGTCCTGGGGGGAGTGTGCCAATTGTTCAGCATGCACTCATTGCTAAGCCAATGACGTCTACATCAGCTTGGCCACGCCCATCGGATAGCCGTGACCTCTGGAGGGGCGAGCAGTAACTAGAAGCTCAGCTGGTTGAGAAGAGTGTCCAGAGAAGTCCGAGGTCAGTGAATTGGGCATCTTCTCAGCTCGCTGTCTTGCTCTTGAAACAAACATGGCAGAGACCGCCGTGCCAAACCGGGGCTCCTGAGCTACTCCAGGTGATGCTCAATGTAGAGTGGGCCACCTCAGCATAAAATATCGTCCTAGGAGATGGAAGTCTACCGCAGATCAAGAATTGGTCCAAAGAATATCTTTGATGAAGTGTTTAAAATGCAAATGAGAATCACTGACAATTTGTCAGCTTCATCGTAAATTATGCACTGGCTCTGTAAAAAGGATCTTCTTACATTCTCGTTTAATCCATGTCGTATTGTATTTTCAATCTCACAGTAACATTAGCAGAGTCAATGTCATAGTCATGTGTGCATTTTTGTTATCTGGTTGAGCTGCAAGTAGCAACTGCAACTACCTCCGGGTCATCACCCTGTTGTGTACCAGAGTATAGATCAGGAAGATTTCACTTGTTATACAGGTTTGAGGGAAATTGCTTCTAACTTCAAAGATTAAAGTCTCCTTGGAATGCAACAGAAGCAGTTCAGATCCCAGTGCCAACGACATGGTCAAGTCTAATGGGCGGCACGGTAGCACAGTGGTTAGCACTGTTGCTTCACGGGGCCAGGGTCCAAGGTGCGGGTCCCGCTCGGGTCACTGTCTGTGCGGAGTCTGCACGCTCTCCCCGTGTCTGCGTGGGTTTCCTCCGGGTGCTCCGGTTTCCTCCCACAAGTCCCGAAAGACGTGCTTGTTTGGTGAATTGGACATTCTGAATTCTCCTCAGTGTACCCGAACAGGCGCCAGAGTCTGGCGACTAGGGGATTTTCACAGTAACTTCATTATAGTGTTAATGTAAGGTGACAATATTAAAGATTATAAAGATTATTATTATAACCTCAGTAGCAGACAGTTTATGTATCACTACAACAGTAACTTGTCTTTGACATAGTAAAACATCCCAAGGTGATTGGAAGGGGAGTTATACAAAATTTGACACACTGTCCTATGAGAAGATTTTAGGTCAAATGGCAAGAATCTTAGTCAGAGAGTAGCTGTGGGGAGAGTCTTAATGGAGGATAAAGAGGCAGCGAGGTGGAGAGGTTTAGGGAGGTCATTCCAGAGTTTAGGGCCATCAGACATAGGAGCAGAAGTAGGCCATTTGGCCCATCGATTCTGCTTCACCATTCTCAATGAAGCCTTGACAGCTGAAGGCATGGCCGTCAGTGGCAGAACAATTAAAATTGAGGCGGTTCAAGAGGTCAGGTTTGGAGGAGTGCAAATTAGTCGGAGGGTGAGAGGAGAGTGCAGAAGTAAGGGGGTGAGGGCATGGAGGAAATTGTAAACCAGGATGAGATTTCAAAATGGAGGCATTGCTGAAATGGTTGGTTACAAAAACAGATAAAACCCAAGACTGAAAGAAACTTTCCAATGGGGGTTTTCAAGATTTTGAGGATAACGTACAAAGACATTGGGAGGGATCCTCCGTTGCATGAGGTTGATATCGTAATTGGTGATTGGGCGGAGAATCCACTCCGATGCCCAAATGGAGGCCGATTTTGACGCCGGTCAGCAATGCTATGCCCCCTCGGAAGTGGAGTAATCGCATCGCACGCCGTACACCGTTGCAACAGAGTCATTGGCAGGCCCTCCCACAATGCTCCGTCCCCGATGGGCCGAGTTCTCAACCGCACGGTTGACCTGTGGTCTGAACAGGCGGGAAGCCGGCATGGCGGCTGCGGACTGAGTCCAGCGCCGCCACACTCGGCCGGTTGCGATTCCGCGAGGGCTGGTGGAGGTGGTCATGGGGTGACCTGTGGGGTCCGCGCGCGGCTGGCGCCATGTTGTACGACCCGGCCGCTACAGGTCATCGCCGTGCGCATGCATGGCCAGGGACCCGGCCATTCTCCGGCCGTTTCTGACGCAGGAGCCGAGAGTTTCACCCGGCGCCGCAGCTCGCCCCTCACCAGTCTGGGGATCGGTGAGGGGTCGCAGCCGATTTTGGCATTGTAAGCACTTCGCCGCTGAAACGGAGAATCCAGCCCGTTGTTTGTGGTGAACAGTTCAAGGACCAGGAGACAAACATTCAAATTTAAGATAAAAGCAAAATACTGCAGGTGCTGAAAATCTGCAATAAAAAACAGAAAATGCTGGATAAGCTTAGCAGATCTGGTAACATCTGTGGAGAGAGAAACAGAGTTAACCCTTCGAGTCTGTATGACCCATCTGCATGCCAAAGTATTTTATTCAATGGCTAATCCGAGTAACAAACAAGTTACCTGTCGTGTTGGGGGTTCCGATACACAAATGATCCAACACGGCTGTAGATGGTGCAACTCTGTTTTTTTGTCTAAACAACGGTAACAACTAACTACTGGCTTGGGTACGTGCTTCACCAGCTAACCTGTGGACCCAGCCCTATCACTATCTTAGTGAGGCACTCAGCACATGGTCTATGTCTGAGTGGCGCGCTGTGAGCTCTGTGCTCTGAGCTATCTCCTGGTAGAATGAGCGGGAACTGTGTTGTTCCCTGTTTTATAGTGCGTGTGCTCTCACTGGTGATTGGCTGCGATGTTGTGTGTGTGCTGGTTGGTCCAACTGCCTGTCCATCAGTGTGTGTGTGATTGCACCATGATCTGCTGATTTGGATATCATGACATTACCAAGTCAGACTACTGAAGCAGACAAAATACCTGAGTCAAAATCATTTGAGGAAAGGAATATACCAGGGAGGTGGGTAGCTGTGGTTGACGTAAAAAAATAATTTTGTTGTACCTAGCCACTTTTTCTTGTTCTGATAAAACATAAGTTCCAATCAGCATTAAACTGTAGAAAAACAACAGTTTTTTCAAATGAATAAGATGTTTGTATTTTGAAATGATTCCTGAAATCTGGAATATTGCCTTTCTTGATTTCTAAGTGTTAACAGAATAAATGTTTCCTAATAATAAGGTAATTGTTCCCCAAGTATAAATGTAGATGTATTGGGAGAGAGACCTACAACTGTGGAGAGAGATGAATGTATAACGAATTATAAGAGTTTATTGTCTTTCACAATGTTGACATGACTAGCTCTAGGATCTACGCTGGCTGCAAAAGCCTGCGCTCTGCACCAAGATCCCTGCACTTCATTCCCATTGGGTCATGGGGCCACATGACCATCCCAATGTATGTCCCTTAAAGGGGCCAGCTACTACATTCCTTCCCCTTTAAGTTCATTATTATACAATACATGAAATCGTTATACAATTAACAAAACGCCAGTACTGAGAAACACTTCTTGCACGCAGCGAAAACTCAGTCTGTCAGGAGACTTTCTCTTCCTCTGGGAGTGACAGCTCAACTGGCTGCTGCTCGACTGTTGAGGCAGATCCTGCGGCAATTATCTCACTCGGATTCTCCTCTGGAATCCGTGTCTCACTTTCTTCAGCTTCACTGGGAGCAGCACTTTGGATTGCCACTGGCTGATCAGTCACTTCGTCGCTGAGACGAAACATCACCAGGCGGCACGGTGACACGGTGGTTAGCACTGCTGCCTCACAGCAGCAGAGATCCGGTTTCATTTCCGGACATGGGTTGTTAGACGTTTTAGTTGCTGTGAAATGAAGAGTCGAAAGTTCTGTTCCTTTTTCACAAACACACATTTATTTCCTTCCAACAGCCTTTGCACAAATCTCTCACAGCACATCACCTGACAGAGGCCACCTGAAGCCCCTTTACATAATCAGTGTCAATTAATGGATACTTAACATAAATGAGACAACTAATTGCAATGTCTCTTAACCCATTACTTAACATGGGTCACTGTCTGTGTGAAGTTTGCACGTTCTCCCCGTGTCTGCGTGGGTTTCCTCCGGGTGCTCCGGTTTCCTCCTACGGTCCAAAGATGTGCGGGTTAGGTGGATTGGCCATGCTAAATTGCCCCTTAGTGTAGGGATGTGCAGGTTAGGCTATGGGGTTATGGGGATAGGGCAGGGTGAACGGGGGGGTGGACATGGGTAGTGTGCTCTTTCGAAGGATCAATGCAGACTCGATGGGCTGAATGGTCTCCTTCTGCACTGTAGGGATTGCAGAACTTTATGACCACCTTGGGGCACAACTGGATTAGGCGGCAGCACTGGCTCTCGGGATGGCTCCCACCTTCACAAATGACCCACTTCTTCACTAATCTGTCTTCCAATTACACCGCATGGGGTAGTGACCCCGTTCTGAACACCACAACTCCAGTAACCCAAATTGAAACACTTCCAAAACTGATCACGAAGACCGAGTCATCCATCTCAAATGTCCTCTCGATTTTCGAAGAATCATGACTCCTCATTTGCCAACTGTGCCTTGTTCTAACCACCCATCCATATTCGGAACGATGAGCATCCATCAGCAACAGGAACATTGTGCCCAGAAATGGGCCAACGTAGTCAAGGTGCCATGTCCATTCCCAAGGGTGTAAGGAAGAAGTGACAGATAATTTCTGTTGTGTTAGGCACTAGTCACACTGTTCTATGTTTGCATCAGTCCCAGGCCACCAGAGGTAGCCCCTCAGTAACATTTTCATCTTTGATACGCCTGGATGGGCACTATGTAACTCCTCTAGTGACAACTGTCTTCCCTGCTTCGAGATGGTTACTCTGAATCCACACCATTCTCACAACTAAGCCCATCCTTTCTGAGCAGATATGACTTCATCTCTTCAGAAGTTTTCATGTTTTGCCAACTATGCAATATCTTGAACTTGACCTTTGACAACAAAAGATCCCTATTCTTCCAGTATTTGACTTGCTGTGCTGTGATGGGCAAAGAATCCATTAGGTTGAGGCCATCACAATCTCTTGCGGTACAAAGGGAGGTGCTGTGCTTTCAGATAAGAGGTAATTTTATCATGGCCAATCCACCTAACCCGCACATCTTTGGACTGTGGAAGGAAACCGGAGCACCCGGAGGAAACCCACGCAGACACGGGGAGAATGCGCAAACTCCACACAGACAGTGACCCATGCCAGATTTGAACCCGGGTCCCTGGCGCTGTGAGGCAGCAGTGCCACCCTACCACCCTAATGTCTCTGAGGTGGCCTAACAAGCCATTCAAGGTTGATTCGGGATGGGCATGAAATGCTAGCCTTGCCAGCGAAGCCCACATCCTACGAAAGAACAAAGAATAAGTTGATGGAATATTTGTACCGAAATGGGGATCCATGTTTTTTTATTTAAATTTTTTTAAATGATATTCCAGTAAGGGGCCTACAGCTGATGTATGGGTGAAGAGTGCTGGTGCAGGCGGTATTACTGACTGATGTAAGAAATGGTCGGGAATGCTACCCGGCCAGTTTAATTGCCAGGTCAGATATGTATCATAGAGAGTCTGAGTGATAAGGAGCAACTCTGACCCAATGCCACAAACGGTTATGTATAGTCGCTCTATTTGATGTGTATGGTTTAAAATATGTACTCCCTGTTGTGGAGAAGAATTAATTTTTAGATTTCATATAACTAAATGCAGTTTACAAAAACATTACTTACTGCCCTAGTTGACTAGAAACTGGGCAGCATGGACAAGCTGGGCCAAAGGGCCTGTTTCCATGCTGTAAACATCTATGACTCTATGTTGGTTCAGCTCACTGGCCTAAATCCAGAGGCTGAGATTTCAGGGGCGTCATTCTCCGACCCCCCGCCGGGTCGGAGAATGGCCGTTGGCCGCCGTGAATCCCGCCCCCGCCCCCGCCGAAGTCTCCGCTCCCGGAGATTGGGCGGGGGCGGGAATCCGGCCGCGCCGGTTGGCGGGACCCCCCGCTGGATTCTCCGGCCCGGATGGGCCGAAGTCCTGCCCAGGAATTGCCTGTCCCGCCGACGTAAATCAAACCTGGTATTTACCGGCGGGACCAGGCGGCGTGGGCGGGCTCCGGGGTCCTGGGGGGGGGCGCAGGGTGATCTGACCCCGGGGGGTGCCCCCACGGTGGCCTGGCCCGCGATCGGGGCCCACCGATCCGCGGGCGGGCTTGTGCCGTGGGGGCACTCTTTCCCTTCCGCCTCCGCTACGGCCTCCACCATGGCGGAGGCGGAAGAGACTCTCCCCACTGCGCATGCGCGGGAAACTGACAGCGGCCGCTGACGCTCCCGCGCATGCGCTGGGAAACTGACAGCGGCCGCTGACGCTCCCGCGCATGCACCGCATTTCCGCGCCAGCTGGCGGGGAAACAAACGCCATTTCCGCCAGCTGGCGGGGCGGAAATCCCTCCGGCGTCGGCCTAGCCCCTCAATGTTGGGGCTCGGCCCCCAAAGATGCGGAGCCTTCCGCACCTTTGGGCCGGCGCGATGCCCGTCTGATTGGCGCCGGCTTTGGCGCCAGTCGGCGGACATCCCGCCGTTGGGGGAGAATTTCGCCCCAGGTCTCCATAAGAATCCAAACACATGGGCGGGATTCTCCAATCCTGGGGCTAAGTGTTGACGCCGTTGTAAACGGCAGAGCGTTTTATGACGGCGTCATCTGGCCCCTAGGAGCAGCGATCCTGCGCCGCACAGGGGGCCAGCACGGCCGCCGCGGGTCCGTGCATGCACGTGGGTTGCCTTCTCCACGCTGGCCCCTGGGCAGCATGGCGGAGCCCTACATGGGCCTGGCGCGGAGGAACATAGGGCCTCCCCACAATTAGCCTGCCCGCCAATCAGTAGGCCCCGATCGCGGGCCTGGCCACCATGGAGGTCCCCGTTAGGACCACACGCGAACAACGCCGGTGGGACTCGGTCGGACTCGGCGGGCACTTGGCCCGTCAAGTGCAGAGAATCGCCGGGGTGGGGGGGGCGTGTTGAGAATTGGCAGGAAGGCGTCGGAGCGGCGTCGCGTGACTCGCCCCCCCCCCCCCCCCCCGGCGATTCTCCGCAGGGGTCAGAGAATCCCGCCCATGATACCATACTAGAATCATTTTATTTATGTTAGTTCTATATTGTAGACATCCTGTCCTTCAAAAAGATGTTAACTGAGATCTATTTCAGTTTAAGATCTCTTGCAAATTGTTTGATATATTTTAAGGAGTTCTCCTGATAACCTGGCCAACGTTGTTCTCTCAACCGCTATCATCCAGCAACGTTTACCGTGCCATTCATGGCATTGCATTGTTTGGGATCTTGCTATGTGGAAAAATAGCAACTGCAATTGTCAAGAGTGAAGTGGTTTAATGTGCACATATTATGTGTGTGAACTACTTTTGAGAGGTCTGATCATGTAATTCAGGAACATCACTTTTGGTAATTGAGCACAATCTGCTATAATATTGGTAATTAGTAATTTGCTCAATAGCTTCCTATCTGAGCACGATGCTCTTACAAGATAATTGGGAAAGTGTAGTATAAAGTGACTGAATCAGCATTTAATTATGAAGAATGCTTTTTAAATTAATACACAAACTACTTGTGAGAAATGTGATTCAAATTAACCTCCTAGTGTTGAGTAAGGTTAAGAAATAACTGATTGCAAAGATAAAGAGTGACACTTTTGACTTTTTACACGGAGGATGTCACTGAGGACTCTTTAGAATGTTGTTAGTGGTGACCGTTAATGTGAGGCACCAGGGAAGGTGTCACGTGCCCCCCCCCACATGCACTTTCAATAGTTACCTCCTAAATACAACAGGAAGGCTCGGGTTAATTGGGTAATGTTTGAAAAGCAGAGCAATCATGAAGCACCACCCTCCAGAGTGGAGTCCACAGCAGCAACCATATCCTTTAATTTGACATCTTTGATGTTGCAAGTAGTGTTATGATTCAATCTGTAATAATTAGTCAAAAGAAAAAAAAAACTTAATGTATAAATCTCAGGAGGGGATGGGGTTAATTGCAGAAGATTAATTCATCCTTCAACTGTAACTTAAAACTTTTTATTTCTTATCCACCAGTTCCCTGTTCCATTGGAGCTTCCACTTCTTGTTACATTGACATCACTGGCTGCACACACACCTTCCATCTCACATTGAATGAGTGATGTTTTAGATCTCTTTTCTTGTACAGTCTCTATGTGGATGAACGTGTAATTAAGAAAGGAAGATTCATCATGCACTGTTGGGAGGGTGTTGGTTATGGAACTCTTAAGGAAGCCTTCACATTAACCCTGTTTGTGCCAGATCCTTAGACGTCATGCACCATTCTCTGACTGGCAGAATATTCTTCATTTTTGCAGATTAATGCAATTCTGTTTCAACTCGTGATGCATCAAGGGGAACTGCTGATGATATGAAGCCAGGTAGGAAAGTAAGTTATGAGGAAGATACGAAGAGTCTATGAAAGGATATCAATAGGTTAAGTAGGTGGGTGAAAGTTTGGAAGATGGGGTGTAACATGGGGAAATGTGAAGTTGTCCACTTTTGGCAAGAAGAACAGAAAAGAAAGATTGTACTTAAATGGAGAGAGGCTGAAGAATCTGGGCAGCACGGTAGCACAAGTGGCTAGCACTGTGGCTTCACAATGCCAGGGACCCAGGTTCGATTCCCCGCTGGGTCACTGTCTGTGCAGAGTCTGCACGTTCTCCCCATGTCTGCGTGGGTCTCCTCCGGGTGCTCCGGTTGCCTCCCACATTCCAAAGATGTGCAGGTTAGGTGGATTGCCCATGATAAATTGCCCTTAGTGGCCAAAAAGGTTAGGAGGGGTTATTGGGTTACGGGGATAGGGTGGAAGTGAGGGCTTAAGTGTGTCGGTGCAGACTCGATGAGCTGAATGGCCTCCTTCTGCACTGTATGTTCTATGTTCTTTGTTCTATGAATGCTGAAGTTCAGAGGAATCTGGGTGTCCTCGTCAATAAATCCAGATACAGCAAGGGAATTAGGAAGGTAACTGGAATGTTGGCCTTTATAGTAAGGGGAATGGGGAGAAATGTAAGGAATTCTTGCTACAGCTGTACAGGGCATTAGTGAGACTGTACCTGGAGCACTAAATACAGTTTTGGTCACCTTAACTAAGGTGGGATATATTTATATTGGAAATAGTTTCACTAGGGCTGATTCCTGGGATAAAGGGTCTTATGAGGAAAGGTTGAGCATGTTGGACCTATACTCACTGGAGTTTAGAAGAATGCAAGATGATCTTATTGAAACAGATAAGACCCTGAGGGGCTTGAGATGTTAGATACTGGGAGGATGCTTCCTCTTGTAGAGAAATCTAGAACCGGGGGGGCACAGTTTAAAAATAATGGCACTCCTATTTAAGATGAAGGTGAGGAGGAACTTCTTCTCTGAGTGTCAATAGTCTATGGAATTCCCTTTCACAGAGAGCAGTACAGGCTGGGACATTGAACGTATTCAAGGCTGAGTTCAGTAGATCTTTGACAAGCGACTCAAGGTCTGTGTGGAAAGTGGAGTTGGGTCCACAATCAGATCAACCATCATCTTGTTTAGTAGCAGAGCAGGGTCAGGGTGCTGAATGACCCATTCCTGCTCCTATTTTTTTTATGAAGTGGCTCCAATATTGCCTGAGGAGCTGAATGGGGCAGAGAATTCAATCCTGATACTGCAGTGAGGTACCATTTTGGCAATCAGATGAAAATAAGAAGACAAGAGTGGGGATTTTGGCCCTCGCATATATTTGTTAGAGATGCTTTAACATTACTGGCGTCCTTCTGCACTGTAGGAATTCTATGGTTCTGTGGATTAAGAAATCTGCTTTTAAACAAACACTGATGTATCGTAGCTTAGTGATGAAACTGCAGTGTGCATGCACATGAATCAATGCTTGTGTCGACATGTACTTCCTGGAAAAACAGTGCAAGTGAGCAGTATTCCCAGCTTTCCAGCACCAACAAAAGGCACGGGAGATGTAATGATAAATGTTTGTTTTCAGACTGGGAGGAAGTATATAGTGGTGTCTATCAGGTCTCCAGAACATGCTGATGCATATTAATAAGCTGGGCTTGGGCACAGGGGCAATAAGTTCAAGGAGGCCAGGTAGGAAGATAAGAGTAGGAGTAGGCCATTCAGCCCGTCGAGCCTGCTCCACCATTCAATACGATCATGGCTGATCAGACACTTCAATATCTTTCACATCTCCATGACCTTTCACATTATTGTTGATCAGAAATCTACCAGAAAGCATACTCAGTGTGGGGATGGGGAGGTTCTCTGCTGCCTGCCGCCAGTAGCAGAGTTCCTGGTGAGGCACAGAATCTCGCGTCGGTCAAAAAACAGGATCGGTACCCGTTGCGATGTTCCAGTCCCTCACTGGCAGTGGGATCAAGGTTCGCGCCCCAGGCCAGTGGGAGGGTGCAAATGGATCTTCTGAATCCATTTGCATCCTATTACCGAGCTGGACACCGGATTCTCCATACCTACGTGATGCTCTAGGAGTTAAGTGCTTTAACTTCCTCTTTTGCTCAGCGGAAAGCACTTAACTGCTTTTGATGTGGTCAGGAGCTGTCAATCATAGCTAGATGTTTATGAACATTGAGGCTAGGTTCAAAGCAGGGTGCATTCAAGTGTGAAGGGAAATGAAAATAAAAGATCCAGACACCTGGTTAACTGGCAGCTATTACTCTGTCGATTACAGCCAACTTAAAGCTTTTTCTCTTTGAAAGATCTGAGAGGCTTTCAAGCCTTGTAATGTGGTTTTGGCTTCCTATGAAGTTACAGCTGCTGCTTTCTACACCTCTGTCTGAGGCAGTAGGTGTAAGGACAGATGAGTGAAAAGGAAGGATTTTCACTATTTCTGCCTGGACTGCTCTTTAGCTTCCAAACAGGGGTCTCTGATTTGGGGGGGGGGGGCAGTCTCTAACGTGGGTGAGTCTCTGATGGGGGGTTTCTGATATGGAGGGCCTCTGATGGGGGGGAGTCTCTGATATGCGGGGTCTCTGATGGGGGTTCTCTAATATGGGGATGCCTCTGAAAAGGGGCCCTGATGGGATTCTCTGATGAGGGGGGGAATCAGTGAGGGGAGGTTGGGTGACCCTCATGCATGAGTGCTTTGTTAGAGTTAGAACAAAGGAGAACCTGTCACACATTTAAGATAGTTGGGGAAACAATCAGAGAGGAGCTGAGAATGTATTTTATGTGGAGAGTTGTTATGAGAGTGGAAACAGATTCAATAATAATTTTCCAAACAGAATTGGATATATCCTTGAAAAGGCAAAACATTGCGGGACCCTGGACAACGTACAGGGAACTGGGAACCATGGGATAGATCTTTCAACGAGGCAACAGAATAACAATGAACCAAATGGTCTCCTGCATACTGCAAGATGCTATGAGTAAGGGCAGCACGGTAGCATTGTGGATAGCACAATTGCTTCACAGCTCCAGGGTCCCAGGTTCGATTCCATCTTGGGTCACTGTCTGTGCGGAGTCTGCACATCCTCCCCGTGTGTGCGTGGGTTTCCTCCAGGTGCTCCGGTTTCCTCCTACGGTCCAAAGATGTGTAGGTTAGGTGGATTGGCCATGATAAATTGCCCTTAGTGTCCAAAATTGCCCTTAGTGTTGGGTGGGGTTACTGGGTTATGGGGATAGGGTGGAGGTGTTGACCTTGGGTAGGGTGCTCTTTCCAGGAGCCGGTGCAGACTCGATGGGCCGAGTAGCCTCCTTCTGCACTGTAAATTCTATAATAAAAATATGAGTACTCCACCATCCTCCTATTACCTCAGCAGTATACTTATAACCCACTACTAGGGAAACACTCACTCCAACACCAGAGAGACATTTCCTGAAAAGACAATGTCAGTTTCCACATGTACACTGATGACTCCCAGTTCTAAATTGCCATTACCTCTCAGAACCTCTCTATTGCCTTTAAATTTATCCAACATTTCATCTGACTTTCAGTACCAGTTGAGCAGAAACCTTCTTCAGTTAAATACTTTGAAGGTGGCAGCCATTGTCTTTGACTCCTGACTGACGGTACGGTGGCGCAGTGGTTAGCACTGGCTGCCTCACAGCGTCAGGGACCCGGGTTCAATTCCAACCTTGGGTGACTGTCTGAAGTTTGCATGTTTTCCCCGTGTCTGGTGGGTTTTCTCCGGGTGCTCCAGTTTCCACCCACAGCCCAATGATGTACGGGTTAGGTGGATTGGCCATGATGAATTTCCCATTAGTGTCCAAAAGTGTGTGGGTCAGGTTGTGGGAATACGACAGGGAAGTGGGACTATGTTGGGTGGTCTTTCAGAATGACCTCCATCTGAACTCTGGGGATTCTGTAACTCCTCCCCCCCCTCTTTCCTTACTGACTGCCCACTCAGAGTCATATTTCATCCAGACAAGAGCTTTCAACCAGATATCCGCACCAACATTAAGCCTGCTTATTTCCATTCAATCCCAGCCTCAACTCTTTTGCTAAAACCCCCACTCTTACCTTTGTTCCCCCTAGACTTGGCTGTTCCAATGCATTCCTGCCGCACCTCCCATCCTCCATCAACATGAGGTCATCCAAAACACTTTAACGAAAGTGACTTTTAGGGGGGGCGTCTTGACAAATACGTGAATAGGATGGAAATAGAGGGATATGCCCCCCCGGAAGGGTAGGGGTTTTTAGTTCAGACGGGCAGCATGGTCAGTGCAGGCTCGGAGGGTCGAAGGGCCTGTACCTGCGCTGTAATTTTCTTTTTTCTTCTTTGTTCTTTACTACTAACTCGCACCACGCGTTGTTCATCCATCTCCCATAACATAAATTGACACTGGCTCCCAGTTAAACAACACCACAATTGTAAAATTCTCATCCTTGATTCCAAATTCCTCCCTGGCCTCATCTCTTCCTATCTCTGTAATCTCCTCCAATCCTACAACCCTTCAAGGTATTGGTGCTCCTCTAATTCTTTCCTCATGAGTATTCCCAATTTTAGTTGCTCCAGCATTGATGGCCATTCCTTCTGTTGCTTTGGCCTTAATCTCTGGGATTCCCTCTATGCACCTCGGCTCTCTCCCTGCTTCCCTCACCTCTTATAAAACACTCTTTATAATCTACCTCTTTGACCAACTGTCCTAAGACATGGCCGGGTGCCAAATGCTGTTTTAAAATGTCTCTGTGAAGCACCTTGGGGTGTTTTATTACATTAAAGGCACTTTATTTAAATACAAGTTATTAGAACATAGAACATACGGTGCAGAAGGAGGCCATTCGGCCCATCGAGTCTGCATCGACCCACTTAAGCTCTCACTTCCACCCTATCCCTGTAACCCAATAACCCCTCCTAACCTTTTTGGTCACTAAGGGCTATTTAGCATGGCCAATCCACCTAACCTGCACATCTTTGGACTGTAGGAGGAAACCGGAGCACCCGGAGGAAACCCACGCAGACATGGGGAGAACGTGCAGACTCTGCACAGACAGTGACCCAGCGGGGAATCAAACCTGGGGCCCGGGCTCTGTGAAGCCACAGTGCTAACCACTTGTGCTACCGTGCTGCCCCGATTGTTTAAGTTCCGTGCTGCATCTCTGCAACGTTGGTGAAGTGCAGCTAATTTTGCCGAAATTAAAGCACTTTCATGCCATGCTCTTTAATCTAGTCTGGTTTCATGAGTTTAACAAAAAGGCAGACTTTCTCCTTACGTTACTGCATCGACACGTATCAAGTGCTTACTTCAAAGCAGCAGCAGGCCAGTTTGTTTATGTAATAGATTCCCTGTCTCTAGACTGGGGTATCTCAGAGCAGATTTATCATATGGGTTATTGACTAGTATGGGGATTTATGTGTCCGATCCTATACAGGAGGCTGGGACCTTCCAGTAGTGCGGGGCTGGTTGTAAATCCTTGCACTGGCCAGCGACGTTATATATTTATAACATAACCTATTTAGGGGCTGTTTATGTCCTCATTCTTTTACTTCTACACTTTTTGTCCATCTGTTCCTACTCATGCAGCCAGAACAAGTGCAGATCAAAGGACTCACTGGAGCATGAAAACTGGTCAGTATGAACCTGTTGAATTTATTACTTGTTGTAATACCATTGTACCATGATTTATTTCCGCTACTTGCATCACGCTATTTGCAAATTCTTTTTATTTTCCGTTTTCATTTTTATTTAAACTATTAGGAAAAATAAAACTTGCCTTGGTTATCTTGACAGCTAAACAGCTGGATCTATCGCACATAAATACTAATGCCAAGCCAAGCAGTATTTGGACTAAAGCTAGGTCTTATAATGCATGGTTTTAGCTATGGAAATCTCCAGGTCAGCTTTGGGCTCTGTAATAACCCTCACGAGACCCACGAGGATGACCCAATTGATCTCTTCCTGGGGCTCATGGAATCGGCCCTTAAAAGCCGGCCCAGATTGGCACCGGCATGATCGGAAGTCCCGGGTGGGATCTATGTGCTGTATGCTGCATTGTGGCCTTTTCTTTTGGTTGGAAAAAAGCCACCATTTTGAATCACCTTCTTAGGTCTCCTGAGCTTTTATACTAGCGACAAGGGAAGAAAACTACGGCTGCATTTCTAGGCATCTGGACTGTTCTTGAATTTCTCAGCATGAGAGGAAGATTGGAGAGAGTTTAAAAATGCTGCTTTTTGGAAGGCTAGAGCCCTTTGATGCAGACGTGGAAGATTGGGCCCAGTAGGCCGAACGGATGTGGTATTTCTTCCAGACGAATGATATTGTAGGAGACGACCGGCAAAAGGTAATGCGCCTGACCGTCTGCGGAGCCCCAACTTTCAGTGTGATCAAAAGCCTCAAATTCAAAGGCCTTTAATGAGCTTATAAAGCTTGTCGCAAACCATTACAACCCCAAACCATCAGTAATCCTGCAGCGATACAAGCTCAACATGGCTGGCAGACCCCGTGAGATCAGTCACGGAATTCATGACGACGCTTTGTAAACTGGCTGAGCATTGTGACTGCAGCCCATTCCTCCCGAAGATGTTGCAAGACTGCCTAGTGTAGTATTTTTCAAACTTTTTTTCCCCGAGACCCACTTTTACCAATCGGCCGACCTTCCAGACCCATGCTGGCTGAATTCTGCGGTCCATGCCGGCCGACCTTCGTGACCAACATTGGTCGACCTTTGCGGCGCACCATTATTGCTTACCTTTAATGTGCCAGGTGAGACTGCTTGGTCCTCACAATCTCACTTGCTTTGTCATTCAATGTTACATTTCTGCAAAGGATGTAAGTTCTCATTGCCTCCTTTGAAAAAAATCAAGGGGCTTGTCCTCGAACCTACCTTGCTTAGTCTTCAAATGCCTTTGAAGATTTGAGAGTTTTAAACTTCCATTTGCCAGTACTTCCCTGCATATAACACACATGGGCTTTGCATCCTGATTTGCATTGGCACAATTAAAGCCATATTCAAGAAATCATCTTTCTACTGCTTTGTTCCCGATTTCAGTTTCTTCTTAGAGGGTTGTTCACCAGAGGCCCTGGAGCTCTGGATACAGAGCACACCAGCACTGCTTTCTCCTGCCATGGACTCTCCTGAGCAGCTCTCTCCAGCAGATTCAGTTGTGAGATCCTGGCCTGTTTGTGTCTCTGGCCCTCTCTTCCTTATTACCAAATAATCCATCTTCAGTTCTTCACCCACTCCTGTTGCTTGCTTGCTGGCAGCTACAAAATGGAGGAGTCTCTCATCCGTGATTTCGCGCCCAAAACACGGATGTACAGGATGTGCGAAGTCAGTGTATGTGCCAGGCGTGTGACCTGTTCTCTGCCGCTGCCTCTGGTGCAAAGGCTCCATCATGTGTATTTAAAAGCCGGTCGTGGCCGGCATTTGGGTTTTTTTTACTTTGAAACTTTATTCCCAATATATGATTTTTTCCAAGTTTATGACTTATTACTGAAAATTAAAGCAATTTTAGTTGAACATGTGCATCCTTACATCTACACACAAACTTTGTTTCAAATGTATTCCCATTTCTTTAGAAATTTAAACAAGTATAGAAAAAAAGTACAATCTTATTTTTACTTTACAAACTATGACTTTAGACGAGATAAAGTAACTTATCAAACACACACAATATTTCTTACTGGTTCCACTGCATTGCACCATCCCAACATCCAAGTCATCTCCCTCTCCATTCTCACTAAAAACACCGACTTCCTGGGTTCCAGAGAGTGGCGACACAAAGTGATGGCTGTGTAGGATTGTTCCAGTGTTGGCATGCGTCAGCCGTATTGACTGGCCACGTTTGATCGGTATTCCTCGCCGACAAACCTGGCCTGGCTCCCTTCTCTCTGTCCAGTAACTGCATCCATCCCGGTTACAGACTGTTGACCACTCCCCAACCAGTACTTCACGTTGTGGGAGTGCAAGCAGGTGTTGTGTCGGCCATTGAACAGCTTGACCACGGAGCCGCAGGTCTCATACCGCCCATCGGTGGCGGGGGACGAACCGAGCAGCGCGCAAAGCACTAGCACCAGGGCGGAGCTGCAAGCTGGCGCCATCATTATTAGCATCGCCTGCCCACATGGATGCCAGTAACCCCCCCCCCCCCTCCCCACTCCCCTCGTGCGGTGTCCAGCACACAGCCCAGCCTCATTCAGGTGAGTAATGCCCCCCAATTGCAGGGCCTATGGGACCCAGTTGCCAGCTGAGCTACGTCGTGGTCTGAGCCATTGGCCAAGAACCAACGCAGCTCGGTGAGACATTTCCCCTGAGCTCCAGGAAGATTCTCACTTGTGGTCACAGGAACTGTGGGAGCCGGGGGCACCTGAATCAACAGTGAACACGCCATCCTGGCTGGATGCCACATACCCTGAGCCAGGCTCTGCATATTGCCCAGATCAATGAGGGTGATCGCATGCAACTAAATTGCATTGCGGCACCAAAGCTAGCCCCAATCAAGATGACCCTGCCAGTGAATAACCACCCCTTGGATATGGAAATTAATACTGGGGCTGCCGCCTCAGTCATCGGAAAACAGACATTCTGGAAAATGTGTTTGGGGATCCAGTATCTGGGCCTGAAGGACACTAAGCTGGTGATGTATACTGGAGAACCATTAACCATTATTGTGACAACAATGACCCCTGTTACCGATGGACAACAATCTGTTCAACTGCCGCTGGTAGTGGTGCAGGGTCCCAGACCCAGGCTTCTGGCCCGCGGCTGGTTACAAAGACTCTACCCAGGTTGGCAATAGATCTTTAGTATGGGTACTGGTGGATTGTCTGAAATCCTGGGAAAATACCCGGACGTCTTCCAAGAAGGCTTTGGGAAGATAAAGGAGGCCTCGGCTAATATTTGGGTTGGCGCAGATGCCCAAACTACGTATTTCAGGCCCGCCCAGTCCCGTACGCCCTGCTGCCAAAGGTGGATGACGAGCTGAGCTGGCTGGAGGACGTGGGGATTATGCGCCCTGTCCGGGAAGAATTTGAAGACTTCTGGAGCCCAGGCCACCTGCTGACATGGTGACTGTCCTAAAGTGTCAGTATTGGTTCGTGGAATTACCGGAGGATCGTTCTACGTACCGTCCCCTCTTCTCTCACCGCTCCCTTCCCATGATCGTCCTCTTCCACCTGCACCACCTGGCACACTGGTACCCTTTCAGTTGCCTCCTTACGAGAGTATGGCTTCAGCATATTTGTATGGCACAACCGGTCCTCCTTCCTCCGGTTGTGGGTGCTGATTAAATAGGTCACCTTGCCCGCTCTGCTGATCACCTTATATGATCCACTGAATTTTGCCTCCAGAGGTTCACCTCGCAATGGCAACAATACCAATACCTCATCCCCAACCTGCAAGGCTCAGGGCCTAGTCTGCCTGTCCGCCCACAGTTTCATTTGGAAATCTTCAAATTCTCCCGGGCTAACCGACAGGCCCCTGAGGGTCTTCCCAGTAATCTAGCCCGGAGGAATTGTCCTCTGGTCTGAGAAACCCCTCTTTCACCAGTTTTAACAAATCCTGTATCTCCCATCCGTAAACCAATTCAAATGGACTAAATCCAGTAGGCTCGTTCAGGGAATCCCTGGAGCAAATAATAGGAAAGCCAATCCTTTTCCCACTGTATGTTTCCAATCCCTTGGAGTCTATTGACAAGAGACTGAGAATTGAGAATGAATTTAGCTCCTTCTCCGGATACAAACTTAATATGGCCAAGAGTGGGATGGTCTTGATTGGCTCCGGAGGCGGCTCCCGTTTCGCCTGGCTAGGAAGAACTTTCGCTATTTGGGGAATCAAGTGGCGTGGGATTGGGCCCAGCTTCACAAACTCAATCTGACATGCTTAGAAGAGGGGATGAAAGAGGAGTTTGAAAGGTGGGACAGTCTGCCTCTATCTTTGTCTGGGAGAGTCCAGACTATTACGGTGGTCATCCTGCCAAGGGTCCTTATCACATTTCAGAGCGTGCCAAACTTTCTGCCCAAATCCTTTTTCAGAAAGATTAATACACTTGTCTTGGGCTTTGTGTGGGCGGGGAGGGTTCCCTGTATTAAAAGAGTTTGTCTGGAGATGAGTAGACGAGGGGGTGGCCTGGCCCTTCCCAATTTTCAATATTACTACTGGGCTGCTAATATTGTTCTGGTCCGATGATGGTTGTTGGACCAGGGGTCGGTACGGTGTAGAGTGGAGGAGACCTCGTGTAGGGGGACTTCCTTAAAGGCATTGCCTTCAGCTCCCTTCCTTTTTCGAACCCAGTGGCAGTTTCCACTCTGAGTGTTTGGAACCAGCGCCGATTACATTTTGGTTGGAGGGCAGGTACAGGAAGGCTCCAATTAGTGGAAACCACAGATTCATCCTCGAGAACCTGGATGCCAGCTTTAAGGAATGGGACCGCTTGGGGATCCACTGCTTTGAAGACCTGTTTTTGGGTGGGAGGTCTGTGGACCTAACTGAGTTGACGGAGGCCTATCAAATGCCCAGCGACAATGAGTTTAGGTATCTCCAGATAAGGGCTTTTTTGAGTAAAGAGCTGGGTTCGTTCCCAATGTTGCCACCCTTGGGCCTACAGGACAGGCTCCTCTCGGATGATGAGATGGGGGGGGGGATCTCCAATGTGTAGACTGAATTGGCCAGGGGGGAGGAAGTCTCGATGGTGTTGATGCGGCAGAAATGGGAGGAGGAGTTGGGAGGTGCGGCGCGGTCATGGATTTGGAGGAAGCACTGCGTAGGTTTAATGCATCCTCGTCATGTGCTAGGTCCAGTCTTATACAGCTTAAGGTTGTGCACAGAGCACATATGACACTGGATAGGCTGAGCCATTTCTTCCCGGAAGTGGCTGGTTAAGTACACGATATGCCAGATCCCCTGCGAACCACGGCCACATGTCCTGGTCCTTCCAAAATTAGTGAGGTTTTGGGAGGGTGTTACAGATGTACTGTCTTGGGTGGAGGGGTTAGTGGTCACGCCTTCTCCATGGATAGCTATTTTTGGTGTGTCTGAGGATCCTGGTGTCATGGTGGGCAAGGGGGCCGTTGCCGTGGCATTCGCCTTCCTACTGGCACGGAGGAGAATTTTGCTTAAATTCGTAGATCCGCCAAGTGCTGGGTCATGGGTACGGGACCTTGCTGAGTTTCTTCATTTGGGGGGGGGGGGGGGGCAATTGTAATTTTGTTAATTGTTAAGAGGAGGGGCGGTACATCATTTTGTTTTACTAAGAAATAAAAATGTTTACTCTTTTTTTTTGTTCAGGGCGTTGGTGTCACATTTGTATATATAGGGAGTACCTGTTATATTGTATAGTTATAGTGTTATATAGAACATAGAACATACAGTGCAGAAGGAGGCCATTCGGCCAATCGAGTCTACACCGACCCACTTGAGCCTTCACTTCCACCCTATCCCCGTAACCCAATAACCCCTCCTATCCTTCTTATACCCAAAAGGGGCTTCGCGCGCTTTTGGGCGGGCCTTGAACTTGGCCCCAATTAATTGGTTCGTTTCCCAATCATTCCTATCGATTTCCTCCAATAAAGGGGTGGGTGCCCTGATGGCTGGGCGTGTCCTAGGTGGCCGTTGGCCTGCTTTGCTCTGGTCTCCTCTGGCGCCGGGGTGTCTGCCTTCGTATTGTTTACTTAAATGGTACTCTTTTGTCCCTGGGGATGGCTCATTAGTATGGTAATGCTTTTGCAGTTTCGGGCTTGTCTGGGAGCTGCGGCGCCAATCAACAGACAAACCTTGCACCTGCTTGCTTTCTCAGTATTGTCCATTTTCCCTGCAATCTTAACAAAGTGTCCATTTTGTAATCGGGAAGTGGCCATCCCAGGTGGCTACACACCCTCCTTGTGATCCTCAACGCGAAGCATGATGGATCACATTACTGCGTCGTCTTCGTTCTCTGACCAAGCGGGGCACCCAGAAGCACTTCAAGGACTCTACACTGCCCTATCCTACGAAACGCAATTTTTACCTAAAATCATTTTACTTACATACATCAGTATAAAATTCTACCGGGAGCTATGACATTCAGGCATGCATTACAAAATTAAAAAACTGGAACCTCTAACTATCCTCAATAAACTATCCTCACTCAAACAATCAACAATAATTCTACAACATTTTAAATGTACAAATAGCAGCAACATAAGTTTCTCTGGCTTGGCAGTCAGGCACAGAGGTTTACATTTTTTTATTGAATAAAACACACATAAAGAGAAGCGGATGCACTTTAATTCATTCAAGGGGTTGGGGGGTTTGGTGAAGTCCGAAAATAGGGGACCTAAACGTGTATACCGGGGTGCGAGAGCAGTAGGCTCTCCTTCGCCATTTTCTGAGTCTAAGTGTCTACACGACATTGCAGAGTATCACCAGTACTAAGAGGGCTTCTACTATGTAGGATAGTGAATACCAGGTGATAAACCTATCACACCAGGTTGGGGTATCGTTAACTGTCTTAGAGCTAACTATCTCGGGGTTCTGTGTATGGCAGGGGTGGAAATCATTCACAGCCTGTGTAGTAGGGGTCAAGGGGGTAGCGTCCACGTGCAACTGAAGGGATCCCGCTAAGATCCAGGTGAAAAAGATGGAGGTTGTCTTCATCTTTCCTTTTGTCGGTCTTCTCTGTATTCCTCTGGGGTTCCTGAGGTTCCGGAGTTCTATGGACACAAGCATAATATCTGTTATTATCTTGCTTAAGATCTCGTATGTCTGTCTGTCTGTCCTTTGTTGCCAATTACCCATTATGATTGGTCACCATCTGTGACTCCCTCATTTTTTAATTTATTTTTTTAAACCAAATATTTGGGACAAGACATCTGAGAAAAATACTGACATAGTGCGAGCTGTCTTGCAGCCTGTGCGATGTATCATCCTAGTGTTTGAGGATGTAAATAG
Organism: Scyliorhinus torazame; assembly: GCF_047496885.1. NCBI lineage: Eukaryota > Metazoa > Chordata > Chondrichthyes > Carcharhiniformes > Scyliorhinidae > Scyliorhinus > Scyliorhinus torazame. The sequence goes on along the minus strand of NC_092728.1, from coordinate 84,561,431 downwards.
CATACGGAAGCAACCTAAGGGTCGCCAAAAACAAACAAAAGAATTTCGAACTGAAAGTGCCAAAATGGGGTGTGTATGGGCCGCGGCGGGTAAGAAATGGGTGGAATCCCCGGGTAGGACGGCGATCAATGCCGTTTGTGCTCTACCCGAGCGTAGCTGACCAGAGGGGGGTCTTCAGGCAGGGCGGGGACCAATGCCGTTTCTCCACTGCCTGAGCGACCGGCAAGAACGGGTAAGAATGTGGTCGTCGTGGGGGCTACTTCTCGTGATCGAATCAGGAGAGTAGCTATGAGTGGTGTCTGTCGACAAACTAGTTCCTCTGAACGGTTGTCTGTCAACAAACTAGTTCCTCTAACAGTCATTGGGTGTCAAAGGGGTGGTGGCGTGGGGCCATGAAAAACTTTCAAATTTACAAACAACAAACATGTACATTAAACGAACAAACATACAACAAACATGTTACAGGTTCCATCAGAAAGGACACCGTATCTCTCCATCGGTTCCTTTTTTTTTCATCATGTGGACACCTCATTGATCAGTAGCGAACAGGATCGCAAAGGGATTTGGTTGGTGGGAGTCAGACTCTATGTCATCATCTTCTCCCGGCTGCCATACTCTTAGACATAGAACACACAGTGCAGAAGGAGGCCACCCGGCCCATCGAGTCTGCACCGACCCACTTAAGCCCTCATTTCCACCCTATCCCCGTAACCCAACAACCCCGCCCAACCCTTTTTGGTCACTAAGGGCAATTTATCATGGCCAATCCACCTAACCTGCACGTCTTTGGACTGTGGGAGGAAACCGGAGCACCCGGAGGAAACCCACGCAGACACGGGGAGAACGTGCAGACTCTGCACAGACAGTGACCCAGTGGGGAATCGAACCTGGGGCCCTGGCGCTGTGAAGCCACAGTGCTAATCACCGTGCTACCGTGCTGCCCACTCCTTGACTGGAGTAGTTTGGCTAAAGCTGCTTGGGGCGAATTGGGATCCATCTCATCATTCCGGATGAGCCTGAACGAATTGCCTCGGTGCCAGAATCGTGTGTCGAGGTTGGAGCTGCTAGGTTGTAATCTGTAATCGTCGGGCGGTGGGTCTGGGTCAGGGGCTTTGATGTATGTGACTTTGAAGGGGTCTCTGGAATCATGTCTGCCTGCCCTTCCTCGGGTTTTGCAAATGCGGTTTTGCCTTGGACGGATTGTTCCCAAGGGCGGGACAATCTCTTAAAAACCCATTTCTCGTTGTGGGCCTCGTCTGAGGGGCCGTAATTTGCGCAAGCTCCCTGTCCTGCGTCTGTCGCGTGAGAGACTAGGATTCAAGTACATTTAGCCATGTTATCTGGGGACAAATGGACGTGGGCTAATTCTCCAAATACTGCTGTGAAATGTATCCACAAGCGTCCAGCAAACGCTGTGGGGTGCTCTGTCTTCTTTTGCCTACACTTGTTTAGGCCTTCTACCGGGTCTCCTCTGTTATAGCCGATTGCATCTAGCATCGCTGTGTGCATCTCTTGGAGTGTGTCTCCTCCTACATTCTGTGGGTCGGGAAGGGCTGCCACGACTGAAGGGTCGAGGCTTAAAACTGTGAGCTTCACTTGCTCCTTTTTGTCCAGGCCGTACATGGTAGCCTGATGTTTAACTCTAGCAAAAAACTGGTGGGGGTCTGATATGGGAAGGAACGGTGTAATCTTTCCACACGCGTACCGTAATTGGGTCACGGTTAATGGGGATGTATACAGGAAATCTGCGTTGCCTTCTGCTGCGGCCCTCCGATGTGTGGCAGACCTGCGGTGTGTGGTTACAGGGTTCATGGGGGCGTGTTCTGCCTGTTCAGTTGGGGGTTGGGTGCTTTTCTCTTTTGGGGTTTTTCTTGCGTACATGTCCCATGTACGTATCTGTGGGCAGTCTCATTTAACTCCTGCCAATTGGGGCCGTTTTCCTGGTCTAATTGGGGTCCAAACGTACTTTGAAACCCATTCTGGACAGAAAGCAGAGATTGCAATTCTGCAATTTGCTTCCGGCACTTTGCGTGATCTATGGGGCTCTGCCTTTGTTCCGTCGTGGAAGTGTGGAGCATTCGTAGGGCTGCTTTCAAATCATTGCACTGTTTCTGCAATTTCTCTACCTGTTGCTCGGTTTCTTGTGTTACCAAGACTGCAGGTTGCGTGTCATGGTAGGCCTTATCATATTGGATCTGAAAACTACTCAAATGGGCGAGACAAGACTGGTGTGCCCTCTTGGCATCATCCACCTCTCTGTCCCTCGCTGCTAACTGTTCTCTCAAATCTTTATTCTCTTTCTCTAACTCGCTCACATCTCCCTCACTATTTCTGTCTCTCTCCTCTATCTCTCTACGGAGCATCCTAACGACCTCCTCTGTGCCTCGCAATTGTGCCAAGCAGGGCACGACTGCCATCAGCTTGCGAGCTTTCCCTAAGCTCTTCTTGTGGATCTCTGACAGGTTCTCCCACCAAGTATACCCTGTACACCCGGGACCTGTTTCATCATTCGCGCAGAATTCACTCCAAAGGGGCCATCCTTTCCCTTTGAGGTACTTTCTGATTTCCTCTTCCCATACGGGACACTGTTCTACTCTACTGGTCGCTGCGACCTAGAATTCCTGGGGGTTTATAAGGCGTTCCATTGCCTTCATTGCCATTTTCTCTATCTGGGTTCTCTACTGAATTTGGAACTGGGGGTGATAAAGTGGTGATGTAAACACGGGTACGGCTTACGCTAATTTCCAGCCTACAAAGCTCCCGACAGTTTTACGCAACAAAATTTCTCAGGTTTACCTTATATCCCTGTTAGTACGCATTCATTAACACACTTCCGAATCGCAGAGGTTTGATCAGTATTGTTCTTACACTTGTGGTTTTTCTGTTTCTAATGTGATTCCAATTCAAATTTGGGTTCTCTCGGAGTGGTTAGGCCACTTCTAAGTCGAGTCCCGGCGGAGTCGCCAGTAAATGTTGCTAATTTGTGTTTCTCTTAATTTGGCTCTGAAGATGGCGGCCAATATGGTCACTCTCCTTAATTTTAATTACGGTTTGCTCTAGAGTCGCCAGGTATCTTTCGATACCGCCACAAGGTTCAAAACCGAATACTGATCAAAGACTCGATACACCAGTTAGTAAGTTCAAACTCAATGCTCATTTATTTACACACACAGTCAAATATACTCATGCATAAAACTCTACAAACTAAACTATCACTACTGCTAAAGCCTATACTTAGCTTCAGGCGCCTACTCAGTCAGAGGAACAATGGCCGCTGTTCGGTTCTGATGCTGCTGGGGTTGAACTGGTATGGAATAACAGCTAAGAGCGTCTAACTGGTAGTGTGCGTTGACCTTGGAGTTACTTGTTCTGATGCAGTTTTGGCATGTCGCTCCTTGGTGAGAGTCGGAGCCACGAGAGCGATTCTCTCTCGGGGGATCCTTCTTATACCCAAAAGGGGCTTTGCGTGCTTTTGGGCGGGCCTTGAACTTGGCCCCAATAAATCGTTCCTATCGATTTCCTCCAATAAAGGGGTGGGTGCCCTGATGGCTGGGCGTGTCCTCGGTGGCCATTGGCCTGCTTTGTTCTGGTCTCCTCTGGCGCCGGGGTGTCTGCCTTGGTATTGTTTACTTAAATGTTACTCTTTTGTCCCCGGGGATGGCTCATTAGTATGGTAATGGTTTTGCAGTTTAGGTCTTGTCTGACAGCTATGTCTCCAATCAACAGACAAACGCTGCACCTGCTTGCTTTGTCAGTATTGTTCATTTGCCCTGCAATCTTTGCAAAGTGTCCATTTTGTAATCGGGAAGTGGCCATCCCGGATGGCTACAGGAGGAAACCGGAGCACCCGGAGGAAACCCATGGAGACACGGGGAGAACGTGCAGACTCTGCACAGACAGTGACCCAAACCTCCTAGTGTCAGTTTTTCCACTTCTATCTTAACGTTAATGGTTCATAAAGTTATAACTTCTGGGAATCGTGTGGTCACATCCATGACTGTCAGGATGTACTGATGCCCTACCTTAGTTTTGGGCAACGGTCCTACACAAACGACCAATACCCGACCAAACGGTTTGTCAAATACCGGGATGGGTATTAATGGTGCGTGTTGGATCGTTTGCTGGAGTTTACCTGATAGGTGTGACTAGCACTACAGACCTACACTACATTTTTGTGCAGCCCTGGTCAGGAGAAATGCTTGCTAACTGAGGCCTAGATTTTTCATATACAAATGTCATGCCATTGGTATCTCATGCGCATTCCGCACGCAGGACTTCCTGACAATACTTGGGAGGTTCCACTACCCGATGAACAACCATCAAGTCAGGATTAAGGAGAATCCCAAGGCCCGGTGATGGTGTGGGCTGCTGACTGAGTGGGCCGGTGTGGGCCAGTTGACGGTGTGGGCCGGTGTGAGCCGGTGACCATGTGGGCCGGTTGACGATGTGGGCCGGTGACGGTGTGGGCCCAGTGATGGTGTGGGCCGGTGACGGTGTGGGCCCGGTGATGGTGTGGGCTGCTGACTGTGTGGGCCGGTGTGAGCCGGTGACCGTGTGGGCCGGTCGGACGGTGTGGGCCGGGTGACGGTGTGGGCCCGGTGATGGTGTGGCCGGGTGACGGTGTGGGCCGGGTGAGGGTGTGGGCCGGGTGAGGGTGTGGGCCGGTGACGGTGTGGCCGGGTGATGGTGTGGGCCGGGTGATGGTGTGGGCCGGGTAATGGTGTGGGCCGGGTGAGGGTGTGGGCCCGGTGATGGTGTGGGCCGGGTGATGGTGTGGGCCCGGTAATGGTGTGGGCCGGGTGAGGGTGTGGGCCCGGTGATGGTGTGGGCCGGGTGATGGTGTGGGCTATTTGACGATGTGGTTCCGATGACGGTGTAGGCTGGGTGACGGTGTGGGCCCGGTGATGGTGTGGGCAGGGTGACGGTGTGGCCGGGTGACGGTGTGGGCCGGGTGAGGGTGTGGGCCCGGTGATGGTGTGGGCCGGTGACGGTGTGGCCGGGTGATGGTGTGGGCCGGGTGATGGTGTGGGCCGGGTAATGGTGTGGGCCGGGTGAGGGTGTGGACCCGGTGATGGTGTGGGCCGGGTGATGGTGTGGGCTATTTGACGATGTGGTTCCGATGACGGTGTAGGCTGGGTGACGGTGTGGGCCCGGTGATGGTGTGGGCAGGGTGACGGTGTGGCCGGGTGACGGTGTGGGCCGGGTGATGGTCTAGGCCCGGTCATGGTGTGGGCCGGGTGATGGTGTAGGCCCGTTGATGGTGTGGGTAGGGTGATGGTGTGGGCCGGGTGATGGTGTGGGCTGATTGACGATGTGGTTCCGATGACGGTGTAGGCTGGGTGACGGTGTGGCCGGGTGACGGTGTGGGCCGGGTGAGGGTGTGGGCTGGGTGATGGTGTAGGCCCGTTGATGGTGTGCGCCGGGTGATGGTGTGGGCCGGGTGATGGTGTGGGCCCGGTGATGGTGTGGGCCGGGTGATGGTGTGGGCCCGGTGATGGTGTGGGCCCGGTGATGGTGTGGCCGGGTGACGGTGTGGGCCGGGTGATGGTGCGGGCCCGGTGATGGTGTGGGCCCGGTGATGGTGTGGGCCCGGTGATGGTGCGGGCCGGGTGATGGTGTGGGCCGGGTGAGGGTATGGGCTGGGTGATGGTGCGGGCCCGGTGATGGTGTGGGCCCGGTGGTGGTGTGGGCCCGGTGATGGTGTGGGCCGGGTGATGGATGGGATGATTGACGATGTGGGCCCGATGACGGTGTAGGATGGGTGACGGTGTGAGCCTGGTGACGGTGTGGGCCCGGTGATGGTGTGGGCCGGGTGATGGTGTGGGCCGGGTGATGGTGTGGGCCGGTGATGGTGTGGGCCGATGACGGTGTAGGCTGGGTGACGGTGTGGCCGGGTGACGGTGTGGGCCGGGTGAGGGTGTGGGCTGGGTGATGGTGTAGGCCCGTTGATGGTGTGCGCCGGGTGATGGTGTGGGCCGGGTGATGGTGTGGGCCCGGTGATGGTGTGGGCCGGGTGATGGTGTGGGCCCGGTGATGGTGTGGGCCCGGTGATGGTGTGGCCGGGTGACGGTGTGGGCCGGGTGATGGTGTGGGCCCGGTGATGGTGTGGGCCCGGTGATGGTGTGGGCCCGGTGATGGTGCGGGCCGGGTGATGGTGTGGGCCGGGTGAGGGTATGGGCTGGGTGATGGTGCGGGCCCGGTGATGGTGCGGGCCCGGTGATGGTGTGGGCCCGGTGGTGGTGTGGGCCCGGTGATGGTGTGGGCCGGGTGATGGATGGGATGATTGACGATGTGGGCCCGATGACGGTGTAGGATGGGTGACGGTGTGAGCCTGGTGACGGTGTGGGCCCGGTGATGGTGTGGGCCGGGTGATGGTGTGGGCCGGTGATGGTGTGGGCCGGTGACGGTGTGGGCTGGGTGACGGTGTGGCCGGGTGACGGTGTGGGCCGGGTGAGGGTGCGGGCCGGGTGATGGTGTAGGCCCGGTGATGGTGTGGGCCGGGTGATGGTGTGGGTAGGGTGATGGTGCGGGCCGGGTGATGCTGTGGGCCGGGTGAGGGTGTGGGCCGGTGACGGAGTGGGCTGGTGACAGTGTGGGCCAGTTGATGGTGTGAGCCTGGTGACGGTGTGGGCCCGGTGATGCTGTGGGCCCGGTGATGCTGTGGGCCGGGTGAGGGTGTGGGCCGGGTGAGGGTGTGGGCCGGGTGAGGGTGTGGGCCGGGTGAGGGTGTGGGCCCGGTGATGGTGTGGGCCCGGTGATGGTGCGGGCCCGGTGATGGTGTGGGCCGGGTGATGGTGTGGGCCGGGTGAGGGTGTGGGCCGGTTGATGGTGTGGGCCGGGTGATGGAGTGGGCTGGTGACAGTGTGGGCCAGTTGATGGTGTGAGCCTGGTGATGGTGTGGGCCCGGTGATGGTGTGGGCCGGGTGAGGGTGTGGGCCGGTGATGGTGTGGGCCGGTGATGGTGTGAGCCCGGTGACAGTGTGAGCCCGGTGACGGTGTGGACCAGTTAACATTGTGAGCCCGGTGACAGTGTGAGCTCGGTGATAGTGTGAGCCCGGTGATGGTAAGCGCCAAGCGGCGGTGTGGGCCCGGTGATGGTGTGGGCCCGGTGATGGTGCGCGCCCAGAGATGGTGTGCGTCCCGTGATGGTGTGCGCCCGGTGATGGAGTGTGCCCGGTGATGGTGTGCGCCGGGTGATGGTGTAGGCCCGTTGACGGTGTGGGCCCGGTGATGGTGTGAGCTGGGTGACAGTGTGGGCTCTTTGGCGGTGTGGGCTGGGTTTTGGTGTGGGCCTGAGTGATGGTGTGAACCGTGTGACGGTGTGAGCCCGGTGACGGTGTGGGCCGGGTGTCAGTGTGGGCCGGGTAATGGTGTGGGCCGGTGACGGTGTGGGCAGGGTGACAATGTGGGCCGGGCGACGGTGTGGGCCGGTGACGGTGTGGGCCAGTGACAGTGTGAGCCCGGTGACGGTGTGGGCCTAGTGATGGTGTGAGCCGGGTAATGGTGTGGGCCGGTGACGGTGTGGGCAGGGTGACAGTGTGGGCCGGGTGACGGTGTGGGCCGGGTGACGGTGTGGGCCGGGTGATGGTGTGGGCAGGGTGATGGTGTGGGCAGGGTGATGGTGTGGGCCGGGTGATGGTGTGGGCCCGGTGACGGTGTGAGCCCGGTGACAGTGTGAGCCCGGTGTTGGTGTGTGCCGAATGGCGGTGTGGTCCCGGTGACGGTGTGAGCCCGGTGACAGTGTGAGCCCGGTGGTGGTGTGCGCCGGGTGACGGTGTGGGCTCTTTGGCGGTGTGGGCTGGGTTTTGGTGTGGGCCTAAGTGATGGTGTGAACCGTGTGACGGTGTGAGCCCGGTGACGGTGTGAGCCCGGTGACGGTGTGGGCCGGGTGATGGTGTGGGCCAGGTGACGGTGTGGGCCGGTGACGGTGTGGGCCGGTGACAGTGTGAGCCCGGTGACGGTGTGGGCCCAGTGATGGTGTGAGCCGGGTAATGGTGTGGGCCGGTGACGGTGTGGGCAGGGTGACGGTGTGGGCCGGGTGATGGTGTGGGCCGGGTGATGGTGTGCGCCGGGTGATGGTGTGGGCAGGGTGATGGTGTGGGCCGGGTGATGGTGTGGGCCCGGTGACGGTTTGAGCCCGGTGACAGTGTGAGCCCGGTGTTGGTGTGTGCCGAATGGCGGTGTGGGCCCGGTGACGGTGTGAGCCCGGTGACAGTGTGAGCCCGGTGGTGGTGTGCGCCGTGTGACGGTGTGGGCCCATTGACGGTGTGGGCCGATTGCCGGTGCGTCCCGGTGACGGTGTGGACCCGTTGACGGTGTGGGCCCGGTGATTTTGTGGACCGGTGACGGTGTGGGCCCGGTGACGGTGTGGGCCAGGTGTCAGCGTGGACCAGTTGACAGTGTGAGCGTGGTGACAGTGTGAGCCCGGTGATGCTGTGTGCCGGGTGTCAGTGTGAGCCCGGTGACAGTGTGAGCTCAGTGATAGTGTGAGCCCGGTGATGGTGTGTGCTGAGCAGTGGTGTGGACCCGGTGACTGTGTGGGCCCGGTGATGGTGTGCGCCCGGTGATGGTGTGCGCCGGGTGATGGTGTAGGCCCGTTGACGGTGTGGGCCCGGTGATGGTGTGAGCTGGGTGACAGTGTGGGCTGGTTGGCGGTGTGAGCTGGGTTTTGGTGTGGGCTTGAGTGATGGTGTGAGCTGGGTGACGGTGTGAGCCCGGTGACGGTGTGGACCAGGTGATGGTGTGGGCCAGGTGCTGGTGTGGGCCCAGTGATGGTGTGAGCCGGGTGACGGTGTGTGCTGGTTGGCGGTGTGGGCCGGGTGTCGGTGTGGGGCGGCTGTCAGTGTGGGCTGGGTGATGATGTGCACCGGGTGACAGTGTGAGCCCTGTGACAGTGTGGACCAGTTGACGGTGGGAGCCCGGTGACAGTGTGAGCCCGGCGTTGGTGTGTGCCGTACGGCGGTGTGCGCCGGGTGACGGTGTGGGCCCATTCAAGGTGTTCTGGTGACGTTGTGGGCCGGTGTCAGTGTGGGCCCGGTGTAGGTGTGGGCCCGGTGACGGTGTGGGCCGATAGCCGGTGCGTCACGGTGACGGTGTGGGCCCGATGACGGTGTGGGCCAGTTACCGGTGTGGGTCGGTGACCATGTGGAACGATGACAGTGTGGGCCAGTTGACGGTGTGGGTCGGTGACCATGTGGGCCGGTAACCGTGTGGGCTGGTTGACGGTGTGGGCCAGTTGATGGTGTGGGACGGTGACTGTGTGGCCCCGATGACGGTGTGGACTGGTTGATAGTATGGGCCCAGTGATGGTGTAGGCCGGGTGATGGTGTGGGCCCGGTGACGGTGTGGGCCCGGTGATGGTGTGGGCTGCTGGCTGTGTGGGCCGGTGACGGTGTGGGCCCGGTGACGGTGTGGGCCCGGTGACGGTGTGGGCCGGGTGACAATGTGGGCTGATTGACGATGTGGGCCCGATGGCGGTGCAGGCTGGGTGACAGTGTGAGCCTGGTGACGGTGTGGGCCGGTTGATGGTGTGGGCCGGGTGACAGTGTGAGCCCGGTGACAGTGTGTGCCGGGTGACGGTGTGAGCCCGGTGACGGTGTGGGCTGGAGGATGGTGTGTGCCGGGTGCCAGTGTGGGCTGGGGGATGGTGTGGGCCGGGTGACAGTGTGGGCCGGGTGACGGTGTGGGCCCGGTGATGGTGTGGGCCCGTTGACGGTGTGGGCCCATTGACGGTGTTATCCCGGTGACGGTGTGTGCCGGGTGACGGTGTGGGCCCGTTGACGGTATGGGCCCGTTGACGGTGTGGGCCCGTTGATGGTGTGGGCCCGTTGACGGTGTGGGCCCGTTGACGGTGTGGGCCCGTTGACGGTGTTGGCCCGTTGACGGTGTGGGCCAGTTGACGGTGTGGGCCCATTGACGGTGTGGGCCGGGTGACGGTGTGGGCCCGTTGACGGTGTGGGCCCGTTGACGGTGTGGGCCCGTTGACGGTGTGGGCCCGTTGATGGTGTGGGCCCGGTGACGGTGTGGGCCCGTTGACGGTGTGGGCTATGCCTTCAAATTAGTTCTGCACAGTCTGCCACACAATGTGGCAAGAAAATGCGACTGCGCGACTGGCAGGTTACACTCTGCTTCTCCTGCCCAAACTGACCCTTTGCCAAAACTCTGCCTTTAGAGTGGGGAATGGTGGGCTTTAGAAGTCCATTGATAGGATTTGTGGAAGAAAATTAGGCATTGTCTTAATCTGTGGAATAAACAGGCAGCGGCACATGTTCTCAGAACACCATCAAATGTGATCAATTATTATTATAAATGGCGTATTATCAGAGGGCACCAAGGTGACGTTGAGTGAGCTGAGATTTTGATCACTGGAGATTGGGAGGACCACAATGGCTATCTGAGTTTAAGGAGCTGATATAATGGACTAGACCAGTGGTCCCCAAACTTATTTTGTCTGCGGATCACGTAGGTGGACACAAAACCCCCCGAATCGCCCATCGGGACCTCCCCACCCTGTTTCTCAGGCGCTCTATGAACAATCGCCAGGATTAATGGTGCTGCTTTCAGTGAGACACCAATCAGGTCATTTCTGCTTCCAAGATGGAGAGCTTCAATCTCAATCCAGGCTCAATGTTCAGCCACCTCTTTGTCTTCAACACCACACTTGCAGGTGTAACACTGACATAAATCCTGCTTATATCTTGGCAGTGTGGATGAGCAGAGAGATCTCGGTGTCCATGTACATAGATCCCTGAAAGTTGCCACCCAGGTTGAGAGGGTTGTTAAGAAGGCGTACGCTGTGCTAGCCTTTATTGGTAGAGGGATTCAGTTTCGGAGCCATGAGGTCATGTTGCAGCTGTACAAAACTCTGGTGCGGCCGCATGTGGAGTATTGCGTGCAATTCTGGTCGCCGCATTATAGGAAGGATGTGGAAGCATTGGAAAGGGTGCAGAGGTGTTTTACCAGAATGTTGCCTGGTATGGAGGGACGATTTTATGAGGAAAGGCTGAGGGACTTGAGGCTGTTTTCGTTAGAGAGAAGAAGGTTAAGAGGTGACTTAATTGTGGCATACAAGATCATCAGAGGATTAGATAGGGTGGACAGTGAGACCCTTTTTCCTCGGATGGTGATGTCTCGCACGAGGGGGACATAGCTTTAAGTTGAGGGGAGATAGATATAGGACAGATGTCAGAGGTAGGTTCTTTACTCAGAGAGTAGTAAGGGCGTGGAATGCCCTGCCTGCAACAGGAGTGGACTCGCCAACATTAAGGGCATTCAAATGGTCATTGGATAGACATATGGACGATAAGGGTACAGTGTAGATGGGCTTGAGAGTGGTTTCACAGGTCGGCGCAACATCGAGGGCCGAAGGGCCTGTACTGCGCTGTTATGTTCTATGTTCTATAAAACTGCATTGCTACAACTTGCACTTGGGACTGCCCGTCCCATGCACACAGGAGCTGGCCTGGTTGTGCGACGCCGCAGGGTAGATTCAGGAAGAATGTTCCCGATGGTGGGCGAGTCCAGAACTAGGGGTCATAGTTTGAGGATAATGGGTAACACCTTTTAGGACTGAGGAGAAATTTCTTCACCTAGAGAGCGGTGAATCTGCAGAATTCGCTAGCACAGAAAATAGTTGAGGCCAAAACGTGTAATTTCAAGAAGGAATTAGATATAGCTCTTGGGGCTAAAGGGACCAAGGGATTATGGAGTGAAGGCGGGATCAGGGTATTGAACTTGATGATCAGCCATGATCATGATGAATGGCAGAGCTGCCTCGAAGGGCCGAATGGCCTCCTTCTGCTTCTATTTTCTATGTTTCTATGTCACGCGACTGGTAGAGAATTTGGACCATTCTCTCGTATGGCCTTGTCTGTGGTGTTGTGTGTCGGTGACTTGTATTTTAGGCCAGCTCCTGAACTTCCTGGGGCACCCCCGTGGATCACTGTGGAACATACTTTGCGTATGACTGGACTGAGCAACTTTTTGTTTGCAATCTCTACATGGACCAATAACCCGAAAGGCTTTACAAGGGGCTTAACGATAAATAGCAGCAGTCCCAGTAACATGCCATAAGTTAGTTCAGAATTCTTCAATGTATGGTTCACGCAAATGGCAAATGGTGGGGGGATTACTTGTCAAGACTGCTGTCTGGAGGCTTTTATTTGGACAGCACCTCCTGCAGGAAGTATAATTGTGTCTGTGACAAATCTGTGCTCCTGTGAAATTTGGGTATATTTTCTTCAGTGGTTTGTTGTGTGTGTCCTGTCTCCCGCCCCATTGATAAGCTTCTGGCTAAATTCTGTCTTCCATCTCACAGTGTTCAGGCCTGACTCCTGCAGGCTTCCCTCGCATACTGTTTTGTAAATGTCGGCATATTTATTTGACAAGACGCATACAGAAAGGGAAAGTGAATGTGTCAGAGACGGCCGGGGCACACTTCAGTTCACAAGGTGGAGGGTGACGGCTTGAAACCAGTGTCTAACAGGCTTTAACAACAAGGGAACACTTTTGGTTGACATGTACTGGAATATGTCTGCCGCCATTTCCTGGATTTTCACGGGGAGATATTGGCTGAGACCAAAATACCTGTGCTTCGCGCCCTTCCCAAACTCCTGGAGTTTCAGCTTACTTCAGAAGGTTTGATATTAGAGGCAGTGCAGGATGCTGACAGGAAACATGTGCTGTCTTTACCTCACAGCTGAGGCATGTCATGAATTATGGGATGCTTTTTACTGCTAAAGTACTTTGACATATAATCTGAGGAGGCAAGACCGCTATCTGCAGTGTACAGTGTAGGCATGTCAAACATTTGCAGATGTTACACATCTAAGGTAAGGACATTCCTCCTGCTTGTCGTGCTCCAGGGAAGATACAATGCTTCAGATTTTCTCCCAATCTAATTGCAACATTGACGTGTACAGATTCTGTCCCCCCCCCCCCCCCCCCCTTTACAAGAATCTTTATTTTAATGTTGGAACGCGAACATCTGTAGCTGCACCATCTGTGCACAATTATTGCACGGCTTACATGCGGTTTTAATGCCGGAGTTGCTATTTTACAGATGTATTGAGAATGATTATCTGCAACACATGGCTTATGTCTGAATCGCGGGAAAGTATACATTGCATTAGATTAATGTCATTTTTCTGTCAGAACAGAAGGATTTCAACAACAGAAAAAACACATGAAAAATGTCTGGCGCGGAATGCATGTCAGTCTTTTACTCTGGGACATTGCACTGACAAATAAGTGAGTTGTTCTAAAATCGCTGTAAATGGTTATCCAGCGAAGTTAAAGATGACTTTGATACTTGGATCTCCATTGGGAGAGGTGCTGCCCTAGGCGCAAAGCTGCTATCAGGAGCATGTCCTCAGTGCGCCGCGTTTGTCTCACACTTTGGATGCAAGTCCTTGATTTCTTCTGAGTGATGTTACCATTTATGGCTGAACACAAATCTGCAGGTTTATTGCAAATTGCTCTTGAAACAGCCTTGAACGAGTGGTGCTGTGCTCAGGTGAGTCGGGGAACAATGTTATGGTACAGGAAAGGAGTATTTGCTGATCACTCTTATGTGGGATAACTTTATGTTCTTGACTATTGGAATGTCTTCCAGGATGTAAATACAGTAAGAAGTCTTACAACACCAGGAAGTCCAACAGGTTTGTTTCAAACACTAGCTTTCGGAGCACTGCTCCTTCCTCAGGTGAATGAAGAGGTCTGTTCCAGAAACATATATATAGACAAATTCAAAGATACAAGACAATGCTTTGAATGCGAGCATTTGCAGTTAATTAAGTGTTTACAGATCCAGAGATCGGGGTAACCCCAGGTTAAAGAGGTGTGAATGGTCTCAAGCCAGGATTAAGTTGATTAAAGCCAGGGTTTACTTTTACTCTTGTCTCAAGTGAATTGATGGTCGCATCAATTTAATCAACTAAAACTCAACTATGGAATTGGCCCTCAAACCTGACCGACTGGAACTCGATCCGCAGGCCGTGGAGGCGGAATAAATATTTTTGCTCTGGCTTCGATGCTTCAAGGCCTATCTCGCAGCTGCCTCCACGCCTTCCGTCACCGACGAACAGAAGCTGAGCCTCCTCCACGCACGGGTGAGCCATCGCCTTTCTGTTCAGCTCGACGGGGCCTCCTCCTGTACAGATGCCCTCGCGAAGCTCGAACGCCTCTATGTGCGGCCCATGAACGAGGTCTACGTGCGACACATCCTCACCACTCGCCGTCAGCGTCCCGGAGAGTCGTCAGATGACTACCTACGCGACCTCAAAGCCCTCGCACGCAACTGCAATTACCAGGCCGTTACGGCCACTCAGCATATGGAACGCGGCATCCGAGACATCTACGTGGCGGGAGTCCGGTCTAACTACGTGAGACAGCGCCTACTCGAAAAGAGGGCCCTGGACCCGGATGAGACGGTAAAGTTAGCCTTCTCTCTGGAAGTAGCATTCCAGAGTCTTACCACATTCCCGGCTGACCAAGCGACCCCCTCGTGGACCCCGACCACAGACTACCCCAGGCCTGTGCCGCACGGCCGCCCGCCCTTCATGGGGGGCTACCCCGCTATTTCTGCGGCCAGTCCCAACATCCCCGGCAGCACTGCCCTGCCCGTAACGTGAACTGCAGCAGCTGCAGGAGAAAAGGTCATTTCGCCAAAGTCTGCTGGCTAGGTCTAAGAACTCTAACTCACAAGCCCGATACTTAGACTCACAGGCCCGCAGACCCCACAGCGTGGCAGCGTGTCTGCCGACTCCGCCCCCCTCATCAGCCTCGTGCTACCCATGGGAGCAGCCATCTTCCAGTCCTCACAGCATGTGCGACTCACGAGGGCCGCCATCATGGCCATCCTCCCCCACGCGGCCGGCTACGTGCATTCCATGGGGGCTGCCATCTTGGACGCCATCTTCCTCGCCGCCCGTCACGCTCGACCAACGGGGGCCGCCATCTTGGCCGCCATCTGCTATGCCCGCTCGACGCATACGATCAACATGGGCAGCCATCGCGGAGCCACCCCAGCACCTCCGACCCGCCGGCTACCCGCAACTCAGTGCGGTCACCCTGGACCAGTCGTGACCCAAGCACCTCCGGAGCTCCATGATGACCGTCCGGGTTAACGGGCACGAGTCGGAGTCGGACACTTTAGGGACTTTCAAGAGGCTATTGGATAGGCACATGGAGCACACCAGAATGACTGGGAGTAGGATAGCTTGATCTTGGTTTCGGACAAAGCTCGGCACAACATCGAGGGCCGAAGGGCCTGTTCTGTGCTGTACTGTTCTATGTTCTATGTTCTTCGATTCCGATAGCACAGAGAGCTTCATTCACCCGGACATGGTAAGACGCTGCTCGCTCCAAATTTTCCCGGTGCACCAAACCGTCTCCCTCGCCTCTGGGTCGCATTCGGTGCAAATCCAAGGGTCCACTACTGCAACCCTAGCAGTACAGGACGCCGAGTATGCAAACTTTAAATTATATGTGCTCCCAGACCTCTGCGCTCCTCTCCTATTGGGACTAGATTTCCAATGCAACCACAGGAGCCTAACCCTGAAGTTCGGCGTCCCCTGCCCCCACTCACCATATGCAGCCTCGCAACCCTAAAAGTCGACCCTCCCTCGCTCTTCGCAACCTCACCGCCGACTGCAAACCAGTCGCCACCAGAAGCAGGCGGTATAGCATACAGGACAGGACTTTTATCAGGTCCGAAGTCCAGCATTTCTTGCGGGAGGGAGTCATCGAGGCCAGTAACAGCCCCTGGAGAGCTCAGGTGGTGGTCGTCAAGACCGGGGAAAAGAACCGGATGGTTGTAGATTACAGACAAACCATAAACCGGTACATGCAACTTGATGCGTATCCCCTTCCCCGGATTTCAGACATGGTAAACCAGATCGCACACTACCGGGTGTTCTCCACGGTGGATCTGAAGTCTGCATACCACCAGCTCCCAATCCGCCCGGAGGACCACCACTACACAGCCTTTGAGGCAGACGGCCGCCTTTTCCACTTCCTCCGGGTCCCCTTTGGCGTCACGAATGGGGGTTTCGGTGTTCCAAAGAACAATGGACCGAATGGTGGACCAGTACAGGCTGCAGGCCACATTTCCGGACTTGGACAATGTCACCATCTGCGGTCATGATCAGCAGGACCCCGACGCCAACCTCCACCGATTTCTCCAAACCGCCCAAACCCTCAATCTCACCTACAACAAGGAGAAATGCGTTTTCCGCACAACCAGACTCGCCATCCTCGGCTACGTCGTGGAGAACGGGGTCCTAGGGCCCGACCCTGACCGTATGTCCACCTTCCTGCAACTCCCTCTCCCTCACTGCCCCAAGGCCCTGAAGAGGTTCCTTGGGTTCTTTTCATATTATGCCCAGTGGGTCCCCAACTACGTGGACAAAGCCCGCCCACTAATCAAGGCCACCATCTTTCCACTGGCGGCTGAGGCCCGCCAGGCCTTCAGCTGCATCAAGGTGGACATCGCCAAAGCTGCGATGCGCGCGGTGGACGAGTCCGTCCCCTTCCGGGTGGAGAGTGACGCATACCCTCAATCAAGCAGGCAGACCGGTGGTGTTTTTTTCACTCACCCTCACCTCCTCTGAAATTCGACACTCCTCGGTCAAAAAAGAAGCCCAAGCCATTGTGGAAGCTGTACGGCACTGGAGGCACTACCTCGCTGTAGGAGGTTTACCCTCGTCACCGACCAACGATCGGTAGCCTTCATGTTCGACAATACGCAGCGGGGCAAAATCAAGAACGAGAAGATCTTGAGGTGGAGGATCGAACTCTCCACCTATAACTACGATATAGTACATCGTCCTGGGAAGCTCATCGAGCCCCCAGATGCCCTGTCTCGTGGCACATGCGCCAGCGCGCAAGATGACCGACTACGGGCTATCCACGATGACCTCTGCCACCCGGGAGTCACCCAGCTTATCCTCTACATCAAGGCCCACAACCTGCCCTACTCCACCGAGGAGGTCAGAGCCATGACCAGGGACTGCCAGATCTGTGCGGAGTGTAAACCGCACTTCTATCGACCAGATAAGGCCCACCTGGTAAAGGCATCCGGTCCCTTTGAGCGCCTCAGTATCGATTTCAAAGGGCCCCTCCCCTCCAATAACTGCAATACATATTTCCTCAACATTATTGATGAGTTCTCCCACTTCCCCTTTGCAATTCCTTGCCCCGACATGACCGCGTCCACCTTCATTAAAGCCCTACATAGTGTCTTCACCCTGTTTGGTTTCCCCAATTATGTCCACAGTAACCGGGACTCGTCATTCATGAGCGACGAACTGCGTCAGTACCTGCTCAGTAAGGGCATCGCCTCGAGCAGGACTACCAGTTATAACCCCAGGGGAACCGGGCAGGTGGAGAGGGAGAACGCGACGACCTGGAAGACCATCCTACTGACCCTGCGGTCCAGGAATCTCCCAGTTTCTCACTGGCAGGATGTCCTCCCTGACGCACTCCACTCTATTAGGTCCCTACTTTGCACGGCCATAAACGAGACCCCTCATGACCGCCTATTTGTTTTCCCCGGGAAATCCACCTCAGGGGCCTTGAATCCGTCCTGGCTGAGGACACCAGGGCCAGTCCTACTCAGAAAACACGTCAGGAGCCATAATAAGGCCGGCCCTCTGGTAGAGAAGGCCCATCTCCTACACTCAAACCCCCAGTACGCTTATATCGAACATCCCGATGGCCGGCAAGATACGGTCTCCCTCCGGGACCTGGCGCCCGCTGGTTCTACCACCACCACCGCTCCTCCACTATATCCTGCCCAACCTATCATGATCAGCGCTCCCGCCCCTCTATGGCTCCCGTCCGCCATCCCCCCCTTCACCGGTCCACAGGAATGAAGCTCCAAAAGAGACGCTCCCGGAGTCCACGTCTGTACCCGCACCGGCGCCCTCACTACCGATGCCAGCACGGATGAGCTCGACACCCGGGCCAGCACCGACGCCAGAGCTTCAGCGATCGCAGCGCACAATCCGTGCCCGGGAGCGGCTGAATTTATGAACCTGTCACCCCAGCCAGACTTCATTTTTTTAACAGGGGGTGAATGTGGTGAATGTATTATACTAATAATCCACCATTGTATCAGTACCATGCTTTGCCTTTGTATTTGCATCTATGCTATGTTGTTGCCCTTATGGGCTCCACCTATGGGCCATTGTATGGCATCATCCATAGGGGAACATGTTGGGACATGTATGGGCTCCGCTCATGGCTCCTCCACTTGAAGGGGGGGTATAAAGAGCAGTCGACCTGTAGGCGGCGCACAGTACTGTATCAGTCGCAGGCAGGCACTGATCTAAGTTGATTAAAGCCACGGTTTATTTTTACTCTTGTCTAGAGTGAATTGATGGTCGCATCACACATGGAACAAAAAAGGAAAATGGGGGACAGAGCTTAGAGTCTGAATTTGTGAACTAAATACATACGGCGTGATTTAAGTAAAAATAACAGAATTCTGGGCGGGATTAGCGTTCCTAGTGCTGTCTAACGGCACTTTGGGTTTGTTTCAAGCCCGACGGGAAGCTCCTTGCCGAGGCCGCACTCAGTCGCATTTCCTGCACTGAGCAGTTCCGCTAAGCAGAGCTCCTTAGTGCAGTGAGAGATCAGGGGGCCATTTTTGAATAGTGCCCGATCTCCCACCCCGATCCCCGGACCCCCCTATGCACAAAACCCACCTATAAGGGGGTGCTCCAGCCCTCCCCCCCCCCCCTCCCTGCACCCCAATTCATACGGGCCGGGCACCCCAGGCCCAATCCTCGGCATAGGCAAAATGCCAGCTTGGCATCCTGGCAGTGCCCCTGCCAGCCTGGCAGTGCCATCTGGGCACCCTGGAGTGCCTTGACACTGCCAGGGTGCCAGGCTGGCAGTGCCAAGGTGCCCGGGTGGCACCAGCAGTGACAGGATGCCATCCTGCCCAGAGTCCAGCCATCCAGGGGCCTCTAATCACCCGGGAGACCCCCCATAATGCCATTCCACCTGGTCCCCGATTGAGAGGATCAGTGCAAAAAGGCGCTCGGCTCGGGTCTCCTCGGCAATGCTGGCAGATGCCTGGTGGCCGTTCGATCCAGTGTCAGCACCGTTAAGTGAGTTTGTACCCTCCCGTAACTGTGCAAGACTGGGTCCCGCACCTTGTGGGCGGGATTTGCATCACACCATCTTGTGAGATCTGATTAGATCTCGCAAGGTCTAATCATCTTGGGAGATCCCAGAAGATGCCTCTCCCGGGATCTACTGGCCACATCCCGTTCCGATAAATCGTGCCCATACACTGTAACCTCTCCTGCCATTTACCCAAATCCCTTTCGTTCTTCCACCCCACACCCCCGTCCCCCACTCTCACTTGTACAAAACCTTTCTATTTTCTCTCAGTCCTAAAGAAAGGTCAGCGACCTGAAACATTAATTCTGTTTCTCTCTCCACTGATGCTGCCAGACCTGCTGAGCATTCCCAGCATTTTCCACTTTGACCTGTTTTTGTGATGTCGACTGAGGGGTTGGCATGTGAACAACTCTTGTGTACTTCCTCGAGATAATGGTCTTGCTGCCTGGTTTCATGTCTGAAACTGAAAGACACAAAATGGAGTGTGAAATGAATGCAACAGTAAGAGTTCCTTTTAATATTGGAGCTCCAGCACTTTGCTTGGACATTACAGGAGGATCTCCGATCGTAACACCTCCTGGGACTGCTTCATGCTGACACTAAAATATTGATGCAAAGGTTCCAGTAAGATTCCTCACTTAAGGGCGGCATGTGGCGCAGTGGATAGCACTGGGACTGCGGAGCTGAGGACCCGGGTTCAATTCCCGGCCTTGGGTCACTGCCCGTGCGGAGTTTGCACATTCTCCCCACGTCCGCGTGGGTTTCACCCCCACAACCCAAAGATGAGCTGGTTAGGTGGATTGGCCACGCTAAATTGCCCCTTAATTGGAAAAGAAAAATAACTGACTACTCTAAATTTTTTTTTAAAAGATTGCTCACCTTGTGCACAAGACATTCGCTCACAAGTAACTATAAAACATTTATGATAACATATCAATTAAGTACTTGTTTTGCATTACTGTGAAATAAGTTGGTCCGTATAATTCTATATTTGGAAAAGAAATGAGACTTGCTGTTGCAGACAGTTGATAGGGATCCGCAGAGGAGTGTGCAGGCTATTTGCCAGCACTCTGTTGTGGGAGGATTCATGGAGATGAAGCAGCTTGGAAGGAGGGGAAGCGACAAAATATACCTATTGCCCCGTTTATATGACTGAAGTAGACTTGCTGTGTTTGTGATGGTGTAGGGTTGCAAGCCTTAAGTGTGAAACTGGCATTGAAGTGCTGACATCCCCAATAGCCAAAAACAGTTGAAGCAATAATTTCAGAGCGCCAGGGGGCGGACGGTTTGGGAAGGGGTGGAAATTAAACCAGTTCCAACTGAAGTGAGTCATTGTGTTTACATAGTGCGGTATAATGGCTTCAGCATTATCTGATCTAAAGTGATGGTGTGGGGAGAACATCAATGGAATTAGGGTTAAAAGAAGTGGAAAGATCAGTGAATCCAACTGTGTAGAACATGAAGAGGTTGCAGACGGACAGCTGTACTTTGTTTGAGTTGAAAGATTATAAAGCAACCCAGAACTTTAGAGATGTCCCTGTTGATGAACGCAGTTCAAATTTAACTCTGTGCATTACTTTGGAAAAAAATAAAAAGACAAGAAAAAGATCCGTCATTGTGTGTGTCTTTGTGTGTGTGTGTGGGTGTGCCTTTGTGTGTCCGTGTGCCTTTGTGTGTTTATGTATGTTTTTGTGTGCCTCTTTGTGTGTGTGTGGGTGTCTTTTTGTGTCTGGGTGTGTTTGTGTCTATTTTTTGTGTATGTCTTTGTATCTTTGTGTGTGTCCGTGTGTCTTTGTGTATGTCTTTGTATCTTTGTGTGTGTGTCTTATAGTGTGTGTGTGTGCATGTGTCTTAGTGTGTGTGCATGTGTGTCTTTGTATGAGTGTCTTCGTGTGTGTGTATATGTGTGTTTTTGTGTCTATCTTTGTATATTTGTGTGTGCATGTGTCTTTGTGTGTGTGTGTCTTTGTATCTTTATGTGTGCGTCTCTTTGTGTGTGTGTGTCTTTGTGCATGTGTGTCTTTGTGTGTGTTTTTCTTTCTTTGTGTGTGACTTTGTGTTTGTATGTGTCTTTGTGTTTGTCTTTGTATGTGTGCATGTGTCTTTGTGTGTGCGCGTGTGTATCTTTGTGTGTGTCTTGTCTGTGTGTGTATTGTGTCTGTGTGTGTGTATTTAGGTGTGTGTGTCTTTGTGTTTGCGTGTGTCTTTGTTTGTGTCTTTGCATCCTTGGGTGTGTGTGTGACTATGTGCCTTTGTATCTTTGTGTGTGTGTGTCTTTGTGTATGTGTGTCTTTGTATCTTTGTGTATGTGTGCTTGTATATCTTTGTGTGTGTGTGTCTTTGTGTGTGTTTTTCTTTCTTTGTGTGTGACTTTGTGTTTGTATGTGTCTTTGTGTTTGTCTTTGTATGTGTGCATGTGTCTTTGTGTGTGCGCGTGTGTATCTTTGTGTGTGTCTTGTCTGTGTGTGTATTGTGTCTGTGTGTGTGTATTTAGGTGTGTGTGTCTTTGTGTTTGCGTGTGTCTTTGTTTGTGTCTTTGCATCCTTGGGTGTGTGTGTGTCTATGTGTCTTTGTATGTTTGTGTGTGTGTGTCTTTGTGTATGTGTGTCTTTGTATCTTTGTGTATGTGTGCTTGTATATCTTTGTGTGTGTTTTTCTTTGTGTGTGACTTTGTGTTTGTATGTGGCTTTGTGTTTGTCTTTGTATGTGTGCATGTGTCTTTGTGTGTGTGCGTGTGTATCTTTGTGTGTGTCTTGTCTGTGTGTGTCTTTGTGTTTGCGTGTGTCTTTGTGTCTTTGCATCCTTGGGTGTGTGTGTGTCTATGTGCCTTTGTATCTTTGTGTGTGTGTGTCTTTGTGTATGTGTGTCTTTGTATCTTTGTGTATGTGTGCTTGTATATCTTTGTGTGTGTGTATTTCAGCATGTGTGTCTTTGTGTTTGCATGTGTCTGTGTCTTTGCATCCTTGTTGTGTCTTTGTGTGTGTGTGTCTCTTTGTGCACGTGTGTCTTTGTGCATGTATGTGTGTCTTTGTATGTGTGTGTATTTTTCTTTCTTTGTGTATGCCTGTTTTTGTGTGTGTCTGTCTTTGTGTGTGTGCCTTTGTGTGCGTGTGTATCTCTGTGAACGTGTGTGTCTTTGTGCTTGGGTACGTTTGTGTGCGTCTTTGTACGTGTCTCTTTGTGTGTGTCTGTGTATTTTTGTGCTTATGTGTGTGTTCATATCTTTCTGTGTGCGTGTCTTTGTGTGCCTGCACGTGTGTCTGTGTTTGGGTCTTTGTATCTTTGTGTGTGTCTTTGTATCTTTGCGTGTGTCTTTGTGTCTTTCTCTGTGTGTGCCTTTGTGTGTGTTTTACTTTCTTTGTCTGTGTGTGTGTGTGTGTGGTTTTGTGTATGTGCCTTTGTGAATATACATGTGTCTTTGTGAATATATGTGTCCGTATGTGTGTCTTTGTTTGTGTTTCTTTGTGTGTGTCTTTGCATGTGTTTGTGTCTTTGTGTGTATCTTTGCGTGTATCTTTTTATGTATGTGCGTCTTTCTGTGTGTCATTATATCTTTGTGTGTATGTTTTTGTGTGTGTGTCTTTGTGTGTGTGTCTGTATCATTGTGTGTGTCTGTGTATGTGTGTCTTTGTGTGTGTCTTGTATCTTTGTCTATGTGCATATATCGTTGTGTGTGCGTGTGTCTTTGTGTGTGTGTGTCTTTGCATCTTTGTGTTTGTGTCTTTGTGTGTGTTTTTGTATATTTGTGTTTGTGCGCGTTTTTGTGTGTGTGTCTTTGTATCCATGTGTGTGTCTTGTTGCATGTGTGTGTTTTGTTATCTCTGTTTTTTTGTGCGTGCGTGTATATGTGTATGTGTACCTTTGTGTGTGCATGTGCCTTTGTGTGTTTCTGTGCGTGCATCTGTGTGTGTGTCTTTGTGTGTGTTTTTGTATATTTGTGTGCTGCATGTGTGTGTGCATTTGTGTGACTTTGTGTTTTTGTATGCTTGTTTCTTTGTTTGTGTGTGTGTGTCTGTGTCTTTGTAACTTTGGGAATGTGTGTCTGTGTGTGTGTCTTTGTGTGTTTGCATGCCTGTGTATCTGTCTGTCTTTGTGTGTGTGTTTGCATCTTTTTGTGCATGCGTGTGGCTTTGTATGTGTCTTTCTCTCTTTGTGTGTGCATCTCTTTGTGTGTGTGTGTGTAACTGTCTTCATAACTTTGTGTGTGTCAGTGTGTGTGTCTGTCTTTATGTGTGTCTTTTGTATCTTTGTGTGTGTGTGTCTTTGTGTTTATGTGTGCTTGCATCTTTGTGTGTACATGTCTTTATGTGTGTGCCTGTGACTTCTTAACTTTGTATTTGTGTGTGTGTATGTGTCTTTGTGTTTATGTGTGCTTGTATCTTTATGTGTGTATTTCTTTGGGTCTTTGTGTGTCTGTGTGTGTCGGTGCCTTTGTGTGTGTGCGTGGCTTTGTATCCTTGTTTGTGTCTTTGTGTGTGTTTTTGTGTCTGTTTTTGTACCTTTGTGTATGTCTATGTGTGTGTGTCTTTGTGTGTGGCTTTGTACTTTTGTGTGTCCATGTGTCTTGGTGTGTGTCTTGGTGTGTCCATGTGCCTTTGTGTCTGTGTGTGTGCTTCTACATGTGTGTGTGTCTTTAATGTGTGTCTTAATATCTTTGTTTGTATCCGTGTGTCTGTGCGTGTCCCTTTGTGTGTATGTTTCTTTGTGTTTGTGTATGTTTGTATCTTTGTGTGTGTACCTTTCTGTGTGTGTCTTTATGTGTGTGTTTCTGTCTTTGTGTGTGTCCGTGTGTCTTTGTGTACGTGTGTGCCTTTGTGTGTTTGTGTCTTTGTGTTTGCGTGTGTTTGTATGTTTGTATCTTTGTGTGTGTGCGTCTTTGAGTGTGTTTGCGTTTTTTTATCTGTTTGTGTGTTTTTTGGTACGTATGTGTGTGCCTTTGTATCTTTGTGCGTGCAAGTATTTTTGTGTGTGTGTGTCTTTGTATCTTTGTGCCTGTGTGTATTTGGTGTGTATGTGTCTTTGTGTGTCTCCATGTGTATTCTTTGTTTGTGTGTCCGTGTCTTTGTGGGTGTCTGTCTTTGTATGTGTGTCTTTTTCCACATGTGTGTCTCTGTGCAAGTGTGTGCCTTTGTGTTTGTGTGGGTTTTTTCCCTTTCTTTAATTTTTCCAATTAAAGCACAATTTAGTGTGACCAATTGACCAACCCAGCAAATTTTGGGTTGCGGGGATGAGACCCACGCAGACACGGGGAGAATGTGCAAACTCCACACTGACAGTGACCCGGGCCTGGGATCGAACCCGTGTCCGCGCTGCCCGGGTTTGTGTGTGTCTTTGTGTGTGCCTCTTTGTGCGTGGTGTGTATATTTGTGTATGTGTTTTTGCGCATGTGTGTCTGTGTGTGGGTTTTTTAGCATGTGTGTGTCTTTGTGCATATGTGCCTTTGCGTGTGTGTCTATTTATATCTTTGTGTGTGTAGGGGTGTCTTTGTATCTTTCTGTGTATGTGTGTCTTTGTGTATGTCTTTGTATCTTTGTGGGTGGGTGTTTTTGTTTGTACGTGTCTTTATATCTTTGTGTGTGTGTCTTTGTGTGTGTGCGTGTGTGTCTTTGTGTTTTTTTGTGTTTGTCTGTGTTTCTGTATATATTCGTGCCTTTGTATATTTGTGTGTTTGTGTCTGTGTGAATGTGTGTTTGTTTCCATGTATCTTTCAATGTGTTTTTGTGTCCTTTTGTGTGTGTCTTTGTGCATATGTGTCTTTGTGTCTTTGTATCTTTGTGTCTTTATATCTTTGTGTGTCATTCTGTGTGTTTCTTTGTGTCTGTATGTGTGCCTGTGCTTGTGTCTTTATGCGTGTGTGTGTCTTTGTATTTTTGTGCGTGTCTTTGTGTGTGTGTATGTCTTTGTGCATATGTGTCTTTGTATCTTTGTGTGTCATTGTGTGTGTGTCTTTGTGTCTGTGTGTGTGTGCCTGTGTCTTTATGTGTGTGTGTGTGTCTTTGTATCTTTGTGTGTGTCTTTGTGCATGTGTACGTCTCTGTGCATGTGTGTGTCTTTGTGTGTGTGTGCATGTGTCTTTGTGTGTCTTTGTGTTTGTGTATGTGTCCTTATATCTTTGTCTATGTAAGTTTTTATCTATGAGTGTGTTTGTGTCTTTGCCTGTGTGTCTTTGTATGTGTGTGTCTCTTTCTCTGTGTGTGTGTGTCTTTGTGTGTGTTTGTATCTTCATATGTGTGTCTGTGTCTTTGTGTGTGTGCCTTTGTATCTATGTACTCATGTGTGTCCCTGTGCACATGCGTCTTTGTGTGCGTGTGTTTGTATGTCATTGTGTGTGTTTTTTGCACGTGTCTTTGTGTGTGTTTGTATTTCTGCATTTGTGTGTGTCTTTCTATGTGTGTGTGCCTTTGTGTGCATGACTTTCTGTGTGTGTCTTTGTGTGCGTGTGTGTTTGTGTGTCATTGTGTGTTTTTTTGCACATGTGTCTTTGTGTGTGTTTGTATTTTTGTGTGTCTTTGTGTGTGTGCACCTTTGTGTGTGTGTGTGTGTCTTTGTGTGTTTGTATTTTTGCATTTGTGTGTGTCTTTGTGTATGTCTTTCTGTGTGTGTGCGTGCGTTTGTGTGCATGACTTTGTGTGTGTATCTTTGTGTGTGTGTCTTTGTGTGCATATCTTTGTGTACGTGTCTGTGTGTGTGTCTTTGTGCTTGTGTGTGTCTTTGAGTGAGTGTGTCTTTGTGTGCGTATCTTTGTGTGTGTGTATGTTTTTGTGTGTGCGTGTCTTTGTGTGTGTGTGTGCCTTTGTGTCTGTGTGTATGTATGTTTGTATCTTTGTGTGTGTAGTGTCTGTGTGTATGTCTTTGTATGTTTTTGTGTGTGTTGTGTCTGTATGTGTGTGTGTTTGTATTCTTATGGCCAGGGTTTAGAGAACACCAAAGTATATCATGGAGTTCACCTGACCCACAACTTTGAATAGATTTTGGTTATGGGGAGCACAAGGGCCTACTTTACAAGTGCGATGCAACAGAGAACTAAAAGTATTTCTAAACAAAACAATGTTTATTCTATGAATCCAGTTAACATTTTATAAACACACAGTAAACATCTTACCAACTACCAACACTGGTAATTCCCACAGTTACAATACTCTATAGGTAACCCTTAATAACTTTCCTAACAACATCCATAAGTCAAAAAAACCTTTTTAACAAAGAGAGTAGGTTTGCATTCCTTACAGAAACAAGAATTACTTTGAAATCAAGTGATCTGGAGACATTCTTTAGCATAAAGAGAGAGAGATCAATACATATTTGCTTGGTTTGAATGCAGCTCTCCAACTGAAAGCAAAACTAAAACACAGAGCCAAAGAGAGCTTTCAGCTCAAAACGAAACTAAAAAGCAGAATCACATTCCAGCTCCACCCACACAATGTCATCACTGCAGCCATTTGATAAAAAACACTTTTCTTAAAGGGACTCTCACATGACAGCATCTTTGTGCATGTGTCTTTGTGTGTGTGTATCTTTGTGTGTCTGCATGTATTTGTGTATCTTTGTGTGTGTGTCGTGTGTGTGTGTCTTTGTGTGCGTGTGTGTCTTCATGTGTTTCATAGATTTCATAGAATTTACAGTGCAGAAGGAGGCCATTCGGCCCATCGAGTCTGCACCGGCTCTTGGAAAGAGCACCCTATCCCCATAACCCAGTAACCACACCCAACATTAAGGGCAATTTTGGACACTAAGGGCAATTTATCATGGCCAATCCACCTAACCTGCACATCTTTGGACTGTGGGAGGAAACCGGAGCACCCGGAGAAAACCCACGCACACACGGGGAGAACGTGCAGACTCCGCACAGACAGTGACCCAAGCCGGAATCGAACCTGGGACCCTGGAGCTGTGAAGCAATTGTGCTATACACAATGCTACCGTGCTGCCCTGTATCTTTTGTGTTTGTATCTTCGTATGTGCGTGTGGGTCTTTGTGTGTGTGTCTTTGTTTGTGTGTGTGTGTTCATATCTATGTGCTTGTGTGTGTCTCTGTGCATGTGTGTGTTTGTGTGTCATTGTGTGTTTTTTTGCATGTGTGTGTTAGTGTGTGTTTGTATTTTTGGTTTGTGTGAGTCTTTGTGTGGGTGTCTTTGTGTGTGTGTGTGCTGTCATAATATACACCAGTATATCATGGTGCAGACACACACACTGATGGACACACAGTGGGACCAATCAACACACACAACACCGCAGCCAATCACCAGCTAGAGCACACGCACTATAAAGACAGGGGGCATCAGAGTTCCCGCTCATTCGAGTTGCAGCTAGCTAGGAGGACAGAGCTCACAGCCTGCAACACAGACATTCACCATGTGCTGAGTGCATCGACTGGTTAGGACTAGGCAACGGTCTTAGCTAGTATCGTGTAAACCCACAGTCAGAGTATGTTAAACAATTAATGATTCAATAAAATAGTGTTGCACTATTTCAAGTGTTGGTGACCTGTAAGTGTTCCACGGATCCAGAACACCCAACACATCATGATACCAGGAGTTGAGGGATATTAGCACTTCTTAGACCTACCTGCAAGTGATCTGCCTTCCGCCAACATTCCGTCATCCTGCAACATGGACAACATCAGCCCGCTGCCGCTCTGCATCACCGGCAATCTAGGGGCCAACTGGAAGATTTTCAAACAGCGCTTCCAGCTCTTCCTCGAAGCCACGGTCAGGGAGGGCGCCTCGGATACTAGAAAGATTGCTCTCCTCCTTTCCACGGCCGGAGACCATGCCATCCACATTTTCAATTCTCTGCCCTTTGCAGACGATGAAGATAAAACGAAGTTCAAGATGGTCCTCCTCAAGTTTGACACTCAGTGCAGTGTAGAGGTGAATGAAAGTTTCGAGCGCTACGTGTTCCAGCGTTTGCAGGGTAAGGATGAACCTTTCCAATCCTTTCTCACGCACCTCCGCATCCTTGCGCAGTCTTGCAGCTATGGGCCCACCTCCGACTCCATGATGCACGACCAGATCGTTTTTGGCGTTCACTCGGACCCCCTAAGACAGCAGCTCCTCAAAGTAAAGCAGCTCACCCTAGCGCCCGCCATTGAGACCTATGTCTTACACAAAAACGCCACGAGTCGGTATTCCCACATCCAAGCGGCTGAAACGACGCAGCAAGGTCCCCACGAGGCGGAACGGGTCCAAGTGATTGAGCACCTCTAGGGCCTCAGCCTGGATGAGGGTGGCAATTTTGCGCGCTTTTCACGGACTCCTGCGCCTGTGCGCACCAAACGAGGGGACGGCGACGTCGAAGAACGCAATGCATAGGCACGCACCACGCATGATCGCACCGCGCATGCGCTGTGGCGCAGCGAACGTGCTGACGCTACGACGGTGGCAACTGTGGCTCCGCCCATTTAAAACGGCAATGCCCTGCCAAATCTCGACAATGCTTATGATGTGGCAGACTTGGCCACTATGCTGCCTTCTGCCGAGCAGCTCAGCCTGCCAATTCATATCGCTTCAGCCAGCCTCGCAGGAATGTCCGGGCAATTCAACCCACGGTCACCGAGTCCGAGGTGATACCGAGGACCCGAAGGCGCCTTTTCGAGTCGGTGTCGTGACAAAAAACAGGCTGTCCCCGAAGCAAAGGCACCAGCCGCTGTCGGTATACAGCATCGATCCAGACGATGAGTGGTGTGCCACCCTGACGGTCAACCGGTCCCAAATACGATTCCGCCTGGACACTGGTGCCTCCGCCAATCTCATTGCGCGGTCTGACCTCCAAAGCCTTTGTTTCAAACCAGCCATCCTGCCATCAGCCTGCCAGCTATTAGATTATAATGGCAATGCCATTCCTGCTAGCGGCTCGTGCCAACTTTAAGTGACGCACAGGTCACGCAAAGCCATCCTTTTGAGATTGTGGGCTCCTCGAAAGACTCCCTGCTTGGCGCGCAGCCTGTTGAACCTAGTTCAGAGAGTTCACTCTCTCTCTCCTGATGACAGGTCTGCCTTACAGGACGCTGACTTCAGGGCGCAACTCGACGCCATCATCGACCAGCATCACGACGTCTTCGAAGGCATGGGCAAGCTCCCATATATCTACAAGATGCTACTAAAACAGAACGCCACGCCTGTGGTGCACGCACCTCGCAGGGTCCCAGCACCCCTTAAGGACCACCTCAAGCAGCAGCTGCAGGACCTCCAGGACCAAGGAGTGATCTCCAGAGTTACGGAATCAACCGACTGGGTCAGTTCCATTGTATGTGTAAAAAAGCCTTCCGGCGAGCTGAGAATTTGCATTGATCCCAAGGATCTGAATCGCAATATCATGAGGGAGCACTATCCAATTCCCAAGCGCGAAGAGATCACATGCGAGATGGCTCACGCCAAGCTCTTCACCAAACTCGACGCCTCGAAAGGATTCTGGCATATCCAGCTCGACAAATCCAGCAGGAAACTGTGTACATTCAATACCCCCTTTGGCAGATATTGTTACAACAGGATGCCGTTTGGGATCATATCTGCTTCCGAAGTGTTCCACAGGATCATGGAACAAATGATGGAAGGCATTGAAGGTGTTCTCGTCTACATCGACAATATAATCATTTGGTCCACCACCCCGCAGGAGCACGTCAGTCACCTCCAGCGTGTGTTCAAACGCATACGTGAGCAGGGCCTATGCCTCAACAGGGCCAAATGCTCTTTTGGTCAGACGGAACTCAAGTTCCTCGGGGACCACATCTCCCAGTTGGGTGTGCGGCCGGATGCGGACAAGGTGGCTGCTATCACAGCCATGAAAACTCCAGAGGACAAGAAGGCGGTCCTCCGATTTCTGGGCAGGGTCAACTTTTTAGGAAAGTTCATCCCTAACCTCGCCTCTCATACCACGGCTCTCAGGAACCTGGTCAGGAAGACGACAGACTTCCAATGGCTCCCTGCCCACGAGCGCGAATGGAGAGAACTCAAAACCAAATTCACCACGGCCCCGTTCTTCGCTTTCTTTGGTCCAGCAAAAGAGACCAAAATTTTGACCGATGCCAGCCAATCCGGCATTGGGGCAGTGCTCCTGCAACACGCTGAGGCCTCATCATGGGCCGCCATTGCATATGCGTCACGTGCCATGATCCCCACGGAACTGCGCTACGCGCAGATAGAAAAGGAGTGCCTGGGCCTTCTGACCGGTGTGGTTAAGTTTCACGATTATGTGTACGGACTTCCTCAATTCCTCGTCGAGACAGACCATCGCCCGCTGGTCAATATAATACAGAAAGACTTGAACGACATGACGCCTCGCCTCCAGCGTATTCTTCTCAAGCTCCGGCGATACGACTTCCAGCTGGTATACACCCCAGGCAAAGACCTAATCATTGCCGACGCTCTCTCCAGGGCAGTCAGCACACCGTGTGACCCAGCGGGATTCGTCTGCCAGGTTGACGCCCATGTGGCCTTCGTGGCCTCCCATCTACCTGCCACGGATGAACGCCTCATCCAAATTCGCCGCGAGACAGCGGCTGACCCTTTGCTACAGTGTGTCATGTGTCACCTAACGGACGGGTGGCTCAAGGGCCAATTCCCTCAGTTCTATAACGTCTGGCGGTAGTAGACGGGGTTCTCCTTAAACTGGACCGCATTGTCATCCCGCATAGCATGCGCCAGCTCGTCCTGGAACAGCTACACAAGGGCCATCTTGGCGTGGCCGACGGGCCCGAGAGGCAGTTTATTGGCCCGGCATTAATGAGGACATAGCCAACACAGTGCTCAACTGCCCCACTTGTCAGTGCTTCCAGCCGGCCCAACCACATGAGACCCTACAGCCCCATGAGTTGGTCACGTCCCCTTGGTCCAAGGTGGGCATCGACCTGTTCCACGCGCTGGGCAGGGACTATGTCCTGATTGTGGACTACTTTTCAAATTACCCGGAGGTGATACGGTTGCATGACATCATATTGTCTGCAGTCATCTGTGCCTGTAAGGACACCTTTGCTCGACATGGCATCCCACTCCCGGTGATGTCGGACAATGGCCCCTGCTTCGCAAGCCAGGAATGGTCCAACTTTGCCAAGAGGTACAACTTTGTGCATGTGACATCCAGTCCCCTGTACCCCCAATCCAACGGCAAAGCAGAGAAGGGTGTCCGCATAGTCAAACGGCTCCTCTGCAAGGCTGCCGATGCTGGGTCCGATTTCTACCTCGCCTTGCTGGTCTATCGCTCGGCCCCACTGTCCACTGTCCTGTCGCCAGCCCAGCTGCTCAAGGGTCGCACCCTGAGGACGACGGTGCCGTCCATTCATGTCCCAGACCTCGACCACGTTCCAGTCCTTCGACGGATGCAGCTGTCTCGTGCACAGCACAAGGCGGCTCATGACTCCCGTGCAGCTGATCTCCCTGCTCTGGCTCCAGATTACAACGTCCGCATCCATCTTCCAGATGGTGGCTGGTCCGCAACCGCTGTGGTCCTTCGGCAGGTGGCCCGCCGCTCGTTCCTGGTTCGTCTACCGGGTGGCTCCATTCTGCGCCGCAATCGACGTGCCCTTCTTCTCGTTCCGCGCTCGCCCTCCTGCTGACCCTGACCTGGACTATGCACAGATTCTGGTCACTCTGAATCCTCCTCACTCTGACGCAGTCCAGCCCGTTCCTCAGCTGGTGGCTCCCGACCCACCCTTGAGGTGGTCAACCAGAATTCGTCGCCCACCTCAACAGACTTAATTTGTGAACTTTGTGGACTTATGGACTTTATGATTTGTTCTGTTCTTCCATTTAATCGTTTACGTGGTTTGTAGATAGTGTTCATCTCATTACTCTTGTGACATACTGTTTTTCTGCACCAGGCACCTTCCCATGTAAATAGCTTAGTTCTCATGTACATAGTCCTGTAAATATTTTGCACACATGTAGTCAGGGACATTCACCATACACTATTTATTGCCACACAGGTACATATTTATAAAAGGGGATGTCATAATATACACCAGTATATCATGGTGCAGACACACACTGATGGACACACAGTGGGATCAATCAACACACACAACACCGCAGCCAATCACCAGCTAGAGCACACACACTATAAAGACAGGGGGCATCAGAGTTCCCGCTCATTCGAGTTGCAGCTAGCTGGGAGCACAGAGCTCACAGCCTGCAACACAGACATTCACCATGTGCTGAGTGCATCGACTGGTTAGGACAAGGCAAAGGTCTTTAGTTAAAGCTAGTATCGTGTTAACCCACAGTCTGAGTATGTTAAACAGTTAATGATTCAATAAAATAGTGTTTTTAAGTGTTGGTGACCTGTATGTGTTCCACGGATCCAGAACACCCAACACTTTGTGTGTGTTGTGTGTGTGTGTTGTTTGTGTGTGTGTGTGTGTGTGTGTCTTTGTCACAGGCCATTCCTCATTGTGAATCATCATCATCACCATCCTGCAGTGACTGGGCAGCAGACACTCAGCCCCAGTAGCGAATAAGATCTCTGCGACCTCCATTCCCTTTTGAAAGGCAACCTTGATTTCCCCCTTCCAGGCTCTTGTGCCCCTCCAAAACCTTATTGAGGCCCCTGGGAACTCCACCCCCCCCCTTACCACCTCTCTACCTGGCAAGGCCCCCCCACCCCATGCACTACTCTGGCAGTGCCAACCCAGCACCTGGACACCCTGGCAGTGCCACCTGGGAACCCCAAATGTAATGGTGCCTGGGTGCCAGGGTGCTACCTCGCCCTGTCCCTGGCCGCTTTGCGGGTTGCCAATGGCCTGGCGGACCCCCTCCCTCACCCAGGGTTTGAGTGCACGGTGAGTCCTGAGCACCGGGGATTTTAGTGAGCCCTAAGGCTCATTTACATATTCATATCTGGATCTTGTCCAGCGAGGGTGCGATCCAGATTTCGCCGGGCGGATCAAGACGGGTGTGGTGCGATCGATCCAGCGCCCAGTGTTGGCTGGATTTGAGGTTCGCGTTGGATTCACCCATTGCGCCTGGATCCACGCCAGGGGTTGCTGAATCACACCCGTAGTCTCCGAAAAAAGCAGCTAACTTCCACCTTCGCTGAACCTGAAGACTATTTCCCAGGCGTGAGCACCTCAACCTGCTGGTGGTAATTACACCTCAACTTGCTGGTGGTAATTACACCTCAACCTGCTGGTGGTAATTACACCTCAACCCGCTGGTGGTAATTACACCTTAACCCGCTGGTGGTAATTACACCTCAACCTGCTGGTGGTAATTACACCTCAACTTGCTGGTGGTAATTACACCTCAACCCGCTGGTGGTAATTACACCTCAACCTGTTGGTGGTAATTACACCTCAACCTGTTGGTGGCAATTACACATCAACTTGCTGGTGGTAATTACACCTCAACCTGCTGGTGGTAATTACACCTCAACTTGCTGGTGGTAATTACACCTCAACCCGCTGGTGGTAATTACACCTCAACCTGTTGGTGGTAATTACACCTCAACCTGTTGGTGGCAATTACACCTCAACTTGCTGGTGGTAATTACACCTCAACCTGCTGGTGGTAATTACACCTCAACCTGCTGGTGGTAATTACACCTCAACCCGCTGGTGGTAATTACACCTCAACCTGCTGGTGGTAATTACACCTCAACTTGCTGGTGGTAATTACACCTCAACTTGCTGGTGGTAATTACACCTCAACCCGCTGGTGGTAATTACACCTCAACCCGTTGGTGGTAATTACACCTCAACCTGCTGGTGGTAATTACACCTCAACCTGCTGGTGGTAATTACACCTCAACCTGTTGGTGGTAATTACACCTCAACTTGCTGGTGGTAATTACACCTCAACCTGCTGGTGGTAATTACACCTCAACCTGCTGGTGTCAACCTGCTGGTGGTAATTACACCTCAACCTGTTGGTGGTAATTACATCTCAACTTGCTGGTGGTAATTACACCTCAACTTGCTGGTGGTAATTACACCTCAACTTGCTGGTGGTAATTACACCTCAACCTGCTGGTGGTAATTACACCTCAACCTGCTGGTGGTAATTACACCTCAACCCGCTGGTGGTAATTACACCTCAACCTGCTGGTGGTAATTACACCTCAACCTGCTGGTGTCAACCTGCTGGTGGTAATTACACCTCAACCTGCTGGTGGTAATTATGCCTCAACCTGCTGGTGGTAATTACACCTCAACCTGCTGGTGTCAACCTGCTGGTGGTAATTACACCTCAACCTGCTGGTGGTAATTATGCCTCAACCTGCTGGTGGTAATTACACCTCAACCTGTTGGTGGTAATTACACCTCAACTTGCTGGTGGTAATTACACCTCAACCTGCTGGTAGTAATTACACCTCAACCTGTTGGTGGTAATTACACCTCAACTTGCTGGTGGTAATTACACCTCAACCTGCTGGTGGTAATTACACCTCAACCTGCTGGTGTCAACCTGCTGGTGGTAATTACACCTCAACCTGTTGGTGGTAATTACATCTCAACTTGCTGGTGGTAATTACACCTCAAACTGTTGGTGGTAATTACACCTCAACTTGCTGGTGGTAATTACACCTCAACCTGCTGGTGGTAATTACACCTCAACTTGCTGGTGGTAATTACACCTCAACCTGCTGGTAGTAATTACACCTCAACCCGCTGGTGTCAACCTGCTGGTGGTAATTACACCTCAACCTGTTGGTGGTAATTACACCTCAACCTGTTGGTGGTAATTACATCTCAACTTGCTGGTGGTAATTACACCTCAACTTGCTGGTGGTAATTACACCTCAACCCGCTGGTGGTAATTACACCTCAACCCGCTGGTGTCAACCTGCTGGTGGTAATTACACCTCAACCTGTTGGTGGTAATTGCACCTCAACCTGTTGGTGGTAATTACACCTCAACTTGCTGGTGGTAATTACACCTCAACTTGCTGGTGGTAATTACACCTCAACCTGCTGGTGGTAATTACACCTCAACCTGCTGGTGTCAACCTGCTGGTGGTAATTACACCTCAACCTGCTGGTGGTAATTACACCTCAACCTGCTGGTGGTAATTACACCTCAACCTGTTGGTGGTAATTACACCTCAACCTGCTGGTGGTAATTACACCTTAACCTGCTGGTGGTAATTAGTTTCTGCATTTAGCTCGAAGAGTTGCTTAATATTGGATGTTGTTGAGAAAAGAGGTGTCTCAGAGTTCAGGTACACGTACGTAGTTGGGTCCACGGGCTAGGTTCATGTAAAATTATGTGTGCATTGTTGTCAGTATAATAAAACATCATAGCATTTTATAGTCCATGTCATGTGTGTTTTATCTTTGTTTTTAGTTAATAAATATTCTTCAGTAGTTTTTTTACATAGCGACAGGACTGTTTCTCATTGGGTTGTACACCATTCCTCACATTTACCAGAGAAAACATATATACCACTAAGGACCGGGTGTTCTAAATTACAATTCTGGATTTTGGAATACCCTTGCATTTAACATCAGAGTGGTTCATAACTCACTACTCCACGAAGGGAGAGGTGGTGAGGGCATCCCTAGCCCTCCTGCCCGTGTGCAACCTCACCCCTTCCTGGCCTCCATCCTCCGGATCCCCAGCAGTCTCTTACTCAACTTCCTCCTGAATGTCCTCCTCATCCAAGGACACATGCCGCTCCTCCAGGTCCTCCTCATGAAGCTTGTTGCCTCGCTGCAGAGCCAGATTATGTAGGGTGCAGCAAATTACCACAATGCAGGGGGAGACTCTGGGCGATGTACTGGAGGGCCCCACCAGACCTGTCAAAGCAGTGGAAGCACATCATCAGAAGGCCGATGCACCGCCCTGTCACAGACCAGGTGGCTCGGTGAGTCTCGTTGTACCGGGTCTCTGCTGATGCCTCTGGCCTAGTCTCTGACTCCGCACTGGTGTCATCAGCTAACGCCTCAGGAGATATGTCTTGTCCTCTACAAGCCATCCCTGCAGGGGTGAGCCTCGAAAATGCCGGGGATTTGAGACTGGCCGAGGATGTAACTGTCGTGCACGCTCCCTGGAAACCGTGCGCGCACGTGCATGATCTGGTGGTCACATACTACCTGGCCATTGAGGGAGTGGAACCCCTTCCTGTCTATGAAGGCGACTCCCTGATGCCATCGGATGCTTAGAGCTACATGGGTGCAGTCGATCACTCCCTGCCCCTGTGGCAGGCCAGCTATGGTGCCGAATCTGCTGCCCTCTCGTCTTGCTGAGCCCGGTCCAGGTCGAAATGAATAAAGTCCAAAGTCCTTGCGTTGAGCACTCCATCGCCTCACCGATGCACTAATGGACGGACGCCTGCGAGATGCCACACAGGTCACCCCGTGGGCCCTGGAGCAACCCCGTTGCATAGCAATTGAGGGCTGCCATGACCTCCACAGCCACAGGGAGCGGGTGCCCTCGGCCACCTGGTGGTGCCAAGTCTGTAAGGATGTGGCTAAACATGGCTGTTTAGCACAGGGCTAGACGGTAGCATTGTGGATAGCACAATTGCTTCACAGCTCCAGGGTCCCAGGTTTGATTCCAGCTTGGGTCACTGTCTGTGTGGAGTCTGCACATCCTCCCCGTGTGTGCGTGGGTTTTCTCCGGGTGCTCCGGTTTCCACCCACAGTCCAAAGATGTGCAGGTTAGGTGGATTGGCCATGATAAATTGACCTTAGTGTCCAAAATTGCCTTAGTGTTGGGTGAGGTTACTGGGTGATGGGGATAGGGTGGAGGTGTTGACCTTGGGTAGGGCGCTCTTTCCAAGAGCCGGTGCAGACTCGATGGGCC
The DNA here is from genome assembly GCF_047496885.1 of Scyliorhinus torazame. Taxonomy (NCBI): domain Eukaryota; kingdom Metazoa; phylum Chordata; class Chondrichthyes; order Carcharhiniformes; family Scyliorhinidae; genus Scyliorhinus; species Scyliorhinus torazame. The sequence goes on along the minus strand of NC_092728.1, from coordinate 84,524,566 downwards.
GAATGGCCTCCTTCTGCACTGTAAATTCTATGATAACTATAATTCTATGATAAATCGCTGGCTTTTAAAGCAGACCAAGGCAGGCCAGCAGCACGGTTCAATTCCCGTAACAGCCTCCCCGAACAGGCGCCGGAATGTGGCGACTAGGGGCTTTTCACAGTAACTTCATTGAAGCCTGCTTGTGACAATAAGCGATTTTCATTTTCATTTCATGTGGCACAGGTATCGCACAGTCTCCCTGGTGAGGCGGAGTATCCTAATGCACATATTGTCCGACAGATCCATGAAGGTCACTCAGGTCCTGCACACCCTCGGTCTCCTTCTGTGCCTTCGTACCCCCTGCACAGCCAGTGTGACCCCCGGCCCCTGAGCCTGCACTGCAACCCCCTGGTCTCCTGCTGCTGGGTTTTCCCTGCGTGCCACCGGACGTTGCTGCTGGAGTCTGTGCTCCTCCAGCGCAGTGATGGGAAGAATAGCTGCACTGGCTCCATACTGATATCGCTCAGTGATCATTGAGAACTGCCTCCAGGATCTGGAAGCAGCCGGTCCCACCCCCTATCCAGCAGCTATCACTCACTCACAGCTCAGGTGCCTTGCCATCTCCAATGCATGACTGACCCGACTTATGCCCTCGCTCAGTTAGCGACGCCTTTGGCCTCCCGTCGGGTTCTCCCCTCCCTTATTCTCTACCTCGCTGGGGTTCTGACAGAAGGTTTATGAGGTCGCACATCACTAATGGACAAGGTCAACTGGACAGTGATGTCCACCTTGGGGGCTAATGGATCCTCACTGGCAGGCGTTGGGGTCCGGCACATAGGCAGGTCCGGTGCCTCTCGATCCCATGTTTAGATGTGGAACCTGAGTATTCATCCCATTCCTTGCGTTTGAACCTGTGGGAAGCTGACATTGTTCAGGGTTAACTCTTGATGGCCAGTTAGTTTGATGAGCATGTGCCTCAGGTATGTTCGAGGCACAATTGCTTTCAGCTTCAGGGATCGGCAGAGCTTTTTTTTTTATCAATGTTTTTTATTGGGTTTTTGAACAAAGTATATTTACCGTTATGTACACAGAATAAGAAATATATATACATATATAAGAGAAGGGCACACACAAACATACCAAAAACAAAAAGTAATAATAAAAAATAAATAAAAAATAAACTAAAGTAACTGGTAGGGTATTATGAACCAGCTCAACAGCAGCAAGTCTGCACAATTGGCAATATTATTTACAACACATAAGTAGGCATCTGTTTGTGTGTGTATGGGGGGGGGGGAGACTGGGGAAGTACATATACATTTGTACATTTGGGTGCTGGAGAAACAATTACAGAGGGCAATACGCAAATGGGTCCGGTGTTGGCGTCGTCACTTGCATCTCCCGGACGGGTTTCGCTGCCGTTGTCGTCTCGCGCTCACCTCCGATTCAGCCGTTCGTCCCGTCTTTTGCCCGGATTCTCCTTGTTCTCTGTTCCTGTAGATGCCAAGTTTGTTATCGTTTCCCGTGCCCTCCTTCCGGCTGTCATTCCCCTGCCTCCCCCCCCCCCCCCCCCCCCCCCCACCTCTCTGGCTCTCAATTGTTCCCTGTCCCTTCCCTCTCCCCCCCACTCCCTCCCCCCCCCCCCCCCCCCCCCCCGCCCACCCCCCCCCCCCCCTCCTGTGGTTCGCCTTTCTTTCCTCTTAGGTTTAGCTGTCCGTCCGTCCCCCCCACCCCCCCCACCCCCACCCCCGTTCCCCCCACCCCCACCCCCTCTCCCGGTCTATCCCTCCCTCTCACACCTTGGCTACTTTTCCCTGATTCTTGGCTACCTGGCTATTCTTCTGCTTGTTCATTGGCCACAAACAGGTCCCGGAACAATTGGGTGAATGGCTCCCACGTTCTGTGGAAGCCGTCGTCTCACCCTCGGATGGCGAATTTGATTTTCTCCATTTGGTGAGATGGGAGAGGCAGAGCTAACAGGCACTCTTCTCACTCAGCTGCGTCATTCCGAGATCTCATTGCCGCCATGCCTCAGCACTCAGGGCTGCTGGACAGCCACTCCAGGAGATTTCACCTTTTCAAAAAGCAGTAGTAATTTGTGACAGAGTGACATCATGCCTGGGGGGGGGGGGGGGGGGGGGTGGGGGGGGGGGGGGGGGGATACAATGAGGGTTGTAGGTGCGACGTTAATCTCGCTAAGTATGAATTCAAATTGGTGCAAATCATGGTTGTGCCCTTCCTGGGTGTGATACTGATTGTGTCATTGGGGAGGGCCTGGAAAGATCGTGTTCCGAAAACCCGCCGGCGTAAATCCCATTTCTGACCTCTCACAAGATTTTGCGGCCATGATGGTATTTTCACCTGCAGCCAATGGACCCTCTAAATCCTGCCCACTGTATCTGTCAGAGTAAAGGGATTAATGAGATTTTGGGTGTGAGAACAAATGGATTGAGAGTGAATTGAAAGGAGATCCTGATGTTGTTTCAGGTATGAGACACTCTCCTTCTGTAGTGCTGTATAGAATTCTAGCCGCCTCACCACAGGAAGAATACCACTTCTCCAGAGAAGGTGCAGAGATAAATAACCGGCACAGGAAAATAAAAGTCAAAGATGAGAAAAGGTCAGTTGACCCAATGAAGCTCATCCTCCTGGACCTATAACTCTCCTATCTCAGTAACCACCTGAATTTTGACGGCCTCTATTGCTGCTATTGTCTTTACTGCCTTGCTTAATCAATTATTCCAAACAATTATTATTCATTAGGTGAAAAAGCTCTCCCTGTTAGGCTTCAAATTTACTTCAGCTGTTTTCAATTGAGGTATTGTTCTTACTTTCTTGGCTCACTTTAATGACCTGTATTTTACCAGACCATTTCACAACTTCAACCTGTTTTCTAAATGATAGGTTTGCGTTTCTCTAATATTTCCACGTGGCTCATCATTTTACAATGTGGGTCTTTTTGCCCTTTAGTTTATCGTCTCCAAAGCCTGTACATTGTTCTGAATAACATGACGACCAAAACAGTGGCCATTGTGTGATCTATCAAGTGTATGATAATACCGAGATGGATTAATTAGGTGGATTGACCATGCTAAATTGCCCTTAGTGTCCAAAATTGCCCTTAGTGTTGGGTGGGGTTACTGGGTTATGGGGATAGGGTGGAGGTGTGGCTTGGGTAGGGCGCTCTTTCAACGAGCCAGTGCAGACTCGATGGCCGAATGGCCTCCTTCTGCACTGTAAATTCTATGATTCTATGATAACCTGCTCTTTTACTCTTGACTTTTTTAAAGGTTTTAATTCTTACAAAAGGCGGCCCGAATTGTAAAGTGAAGCTGTTTCATTTCAAGAACTTGCCAAATAAGCTGAGTGTGGTGGTGATGAGACAGTGGCCTCGTGGTAACATCACTGGACTGACAATCCAGAGGCCTGGGCTAAATCAATCCACAAACCTGTAAAACAAAGCAAGTATCAGTAATGGTGATCAGGATAACTCTCACCCATTGCCATAAAAGCCCACCTGGTTCGCTAATGCTCTTCAGGGAAGGAAATCTGCCGTCCTTACCCGGTCTGGCCTACATGTGACTCCCAACCCACAGCAATGCGGTTGACTCTTAACTGCGCTCTGACGTGGCCGAGCAAGTTGCTCGGTTCAAGGGCAATTAGGGATGGACAACAAATGCTGGCCTTGCCAGCGACACTCACATCCTATGAAAGAATCACACAAATGAACTGAGTAGGCAATTTACTCTTTTAGGCCATGAATCCAGTTTTCGGTATTGTAAACTGCATTATGTTTTATGATGTTGCATCTACAGCTTGAAACTTCTACCAGAAAGATAAACAGTGACTAAGACATTAATACCATGGGGCCAAAATCCATTTTTTGAAATATTAGTGATTTCCTGTCAAAAACAACAGGCCTAAATTTAACCCTGCCCCAACCAGTAGGACAGTGGCAGTCAGTCAGTCACTTTCCCTGACAATCCTGATGTGTTTGTGTCCATCACCATCTCAACCACTGGGTCTTCAGCATTGTCAAGGCTTTCTGGGGTTTCATAAATAGTTCAAAGTTCATGGTCCAATAACGTTGTGCCGACGCAGAATTGATCATTGAAACATAAAAAATAGAAGCAGGAGGAGATCGTTCGTCCCTTCGAGCCTGCTCCCCATTCATTATGATCATGGCTGATCATTGTCCAGCTCAATAGCTTGTTCCCGTCTTCTCCCCATGTCTTTTGATCCCTTTCACCTCAAGAGTTATATCTAACTCCTTCTTGAAAACATTATGGTCTGGAATCTCCATCGGCCGAC